>NC_081415.1:382215304-383415304 GCF_030272615.1 Cryptomeria japonica | reverse complement strand
AATTTTGCCTTTCTGTCGGCTTGAACAATTTTTTTTGTTCATCGACATTTGACTTGTGTCGTGTTGTGGTACCACTCACCAGATCACATACTTCCTCAAAATTGAGTTGAGTTTTGAGTTTGGTTTTCCATGTGGAATAATTGTTCCCACACAATAGTTGGAAATCTAGAAAAGTAAATTTTAGAGAACTTCCTGCCATTGTATTGAGAAAGAAAAACAAATAATCCCCCATCTCTGAAGAGTTGCAAATTACACATTTTTTGTTTAAAACATAAGCTTACAATTTTTATTATTATTTTTTAATTCTCCCTATCAATAATGATACAAAGCATCTAAGTTGGTTTTTAGAATAATACAATGGGAAATATAGAAAAATATTATCATACTATCTAAGTTGAACAGATGTCAAATAGTGCAACCCCTTGATAATAGCTTCACATACAAGTGATTTACCATGGGCCTCTATCCAAGCCCCAACAATAGTCATCTTGTCATGTTCATTCCCATGGCATCTCCAAGTGCAAGCATGTCCACTAGTCACTAGAACTTAGCTAGAGCTTATGGAAGGCATTCAAATATGAGCACATAAAGTCAGAGACCATATGACAAAAATAGATAATTAAGCTACCAAAAATCTATTAAGAACCTAAACGAGAGATGTCATCAAAACTTCAAATAAATTATGTGAGCACAAGATCTACCAGAAAATAATGAATCCAACCTATACTTGTCCAATTTGCTGGAGCTACAATGCAATCTCACTATGGTTATTTGAACTGAAAGCTCTAAACCAAGGGAAAAGAACTATTGAGCATACCTCAACTAGAGAATTAGTGTCCTTCAAATGCAAAGGTTGATTGGGTCAAAGAGGCCACCACTGTCGACTACCAAGAAAAACTTAGTAGATCGCCCCTATCACTAAAGAGGATCTACTTATGAAGTCCAACATAAACATATGTAAATCATATGCAAGCAGATTGAAGCTATGGAACAAATAGGCTAGGAAAAATGAACATAAGAGGATGACATTGTATGACACTAGAGGAGCATTTCTAGATGCATCTAGACACAATAGGCCTTGAGCTTCAAATGAATAGACATGGCTGACTACAAAAAATGTCGATAAGTCAATTGGTGACCAATGCATAGAAAACATAGTCAAACCAAATTAAGTGCCATATCAAAGTTCCAAAGCTTCTTCTGATCACGTCCAATATATAGAGGAGAAACCCAAACTTGGGCTCTGCAATATATAGACTCCCATGAACTAAGCAGAAACAAATCACCAATCATAGAAACTACATTTAAGAGTGCATTACATAAAAATTCACAAGGAATCATGTATAAGTCATCTTACCTATTGTTTTGTTTACATCACTATAGATGTGCCAGTCTTATGTTAAAAGGATTGGAAACTATCACAAAGAAATAGGTGCAGAATCATTTAGTGCTCTGATACCATATCATATTTTACACAACAATCAAGTTCTTTACTTTACATTATGAAATATATTTATACAATGAAGAAGAGTATACCTATGTAACAAATACAATTCATTGGAAACAAATATAAAAATTACTTTATAACAAATATCCTAAAAATAGTACTAAATAGTAACAAATAATAACAAGTATCTCATAATATGCTGACACAATTGGCCACAAACCTTGTAGCATCCTTTTTCATCCCTTTCTAGAAATACAAAGGTTTGAAGTCAGCTAGAAATTTAATAACTCCTTGATGTCCAGAGTAGGGTGCAGAGTGTACTTCTTTCGACACTAAATTTCTTATTTCGGAAGACTAGACATATACATCCTACCTTGGTATCTTAGAATCCCATCAGTTTCAATTTGGAAACCTTCATACCTTGGATCTTGGTGATCAAGTCATAGGGGTTCTTTTATTTGTTGGTAATATCTATCCCCTTCTAATAGTTGTAAGACACAATTTTTGAAATCAATATGTACTATAGTAATGGCCCTGATATGGTGTCGATGACTCAATGTGTCAGCCACTCAGTTTTCTTTAAATTTTATATATTTAATCTCAAAATTGTAATCAAAGATTAGTTCAAACCATCATCTTTATTGTGCATTGAGCTTGGGTTGAGTGAATATGTATTTCAACCCTTAGTGATCTGATCAAAGCTCAAATGGTATACCTAGCAAATAGTGATGTTACATTTGCAGGGCAAGAACTATTGTCATGAGCTCCAGGTCATTGGGTGCATAATTCTGCTCATAGTTTTTATGCTTTCAGGACTTGTATGATATTACCTACCTATTTTGCATGAGAACTCCACCCAGTCCTTCCCTTGAAGCATTGAGAACTACCATAAAATGGTCTTCAGGATCTAGCACCTTCAGGATTGGTGTCGCGGTCAGCTTCTCTTTGAGGAGATTAAAATTTGCTTGGCATTATTCAGACCGCTCAAATCTTTTACCCTTCCTTTGCAATGATGTGATGGGATGTGTTATACATGAAAAGTTCATTATGAACTTTCTGTAATACCAAGCTAAAACAATGAAACTTCTTACTTCATGGACATTCCCTGGAGTTGGCCACTACAAAATTGCTTTAATCTTTGTCAGATCTATTTCTATCTCCTTGACTAAAATTATATGCCCTAGGTATTGTACTTCCTTATGGAAGAAGGTACATTTAGATAGTTTCCCCTACAACTCATTTTCACGCAAGCCTTGTAAAACTTATTGCAAGTGTTGCAGGTGTTCTTCCTCATTTCTAGAATATATTAGGATGTCAGCTAAGAACAACAAGACAAACTTATCGAGGCAGTCATGAAATACACTATTCATAAAATTCATGAAAGCATCCAGAGTATTGGTGAGCCCAAATGTTAAAATAGTGAACTCATAAAGCCCATAACAAGTTCTAAAGGTGCTTTTATGGATATCATCATCTCTCAATCTCAACTAAGTGTATCCAGATCACAAATCAATCTTAGAGAAGATCACAACTCCACACACTTTATTGAATAGATCATCAATGCGGGGTAGAGGATATTTGTTTCAGATTGTCAACTTATTCAACATCTTATAATCAATGCAAAGTTGGAGAGTCTTGTCCTTCTTTTTGACAAAGATCACCGATGCCACCCATTGTGACACACTAGCTCTTATCAATCCCTTATCTAGTAGTTCTTGAAGTTATGCCTTTAACTCCATCAATTCAACCATTGTCATAAGATAGGGAGCCTTGGATACTAGAGTTGCCCTCGGTACCTATTCGATACATAGATTGAATATCCTTTTTGGTGGAAAACATGGAGGTTCTTCTAGAAACACATCCTTATAGTCTTGAAGATAGGGATATTTTTCTTCAAAAGACTCTTCTAGATTCCTACATTCACTAAATTCTTCTTCATGATGACCATAGTTATCATAAATCATCATGTCATCTTGATACTTAACATCCTTCAAGTCACTTATTTCTTCCATTTTTATTGTGAACACTTGGCATCCTTTCCTTTCACTCGGTCTTAATTGCATGTCCAAAAGTTACCGCAATTTGACTTCTCATTGGATTCCTTGCACGAATATCTTATTACCAAAATCATCTAAACATTCAACTTACTTGTCAAAGTAATTGGCCCGTCTTATGTCTCCCTAACCATTTCATTCCTAGAATGACATCATAAGTGGCTAGAGGTGTTATAAATAGGTCAACTTTAGTGGTGAAATTTGGAAAATCTACTCTTTCCCCAAATAGGAATTTCTCTACCCGAGCTCTTGACTAGTTTGCATACTCTACAAACCAGGAGTTAGCCATAAAGATAGCTCACTTAGGAAACTTACTAAGTAACTTAGCTAAAATAAAGTTTTCAATGACTCTTGTATCTATGAGTATTGTAATAGGAATACCATATATTTTACCTAGGGTTTCCACCACACTAAACAGATACTCTTCTTGTCAATTATAAACTACCGCATGAATTCTCTATTGCAAAACTATCTATTGAGGTGGCACCAGATTTCTCTGTTGTTACCCTAGTTTTTGTTTAGTTGGGAACTAGTTGGCATATTACTTTCCACTACAACTATAACAACCTCCTAGCGATCCTCTCTTTTATGTTTTAGTGTTATTTTCCTCATTGTCTTTTTTGGGTTTGTCAAAACCCTTTTGATCTCCTTGGTTATTTTGTCAACCTCCTTTGTAACCTTTAATATTATTGTTTGATCTATATTTTTCTCCTTTCTTCTTAAACGAATGAGAATATTGTGTCCAGTTTCTCTTCTTTTCGTTCCTATCTCTTATTGAGTCGTCCTTGTGGAGTTTTTGTTCCTTCCTGACAACCTTTTTATAGGCTTCATCCATTGTTGTAGGGGCTAGGACATCCACTTAACCTCCTATTTGGTTAATCAAGCCCATGATAAATGTCCTGATTTTGTATTTCTCGTCCACTTGAAAATGAGGTACATATTTCGATAAGCAAGTGAAATTCTCTTAATAAGCATGGACAGAGAATTCCCCTTGTCTCAAGTCCTGGAAATCTGTCATTTTTTGCAAAATTATTCCAGGTTATGCTGTTGGATCTTAGACAAAGTTTGGCCTTCTTATTTTCCCACCAATCGGCAACCTCCCTAGTTATTTGGTCCTCCCCAAATATCCTTCATGTTTTTTATATAGTCCCTAATTTCAAAGTATTTTTCCATTCTAGAAATCGATGCTTTGGTGACATCTCCTCCTTCGAATCCATCATAATGTGGAGGCTTTACTTTTCTCTTATTATCAGATATGGCTCCCACTATCTATTTACCTTTTCAATTCAGGGTGTGGGATTGAGTCCCCTGGAACCCACTCTAACAAGTGTGTTCTTGTTTAGTATGCCTGTCTCTAAACTGAGACTCATATTCATCACTAAGGGTTTTGATATGACCACCTCCCCTCTCCTCCAAAACTTGGAGATTGTTATGATTGTTTCCAACCATACGGATAAGTTTGTCTAGCTTATCATTTGGAGTCTCTGTGGCACTGGATTCTCCTCTGCCTTCTTGGTTTTGAGACATACTATTATTTTCTGATTAACCTATTATTCTAGAAATATCCAGTTTTAGTTTCTATCTAATTTCACCAATTATAAGAATGAAATTGAAACATGAATTTATACAACCCAAATTTGATATTTTCATTGATAGTAAGAATTTTTTTAAAAAAATTAACATATATACCATGTAAACTTCTATCTAAAAGTTAATTTCAAAAGAAGTCATGGTTTTTTTTAATATATTCAATGTAAACCTATATCTATGAGCTAGTGTCAGAAGTTGTCATGGGCTCTTCCTGTCCCTCAAATTAGAAAAGGGCACTAATCAAAAACTCAGAGTGGGTATCCTTTTTTTCTTTGGTTCTTCAAGCTCAAGGTTATGTTGGCAGCAACAATGAGAGAAAACTGAGAGGGGAGGTGAATCAATTTTCTATCAGATCTACAAAATCAATCATAAATAAACTACAAAACAACAAAGATAAGAAAATTGATAGCACAACACACAACACCATGATTTTGACGTGGAAAACCAAGTTAAGAAAAAACCACAGTGGGAACCTACCCACAATAAGATGATACTCGGCAGTAGTATGTGAAAATATTACAATGAATAATACACCAGCATTCAGGCACACTGCCTAGAGCTCACTTCTCAAATATGATAACCCGGAAGACTACAACCCTTAGGGAAGTCTCACTGAATTACAACAAGATTCAGACTACAATCCGGAAGGAATGAACTACAATAATAGCATCTACAAATTCCTGATGATACTTCTGGTTAAGCATAGTTGATTGCTCTGCAACACCAATCTCTGCTCAATCACAATGTTGAAGGATGAATCACTTGTTCACACAAACACCACTCTCTGATAATGCAGAAACAACCTCGATAGCTAAATTACATGACAGTATCACCTATTTATATAATTCATCAACCTTGACAATAAGGTCAACTAAACCCTTAACTCACAATTAAATAATTACATCACATGATACAAATATTGACCACCGGCCCAATATAATGATATACATGACATAAAATGGACCTAAATCAAATTTCCAAACACTCATCACCACCAGTAATCATGCCAAGATCAACTTCAACACACTACACCACCAGGAAAACCACACAACATGAAGAACATCATTGATTCATGAATATCACCATGAACACACCAAACGATCAAAACGGATCGATCAAAACAAATAGGACATAATTAGGAAACACCAACAAGAACATTATAATCATCAATAACAGCTGCACCAGCACCACTTATCAAATATTCACCGATCAACATATGAAACTCAGGTGTACTCAAACAACAACAACTATCACAAAGAAAGATAACTTGTGGAGTACCAAATCATGAACCATCTGAAATGAAGATACACAAGACCATCCCAAACAATCTCCCAAAATCTCATCTCAAGATTTGATCACATTGGAATATACCAGAGGAAATACTTAACTCTACAAAGCACTGATAAAAAAAATAAAATTGGAAAACCGGATACAATAGCATCAATCTTACTTTTGTGCTTCATAGAAGTTGTTAGCTAAGCAATACAATATCTATAAATTCTACTAGCACTACGAATACAATCTCTCAATTCCTCTATACATGTTGACAAGATCTTTTATGCATCAATGCATTCATTCATCAAATTCTTCATATCTAGACATTTTTCCTATGTCATAGACATCCTTTATTTTAGGACCTCATTCAAAGACTCTGGAAGGTGCCTACTGATATTTTCCAGACTAATGTTGTTTTAGATCTAATGCTTCACTAGAATTCTCTCAATTCTATCTAGCTCCACAAAGGCCAACCATTTTAAACCAATCTTTTGAATTCCATCTACACTATCAACCAATTTTAGCAAAATAGACTCATCACCTAAGTCTCCATCTTTCTCTTTGACTTTGAAACATCAGAGGCAATAATTTTTTTCCTTTTCTTTTTTTATGAAGGATGAATCTCCATAAATAGAAGAGAAAGACCCAGGAACCAGGCCAACTCTCCACATATCCACAAATGATCTAAAATAACTATTTCAAACTTCCTCTTTGTTCATAAACCTGTTCAAATATATAAATATCTATCTTGCAATAGGAACACCAGACTCTCAAATGATATTATCTTTTACCAGAAGGGATTTCAAATAGTACATAGCCAAGCTCACAAGCAATGACCCAAACCAAAAAGCATAATCCTTCTCTTTTTTCATCTTAATATTTTCAAATAATATTTCTTTCATCAATTTACACAAGGCAAATGATTTGTTCTCCATTACAAAAATATGTGTCATATATACCGAATAGGCAATGTGACTCCTTCCTTTTTTTGGAAATAGATTTTATAAGAGATGCCATAGGAAACATACCTCACCACAAGGCTGATGATGGTGTTAATGATTAGAAATGGCAGATCACCCTTTACATAGGTTAGGGTTTCCACTTCTCTATTTAATATCGACTTCTTTGTTGTAACTTCTCCACTATCACACAAGTGAGTGACCCTACAAATGATCTCCTTCATGATTGGATAGGATTTATCCAATATGATGTGATAATCTCACACATGGATAAGAATTACTCTGATAACTTTTGCATTATAAAACCAAGGGAATTTGGTCCATAAATTCAGACCTTTTCCTTCCAACTCTTTGACCCTCTGCAATTCATCATTCTTCAAACCTGCTTCAACACTTATGATCTTCTTCGGGTTAAACTTATCCAGGAGAACCTTGTCCACATATTTAAATTCCTCACTACTAGATCTGACGATCAATTTTCCTACCATAATTTCTGATGCTACTCACTCTGCTACTACAATTCACAATATCCTTAAGAAAATAACTGATGTGAAGAAATAAACTCAATAAACTGATACTTATCTTGCTAAAGATACTTCATTAGGGTTTTGCCACCAAGAACTATCTTTTTGATGATGTCACAAAGATTCCTTTGACTATCAGATACCACTCAAGCATTGTATTGTTGGATTAGTGACATGATCCATTCAGACAGGGAGGATAAAAGATTTTTCTTTGAGATCAAAAACTCCCCCTGACCCAAAGATCTAAGCTTAATTACTAGAGGAAGGGGTGCCTGCACCGGATTTTGATACATCAAGCTCACTTCTTTTTCTCTCATTCTTCTTTATCCAGATTAAATTCTCCTTCTTTGATACATTGTTCTTCATCACATTCTTCTCAACAATTTTTTTTTAATTTCTATTCCTACATTGATTAGCAAAATGTTTGTTCTTCTTGCATTTGAAACAACCAACAATCTTCTTTTTAGATCTTATTGGGTGTGATTTCTGTCTACCTTGAATGGTCTTATGTCCATAGTTATTGCAAATGTAACAATGTCCATGAAAGTTGTAACTCTTTTTGTTTGCAACAACAAAATTAAAATTTTGATTCACAACATGATTCCTACAAAAATTTGCTTTATGTCCAAACATCTTGCAGCCATAACATTGAATGCTTCTATTGTTTACTACCTTGTGTCCAAATTTATTAATCTAAAACAATAGCCATTAAAATATGTGTACCTCTATGCTTTGGGCTGTCTTCTGATTTCAGAAATTCTTCTAATCTTCTGGCTTCTTTCCTTCTTCAGCTTTGACTTCTTTGTTTTTTTTTATCATTTTGATTTGGGCACACTAATTTGGAAACCTACTCTAATATTATCTAGATTAGCTTGTTGTATACTCATTAGATCTTCAAGGAGCTTACTATTGTCACGGATCTTAATCTCTGCCTTTAGGTTCTTCACCTCTTGTTTAAGTTTTTTATTTTCTTCATATTTCAACTTTAATGTCTCTTTTATGAGCTGCTTTATCTTGACCTTTTCCTCAAACTTCTCCATCAAATATTTGATTGTCTCATTCATTTGCTTCAACTTATTGTTAACCTCCTTATGTCTCAACTTCAACTTTTGGATTTTCTCTCTTAGCTTTTGCTAGCATTCATTTTCTACCTTCATATTTCCCTTCAATTCTTCATTCTCTAATTCAATAATTTATAAATATTTAAGATGATGAATACTAAGAGGGGGGGGTGAATTAGTATGCCAAAAATCTCTGCACTAAAACACTTACACAGTCTAAAGATAAACTGGTAAAGCAGTCTAATAGTCAAACTGGTTACCACACATGCAAACCAAAATGTGAATAAAGCATTCACCCACAAAATCAATACAACCATAACACAAGATATTTGACGTGGAAACCCAACTGGGAAAAAACACGGTGGGATGGAACTCACAAGTCACTATCTGCAGAATAGAAACTAGACCGGTTAAGGTCAGACTGGTTAAGGTCTTATAATGTTCTTCACCAAAATAGATCTTGTTAGGAATCTCAATCTTTGTTAGGAGATAAGTCCGATTAAAGACTACCTTGTTAGAGGATTTTAGATTCACATGTGTGAACCACCTTGTTAGAGGATTTTACAAAGGCTTTGAGGCCTACCCGGTTAAGGGCTACAAACTTGTCAAAGATGTGAGTAATCAACAAGTGTTTGATCTATCTAATAGCACAAACTGCTTGGTTAGATCCAGTATTGCTCACAGCTAATGCATTCCAGCATTACTTCAGTCTTCTCTCTCTCACACACAGTTACAAATTGATCTTCTCAGATAAGATCATTCTCGACGCCCACCTTAAACCCTAGCTCAACATTAACCCTTTTAGCAACTTAAAACCCTAGACATGATGTCCTTTTAAAGGAATCTGATTTCATGTCAGTCCAATAGGATTACATTACAATTTCCTAGGTTCAATGAATCTAGACATACTCAGTAACATGACACAAAAAGCACCGTCAACATGTCAGCACCATCAAACAATTGGTGGATTGGTAACTCATCACAAAATGTCGGTTGGTAACTAATCACAAAGTATTACTGGTTTATACAAAATACCAGTTGCCAGTTTGTCAAAAATGAAGACTGGTAAGAATGTGCTATGCCACTTTGCTCCCTCGTACCGCTTGTGATCTATGAACCGCTTGGGGTCGACATGCTGCTTCAGACCGGGAAACACATTCTACAAAATCACCACTGGTCTAAAGACTAGTATACAACATACCGGTTGGAACAAATACTGGTTGAGCACAAGCTCATACATATAAAGGGGATCTCAATACAAGTGTGTGTCCATCAATGACAATCACAATATAAACAACAAAAATGCCAACAATCTCCCCCTTTGGCATTGATGGCAACACTTAGGAAAGTAAAATTTTGACATCTAAGTGTTTTACAACAAAAACTTGCCATTAAAAAAATTGCTCCCCCTAAGCATATACACTATCCCTTAATCAACACAGTGTAAAGCAATTTTGCATACAGAGCATAATCATCAAAGCATATAGCATATATCACAGCATATATCAAAATTTCAAAACAGATACTTCTCCCCCTGTGTTAGAAGATCAAAATTTTAAAACCAAAAACCAGATATACTTCTCCCCCTTTGCCAACAATGACAAAGTACCGCTGAAAAACCCTGTTTCCATATATATATATATATAAAGTTTATGACAATAATGAATAATACTTGTCAAAAACTGATTTATAGTCCTACAAAAATTGTTTCATGGATAGGGACCAGGCCTCAAGTAGGGAGGTTGCCACTTCCTTCTCTGTCTGCATCTAGGATACCTGTTCCTCCATGGCATCTATTGTGCTCAGTTCCTGTGTGACTGTCAGGGCATCTAGGTTCAGATAACACTTCTGAAGAATTTGCAGTCGTGGAAGTAATACCAGTTGAAGCTCCTGCAAATCCCTAGACCGTTTGCTGATCTCTTGCTCCATCTTGGCTGACTAGATTTGGAACTGGTGAACGGTTTGCCCATATGCTGCAAAGGAATCATAAGGAGTCTTGAATGTGCCCAAGTAGGACTGTAAGTTCATTTGAAGCTAATGCTTCTTGGCTAGCACATCATCACAAAATAGATGAGGTTGAAAAATTTTGCTAAGTAGCAAGTTTCCCTCATCCAAGGCATTCCTTATGTCCTTTTGATCTTTCAGCAGTTCAGTCCTAAGCTCATTCAACTTCTTCACTAGAGCAAAATTAAGAGCCTTTTGGTGCTCTTTCTTTACATTGGCCTCTGCTGCTTCTTCTAGACTTTGTACCTGATCATCCACTACAATTTACAGAAGTTTGAGTTGTGCTAGTGATGATTCAATGTCAGGAAGATTGGTACGGGGAATTAAACCGGTAAGTGTGTCTACAACCGCCTAAATAATATCTTGTTCCCTTGTCCTGTGAATTCCTTCAAGGCGCTCTTGGGAAACCTTGATGCTCTACATAAGCTCAGACTCACTTGTAGATTGGAGGTCAATAGGACTTGAGATAGCATCCAGTTTGGCTTGGCTACTGGTTACCTTAGGAGTCTCCATCTATGTGCTCTTCATCACTTCGATTGTCTTGTCTGCTTCTTCCTTCTTTTTCCTCTCCTTCTCTTCCTTCTCTTTCTCTTCTCTCTTTTTCTTCTCTTCCTCTTCCATCTTCTTCTTGTCTTCTTCTTCTTTCTGCTTCTGCTCTGCTTCTACCTTCTTCTTTGCTTCTTCTTCCTTCTTCTTTTGTGCTTCCTCTTCCTTCTTCTTTTGTTCTTCCTCCTCCTTCTTCTTCTCTTCTGCTTCCTTCTTTTTTTCTTCCTCTTACTTCTTTTTCTTCTCTTCTTCTTCCTTCTTCTTCTTCTCTTCTTCTTCCTTCTTTATCTTTTCTTCCTTATCCTCTTCTTCTTTCTTTTTCCTATCATCTTCTTGTTTCTTCTTTTCTTCATCTTTTTCATTTCTCCTCTTCCTCCTTTCTCTTCTCTTCCTCTTTCTTCTATTTCTCATCTTCATCCCTCTTCTTTTTCTCTTCCTATTCCTTTGTCACTTGTTGTGTGTCCTCAGCTTGTTCACCACCCTAATCGGCTTGTTGCCCTTGTCCAGCTCCCTCAGAAGGTATGTCCTGAGTCACATCTTCTATATCTAGGGCATCGACATCGATAGTGTCGATTGGTTCTTCCACCAGGTTACCTTCCTCATCAAAAACCTCATCCAGTTTGGAAATAACCAGTTTCTTTTCCACTTGGAGGTTAGCCATTCATGCTTTGTGAGAGCTGATAGCATGAGCCATATGCTAATGTGTATCTTTTTCAACATCATCAACTCTCCCCTCCAACAACTAGAGTCTTCTTCTCCTTGTCAAGAAGAGACCTTTATTTTGATCCAGGGCATCAAATAATTCTGAATTTGAGAGTTCGGGGAAGTACTTTGCAAAGACTTTCTCCCTAATCTCCTGTTCCTTTTCAATGGAAATGAACCATTTGTTATCTAATGCTTTAAATAATGAATCTGGTGTCTGAGATTTAATCTCTGATGGTGACTGGTCATTTTGACATAAATAAAGAATGATTTCCTATAGTACTTCATCTTTTTCCTCACTATTAAATTCATCATAATAATCTATTAAATCATGAAGTAGCTTTCTCCTAATATTTTTTACTATTCTTTTACAATGTGTCAAAGGTTTGTATGAGGAGATGTCTATATTTATCGGTGTGGATGTTGTCGGTTCATTCTTCTTCATCTTCTTTGTCTGTCTTGCCTTCTTTGGCTATTCATCAGACTCGGTTTCTTCAGAGTCTGGTTCATTTGCCTTAGTCTTCCTCTTTCTTCCGAAGACTTTTGCCGGTGACCTCTTGGTCACTCTTGGAGTTGCAGTGGTAGCCATTGCTAATGCTGCAAGCACTGCCTTAGCTTTCTTAGCTATCGGTTCTTTTCCCTTCTTCACCGATGGTTCTTCAATCAGTGCAATCCTCTCCAAGCAGTTTCCGGTCCTCTTAGCCTTTGGATCAAGAGGCAAGGAAATAAGGGTTGATGCATACCCTTCCAGCATGTCAAACATAACTTCATAGCCCATAGGCTCCACTTCCTCCATTCTAGGCTCAACAGCCTCCATTAAACATTTGTCCACCTGAATAGTGAAACAGATGTCATCTTCGTATTTCTTCACTATGTCACCTGAGATTCTTACCCTCTGACTCATCTTTCTTCCGAACTCATCAAAATATTTGTTCAGTACCTCAGGGTAGCCAGTTCCAATGGCTTGTACACTTTCCTTTATCTGCTTGGTTACCGGTTGTTCAAGGGACCACTGGACATCTCCTACACCTGAAAAGTAGCCTTGGAAATAAAAGAACAACCCTACCAGTAGTTCTCCAAACTTAAACCTCAGTGAGTTGTCCTGTTTGATTTCCTTAAGATTTAATAGGAGTTGCCTCTACATACCGGTGCATAAGTCGAAAGATGCATCCTCTTTTATCATTCAATAAGCGGCATTTACCGCTGCAGCAGATACAAAATTAATTCTGCTAGCTGAAAATGTTTTGTATCCTATCACCATGCAGGCGTATTTCACCAGGTCATCCTTGATAGGATTGACTATCATACCCCGTGAATCACTTATTGAACCGGTGAGCTTGGTCATTTCCATTTTGCTCACTTTTCTCAAGGTTGGCACTTCCCCTGTGTTGCAGAAACCAGTGACTGCATGAATTGCCTGAGGCGTGATATCATGTGTCCTCTCTAGGTACATCTTGTCACTGTGGACTCTGCTCAAAATAATTTTGATATGATCCTCCGTGAAATCTTCCAGAAAATATACTGCATTGTGGAATTTCTTCTTCTCTATGACACTAAATTCTAGTTTGATCTTTTTGTCCTTGCCGCAAAATAGACCTAACTGAGTGTGAATGGCTAAGGACCCTAGGTCTTCTATTTTGTAATCAATATAATCAGAAATTCCTTCTTTGACTATGACTCCAACCGGAACTTGTGACAAAGCATTATATTTAGACTTCCTCTGAATAAAACTTTCTGACTCAATTGATGTACTCGAACTGGTATGTGATGCAGAAGCCATTGAAGAGTATTTCAAGAACATGAAAAATACCTTTCAAATGCAAATTTAGGGCTTCCTGATTCTGCTTCACTTCACTCTCCGTCGGATGCCGAACCACCGCTTTGTGTTCTCCACTACTGCTTGCAAACTGGATTTGAATCTCTTTCAAGGTTATCCAATTTCTTGAAATCTAAGCTCAAATCGCCTTTTCTTCGCTCAAAAACAGATAGTGAGAAATGATTTGAAAAATGCATTTATACATGTCTCTCACCTACCATCATTAATGCTCCTCTATTAGGGCGTAAACCCTAATTTGCCTTTTTACCATTTTTGGTCTTCTGCCAAGTGACAGGTATCGCATACTAGTTAAGGTCTTTTACTAGTGTCAACCAGGGGTTCGAAAGCATTTTGCCGTTTGCTCCCCCTAAGCCTTTAAGGCTTAGTTTGCTGGTTTCGATATTTCCACACTAGGTGCAGAAACTGGTTCCTCTTCCGATGTTATTGGTTTCTTCCTCCATGTTTTCTTCATGTCCCCTTGAACTTTTTCAACATCGATTTCTCCTTCCTGAGTGACCGGTATATCATCAGATATACTTTTTCTGCTTCTGCAGAATATTGCAATGTGACCCGGTTTGTTGCAGTGATAGCAAACAAGTCCAGGTGCTCTCGAAGGTCCATTGTACATGTTTCCATTCTTCCTTCTACATGTTGCAGCAGTGTGACCATGACCATGACAGATCATACAACCTTCTCTCCATCCGGTTGCCGCTTGATAGCCACCGCTTCTTGACTGATGATTGAAGACATTAAACTAGTTGTGGTTCTGGTTCATAAAAGATTTAGGACCAGTTCCTTGGGTCCTCTGAGGATATCTTCCATTGTTATTCATTACAGACCTACATTCAAATGCTCTATACCCAAACTTGTTGCATGCATAACAATGACCATTGAACTTATTTGATCTAGGTACATTGTTGATCAAATAAGGAAAATTATTGTAGGCTTTGCTCCTGCATACATTGGCAGTGTGTCCTTCTTTAAGACAGTTAAAGCAAACAGGTTTGAATTTTTGCTTACCTTTTCCTTTGAGTGTCGGTTGCTTCTTTGATGCTTCAGCATTTGTTCCTGAGGATTCTCCTTCCTCATGTCCAGAAAAACCAAGACCATTGGTATTCTTTGCCGATCTAGATGACTCAAGATTTTGCTCTAGCTTGACAGTACTTTTGCCAAACTTAGCAAGTATTTCCTTCGACTCAAAGAGTTATTTGGAAATAGTGGTGTTTGTCTCCATTAGACTTGCATTTTCAAAGATGGCAATGTTCAGTTCTCCTTGCATGTCTTCTTTTTCCATAGTGCTCTCATGAAGGCGAGCAGTCAGTGCACTAGTCTCTTGTTTCAACTTGGAGATCTCATGATCTCTGTCCTTTACTAGATCTTCATCTTTTCTCTAGTTCTCAAGCTCTTGACTAAACCGAATAGTCAGTCCTCCCAACTCCTTTCTCAGATTGGAGTTTGAATCATTCAGCTTATTCACTTCAGCAATCATGGCTTCCATGTTAGCTTCATCTTCGGAAATACTTTCAGATAGTTCCATCAGCCTCTCTGCATGTTCTCTCCTTTTTGCTTGAGATGCCTTGTATTTGACCATAAGATCATCATAGGCTTGCTCAGACTTAGTGAGTTGTTGAGTAAGTTCCCTCAAGGTGTATTCCCCCATATCTCTTTCCAAGTGGTTAAACTTATAGAAAGGTAGGGTCTGATACCAATTGATGAATACTAAGAGGGGGGGGTGAAGTAGTATGCCAAAAATCTCTGCACTAAAACACTTACACAATCTAAAGATAAACTGGTAAAGCAGTCTAACAGTCAAACCGGTTACCACACATGCAAACCAAAATGCGAATAAAGAATTCACCCACAAAAGAAATACAACCATAACACAAGATATTTGACGTGGAAACCCAACTGGGAAAAACCACGGTGAGATGGAACTCACAAGTCACTATCTGCAAAATAGAAACTAGACCGGTTAAGGTCAGACCGGTTAAGGTCTTACAATGTTCTTCACCAGAACAGATCCTGTTAGGAATCTCAATCTCTGTTAGGAGATAAGTCCGATTAAAGACTACCTTGTTAGAGGATTTTAGATTCACATGTGTGAACCACCTTGTTAGAGGATTTTAGAAAGGCTTTGAGGCCTACCCGGTTAAGGGCTATAGACTTGTCAAAGATGTGAGTAATCAACAAGTGTTTGATCTATCTAATAGCACAAACTGCTTGGTTAGATCTAGTATTGCTCACAGCTAATGCATTCCAGCATTACTTCAGTCTTCTCTCTCTCTCTCATAGTTACAACTTGATCTTCTCAGATAAGATCGTTCTCGACTCCCACCTTAAACCCTAGCTCAACATTAACCCTTTCAGCAACTTAAAACCCTAGACATGATGTCCTTTTAAAGGAATCCAATTTCATGTCGGTCCAATACGATTACCATACAATTTCCTAGGTTCAATGAATCTAGACATACTTAGTAACACGACACAAAAAGCACCGTCAATGTGTTGGCACTGTCAAACAATTGGTGGATTGGTAACTCATCACAAAATGTCGGTTGGTAACTCATCACAGAGTATTACCGGTTCATACAAAATACCAGTTGCCGGTTTGTCAAAAATGAAGACTAGTAAGAATGTGTTGTGCCGCTTTTCTCCCTCGCACCGCTTGTGATCTATGAACCACTTGGGGTCGACATGCCTCTTCAGACCAGGAAACACATTCTGCAAAATCACCACTAGTCTAAAGACTAGTATACAACATACCGGTTGGAACAAATACCGGTTGAACACAAGCTCATACATATAAAGGGGATCTCAATACAAGTGTGTGTCCATCAATGACAATCACAACATAAACAACAAAAATGCCAACATAAGAGTTGTCTTCAAATCTTCATCCATCTGAGAAATATTACACTAAGCATATGGGTGCCATGACTCAACCAATATGGATCTCCCTCAAGCAATTAATCTTTCCAAACAAGGGACCAAATCTCTAATACAAATTGTTGCTTAGATTTAAAGCATCAGAATATTGAGAGGGGGGTTGAATCGGTATTCCCATAGATTCAAAAAAAAAAACCTTTTACCAATTATAATTATTATCAAACATACTTATAGATATAGAGCAGTTGATTCATAATAGATATGAAGAACATAAACACAAGATAAACACTAGATTTTATTTGTGGAAAACCCAAATGGGAAAAACCATGGAGAGTGTTAACTCTCAGGAGAATATAACTAGTCAAATTTGAGATTACAAAGATGTGGCTCACTATTGGGTGGCTCCCTGTCGGACTGCTCACTGCAGATATATAAAATATGGCTAATTGTCAAAATGCTCCTTGCAACTAGAAAGGTTGAACTAAAAGGGTTTGCACCTCCAAATGCATGAGATCAGTTCCAACTTTAAGCTCAGATTATAAATCTCAAACTCTATAGTAGATCCAATTAGAGATATTTGTATAACTGTCCTGCACTAGGTCCAGTAAAGGACTACTGTACTACTGTAATAATGATTGCCTTTTTGGCTACAACTTCCACTTCACATACTCTACTATCATATTTGCCGACTATTTTTCTCACATTACCTATCTTCACGTTCGCACTTACTTGTTCTATCTCCCTCATATATCCCACTTCATATGTATATGAATATATATACTATTGGCAACTGCCACTCATCTGGTGGATACCATTGCATGGATAATGGATTAGGGTTATCATTGATGGTAACTCTTCATAGAAATCCTATCCAATAGTTATGGATTTTGGTAACCGGTAGAGGGAGTGGTCTGATAATTTGTCACCAGTATTTTAGGATAGTAGAGAACTTTTGGTCCAAAATCTTTGAGGTGATTGCGGTGGTCAGATCCATGCATGGGATGATAAGGCCGACATGTAGAAATCATTTTGTAGAAGATAATTTTGAGGTGTAATATGAGAGATTAGTGATCGAGAAACCTATTTGGCACAGTTTTGCATGCGCACTCTTGATCAGGTAGCTGACTGAGAAGCAGAACATGGCAAAGTTGCAAAGGTATTATAGTCAAACTTTTTGCAATTAACCAGACCTCATCCAAACATTGATTGATGCTATTTTGGAGTTTAATCATTTTAGTTATCATTAGTAATAATCTATAAGTTAGTGTGATTTCCATATTGTAATTCAACCTTTGGTTCTAGATAGTGTGCCTAAATACAATTACATTCCCCATGTGTAATATTTATGTACTCCTGATCATAGTATATGAATATTGTGGGTTCCAATCCCATCATGGTTTTTCCCTTTCTAGCTTTCCATGCAAAAATCTTGGTGTTATGATTTTATGGTTGATTATCTTGGGTTCCTACATTTTACTTTCTTGCATTTTCTTCTGATGGTCTCAGAATAACTTTGAAACTTTATTTACCAGTAGAATATTGATTCACCCCCCCTCTTAGTGTTCCTTAATTCCAACATATACCTGAGGGTATAGATAAAAAATAGTGTGTTGGCCAAGCCCAACACTTTACCAATATAAGCTTCCTTTTCATATTGTGATTACTTATTCATATGCCAAGATTACCAAAAAGGGGCAGAGTCATTTGGACCCAAGAATATCAATCCATTATCACAAGACCAAGCCTGAAATCTCCAAAAAATAGACTCCACATGAACCACGAAAACCACAACACAAAACTTGAAGAGATACTTCTAATAATCACCAACACTGCTAACACTGGGACACTTAATGGATACCAGGATCAATAAGAACTCCTAACACTGGGATACTAGGATCAATGAGAACTCCTAACACTGGGATACTAGGATCAATGTTGGCCTCTAGAAAACTTCTACATACTTCCTTTTCATACTGTGATTACTTATTCATATACTGAGATTACCGAAAAAGGGCAGGGTCATTTGGACCCAAGAATATCAATCCATTATCACAAGACCAAGCCCAAAATCTCCAAAAAATAGACTCCAATTGAACCACGAAAACCACAACACAAAACTCGAAGAGATACTTCTTATAATTATCGATGCTACTAACACTGGGACACATAATGGATACCAGGATCAATAAGATCTCCTAACACTGGGATACTAGGATCAATGAGAACTCAAAGAATCCACAAAAATCATCATCCAAAGCTATCCATGTTGCACAATAACTTCTGACCAAAACCACAACACCTGAACTACACACCATAACATCTATGATGTTTATAATATCCAGACTGATATCGGGGCCTTAAAACGTTGTCTGATCCAAAATCAGATGACTGGTTTGATGTCAATTACAACATTATTCACACAAGTCTAATAGTAGTTGTAGACTTTACCTTTCCATTCAGTTCCTTTTAGTTTGTGTTTTTATTTTGCTAAAATATATATATATATATATATATATATATATATATATATATATATATATATATAAAACTGAACCCTGCTGAAGTTTGAAATGAACATTTAACATTGAGCAAATGAAGGTCATTAAACCAGCAGCAATAAGACAAAAGAAAATATTGCATACCCATAGCATATAATCTCTTCCTTTCTCATTTGGAAAACAAGGTATGAAATAGGTAAGACACAATATATATTTAGTATGATCTACATACTGAAATTTACTTCTATTTAACATAATCTTTGTTACTAAACTTAGAAAGAAGGATTGTATGGTCCATTATTTCTCATTTATATATAACTGAACCCTGTTGAAGTTTGAAATGAACATTTAATATTGAGCAAATGAAGGTCATTTAACTAGCAGCAATAAGACAAAAGCAAATATTGCATACCCATAGCATATAATCTCTTCCTTTCTCATTTGGAAAATAAGGTATGAAATAGGTAAGACACAATATATCTTTAGTATGATCTACATACTGAAATATACTTCTATTTAACATAATCTTTCTTACTAAACTCAGAAAGAAGGATTGTATGGTCCATTATTTCTCATTAACATATTTCTTCTAACTAAACCTAGAGAGAAATAAATGTATGCTCGATTAATTCAAATTAATCTATTCTTTATTATTAAACTCAAAAAGAAAGAAATGTATGCTCTATTATTTCAAATCAACACATTCTTTCTTTCTAAACTCAAAAAGAAAGTAATGGTTGTGTAATGCCTTACTAGGCTAGGAAAAAAGTACATGACCTGGGAAATAGAAGAAGAATTCGATGGGTCTTTCTAAGCAACTTCTACTACTATATTTTATTCAAGCTCCTATGGTAGACATCAGCTAAGTTTCACATCTTTTCCAACTCCTATTACTAATGGGTTGCCAAGAGAACTCAAAATATATTTGCAGAACTTGCAGAGCCCTTTTTTTTTACCAAAGAAAACAAGCTAATAAAAAGTGTCTATCGCTTTCCCCAAAATCACTATAAAATTTCACAATATGAGGGGTTTCATTTCATTTCCTCCGTTTCACTTGCATTTCACCCAATTTCATTACCTAAAGATCCCACCAATTTCATATTATTTACCTTGAGCAAGAAGTTATGAATCATGCCAAATGACTTCCCTCTCCCAATCTTCTAGAAGAATCTCCTCAAAATATATCAACTTATTTTCCTTGTTGATCTTGAAAGAATTTAAAACAAAACAAAATCATATCGTGTTTGACTTTGCCTCAACGGATGCTTTTTATTATTAATGTTTTGATATATTTAACAACAATAAGCCTTTAATTAAATTTAAGTTCATATAAATGAATTTATTTATATATTTATATTTGGTGCTAATTAAAGTTGCATTAGACTTGCCCCAAGAATACTGGCATCCAATAAGAATTTAATAAAAAGACCAAATCAAAAGATTGATCCAAAATATTTAATATCAATATTATATGATAAAAGGGTGTGAATTAATATTTTTATTTTTATACATATATATTATATGTGTATTTCTCTATACAAGCACTTATATGTATGTATTCATTAATGTCCTGAATACATACCATAATGAAGAAAAAAATTTACCTCAAGGATGATGGATCCTTGAGAACAAATTGTTGATTCCCAAAACCACAGATTGGAAATAAAGAGACTTTCTAGATCCCTAACTGATCCAATCAGCCTTGGCCAACGAACAGGAATGGTCAAAGACCAAATTCCTCTGCACTTTAGGCTCCACTAGACCTTAGGTGGGTATACCCCAATCTCCAAAGCATAAAGAGATTTCTTTATAATGGATTTAAATTATTGAATCTAGTTGTTTACAGGAATGGAAAATTGTTTCCTTCAACTATGTTTTATGATATGCTTTTAACTTATTTTAATTTGAAAAACTTGAGTATAATTGATAACAAACAAAGCTCATAGAAGAGTGTTGTTGGAACCTTGAGTAATTATGAAAGAACAAAGCTAATAGAAACTAGTATTATTTTTCTCTAGTGAGGACTTTGTGTAGACCAAAATTTATTTGCAAAAAACTAACAACAAACCAGTGCCTTATCTAACAATTTACATGTTATTTAATGGACAAATATTAGTGGTCCTTGGAGACAGTTTGAGAAAACTCATAGGTATGCAAGACTATCACTGCAATGACTTCAATGTATGTTATAAGAGCAAAAAAAACAATTATGTTATCTGTATAACAACAAGTGATAAAACATTGCAACAAACCTTATTCAAATTTATCCAAAGGATTTTAACTCATCAACATCATATAACATGAAACAATTTGAAGATAAAAAATAGTAAATCTTGTATATTAATTTCTTTGAACAATGGATGTACAAAAACTACAGACTCGTAGATACTTCATGATACATTTTCTTGCAAAAAATGGATTTTCATTTCTACAGACCTGCTTTACATAACACTACTAGTTCCAACAAACCATCTTGAAAAATAGTAGTTCTTTCTATATTATTTTGTTTTGTGTGACTTCCCTTTTATAAACATAAGGGATAGTTTGCAGACAATTTCATTTCCAAAGGACACACCCTTTGATTTAAAGAAATAATTACACATAAGGAACCCTACTAAATAAAAGCTTAATAATGTTCATTCTAATATTTCATTTTGATAAAATTCCACTTCTGCTTATGAATTCCTTGATATTCCTCATCACCAAGTTTTGATAAAATATCCTGCACAAAAACTAAACCAATCAGGTTCTTTAATTAAAGTTTAATCTCATTCTACCTTCCATTAGGGTTAGCTTAGGATAAAAATAACTCTTCTTTGATAAAGAATACATCATCCTAAAATATCAAGGTATTTTGGTTTTTATATAATAATCTTAAGATATTTTATGGATGATAAATGATCATTAAAATTTTAAGTAAGAAATACTCCCTCTTAATATTCGCCCAATAAATTTAATTTTTTGTACATAGAGTAAAACATTGTAATAAGTCTTTATTCTTTATTTTTGGAATTCATTTCCCAATAAATAAAATTCACCCTAAGATGTTTTATTGATTTAGGGTGAACATATTTATGAGAAGGTATCACCCACTTGATAACCAAATGTTATTCATTATTTTCACTATATGTCAAAAGGCATTTATAAATAAAATGTAATTCCCTTGACAAAATATTCCTCACCAGTAAATTAAAAGTAAATAATATTGCATAATAACATTGAATGAGAAAATGTTATATTTGAGACAATGATTTAAAGTATTTTTTGCAAAAATTATATTAAGCCTTTGGGTAAAGAACACTTCCTGTGCAATATGTGCCAAGGGAATATAATTTAATTATCTCAATAGTTGGTTATCCATCAACGCAGCTCTCCACTATCGGGGTAGGTATTTTTTTATTACCCCGATGCCCGTTGACTTAAAAAAGAAAATATGATATCTCCTATGTCTTCATTGGGGTAACTTTGGCTATCGGTGAAGAGTGCTCCCGTGAAATTACTTTGGCTGCTTTTTACTTCAGCAAATCCTAAAGAGTGAGACAACCAAAGCACATAATTTTGCTCCATTTTATTGGATATTTCCTTGAATTGTTGAGAGAATATATCGACAAAACTTGCCCCAAATAAGCTCATGCATCATGCACTTGTTCCCAAGAAATCTAGCATCTAGTTGCATCCTTTATTAAAACTTGAATTTGGAGATGCTCCAGCCATAACACATTCATCCAATTTATACTATTCCATTTCGCATCTACAATGGATTGATATTTTGTTGGATCTGACAAATGGAATTCTACGTTTTTCTTTGAAACTGTTGCGGATAATTCATGAGTGCCACAGGCAGGTTTCCCTCATCGGGTGATCGGGGAAGGCCAAAAACACCTGTGCGATACCCAATGGGTTTCACCCATCGAGCCCCACCTTGTGCAAATGCCACTTTAATTAAAATGATTTACTTTTTTGGAAAAAAAATTTATTCCTTTTCGCATTATATGAAATCCTTTATTTAAAAGATTTACAAAATAGGCTCTCCATAAAACTTGTTATATATTTTGTAAAAATCGAAATCCAAGAAATCATATTTTACCCTCTTGAAAATAAACTTTTATTTACTTTTATAGTAATCCTGCATATAACACATCAATGCCAGCTAAAAATTTGTGTCAATAAAAAAAGTCATTTGAAATCTTATAACACAAATAAATGAATATGTTATAACAATATGATATTAATTTAAAGAAAAATAATTTCTAAATTAATATATCAAAATTAATAATTTTATGCTGGAAAAATTAAAATAAGATGTGAATAAAATGACTCTCATATGACATGAAAACATATGGCTCCAAAATTCTGCATTAGGTTGAATAAATCATAATCATTTCAGGGAAATGGTTAGCTTAGTGTAATGATCCTAGAAGAAAGAGAACCGTTAATATCCAAATGCCATTATTTAAAGAAAATTCAAAATCGTACATAATGGATTTATTTAAATTTACTTAAAAATGATATAGTAAATAATATCATAAGGTTCTAAAATTTGACATGGTAGTGCTTGAATGTACACTAAATACAAAGAAATTATTAATTTGACATAATTACACTCAGATGAAATGAATTCTGGTTCAGAAGAGCGTACCTGAAGATTCAACTTTTGAATACATATACATACTTGGAAATCGACCTCTTAACGTGTTCATAGGTTTTCAGGAGATGATCATAGGTAGTGCATACAACTGCATCGAGAAATCCACTTTTTGCCATGAATCTATAACTCTAAAATCTTCAAATTTAGGGTTCCAATGAAAAATACCCCTCTGATACCTCTTCGAACTGGAGCCAAGATGAGCCAGGTGATAACAGAGTTGTACAAGAAGTGTTAGAAAGCTGACAGGACTCTCTGGATGGCTCTACAGAGCCTATGTCCTCGGGATGAGCATGCAAAGTTGGAACACCAGCATGGCACGTTGTCATCCTATATAGATGAAGTGTAGAGTCCGATAAGAAATATTTGGACGCACTGAGAGAATGTATTAACTGATAAAAAAATATTAAAACAAGGCGATAACACACAACATGAGACTAAACCAAGAGATAAAAAGGAAATGAGAGAATGTTACATGTGGTCCATGCTATGAAGCCTCCCGCAAGTTAATCTCCCCTTCACGGTGGTATACCTACACACATGCAAGAAAGGAATATATTGGGGGTTGTGTTTGGGAGCTTGCCTAAGTCAGACCCCTATTTTGGTGTTTCCACCTCTACAGACAACTCAAGAAGCCACGAGAATAATAAAGTGATAAAGATAAGTAAAAAGATGCAACAAGAGATTGGTAAAATATATTGGAAAATGAAAGAGAGAGATCAAGGAAACTCCCCTTCCATGAACAATTGTTGGAAATGTTGGCATAAAGTACTCAAAATGTTGCAACAATGGTAATACTTATAGAAGGTTGTCCAAAGATAAACTCTGAGAGCTTCAACCTGCAAAAGATCATCAGCTTTCCAAGAGAATCCCCCAAATGCCTTTGAAATTGATAGATAAAGGCCCTGAAAGGAAACTGGAAATCGATGGACACATGTAGAGGTGTTATGAATCCTTTGGGGTGCATATGTCACACTCAAACGACCACCTATAGACTATCAGATTCATGGTATGGTAGCACATCGTGGGGACATCTCCGCACGCCTATGTCCCCGAAGGTGATAGGTTGGCAACATTGGTGATACTTCGGCCAGAGATGACAAGTAAGGTTTAAGGGGACAAAAAGACAAGATGGTGAAGCCTGACCTCCGATGACATGGAGGAAGGTTCCATTTGTCAAATTAATCACAAGGGATAGGATTTTTGACATCACATTTTGCTCCCACTTTAGCGAGCATGCCTTTTCTGAGGGATGGAAAGCTAAAGTAGAGGAAGATATAGAGAAAGAAAAGTCGTGAGAGGGAGTAAAACTTTTCGTTGTTTAGAAGAGGTTTCCCCCAGCAAGATGATGCTAAAATTTTGAATAGATATTAGTACTTGATACACCGCAAACACACTAGTTGCAGACTAGCCTGATGGATGGTAAGGTAAATGAAAGGATAAGATAACATAACATAAATAAACCTCACCTTGGAGGAAAACCTCGGGCTATGGAAATATATGAGATAAGTAGTTGTCATTGGTATAAGATATGTTGGTATGGGTAGCAAGATACATTATGCTAGATGGCCATACGATAGGGCATGATATGTCGATAAGGATAACCATACGATAGGGAAAGATGATTGCCAACATGGATAGTGACATGCTAGATGACCATGTGATAGGAAAGATAGGAGATAAATTTATCGGCATGGGTAGTGACACGCTAGATTTCCATGTGATAGGGAAAATGAATTGGGTAAGTAGTAGATTGGCCCCTACCAAGGCAAACAAGAAAGATAGATCAAGAATTGTTTAGCCTCCATGTAGGCGATATTTAGGATAGATCCAATGGCATTTTTCCCTAGCTAGGCGATCTTGGAAAAGAAAAAGATCAAGTGGTTTGGCCCCCACCTAGGAGAACATGAAAAAGAAACTAAAAAAGGAAACAAATGCAAAAGATAAAAGATAAAATGCAGCTATGATGCCCCCCCCCTTAAAATGATATGTGTGGAAGGCATGTTATTCTAAAGAGAAGAGTAGTTATGGCATGTCAACATAGCGAGATGTTTCCATGGAATGCCACCAAGAGAAAATGGCACACAGATATCCACAACATCTAAATATGCAATGCAAGAGGACAAAGGGATCCAATAGTCTAGCATCAGAACCCATTGACATCAAAAAGATATATAGTATCATTGCGAGATGGGTGTATTGTCATAGCACTAAATTTCTCAGATTTGAAGAGGACCACATGAAGATAGATGAAATAAAAATTTGGATCAATAGGGAAGAAAGGAAAAGAATTCCCCCAATGCTTTGCATTGTTCTAGGATGTCGAAAAGCAAGATACTACAAATAAAAGGAGATAAATAAATAGACGAATTTGTACGATAGAAAATCCCCTATATCCGAGAACCTATGGAGTAACTTGAGTCCTTCAAGGGAGAACAACAGATAAAGATAGTCAACCTTTTGTATCCAAGTACCTGTTACCAAATTTTTGCACATGCTAAATTTGGTGGCCTAATGAGGCCTTGCTTTCATTCATATTGAAAAGTGCCAAGTAAATTAGCAAATATCAGATACATGAAAAGTAAAATACAGCATGTGGGTTAAAAGGTGGCTCCCGTGAGGGTTGAGCCTAGCATGTTGATGGAGATGGGTGTTACAAAGATAAATAGATCACAGAGATATTCATGCTCCATTGCACTTTCAGGTATGGTGTGGCTATTAAACCCTTCAGGCAAATTCATTTGGCAAGTGTATCAGCAAATCCCCTGCGTGGCTGATGTAAGGCCAAAAGAAACTCAAAGAAAATGCAATCGACCTGTGTAAAGTTTTTTACTTGGGTGCCAAAGAGGGTTTTAAAAGGCCAGAGAACTTCCAAGCCATTTCAGTCACCAGGCATGAAGAACATTTATCCCACATTGGTTGCGAGGAGGAGCATTTTTGTATTTAAAACCAAAGTTGCATTTATCCTTAGTGTCAAAGCTTACGAGATTTTGGCAAGTCATCAATTAAGGAAGTGGTGGGCCCCCCACATGCATGCGCATCTCAAGGCATCCAAATTTTGTGACCGGTTGGTGGGAAGAGGCTAAAGGTCAAGCAAGTTGGGTAGATCAAACGCAGATCATGGAGATCCAACCGTTGTCGCTATGTCGCGATGGTTAGATGCTCGCCAGATATCATCACGACTTAGCGACTAGTGAGGTGGCGGTCCAATGGCTAATGACATGGCATGGATGGATGAAGAGATGGAAGGTCCAGCAGTGATGACGTGGCAGAACAGGTGGCATGTCAGCAAAGGGTGACTTATCGAGCAGACCTTGGCCGCGATGAATCTCTAAAAGGTTTTGCCAAAGGCTTAGTTCCATCGACATGGGCTATATTGAAGAAATCAGAGTTGGTCCCGTCGATAAGATAAAGGCATCAATGAAACTACAGGTTCGATGAGACTTGTAAACGGCTCGCCAAGGGAGTAGTTTGGTTGAAAGAATGATATCAAATAGAACCAAAGGCGACGTGGCGGTCTAGGTGGATCCATGAGCGGGTCATACGCTGACGCATGGTAGGCCCGACAGACAAGTGGTGCCCAGGCAGATCTCATGAGTGAACCAGGGGGTGCCACATGGTGGCATGCGATAGAGGGGAGTAGATCAACTAGGGTTAACAATCAGGCAGATCAAGGAAGATCGAATGGTGATGCAAGAGATTCAACAGCAGTCGTTATACCATGATAGAAAGAAGCTCACCAGTTATCCCCGTGACTTGGCGATAAAGCACAGGTGGAAAAGGTGAGTGGCTCAGGTGCTAAGGATCGAGCAGTTTGAGGGCAAATCAATGGCTATTGCTATACTGCAAGATGAATATGCTCGCTACTTATTCCCTGCGACATAGCGACTATTTAGGTGGTTGTCCAGATGGGCTCAGAATGAATGAGGATGTGCCACGTGGTAGAGAGTAGAAGAAGAACCAAGGCAGACCAAGTCCAGTGGAAGGTCCAAGTGGCGAGATAGGTGGATCTCATGAGTGAACCAGTGGCTGACACGTGGTGACACCGTGGCATAAGAGAGAGCCGCTCAAAGAGGCTTAAGGTCGAGCAAATTAAGGAAGATCAACGGTGATCAAGGAAGATCCAATTGTGGTCACTGCATCGTGATCGGAAAATGATCACCAAATATTCATCGCGACTTGGCGACAAAGCACGTGCAGAAAAGGGTGAGTGCCCAGGTGAGATAAGGGTCATGCAAGTCCGAGATGATCTGAGGGTTGTCTCTAAGGCGCAAGGAAAGTTACATGCCCAATTATCACTATGACTTAGTGATTGGCAAGGTGGTAGGTTGAGATGGCAGTCAAGATGGCAGTCCAAATGGCAGACAAGGTGGACTCACGAGTGAACCGAAGGCTGACACATGGCATAGATGAAGAGAGAAAGTCATAAGAGATAAATGGTGTATAGGTTCCTAAAGATCTAGCAGTTGTCGCTATACCGCATTTTAAAGGTGCCTGAATGTTAATCCTCGCAACATAGCGACAAGTCGTCAACAGTTAATGTAGATGGTTATTAAGCTTGCGAGCAAATTTGCATGATTTTTTCTCATGATCTTGAGGTTATAAGGCTTGATTTGAGTGCCACATGGTTCAACATTTAGTTGACTAAAAATTTGAACTGAATTACCCACTTGAGAGCAAGTTTGCATGAGTTGTTTTTGCATGTTTTGAAGCCTTTTTTGGTGGATTTTTATTTCTACGTGAGGATCAGTTTTCAGAAAAGATATTTTCAGTGGGAGTTCATCTTTAGTCATTATGGAGTTATCTTTGCTCTACATTTTGGAAGGTTTTTTGTATAAAATGTAAATTTGTTATCTTTCTTCAGGAGTTCTTGATCATTTTCTTACTGGTTTTAGCAGAGAATGCATTCTTGTAGCTCATGTGCAATTTTATGATAGAATACTAAATAAAATTATTAGCTTATGCCTTATATCTTTGCAGTTCATTTTCTTATTCATGATTGAGAGCTAGTTTATTGTGTTATTGTCTAGATCCTTTAAATTTTATGTCTCATTTATAAGTCACAGGTTGTGCATTGTGATAAATTAATTCATTTAGTTGATTGTGAAAGTTTTCTTTGCTTACAATTTCTTAAAGTTTAAATTCTTTGCATGAAATATTTATGTGGTATGAACCAGAAGTTTATTTGTGCAGATTGGTGTTTTTAGGAGTGTATTTCTATCATTTTGAGATATCTTATTGATGTTTCACCTTAGTTTAGCATTTTGCAAAGTCATTCTATTTTCATTTTTAGTTTTCCTATCCCTTTTCTTGGTAAAGACTTAGAGTTATTCACAGGGAACCAACCCTTCATCCAGAGGCTAATTCTCGCTATAGGCAACCCACAGGCCTGAGAATTATTCCATGTGTCACCAAGTTGCTTAAGCTTTCAGCTTGTGCATTACGGATGCAATTTGAGTGACAATAGTTTTTGGCATGCCCGGTGGGACCCTAAACTAATCGTCAGTTCAGGAGTAGAATTATTTCCTATTGTTGTTTTGGGTATTGAACAACAGTTTTCAGCCTTTCAGAGGTTTTCAACACAAATACTTGGTGACTCTATGATCCTATTTCAAGATTAGATATTATCAGCATTCAAAAGATGTGCCAGTAGTACCAACACTAATTCAGATGGCTCAAAGTCCACCATGGAATCAACCATTTGTGTCATTTGATCAGGGTACTTCCTTGATTTTGACACAATATGATTATATACCTTTGGTTGCATGGAAGAGTTTAACTTATTTCACTAGTGAAGACCAAATAGTGGCAATAGATCACATTAGAGACATTGTATCACTGTGTGTAGTTCACCATATCACATAGGAGAATGTCACCATCAGATTGTTTGCCATGTGATTTAAAGGAAAGGCATTGCAGTGGTTCAGATAGCTACCTATATCTTCTATCATAACCGGGGATCAATTAGGAGCTACTTTGAGTGAACGCTTTGAGGATAGGTCAAACATTCTGTTATTAATAAAACAACTATCTACAATAAAGAGAGCACAACATGAGCTCATGTCTGATTTCAATGATAGATTCCAAAGAACATGGAGCAGGATTCTAGTATCGGTAAAACCCACCAATGACCATGCTTTCTTATATTATTTGAGATCTCTTAATAGCAATATATCTATAATGATTCAATCTATGGGAGGTTTTACCTCGCCAGATGCTTTTAGTATAGCTATTAGAGCGGAGAATAGTTTAATTCTGGTTGGAAATCTAGCTCGTAGAGAACTTATGCCAATTCTTCCAGAGATACAGCCAAATATGCTATTACCAGTCCCAATTATAGCTACTATTTCAACCTTAGAGAATCAAGAAACACCTCAAGCTTTTTCTTTATCAACCCCTTCTCGAAAAATCCAAGAGTTAAAAGATATGTTAGAAACTTATAGAGGGAAGTCAGTCCTTTTCCAACCTGAGATTCATAATCACTGCACTTACCCCAAATAAATCTAAGGTCAAAGCCATCAGGGGCATCACAATTGCACGGTTTCTAAATATTCAGTGCAGGATACATATGAGAAAAAAGGTCCACAAGTTGAGGAAAATATTCCTATTTGTGTATACATGAATTGGCAAGAAGATGATAAAGATCTACCACAAGGAGAAAATATCATGGTTCCTCGACAACAAGCTGATAGTGTCGAAGAGGATGAGCTGGCTTATCAGATTCATCTTTATGAGCAGGAGATGGAGGATGGAATAAGACAATATGAAGAGCATCTTGTGAGGGTGATGGCAGCAAAGAATCAAAAAATGAAGACTTTGTTGGTTCAATTTCAGAAAGACCAGATTCTTTCAATGCTTAATTTCAACCAAGCACCTCCAGCCATGGTATCTTCGCCTATGACAGAAAAGGTAACAAATGTAGATAATATTCAATATGAAAAGGTAGATCTATTGTTTGACGTAGAAATGATTAGCAATATAGAACAACAAACCCAAGAGAAAGGAATGATTCATGTTGATCTATTTGTTGAGCTTCCTTTATTTATTGATGATGATCAAGATATGTGTGAGATAACCTCTACAGCAGAAGATAAGACTGGAATAATTCATCAAGGACAGCTAGGTGTTACACAGAAGCCTACACTATCAAGAGGTTGTCCTATTAGGTACTTATCCAGAGAAAAGGATAGTTGAACATTGCAAACTATGCTTACAATTAAACATGAAGATTCAAAGACCAAAGATCCCCATCATGAACTTATAAAAGGGGTTTGCATCACAATAATTTCTTTATTTATAGAAAAAAGTGAGAAAGACCAATTGAAGGAGGTAGGAACTCCATTTTTCATCTTTCAAGAAGTTATACAACTTTGTCTAAGGCATATCTTTAGCCTAATTTTTCTTGTAGTTGCCCAAACTCATGCACAACATGGCATATTGTCAAGAAAGGGCAGTTACTTTTCAGAACTAGTTAATGGTTTCGTTTGATCCAGTGCCATTCCTGGTTAGTTTAGGGTAGATAGATTTTTTTATTTTTTTTATTTCAGTTGTTTTCAATAAGTGTGTTTGTCGCACATGTTTCAGTTCAGCTTTAGTCTAGTTTGTTACAAATAAGCAGCTATTGCACAGCTTGCAGGCATTTTGGTGAGCCTTGTTTTGTTTTCTATTTTTGTTTTGTTGTTGTTCCATATCTTCAGTTGAGTTACAAGAGGTGAAGAGGCATGACTTTGTGCCCAATGGATGCAATAAAGGCTACTGGTCTATAGTGTTTGGCAAGAAAACACTCATCAGAGGTCACCAAAAATGTTACCAAATTTTTGAACATGCTAAATTTGGTGGTCTAATGAGGCCTTTCTTTCATTCATATTGAAAAATGCTAAGTAAATGAGCAAATATCAGATATAGGAAAAGTAAAATACAACATGTGGGTTAAAATGTGGCTCCCATGAGGGTTGAGCCTAGCATGCTAATGGAGATGGGTGTTACAAAGATAAATAGATCATAGAGATATTCATGCTCCATTGCACTTTCAGGTATGGTGTGGCTATTAAAAACTTCAAGAAAATTCCTTTGGCAAGTGTATCGCCAAATCCCTTGCATGGCTGATGTAAGGCCAAAATAAACTCAGAGCAAATGCAATCCGCCTTTGTATTTTTTTTTACTTGGGTGCCAAAGAACTTCCAAGCGGTTTCAGTCACCAGGCATGAAGAACATTTATCCCACATTGGTCACAAGGAGGAGCATTTTTGTATTTAAAACCAAAGTCGCATTTATCCTTAGTGTCAAATCTTACGGGCTTTTGGCAAGTGGCTGATTAAGGAAGTGGTGGGCCCCCCGCATGCACGCGCATATCAAGGCATCCAAATTTTGTGATCAGTTGGTGGGAAGAGGCTAAAGGTCGAGCAAGTTGGGCAGACTAGACGCAGATTGCAAAGATCCAACAGCTGTTGTTATATCGCGATGGTTAGATGCTCGCTAGATATCATCACGACTTGGCGACTGGTGAGGTGGCGGTCTAGTGGATGGTGACGTAGCACAGATGGATGAAGAGATGGAAGGTCCAACAATGATGACGCGGTAGAATAGGTGGCATGTCACCAAAGGGTGACTTATCAAGAAGACCTTGGCTGCGATGAATCTCTAAAAGGTTTTGCCGAAGGCTCAATTCCATCGACATAGGGTATATCGAAGAAATCAGAGTTGGTCCCGCCGATAAGATAAAGGCATCGATGAAACTATAGGTTCGATGAGACTTGTAAATGGCTCACCGAGGGAGTAGTTTGGCTAAAAGATTGAGATCCAACAGAACCAAAGGCAATGTGGCAGTCCAGGTATCCGTGAGCGAGCCATAGGCTGACATGTGGTAGGCCCAATAGACAGGTGGTGCCCAGGAGGATCTCATGAGAGAAGCAGGGGGTTCCACATGGTGACATGCAGGAGAGGGGAGTAGATTAGTCGGGGTTAATGACTGGGCAGATCAAGGAAGATCAAATGGTGATGCGAGAGGTCTAACAGTGGTCGCTATACCGTGATAGAAAGAAGCTCGCCAGTTATCCCCTGCGACATAGCGATTGTTGAGGTGGTCATCTAGGTGGGCTCAGAATGAATGAGGACGTGCCATGTGGTAGAGAGTAGATGAAGAACCAAGGTAGACCAAGTCCAGTGGCAAGTCTAAGTGGCAAGACAGGCGGATCTCATGAGTGAACTAGTGGCTGACATGTGGTGACATCGTGGCATAAGAGAGAGACACTCAAAGAGGCTTAAGGTCGAGAAAATTAAGGAAGATCCAACGGCAGTCGCTATGTCACGATGGGAAGATGATCGCCAAATATTCACTGCAACTTGGAGACAAAGCACGTGCGGAAAAGGGTGAGTGCCCAAGTGAGATAAGGGTCGTGCAAGTCCGAGATGATCCAAGGGCTGTCTATAAGGTGCAAGAAAAAGTTGCATGCCCAGTTATCATTGTGACTTAGCAACTAGCGAGGTGGCAGATTGCGATGGCAGTCCAAATGGCAAACAAGGTGGACTCACGAGTGAACCGGAGGCTGACACATGGCACAGATGAAGAGAGAAACTCAGAAGAGATAAATGGTGTACAAGTTCCTAAAGATCTAGCAGTTTTCCCTATACCGCATCTAAAAGGTTCTTGAATGTTAATCCTCACAACATAGCGACAAGCTGTCAACAGGCCAGGCGGTTAAATGTTAATATGTCATGTGATGGTAGTTAATTCAGGCGGTTATTAAGCTTGAGAGCAAGTTTACATGAGTTTTTCTCATGATCTTGAGGTGATAAGGCTTGATTTTGAGCACCACATGGGTCAACCTTTAGTTGACTAAAAATTTGAACTGAATTACCCCCTTGAGAGAAAGTTTGCATGAGTTGTTTTTGCATGTTTTGAAGCCTTTTTTGGTGACTTTTTATTTCTACGTGAGGATCCATTTTCACAAAAGATATTTTTAGTGGGAGTTCATCTTCAGTCATTCTGGAGTTATCTTTCCTCTACCTTTTGGAAATTTTTTTGTATAAAGTGTAAAATTTTTATCTTTCTTCAGGAGTTATTGATCATTTTCTCAGTGGTTTTAGCAGAGAATGCATTCTTGTAGCTCATGTGCAATTTTATGACCAAATATTGAATAAAATTATCAGCTTATGCCTTATATCTTTGCAGTTCATTTTCTTATTCATGATTGAGAGCTAGTTTATTGTGTTATTGTCTAGATAACCTTTAAATTTTTTGTCTCATTTATAAGTCATAGGTTGTGCATTGTGATAAATTAATTCATTTGGTTGATTGTGAAATTTTTCTTTCCTTTCAATTTCTTGAAGTTTAAATCATTTGCATGAAATATTTATGTGCTATGAACCAAAAGTTTATTTTTGCAGATTGGTGTTTTTAGGAGTGTATTTCTATCATTTTGAGACATCTTATTGATGTTTCACCTTAGTTTAGCATTTCGCAAAGTCATCCTATTTTCATTTTTAGTTTTCCTATCCCTTTTCTTGGTAAATATTTAGAGTTATTCATAGGGAACCAACCCTTCTTCTGGAGGTTAATTCTCGCTATAGGTAACCCACAAGCCTGAGAATTATCCCATGTGTCACCAAGTTTCTTAAGCTTTCAGCTTGTGCATTACGGGTGCAATTTGAGTGACAACAATACCTACAGAGTAACTTGGGTCCCATGGAAGGGAACAAATAAATAAAGCAAGCACGGGGGATCATAGGCAGACATACATTCAAACAGATATAGAGGAAAGATAAAAATCCTAACGATCAGCCCTTAAGAGGGGATCGCACTGTAGGAGATCATCATCCTTGAGGAGAGACTTGTCTTCCCAATCTAGATCATAGGGAGAGGGGATGAGCTTGGAGAGGGACTATTGCAAGGGCTACACTAGGCGCTTCACTAGTAGTGAGAGAAAGAGACAAAGCAACAATGACGTCTTTGTCTACAAGTTCAGAGGAGGCAAGGGTCGATCACATGAAGATTGCAAATAAGGTCAGGATGTCATCCAAGGAGGAAAACATGCAAGCTTTTGTAGAGGAAGTAGGTGACTCACTTGGAGAAGATGAAATAAGAACAGGACTATCGGCCTCTAGAAGAGGGGTAGTAAAAAATTTGGGAGAAGGCGGGGCCTTCTTAATCACACACATAGACAGGTAGAGGAAGGGGTGAGGAACATACTTGCGAATACTTGCATCATCATAACTTCTAGACATGGCCTTGTTCAAACTTACACTTACACGGGATAGGAGTGTCAGGCCTCCTATCAACCATAGCAAGCTAAAGGATCCCGAGAAAACTTGGATGCTAGAGTGGTGGTCAAATAGGTAGGGCAGACAAAGTTGCACTGGGCACCACTTGCATGTGCGACATATTAAGTGGTTGAGACAAGGGAGGTGTGTCCAACAAATAATTGATAAGAGGAGGCTCCAGGGAAGGAGCGATGAAGATCTACACCTACTTAGGGGGAGGTTGATCGAAATCTCTTGAAGTGATGGGGAGAAAAACTGAAATAGATGTAAATACATGAGCAACTGAAGGGATAGGCTCTGAAATAATACCTTTCGGTGTCAGAGCCACACCAGTGGACTACAAGGCAGCATGATGCTCTCAATCTTGGGCCCCTCAAAAATATTTATGCTTGCATGCACGGTAGTTCCAAGGGAGGTGAGGACTACCAATCTAAGCCAAAGAGGAGTCAGGAGCATCATTCTCCATAGGAGAGGCCTCCAGAATTGTGTCAAGGATGGGGGAAGGCCTAGCCGATGAAATGGGAGGTGCATCCCGGAGAGGCACCACATGCACAATAATGACCGCCTAACCTGGTTTTTCTTAAGAAACATGAGATGAAGAAACATGAGAAGAGAACTTCCCTTTCTAGTAGTAAGAGGGCTGAGGAATATTGGCCATGATCGAGAGGTCAAAGAAAGGGTGGGTCACAGATTTCAACAGCATAGGTTCCTTTCCCTTGGCTGCACTAGGTGCAGTCGTAGGAACAAAAGACATCAATGGAGGCTGTGCTGTCCTAGGAAGATGTGAAGGTCTATTCGAGGGAGAAAAATTAGCCTCATCCCACAATAATGAGGAGACTTAAGGCACTACCCTCTCCAAGACAGTAATCGATGGAGGAGGGATTGATTTAGGAGGCAGAAATGAAACACTAGGCTACATAGATAGCAACCAACTCCCCCATCTTTTATTTATAGTAAGCTTGGTACATTAGATCACTGCAAGGAAGCATGGACCCCACTGGAGTAGGCCAAAAGTGGTCCAACAAAAATCCCCAGTGGTGATTAGGGGTAATATCTAGTGTCCTGGATGACATGCACCGTGCCCTCATGGGGGAACTTAAGACATTTATAGACAACTGAAGGGACCGCCTCTATGGAAATCAACCAAGGAATGACAGGATTAACTTGGAAAAGATCTGACTGAGGGATGGTCACAAACACAAAGGACATAGCCTTAGGCCCTACAAGGACCGTCAAGGTGATACTATCCAAGGGGTAGATAGAAAACCCATCATGCATCCTCAAGGTTGCACGTCAGTCATCATACATTGACCTATGCCAACCATTCACAAAGAGAGTCTGCTCTATAATAACATTGACTCTACTTGATGGGTCAACCATCACTCATGTGATAATTTGACTGTTCAACTTGACAAGGACATAAAGGGGAGCAGGCTCTCCGCAATACGGGACATCTAGCGTGGTAAATAAAAATGACAAATTAAATACCTTCCCCTTCTAGGTCAGGGGTGAGCTAATGGTAGTGATCATTCGCCATTTTCACATACCGACCATCATTTGAAGAAGGTTCAGATGCAGAGATCAAATTTTCTTCATTCGAAGAAGGTTCAGATGTAGAGATCAAATTTTCTAAATTCGAAGGGAATGGATCAATGTAAATCTACAAGTCATTGTTGGTTTTATCAACAGACTTGTTTGATTTGTTCTTCTGCACATCCACCTTAATTGCACCACTATCAATGTTGTCTTCAACAACATGTCAAAGATGACAACACCACTCAGGGTCATGACCAGGCACACAGTGATAATGATAGAACTTTGATCCATCATACCAATGGGAGTAGGGTCGACTATTAGATAAAGGTTTAATTTTTTGAAGGGTGATGAGGTTGTCTTTCAACAACCACTAAATTATGCTCAATTAAGATTCATTCAACTTGGTGAGGACTCTATTTTGTTGCAAACTTTGTCTAGTATTTGTCAGAGGAAAAACCATGACATTAGTCGCTACTTTATTCTTTCTAGGACCTTTCGTTGATGTACCTGCAAAGGACCCACCATGAGGGTTTGAACTAGAATTTCTGAAATGTGACACAGTGTGCTGATGTAGATCTCCACTTCAATGCTACATTTAGCCCCTACTTTAGCGAAAGTATGAATTCAAGCTTACTCTTAGTAAAGTATAAAGGGTTCACATTGAATAACTTTCACCAAGTCATCAAGGAGGCAAGATACACCAAGCCCCTAATGGACTTTAGCATCTTACAACTTCAATGATAAGGTAAAAGCAAAGATCATGAGAGAGAGAAAGAGAGAGAACCATGACTACAAACTAGTAAGGTTCTCTTACTATGAGTCATGAAAAGAAAAATATAAAAAATTACAAAGCAAAAGACAAAGTTCGCTAAGTAACTTTAAGTATCAAGATATGCAAGAGAGAGAATCATTGGGTGGAGTGTATACCCCCACATTAAAGTGATTGTGCATGCCTTATTGGGATAAATTGCTTTAAGGTAGGATACACCCAAAAAGACAAGCACGTTATCACAATATTTTAGCTCCCAATAGAGGATAAATTAAAGGATAATGATCACAAATTAACACAAAGCACTGGGTGGTTTCAAGTAACTTTGGAGTCAGTATGCATTTTATGATAACCAACGTATATCATGTGGATATATATATATATATATATATATATATATATATATGCATAGAATTATCCTCATCATCCAAAGATAGGAAACCACCATGGAAGAAGGGAACATGTATCTTTTGAGTCAACATGGCAGAGACCAAAAGAGATCTCAATCCTTTGCATCATCCCCAAGTAGACAAATCTAGGGACAAAAAATAGACTTGAATTGAGAGAGAGATAGAAGAAGGGCACAAACAAGAAAGAGAGGAGAGAGGGAGAGAATCTACTATGCTAATGAAGCTAATCAAGCACATCATCTGCCCCCCAATCTTGTTGTTTATTATTTCAGGAAGGTGGGCAACATGTAACAGGAGAAACATTGAGCATAGTAGATGGAGCTATCACAAGTTCCAAATAAGGACTATGCTCTAATGATGATTTATTTTGTCTGTTACTAGGAGCTAGGATTAATGCTTTTGAAAATTGTTTAGATGAATCATTATCAGCATCAACATATTCCTAATCATCATCAGAAATATTAGGATCAACATTTTCATCATTAACAATATTCTCACATACTTCTTCATCAAGATTAACAAAAATAGGAGCTCTAATAGGATTAGAACTTGAACCATAATTTGTCTTTAGCATTTTGCATCTTGGAGATTTAGGTTGAACATCTTCATTAGGAGAAAGTTGAAAAAAAGGAATTATGTCAACACTTGGTGTCTTTGGAGAAGAAGTGGTTTGAGAAGCGAGTTCACGAGCTCTAATGTGACATCTCTATCAGCGTTCTCTCGCACAACAGTTTCTTTTAGTTTTAGTTGAAGGTTCATCAGGTATAGGCTTATTTTCTTCTTTGAAGGAAGGATGCATTTGAGAAGGTCTTTTAGGTTGATGAATAGGAGAGGTCAGTTGCTTCCCTTTGTAAGATGTAGGAGGCAGAACCGCACCATATAAAGGAGGAATGGGAGGTGTAGGAAGGATACCAAGTCCATCATGAGGATGAAGAATAGGTCTACCCTTAGGAGGAATAGATTGTCACTTAGGAGGAAGATAATTTCTAATTTTGGGGGGAAGAATAGGCTCATCCTTAGGAGATGGAATGGATTCTTCCTTAGGAAAAAGAATATTAGTTTTCTTAGGAGGAAGGATAGTATTATATTTAGGAGAAGAAATAGGTTCCTCTTTGGGAAGATATTATTTCTTTCCTTGGGAGGGAAAATAATCTTGTCCTCAATAAGAAGTAAATGGTCATCAAGAGGAATATTAAGTGTTGAATTTCTAGGTTTCAGATAAAGTCATCTCATTTTTTCATTTTTGATATGATTTAGAGAGAGCAATTTTTATATCATTTTTGATAGGTTGAAGAGGTTGGAATTGTTCGGATAAAAAATAGTCAAGACAAACATCTCCATGCCTCACCATAGGTTGATATATGATATGATTAATACTTATGATTTTACCATCATGAGGAAATTTAAAACACTTATGAATAGTAGAAGTGATCTCTTTCATGGGAAAGAGCCAAGGATGTCCCAACTTCACATGAAGTTGATTAGATGTAGGAATGATAGCGAAGACAACATCTAAAAATTTAGTGCCAACATCAATAGGAAGTGTGATAGAACCAATAGCAAGACAAGAGAAGCCATTAAAAACTCTAACTATCACATCAGTTTTATCATATGTCACTTGATGCAATTATAAAATATAAAGAAATTCTTCGATTATCACATTAACCATGCATGTTGCATCAATAAGCACTCCTTGAGAAGGTATTCCTTTAATTTTTATAGCTATGTAAAGTGGGCCATCAGGTGCTTTATTAGTCTCACTAGGATCAAATGTAATGCATAAGTCCTTAAGAGGTTCTCTCACTAGGATCAAATGTAATGCATAAGTCCTTAGGAGGTTCTATCACTAGGATCAAATATAATGCATAATTCCTTAAGAGGTTCTATTTGATCTACAAGGCTCACCACATTATTAGATTCAAGGCAAACCTAAAGACCTAAAGAGTAAAAACAAAAACAAAAATAAATAAGTGCATAAATATTAAAAAACATATAAATAAATACAAACACACCCACACACAAATAATAAGAAAGAACAAGAAAGATAAATTAAGAAAATAAAGCGACAAAACTAAAGAGAAAATAAATAAAATAAATATAACAATAAATAAATAAATAGCTATATATAAGAATGTAAATGTGTATATATATACCTAAACATACACACTAGATAAATACAGAAAGAAGAGGAAAGAAAAATTAAGAAAGTTGACTTGTTGACTATGTGGAAAAGAGAGAAAATGAGTGAAATGAAGAGCTACCAGTTTGGGATCATGCTATAACTTTGGATCTGAGCTAATAAGACTGATACAAATATGCCTTGCAGATTTGGAAAAACCTTGTCGGGACCATGGCGGGAATGTACATGGCCCTCCACAAAATCCATGAATTGAAATGGGTTCAGATGAGGTTGGGGGGGACCTATCTTGGGGCCACCCTAAGAGGGTGGGACAAGGGCGCCACACCCTTGTCTTGCCCTATCTTGGGGCCTGAACAGGGTCCTGAGGCTATCTTAGTGGTCAAACATGAATGGGGCAAGGGCTGAAAATGTAGAAATATGTCTTGGTTGGGAAAGAAGATTCCATCGCCAAGGTGAGCACCTAAAATATGGTAAAAATTGTAGGAGGCACAATTTTATGACACAACATTTAGCCCTCACTTTAATAGGAGTATGGCTTATGCCACTACTATTGGTGCAGTAGCAGAAAGAGAGAGATGAAGATGATGTTGGCATTATGAGAACTGGTATGTGGACATAATGACATTGTATGTTGTCATTGATGTCAATATGTTGAAGAGGTGTGAACCGACATATGTGAGAACCCGTATAACACTGTGAACCGGCATTTGTGCCAAAGTGAAGCGGTGTGCTTATTCATGATGAACCGACATATAGTTATGGGAACTGGCATATGGAAGTACTGTATTACTATCGGTTGGTAGTCCCAACTTCAGGGTTTCTGGTTGATGTGCTTCAAGCCTGTGTGGCTCAACTGATGATATTGTGTGATGAGTTAGCATTATAAAGAAGAATAGATAGTGTTGCCATGAAAGCCTATGTGCATGAAGGATCTTGCATGAAGGAGATTGTTCCTATGTACCTCGGGAATGTGCGAAGTCTGTAAAATGGTGATAATGTGTGATGGGTTATCAGCCACCATAAAATCGGTGGAAATGGACGATGGAGAATGTCTTGAGTTTGGATCAAGATCTGCTACATTTAATGTAGTGTGCTCAACGGTCAGGATTGAACCATTTGAATTCCTTAACCTAATAGGTTTAGGGTTTAGGGTTTATGCTACCGACCTATCTATTTTCCTATAAGGTTGATGTTGTGTCTCTTTTTGAAGTTGTTGGCAAAAGTTGTGTGTGTATCCAAGAGAAGGGATATGTGATTTTTGCCAGACCAAAAGGAGAGAAGTGATACCTGCAAAGTGTAAGTGCAGAAGGTGAAGAGGAGCTTAAGCAGATCTGCATTGGCATTGAGTGTTGTTACCAGATCATTGTAATACTTGTTGATCTCTAACCACCTCAACAGTTGGAAAATCCCTTAACAGGGTAGCCTTAACTGGCTTGCTGAAAGTCCTTTAACAAGGTAATTCAAAGCTACTGAGTTCGGAATCCTTTAGCTATTGAGTTCTTGAAATCCTCTAACAAGGTAACCTTTAACAGGGTTTAACCCTTAACCGGGTATTGTAGCCATCCCTTAACCAGGTGATCCCTAACAGGATCGGTTCCTAGCAGAACCTATTGTAATGTCTCTAACTGGACAAGGCTTCTAACATAGCGGACTTCTAAAGAGTTCAAAAATAGCTTGTGGGTATTCATCCCCACCGTGGTTTTTCCTAGTTGGGTTTCCATGTGAAAAATATGTGTGTCATGTGTGATGCTTTTATCGTGTGATGCTTTGCTAGTGTCTGTCAAGCATATGATGGTTCTGTGTTTTATACCTATCAATAAAACATGTTGAACTAGCTATTATTATGATCTAATGATAGATTACCTATTTATGCATAAGGGTGAAATGGTAGTGTAGTCTCGAGTTGAGTGAAAAGCTTAGTGAGTAACCGGTTAATGCTTGTCTCAGACATTCTTAGCTTTACCGGTTGCACTCTGTTTTCAAACCGGTATCATTGTCTGCCAGTCAATTGAAGTGTTTGCTATCAAACCGGTTTTGGACTGTATTTTTGTCTGTACTGATTCACCCCCCCCCTCTCAGTACCGGTTTGGTACTATTCGCTCATCATTGAGTTATCAAATGAGAGATGCATAGAAATACCACAAGGATTATAAGATGTCACTAATCTTGAGGTACAAAGCCCCCAATCTTAGGATCTTCACTCACTCAAACATATGCAAGAGCACACAAAACAAAAAAGAACAAGACACACAAAATAAAAACAAAGCACAAAAGACACGCAACAAGATAAGACACAAGATGAGAAACCAACTAGCTGAAGAGACCTCCATACTCAAATGTCTCAAAAACTAATTAGGCCACAAAGACCAATGCCATCACATAAACACAAGCGATCACATAAAAGAGAAAAGATGACATCATCCATGAACCATCAATAGAATAATTATGGGTTCATGAGAGGAAGAAAAGAGAGGACATGAATACACACTTTTTTTATCCATGAGAAGAAAGGCGAACAAGAGAGAAACCATGGACATCTCGCCCATAAAACTAGGTGATCCATGGACAGAAGGACGTGTAAATAAAGCCCCCAGAGCCTATCTGGGTGATCCATGTAGGGGAGGGGAGTGGGAACACCATTAGTTCCACCCAACCCCAAGCCTGTGTATGTGCAAGTGAGGTTCAAAGTGCCTCATACAAGTCTATGCCCGAGTATGCTTTAACCTATATAGAATGTATAGTACATGTGTTAAGAAAGGCATGATATCTCTCTCTAAGAGTCTCTACTTTGGTTTTGGGAATAATCACCTTGCATAAGAGAAAAGTGGTGTCATCTCACTCTAAGAGTCTGCGCTCTGGTTCCAAGAATGACCCACTATACAAGAAAAGAAGTGAATACATCTTGCTCTAAGAGTTTGTGCTCTAGTTCTAAGAATGACCCACTGTACAATGCATGAAAGAAGTATAGTACAAAGGAGCAGTGTGGGTGCCCCCCCCTTAAGATGTCAACATAGTTTAATATTGATATCTTAAGGAAAGTAGAACAAGGATACCTACCTTCAACACAAAGAAGATATCTATCATGCAACAATGTCATAAATATAAGCAAGAGAGCGAATACTCTTCAAGCAAGGATAAAATAGTTGAAAAGAAATATCTTGTTGTAAGGGTAAAGGCAATCCTTGGAGGAGAAGAGATCTTTGCTCAAAAGACACCTACCCCCAAGAGGAGTTGTCTTAGACAAATATAACATCTTCTAGAATGAAGCATAGAAAAGAACAAGAATGCAATCAATCCTCCTATTGCTAGGTGAAAGGGATTCTTCATGAAGGATGACTCATGTTTAGCCCCAAGAGGGGGGTGAATTTATCATAGATGTACATTACCAAGTGGAAAAGAGGTGGTAATCAAGGACTTACACCTCTTGTATAAGAGAGAATCCTTGACAAAACAACCAACAATTTCGCACAAGGAATGACATCAAGTAATAGAGCTCACACCATCCACATAATAGGGAAAAGTGGATCCTTAGAGAAAGAGAGAGGGAGAGAGATCATTTCCCCCCAAGTGTAGGACAATGATAATAATTGCACAACTTCTAGAGAAAAATTACTCATAAAAGACATACCGTTTCAAGCAAGGAATACATCCTAACCAAGGAACAAACATGCCCTCGCATGAAGGATAACTCCATTCAAGAAAGGACATCAAGTTATGAGTAACACAACAAAAGAGGTAATTTTTAGAGAGAGAAAGAAGAAGAAGGTTCACAAAGGTTCTCTAAATAGATATTATTCATAATAGTCGTACTATTTCAATCAAGGAGAAGATCCCACTCACGGAGCAACATGCGTTCGTATGAAGGAAAACTCCATAAAAGAAAGGACGTCAAGTTTATGAATAATTCAATGGAAGAGGTAATTGTCAATGAGAGAGAAAGAAGAAGAAGAAGAAGGTTCACAAAAGTCCTATGAGGAGAGATTGTTCATAATAGACGTACCATTTCAAGCAAGGAGAATCTCCCACTCACGAAACAGACATGCGCTCGCATGAAGGAAAACTCCATGCAAGAAAGGACATCAATTTTATGAATAATGTACTCCATAAAGAAAATAGTGAAACCTTAGAAGGAGGAAGAGGAATATTATTGCCCCCCAAGCATAGAGGCAAAAATAAATAGACTATTATCTTGCTCACTAAGTATGATTGCACCTAAAATTGTACCACCATGTATGACAAAGAGCCCCCAATAAGTAGGCTAACTATGTCACATAGTGAATAGTAACATAATAAAAAATTTAATGTTATTTTAAATGATCATGATGAATATGCCATTCATTGTCAGATGTTATTTTTTAAATGCATGAATCAATGTAATGTTGTATTTGTGTTTTCAAAGCTTGACACTCATTAGTAGAATGGCCATGGGTTTGATGATATTTACAAAAGGAAGAATTTTGAGAATGTTGTTTATGCTTTATTCTTCGTTTAGGACAAAGAGGAAATATTAAGTTGGAATTTAGAAGATTGGTCAACACATTTTCTTGTTGTAACTCAGAATTAGAATGAGAAGGTGTGGGGTTACAAGACAATGGAGAAGAACAAGTTGACGAAGGAAAGTGTGATTTCTCATGAATTTGTCGCTCATATAAGGTATTTGGACATTGCATCTATGTGTACGTTCAAAATAGGGTTCACTCTTAGGGGGAATGGGATTTAAGTTTAAAGAGTCCCAATCAATTTCAAGATTTGTGTTAGGAGAAAAAATTGGAATATGAAATTCAGGCATCTTAGACTTTCTAGAAAAGGTAGGAGTGAAATCTAAGGACCCTCAATCATCCTCTAAGAGTTAGATTCTTTAGGAACATCTTTGGTAGGAAATGGGGTATTTGAGTGAATTGAAGAGAGGATTTTAGGAACTAATAAATCATATGATACTTCACTTATATTCTCATCAACTACCTCATTAGTATATGTGTAAGGCATAGCATGATAATTAGGAAGAATTTTTGGTTTCCTAGGAACATGAATGGAATTGATTTGATTTTTGTTAGGCTCTTGATTATTGGGAGATAAAGCATTATGATGAGAAATAATATCATCATCTAGTTCTAAGGTATCTTTATGTTCAAGACACTCATTAGAAAAAGGATTATCATATGCAATTAATGCTTCATCTTTAGAGGGAAAATCATGAAAATAAGGTATAGTATCACTAGGATAAGTAGCCATAGTATCATCCTCTTGCACCAAATAATCCTTATGAGGGAGGTACATTTTAGGAGAAGAAGGAACACAATTATCTAAATATTCATCTTTAGGAGGGAGATCTCTAAAAGAAGTATCCATTTTTTTTTTTGCACCAATGTGCCCTCATTAATGAGATTAATGTTGGGAGAGGGTAAATCATAGCTAAGAATGAAAGGGAGAACTAAATTAGCATCATATGCATGAAAGGGAACATCTTTAATGTCACTCAAAATTGAATTAGAAAAATAAGATAAGAACTTTGTATTCATTGATGATCAAACAATAATAATGTTCACCCCATACATGCATAGAAAAATTAATAAAGGAGGGAAAATGGAATTTGAACTACAAATTCAAAATTTGAATTTTGAAATTTGAATTTGAATCTATGTTTGACCGTAGAGAGTGCTAAAATTGATAAAGTAGCCAATTTTCTGAATTTAAGCAGAAAAACAGAGTCAATTCCATCTCCTAAATTTTCAAGAAAAAAACCGAGGATTGTGACGAAAGTGCACACGGTCCGACCAACTTTTTTTGAAATTTTCAGGGATGATAGGTTTTATGATATTATTGCGGAATCCAAAAAAATAGCTGATTTGGAGATGTCTAGATCGGTCAAATTTGCAGTCAAAGGTCGAAAATAGAAAGATCTTAGAAATTAACGATTTATGATTTAGCCACTGAATTTTCAAAATAAAGAGACAAATTTGAATTACAATTTTGAAATAGAAATCAGATCTGAAACAAGTATTTAAAATTTTACACTTCACAGGCTTAGTTTTCTCAAAATGAAAAATTAGGTTTTTTATGCAATTAACCTCTAAAATTTGCAAATAGATCAAACTTGGAAATGAAATTTTGAAATCCAAATTGCAATTAATCAGATCTAATAATGAGAAATTAGAATTAATGTGTAAGATGTTGGGTTCACCAAAATGTGAAGTGGAAAATTGGATCCTAGTGACTCCCCACCTAGGAGAGAGAAAGGAAGCCACTAGGATGATTTTCACTTGGGAGGAACTTTACATTCAAAAGAGCAGCTTGAATCCACTAGATCCAAATCCAAGGGAAACAAGGATGTGAATTCCAATTGGATTGCAAGGGTTGAAGTGTGATTTACCCTCTTTTGTAATTGAGAAAGTTGACTTGTTGACTATGTGGAAAAGAGAGAGAAAATGAGTGAAATGAAGAGCTACCAGTTAGGGATCGCGCTATAACTTCGGATCTGAGCTAATTAGACTGATACAAATCTGCCCTACAAATTTGGAGAAAAGTCATTGGGACCATGATGGGAATGTACATTGTCCTCCACAAAATCCGTGAAATGAAAAGGGTTCTTTTGTCTCTACAAATGAACCCCAAACTTGCAATTACAGCTGCCCACCTACAACCTACACATAGAAAAGAGAGGAAAAGGGGTTGTGGATAGGGATTTGCCTCAGTCAAAACCAAGCTGAGGAATCAACCTTGAAAGAAAGTAATTGCAAATGCTTGAATGTAAACAATAGAAATGTATACCTTGTAGATCTGCAAATTGTTGATGATGATTGCTTTTCTTCTTAAATGTAATCACAAGTGTTGCATGGAATGGCATGTAACATGACAAAACCCTAACACACATACGTGCTTGCAAATTAATGTTGAAATATTGCTCCAATGGATGAATGAAGAAGACTTGAATGCTTGAATACACTTTGCTTATGCTTTCTTCTGATCCACTTTGCTTCAATTTTGCCTCCCATCCCTACCTATGCAAATGAGAAAACCAACTCCCTTTTATACATGCCTCTTAAAGATTAATTCATCTCATAAAAGGCCGACATTGAGGATATTTAGGATCCTGAAGTGTAGATGGGGCCGGGGTGGCCTATCTTGGGGCCACCCTAAGAGGGTGGGACAGGGGTGCCACACCCCTGTCCTACCCTATCTTGGGGCCGGATAGGGTCCTGAGGCTATCTCGGGGCTCAAACATGAAGGGGGAAAGGGGTGAAAATGTAGAAATAGGTCTTGGTTGGGGAAGAAGATGTCGTCACCGAGGTGAGGACCTAAAATATGGTTAAAATTGCAGGAGGTGCAATTTAATGACACTACAATATATCTATATATATATATATATATATATGTATGTATGTATGTATGTATGTATGTATGTATACATATATATGTATGTATATGTATATATATAGATATGTATATATATATATATGTGTGTGTATAGATATACATATACATATATATATGTATATGTATATATGTATATATACATATATATATGTATATATACATATATATATGTATATATACATATCTATATATATAAATATATGTATATGTATGTATATGTATATCTATATACATATATATAGATATACATATATATATATATATATATATCTATATGTATATATATATATGTGTGTGTGTATATATGTATATATATGTATATATGTATATATGTATATATACATATATAGATATGTGTGTGTGTGTGTGTGTGTGTGTGTGTATATGTATGTATGTATGTATGTATGTATGTATGTTTGTATGTATGTATGTTATTCTTACAAAGTTTGAGAAAGTAACTAGTGCTCAAGTGACCGACTCTACGATGCCAAAGCATTGAAAGTTCATTGTCTTTAGTCACTAAGGCTTGATTATTAGCAGTTTTATCAAGGATAAACATTCTACTAACCTCAATAGCACTAGAAATAATTTTGTCATTCTTAAACTTATCTTTGATCAGGAAGACTTTTTTATCCTTACTTGAATCAAATTCAATCCTAAGGCTATGATCAAGAAATTTATTAATATAAAGAAGATTTTTGGTAATTCTTGGTACATATAGAACATTAGTAAGCCTACAATGATGTATGCTAGACTTTAAAGAGATGTCACCAATACCTTGGATGTCATGGACAGTATCATCTCCAGGAGTGAATGTACCACGACGAAGTTTTAATGTGACAAACCACATCTTTTTTCATGTCATGTACTTTGTAGAACTTGAGTCTACATACCAGATGGAGGTAGATTGTGAACCATCTTTTGAAGTGTGTGCTGACATCATCTATTCCCCACCTAGAGAATCATCTTCTTCAACATCATTGCTTTGTTGCTTTTGTTTGTTCTTTTGCTCCCATTGTTGTTTCCTGCTTTGAAAGGGGTTCTTTGGATGTGATTTGTTGGAAGATCCTTTGTTGAAGGAATTGTACCAACAATTCTTCATATCATGTCCAACCTTGTCATAGATTGGACATTTTGGTTGAGGTTTGGATGGATTACCAAATTTTGGTGGTCCACCAGATTGCTTCATAGGCTTCTTGACTTTATGATGAGTGATCATGGCATGATCCTCCTCCTCATGTTAGTACCTTAGAGATTCTTCATTTTGAAGTAAATTCACTAACTTTTCAAAGGTGGCTATCATTTCTGTGACATTCAAAGTTGACACAAACACCTTGTATCTGGATGGTAGGGCCCATAGAATAATAGGCACTATGATAGCATCATCAATTGTTTCTTCCAATGCTTATAGGGAGGCTCTCAACTTAGCAAACCTTTTGAGAAAGCATTCTGTCTATTCACCATTCTTCATTTTCAGGATGTGGAGATAACTGCAAATTCAGGATCTGATTTTGGTTCCTTGCCTTATACACCATCTTGAGCTTGTCCCATGCATCTTTGGTTGTGGACAAATTGCGGATGAAGGGTTGAACATCATCAGATACACTAAATAGAATGACTAATTTTGCCTTTCTATAGACTTGATCAATTTTTTTTGTTCATTGACATTTGTCTTGTGTCGTGTTGTGGTACCACTCACCAGATCCTAGACTTCCTTAAACTTGAGTTGAGTTTTGAGTTTGGTTTTCCACGTGGAATAATTGTTCACACACAGTAGCTGGAAATCTAGAAGAATAAATTTTAGAGAACTTCCTGCCATTTTGTTGAGAAAGAAAAACAAATAACCTCCCACCTCTGAAGAGTTGTGAATTACATATTTTTTGTTAAAAACATAATCTTACAATTTTTATTATTATTATTTAATTCTCCCTATCAATAATGACACAAAGCATCTAAGTTGATTTTTAGACTAATACAATGGGAAATGTAGAAAAATATTATCATACTATCTAAGTTGAACAGATTTCATATAGTGCACGTCCTTGATAAAAGCCTTACACACAAGTGATTTACAATGAGCCTCTATCCAAGCCACAACAATAGCCATCTTGTCATGTTCATTCCCATGGCATATCTAAGTGCAAGCATGTCCACTGGTCACTAGAACTTAGCTAGATTTTATGGAAGCCATTCAAATACGAGCACATAAAGTCAAATACCATATGACCAAAATAGATAGTGAAGCTACCAAAAATCTATTAAGCACCTAAACGAGAGATGCCATCAAAACTTTAAATAACTACCTAAATGAATTTGACCAATACTTATCCAATTCATTGGAGCTACAATACAATCTCACTATAGTTATTCAAACTAAAATCTCTAAACCAAGGGAAAAGAACTATCGATCATACCTCAACTAGAGAATTGGTGTCCAACAAATGCAAAGGCTGATTGGGTCAAAGAGGCCACCACTGTCGACTACCAAGAAAAACTTAGTGATCACCATTATCACTAAAGAGGATCTGCCAATGAAGTCCAACATAAAAATATGTAAATCACATGCAAGTAGATTGAAGCTACAGAACAAATAGGCTAGGAACAATGGGCACGTTGAGTGTTTGAGACATTCAGAAGCCAAGTCACATCCCCTATCAAACTGTCCAAAATCTCACTAGAAGTTAAAAATCACCCCAAATGAGATCAACCCACAAATCTATCTCACATCATAGGATGGCATTGTATGACACTAGAGGAGCATTTCTAGATGTTGCTAGCCACCATAGGACTTGAGCTTCAAATGAATAGACATGGCTAACTACAAAAAATGTCGATAAGTCAAATGGTGACCAATGCATAGAAAACACAGTCAAAGAAAATTAAGTGTCATATCAGATTTTTAGAGCTTCTCCTGATCGCGTCCAATATATAGAGGAGAAACCCAAACTTGGCCTCTACAATATACAAACTCCCATGATCTAAGCAGCAACAAATCACCAATCATGGAAACTACCTTTAAGAGTGCATTACATGAGAATTCATAAGGAATCATGTATAAGTCATCCTGCCTATTGTTTTGTTTACATCATTGTAGATTTGCCACTCTTATGATAAAAGGATTGGCAACTATCACAAAGAATTAAGTGTAGAATCGTTTAGTGCTAAGATACCCTATTAGATTTTATAGAGCAATCAAGATCTTTACTTTGCATTATGAGGTATATTTATACAATGAAGAAGAGTATACCCGTGTAACAAACACAATTCATGGGAAACAAATATAAAACTACTTTGTAACAAATATCCTAAAAATAGTACTTAATAGTAACAAACAATAACAAGTACCTCATAATATGTCAACACAATTGGCCACAAACCTTGCAACATCCTTTTTCATCCCTTTCTGGAAATACAAAGGTTTGATGTCAGCTAGAAGTTTAATAACTCCTGGGTGTCCAGAGTAGTGTGCAAAGTGTACCTCTTTCCACACTAACTTTCTTAATTCGGAAGACCAGGGATATACATCCTTCCTTGGTATCTTAGAAGCCCATCAGTTTCAATTCGAAAACCTTCATACCTTGGATCTTGGGGATCAAGTCATACGGGTTCTTTTATTTTTTGGTAATATCTACCCCCTTCTAATAGTTGTAAGACATAGTTTCTAAAATCAGTATGTACTGTAGTAATGGCACTCATATGGCATCGATGACTCAAGGCGTCTACCGCTTAGTTTTCTTTAACCTTTATATAGTTAATCTCAAAATAATAATTAGAAATTAGTTGTAACCATCATCTTTATTGTGCATTGAGATTAGGTTGACTGAATATGTATTTCAACCCTTAGTGATTTTACCGAAGCTCGAATGGTATACCTAGCAAATAGTGATGCTACATTTACAAGGCAAGAACTATTGCCGCGAGCTCCAGGTCATGCCGTGCATAATTTTGCTCATAGTTTTTAATCTTTCAGGACTCATATGATATTACCTACCTATTTTGTATGAGGACTCCACCCAGTCATTCCCTTGAAGCATCAACCACTACCATAAAATAGTCTTTGGGATCTAGCACCTTTAGGATTGGTGTTGTGGTCAACTTCTCTTTGAGGAGCTTAAAATCTGCTTGGCATTTTTCAGACCACTCAAATCTTTTACCCTTCCTTTGCAATGACATGATGCGACATGTTATACATGAAAATTTGATTATCAAATTTCTAAAATACCCAGCTAAAGCCATGAAACTTCTTACTTCATGCACATTCCCTGGAGTTGGCCACTCCAAAATTGCTTTAATCTTTATCGGATCTACTGCTATCCGCTTGGGTGAAATTATATGCCCTAGGTATTGTAATTCCTTCTGGAAGAAGGTACGTTTATATAGTTTCCCATACAACTTGTTTTCCCGCAAGCATTGTAAAACAAACTGCAAGTGTTGTAGGTGTTCTTTCTCATTTCTAGAATATATTAGGATGTCAGCTAAGAACACCAAGACAAACTTGTCAAGGCAATCATGAAATACACTATACATCAAATTCATGAAAGAAGCCAAAGTATTGGTGAGCCCAAATAGTAAAACAGAGAACTCATAAAGCCCATAACAAGTTCTAAAGGTGCTTTTATGGGTATCATCATCTCTCAATCTCAATTGATGGTATCTAGATCACAAATTGATCTTAAAGAAGATTACAATTTCATACATTTAATCAAATAGATCATCAATGTGGGGTAGAGGATATTTGTGTCGGATTGTCAACTTATTCAATATCCTATAATCAATGCAAATTTGGAGAGTCTTGTCCTTCTTTTTGACAAATATCACCGGTGCCCCCCATTGTGACACACTAGCTCTTATCAATCCCTTATCTAGTAGTTCTTGAAGTTGTTCCTTTAACTCCATCAATTCATCCATTGTCATATGATACGGAGCCTTGGATACTAGAGTTTCTCTTGGTACCTATTCGATAGAGAGATTGAATATCTTTTTTGGTGGCGAATAGGTCAGTTCTTCTAGAAACACATCCTTATAGTCTTGGAGATAGGGATATTTTTCTTCAAAAGACTCTTCTAGGTTCCTACTTTCACTAAATTCTTCTTCATGATGACCATAGTTATCAGACATCATCATGTCATCTTGATACTTAACATCCTTCAAGTTACTAATTTCTTCCATTTTTATTGCGAACACTTGGAATCCTTTCCTTTCACTCTGTCTTAATTGCATGGCAAAAAGTTACTGCAATTTGACTTCTCATTGGATTCTTTGCAAGAATATCTTATCACCAAAATCATCTAAACATTCAACTGACTTGTCAAAGTAATTGGGGTCTTACGTTTCCCTAACCATTTCATTCCTATAGTGACATAATAAGTGACTAGAGATGCTATAAATAGGTCAACTTCAGTGGTGAAATTTGGAAAATCTACTCTTTACCCAAATAGGCATTTCTCTACTCAAGCTCTTGACTGGTTTGCATACTCTACAAACTAGGAGTTAGCCATAAGGCCAGCTCACTTAGGAAAGTTAATAAGTAGCTTAGGTTAAATAAATTTATTAGTGGCTCTTGTATCTATGATTATTGTAATAGGAATACCATATATTTTACCTAGGGTTTCCACCGGAGTAAATGGATACTCTTCTTGTCGATTATCAACTGCCGCATGAATTCTATGTTACAAAACTATCTGTTGAGGTGGCAGTGGATTTCTCTGTTGTTACCCTACTTTTTGTTTAGTTGGGAACTAGTTGTTGTATTGCTTTCCACTACAAGTATAACAACCTCCTAGCGGTCCTCTCTTTTATGTTTTAGTGTTATTTCCCTCATTGTCTCTTTTGGGTTTGTCAAAACCCTTTTGATCTCCTTGCTTATTTTGTCAACCTCCTTTGTAATCTTTACTATTATTGTTTGATCCATATTTGTCTCATTTCTTCTTAAAGAAATGAGAAGATTGTGTCCAGTTTCTCTTCTTTCCATTCCTATCTCTTATTGAGTCATCCTTGTGGAGTTTTTGTTCCTTCCTGACAACCTTTTTATAGGCTTCACCCATTGTTGTAGGAGCTAGGACATCCACTTAACCTCCTATTCAGTTAATCAAGCCCATGATAAATTTCTTGATTTTGTATTTCTCATCCACTTGAAAATGAGGTACATATTTCAGTATGCAAGTGAAATTCTCTCAATAAGAATGGACAGAGAGTTCCCCTTGTCTCAAGTCCTATAAATCTATCAATTTTTGCTTAAAAAATACCTACTGCAGCCACCTTTGCCTAAAACTTTCCACAAAATTATTCCAGGTTATGCTATTCGATCTTAGACCAAGTTTGGACTTCTTATTTTCCCACCAACCGGTAGGTTCCCCGATTAGTTGGTAGGCTCCCCAAACAACCTTCATGTTTTTTGTATAGTCCCTATTTTCAAAGTATTTTTCCATGCTAGCAAGCCATGCTTCGACAACATCTCCTCCTTTGGATATATCATAATGAGGAGGCTTTAATTTTTTCATATTATCAGATATGGCTCCCACTATCTATTTATCTTTTCAATTTATGGTGTGGGATTGAGTCCCTTGGAACCCACTCTAACAAGTGTGTTCTCATTCGGTATGTCCGTCTCTAAACTAGGACTCGTATTTATCACTAAGGGTTTTGATATGACCACCTCCCCTCTGCTCCAAAACTTGGAGCCTATTATGATTGTTTTCAACCATACGAATAAGTTTTTCTAGCTTATCATTTGGAGTCTCTATGGCATTGGCTTCTCCTCTACCTTCTCGGTTTTGAGACATACTACTATTTTCTGATTAACCTATTATTCTAGAAATATTCAATTTTAGTTTCTATCTAATTTCATCAATTATAAGAATGAAATTGAAACATGAATTTACACAACCCAAAATCGATATTTTCATTGATAGTAAGGATTTTTGTTTTAAAAATAAATATGTACCATGTAAACTTCTATCTAAAAGTGACTTTCAAAAGCAGTCATGGTTTTTTTTAATATATTCAATGTAAAGATCTATCTATGAGCTAGTGTTAGAAGTTGGCATGGGCTCTTCCTATCCTTCAAAATTAGAAAATGACACTAATCAAAAACTCAGAGTGGGTAGCCGTGTTTTCTTCGGTTCTTCAAGTTCAAGGTTATGTTGGCAACAACAATGAGAGAAAACTAAGAGGGTGGGGGGGTGAATCATTTTTCTACCAGATCTACAAACTCAATCATAAATAAACTACAGCAACAATAAAGATAAGAAAATTAATAGCACAACACACAACACCAAGATTTTGACGTGGAAAACCCGTTTAAGGGAAAAACCATGGTGGGAACCCACCCACAATAAGATGATACTTTGCAGTAGTATGTGAAAATATTATAATGTATAAGGCACCAACATTCAGGCACATTGCCTAGAGCTGCTCAAATATGATAACCTGGAAGGCTACAACCCTCAGGGAAGTTTCACTGACTTACAACAAGATTCAGACTACAATCCAAAAGGAATGAACTACAATAATAGCATCTACATTACATGACATTATCACCTATTTATACAATTCATCAACCTTAACAACAAGGTCGGTTAAACCCTCAACTCACAATTGTAAAATTACATCACATGATACAAAGATCGACCACCAGACTAATATAATAATATACATGACATAATATGGACCTAAATCAAATTTCCAAAGGCTCATCACCACCAGTAATCACGCCAAGTTCAAATGAAACACACTACACCACCAAGAAAACCGCATAACATGAAGAACATCACCGATTTAGCAAGATCGCCAAGAAAATGCACAACAATCAATGTAGATTGTCAAATCAAATAAGACATAATTAAGAAACACCATCAATCACGTTAGAATCATCAATAACAGTTGCACCAACACCACTAATCAAATCTTCATCGATCAACATCTAAAACTCAGGTGTACTCAAACAACAACAACTATCATGAAGAAAGATAAAATCATGAACCATCTAAAAAAAATATACACAAGACCATCCCAGACAATCTCCCAAAATCTCAGCTCAATATCTGATCACACCAGAATATACCAGACGAAATATTGAACTCTGCAAAGAATTGATCAGAAAAACAAACTGCAAAACTGAATCATATGAAATGATCAATTAAGCTTTCCGTACACCAAAACAAAATCCCAATAAACTAATTTGCGATCATCGAAGTAGGAATATGTTGACATCAATGACAACAACATATCCTAGCAACAACAATGTCCAACAAACTCCCCCTTTGGCATTGATGACAACATATGAATGTGAAAAACAATCAATGCAAAGAAAGAAAACATCTCCAACAAAATCCCCCTAAGATAGGGCAGATAAAATATTTTTTCACATGCTTCTCCTACCCCTTTGACAGCAATTCCAAAGATTCTCTAAACAAAAAATCAAACCAATAGGCTACTCTACCAGAGGAGCAGCACCAACTCATCAATCCAAACAAAAAGATAAGACTATGGAGTCCATCAGATTGATGCAACTCAATGCATATAGTTCTAAATAAGAGGGGTAGATACCCCTAACTTGTCCCTCAAATGGATAAATGTATCTATAGGCAAAGGCTTAGTGAAAATATTAGCAATCTATTCCTTTGTAGACATATATTCCAACTTTACTTCATCTTCACTGACTTTTTCTCTCAAGAAATGATACTTGATTGATACATGTTTAGTCTTTGAATGTTGCACCAAATTCTTTGATATATTAATAGCACTGGAATTATGACAATATATGACAGTAGGCTCATCATAGATAACTCTGATGTCCTTCAACATTTGCTTCATCCAAACTACCTGAGTGCAGTGACTAGCAACAGAAATGTACTCAGCTTCAGCTAGTAGATAAGGACACTAAATCTTGTTTCTTACTATCCCATGAAACCAATTTATTCCCCAAAAAGAAAGCACCACCGGAGGAACTCTTCTAGTCATCAACATCACCAGCCCAATCAACATCAGCATAAGCACATAACATGAAACCATCATTCCTCGGATACCACACACAATAATCCACAATTCCTTTCAAGTATCTGAATATTCTCTTTACCGTTGTGACATGACCTTCAAATTAGCTTGATATCTAGTAGCCATGAACACAACATGCATAATGTCTAGTCTAGTTTGAGCAAAATATAGTAGTCCACCAACCATAGATATGTACAAAGGCTGATTAGCTTTTAGAGATTCATCATTTTTAAATAATTTGCAAACAATCACCATAGGAGTTCCAACCGGTTTGGAGTCATCTAACCCAAACTTCTTCAATAATTCCATCGCATATTTAGTTTGAGATATAAAAATACCTTTTCCAGTCTGTGAAATCTACAATCCTAAGAAAAATTTCATCTCTCCTATCATAGACATTTCAAATTCTTTTTGCATATCACTGGCAAACTTCATGCTCAAGTTATCATCTCCTCCAAAGATAATATTATCAACAAAAAATTCAACAATCAAGACATTATCATTCTCAATCTTAAAATATAGATTACTATCAGCAGTACCTTTGTTAAATCCCAATTTTAGCAGGTACTTATCCAATCTAGCATACCAGGCTCTAGGGACTTTTTTCAATCCATAAAGAGCTTTCTTTAGTTTGTATACCATGTCACCATCATCTAATAGTGAAAATCCATCAAGTTTCTCAATGTAGACTTCTTCCTCAAGATCACCATTTAAGAAAATTTGACTTGGCATCCATCTGATATGCCTCGAAATCCTTATAGGAAACATATGCAAGAATAGTCTAATAGCTTCAAGTCTAGCTACTGGAGCAAAAGTCTCCTCATAATCAATTCCTTCTTTCAGTGAATATCCTTTGCATACCAATCTTCCTTTATTTTTGACAACTTCACCAGCTTCATTCAATTCGCTCCTGAATACCCATTTAGTACCAATCACATTCTTATCTTTAGGTGTAGGCATGAGTTCCCATGTGTTATTCTTTTTGATCTGATTCAATTCTTCTTCCATAACCCTTATCCAATTGTTATCTTTGCAAGCTTCAACAATATCTTTAGGTTCAATTTTTGAAAATCAAACATACTTCTTCAGCAGCTAGCCTTCTTCTAGTCGTCACACCTTTATTTTTATCACCAATAATCTAATTTTCAGAGTGCTTCAATCTTACATACCTCAGAGTCTTCTAATGATTCTGACTTTCAAGTTCTTCATCTCTCCAACGACAACAACAACATCTGGATTAAAAGTCTCTACCAAATCATTCTGCTTCAAATCTTCAGTCTGAATAGGTGTTAGAGCAATATACTGACCATCATCATATATATATGCTTTGATTTATTTTCCATAGATCTCATCAACTTCACATTTTCACTTTCAACTATCTTCCTTAGTCTCTTATTGTAGCATCAGTAGGCTTTTCTCTTTGTTGAATATCCCAAGAAAATTCCTTCATCACTTGCATCAAACTTTCCTATATCCTCATCTCTCTTGATATAACACTTGCTACTAAAAATTTTGAAATATCTCACAGTAGGAACATGACCAAACCATAGCTCATAAGGAGTCTTACCAGTACCACCTTTTATATGAACTCGGTCGAATGTGTAAACAACAATGCTAAAAACTTCTCTCCAGTAGATCTTTAGAACATTCCCTTCAATCAACGTAGACCTTGCAGCATCCAAAACAATCTTATTCTTCCTTTGAACAACTCCATTCTTTTGTGGGGTTCTAGGAGAAAATAATTGTCTTGTAATCCCATGCTTCTGACAAAATGAATCAAACTCACCAGAACAAAATTCTCCTCCTTTGTCAGATCTTAGACATTTCACCTTCAATCATATCTCAGTCTAACCTTTTCTTTGAATATATTGAATTTGTCCAATGCTTCTGATTTCTCCTTTGGAAAGACAACCCACATCATCCTAGAATAATCATCAATTAGTAGCATAAAGTATATGTCAGCCTGCATACTTCTAAAGTTTGTAGGTCCACATAGGTCAGTATGCACAAGATCTAGCAATCCATCAGATGTATGTTTCTTGCTCTTGAGAGAAACTTTACATATCGGATTAGCAAGCTTAACAATTTTAGACAAATCTCTAACAACTTGTTTAGAACTGATCTTAATCACTGAATCAAAATTAACATGACACATTCTCCTATGCCACAACCAAATTTCATCAATCTGAGCAATCAAACAAATTTTCTCACCACCATTCAAATGAAAAATATTACCTTCAGTCTTAGTTCTAGATGCAATTTCTATACCAGAGGCATTTAGGGTCTTTCTTTTACCATTCTTGAATTCTAAATCATAACCTTTTTCAACCATTTGTCCAACACTTAAAATATTATGCTTCAAAAGTTCAACATACAAGACATCATCAGTATTATGCTTACCATAAAAGGAAATAGAACCTCTACCACATATCACAAAGGCTTTGTCATCTCCAAATATTACTATTCCACCGTCATACCTTTCCATATTTACAAATCTATTTTTATCACCAGTCATATGATGTGAACAACCGATGTCAATCACCCATTCATCTTTCTCTTCAACTGTAGTAGCTAAAGCTTTCTCCTCAATAGTGTAGCTTGTAGAATCAACAAGCACCGATCCATCTTCTTTGATAGCAATAAACACAACTTGATCTCCTTCTAATTCTTCATCTATAACATCTCCATCAACAACATAATAGCAGTTCTTCTGATGCTTATACTTCTGGTTAGACTTGTAAGGCTTGTCATACTTCTCATGCTTCTCATATCTATCATTTCTATTATGCTTATCAAATTTATCATGCCTATCTTACTTATACATTCTCTCTAGGCATCTAGAAGCAAAATGTCCTACCTTATTGCAAGAGAAACATTTCAAGGGCAATTTTCCATCATACTTATTGGCTCCTTTAGGCAATGTTTGGGCAATCAATGCTTCAAGCTCCTCCAATTCTCTTTCTTTCTCTTCCATCTCTCTTCTCTCTCTTTCATATATAGATATTTTACATTATTTAGGATCATACTTCTGCTTTCCGAATACAAATTCTCTTAATATTGTCTCAAACTTTCCATGTGATTCACCAAATTCACTCAATTCAAATGCAGCAATCATTCCAACCAGCATGTCTCTAGTCACAATAGTCACACTCTGCATCTCATCAATAGTAGCTACCTTATGCTTGTAAGCAAGAGGCAATGATCTCAGCACCTTAGAAGAAATTTCATCTTCTTCAAGGGTTCCATCGACACATCTGATACCTAGGACAAGGCCATTCACTTTATCCATGAAAGTGTTTATGTTCTCATCATCCCCCATCTTCAACATCTCGTATTTCCCTTTCAAACTCTACAACTTAGCAACTTTGACTTGTTTATCTCCTTCATACAAGGTTTCAAGTTTTTCTGAGATCTCATGTGTAGTTTGAAGTCCCATTACATTTGTCATCTCTGAATCAGTCAGGGGACTCGACAATGCTTCCTTTGTTGTAATGTTATTTTCAGCTTCCTTAATATAATCTACAGTAACTAGTCCATTTTAAGGAACATAATAGGAATTCTTTGTAAGCTTCTATTAATCTTCTCCAAGACATCTCAAGTGCACATCCATTTAGTTCTTCCATATAGCATAATTACTTTCATCAAATCTCATATTCTCCCTCTTAAAGATAACACCTCTAGTTGCCATCCCAGATCTCTTCAAGCGGTTAAGCTTCTTTCAGAGGATCTAGTTCTGATACCAATTGTTCGTAACAACAATGAGATAAAATTGAGAGGGGGGGTGAATTGGTTTTCTACCAGATCTAAAAACACAATCATAATTAAACTGCAGCAACAACAAAGATAAGAAAATTCATAGCACACCACACAACACCAAGATTTTGATGTGGAAAACCTTGTTAAGGGAAAAACTGTGGCGGGAACCTACCCACAATAAGATGATACTCTATAGTAGTATCTAAAAATATTACAATGGGGAATGCACCAGCATTCAAGCACACTGCCTAGAGATCACTCCTCAAATATGATAACCCGAAAGGTTACAACCCTCAGGAAAGTCTCACTGACTTACAAAAATATTCAAACTACAATCTGGAAGGAATGAACTGCAATAATAGCATCTAGAAATGCCTGATGATACTTCTAGTTAAGCACAATTGACTTCTCTGCAACACCAATCTCTACTCAATCACAATGTCAAAGGATGAATCACTTGTTTGCACAAACACCACTCTCTAATAATGCAGACACAACCTTGATACCTAAATTACATGACAATATCACCTATTTATACAATTCATCAACCTTGACAACAAGGTCGACTAAATCCTCAACTCACAATTACAAAATTACATCACATGATACAAAGATCAACCACCAAACCAATATAATGATATACATGAAAAAATATGGACCTAAATGAAATTTTCAAACACTCATCACCACTGGTAATCATGCCAAGATCAACCGCAACACGCTACACCACCAGGAAAACCGCATAACACGAAGAAAATCATTAATTCATCAAGATGACCAAGAACACACACAATGATCAATGTGGATCATCAAAACAAATAGGACACAATTAGGAAACACCAATAAGAACATTAGAATCATCAGTAACAGTTGCACCAACACCACTTATCATGAAATATTCATCGATCAACATATCAAACTCAATTGTACTCAAACAACATTAACTATCATGAAGAAAGATAACTTGTGGAGTACCAAATCATGAACCATTTGAAATGAAGATACACAAGACCATCCCAAACAATCTCTCAAAATATCATCTCAAGATCTGATCACATCAGAAAATACCAGAGGAAATACTTAACTCTACAAAGCACTGATCAGAAAAACAAACTACAAAACCAAATCATATGATATGATCAATTAAGCTTCCCGGATCACCAAAACCAATACAAAATAATATAATGATACTAGAAATACTCCATACACCAAACCAAAATCCCAATAAACCAATCCGCAATAACCAAGCAGGAATATGTTGATATGAATGACAACAACATATCCTAGTAGCAGCAATGTCCAACAGGTTAATTATAACAGTGTCAAGTATCATGTTCTCAGTTGTTGTATTAGCAGGTTTGGCTACCTTGTTAGCCAAAATTTAGGTCACACTCCTACTCTCCTGGCAAAAATCTATGGTTGTCTTTTTTTATTATCCTCTTAAGGGAATCTGCTAGGGTTTCATCATTAGATGGCATCGAGCAGTATGAATAATCATGCTTGAGATTTGTTACTCTCCACAGCTGAGAGTAGACTAGATCTCGAACTCGTTTTCACTTTGTTGTGCGAATTAACAACCTGGTACAATAACAAAATGTTTCATTTCAGTTATCTATCCTAAGTTGTTGTTTGTAGTGAGCCCTAGGTTCAGTGTCAAACCTAGTGCTCTAATACCATATTTAACATGAAATTTCAAACTATGCAAAATAAACTACAACTTTTCAACTTGAAACAGAAAGGAAGGAAAGATGAGCATTTTTTTTCTTTTTAAACATTAATTAAATTAAATGAAGCTTGAACTTAAACTAATATCTTGAATTGAACAGAGATCTGAGCTATGTGCAAAATTAGTAGATACAATTGAAAACTTTAACATTTTAAATTAAATGAAAAGAGAGGTTTAGAAGATATATTATTCTAGATGCAAATATTTTGAACTTTCATAACTTTACCATCAAACCAATGAGGAGGGAAAGTATCATTAGGGCACTTTTCTACCCAACCACGAACTTACTAGTCCCCTATGCCATATCCAACTGGATTTCTCTGACCCTTCACAAGGAGGTAATAAAAGGTTGAACTCATGCCATCTAAGACTCGTGTATAATCCTACACAGCTCCCTAGTCGGTCATACACTATAGGATACCACTAACTAGTATGACCTCTAACTTGGGTGTATGTTTGGACTATTGATCTAACTAACACTCTTGGTATGAACACCACCTTGGCTAAAGGTTTTTAAGTAGATGAAATCACACTTAAGTGTGAAGTCAAATTTCCACCCTTCTCAGCTACAACTTAATGTTCTAAGGCATAGGTCTTCAAACAAGTAAGTTTTAATTTATAGTTGACCATATTTGTACTCACATAGAGACACATTGCCTCAAAATAGTTTTGCATGATTTTAGTTAATAACAATAATTCTCATTTGAGGTTTTTGATTTATCCTTCTCATAAATCATTGCATAAAGTATTAGAAAATATAACTAACCCCTAAATTAGGAAAAGTAAAATGGCTTAAGAGTTGCCAACTTCCCATGTACTCTTAAAGTTTAGAATGAATATCATGCATGCCATGTCTCTATTGTCATTGCAATCTCTAAGTGTAGTTTTTTAATAATTGAAATGCTCACTGCATTAAGGATATTGTTGTTCTACTCTTACCCATTTTTCTTTCCTAAGCTAGGGTTTAGTTTTAATCACATGCTAGTGAAGGTTAATCTCAGTTTGAATAATCAACCTCACAGTTGTAGTATTTTTTTTGTTCTAGTTAATTCTGAGACAACTTAAAATAAGAAGAATTCTCCATAATGCAAATTTTTCTGGTATGCATACCCCCCAATTCACTGTGGTATTATTTTACATAACCTTTAGCATTTATGCTCACCATAATTTTCAAGTTATAATCCACACACACGAGCGTGCATGCACATGTGCACACACACACACATACACACATATATATACATCTATATACAAACATGTAGTTGTTGATCACGTTGAAAGCACCAAAATAATGAGAGGGGGGGTCAACCAGTATTCCCATATATTCAAAAATAATAAACCTATTACCAATTATAACTATTATCAAAAACACTTGATAGATATAGAGAAATTAATGCATAATAGATATGAAGAGCACAACCACAAGATAAATACTGGATTTTATACATCGAAAATCCAAATGGGAAAAACTATGGAGTGTTAACTCTCAAGAGAATATAACTAGTTATATTTGAGATTACAAAGAGGTGGCTCACTACTGGGGGGCTCACTGCAAGATGGGTCACTACTAGGTGGTTCACTATCAGGTGGCTCACTATCAGACTACTCATTGCAAATATACAAAAGATGGATAATTGTCAAAATACTCACTGCAACTAGAAAGGTTGAACTGAAAAGTTTTGCATTTCCAAATGCATGGGATCAGTTCCAACTTAAAGCTCAGATTACAAATCTTAAACTTTATAGTAGATCTGGTTAGAGATCTTTGTATAACTATCTTGTAGTAGGTTTGGTAAAGGACTACTGCAGCATTGATTGCCTTTCATGGGCACAACTTGCACTTCACACACTGCTATCTTCACTGCCAATTATTTTATGCACATCACTTGTCTTCACGTTCGCACTTACTTGTTCTATCTCACTCATATATTCCACTTCATATGTATATGAATATATATACCAGAGGGTATAGATACAAAATAGTGTGTCGACCAAGCTCAACACGTTACCAATATTCTCATGTTGGCCTCCATAAGGCTTCTACACACTTCCTTTTCATACTCCAATTACCAATGCATATATCGAGATTACTGGAAAGGGGTATTGGTCATCCGAACCCAATTATACCAACCCATTATAACAAGATCAAGCCAAAAATCTCCAAAAATATACTCCATAAGAACCACGGAAACTATAACACAAAACTCGAAGAGATACTTCTGATAATTACCAACGCTACTAACACGAGGACACATAATAGATATCAGGATCAATAATAAATCCTAACATCAAGATATTGGGATAAATGAGAACTCAATGAATCCACAAAAATGTCATCCAGAGCTATCCATGTTGCACAATAACTCCTGACCAAAACCGCAACACCTGAAATGCACATACAGACTGCATTACCATAATATCTATGACATCTATAATATTCGGACTGATATATGGGCCTCAAATATCATTTGGTCCTAAATTGGATGATTGGTTTGATATTAATGACAACATTATTCACATAAGTCTAACACTCTCCCCCTTTGTCATTGATTATAAAACGTATTCAAAATATAACTACACACCTCCCCATTACTCATGCAATTCCTCAAAACCAAATTCCTTGAATTTCTTTCTTCCCCTTTTGACATGAAGGACAAAGGATTCCTTTGATGAAAAAAGAAAAGAAAAAAGGAAAAAGAACAGATATCAAAATTATCAGAAAAACTAAACCTTACACAAGGAAACTTTCAGTTGCTCTTGTTCGAAGATATAAGTTTGTACTTTTCCTTCAAAACAAGAAGAAGAACTTCCCAATAGTGTCTAGCAAGTTTGATACTCACTGAAAGATTTCTGCACTCAACTAGAAAATCAACCAAATTTGAGAAATTATCTAGAGCAGTTGGGTTTTGCTCATATTGAACCATATTATCAAGCACTGCTGAAAAGTGATCTGGTTTACCTTAAACAATTTCCTTAACCTTCCAAAACATACTCACAAAGTCTTATTTTTTCCTTTGCAATAGAAGGAGCTCACCTCAAAGAGAATTAACTCTTTTCCCCTACTAACCATCCTTGTCATTCAAAAAATCAATAGACTTCCCTAGACTTGCTAGTTCATCTTCAATAGCATCAATCTTACTTTGGTGCTTCACAGAAATTGTTGGCCAGGAAATACAATATCTATAAATTTGGCTAGCACTACAGATAAAATCTCTCAATTCCTCTATACATGTTGACAAGTTCTTTTGTGCATAAATTCATTCATTCATCAGATTTTGCATATCTAGACCTTTTTGCTCCATAGACATCCTTTCTTTTAGGACATCATTCAAAGACTCTGGAAGCAGACCACTGATATCTTCTAGACTAATGTTGTTTCAGATCTAATGCTTCACCAGAATGCTCTCAATTTTGTGTAACTCCATAGAGGCCAGCCATTTTACACCAATCTTCTGAATTTCATCTATACTGTCAACCAATTTTAGTAAAATAGACTCATTATCTAAGTCTCCATCTACCTACTCATTAGCTTTTGAACCTCCTTTGCTAGCAAGGGATTCTGAATCTTCAATTACCACAAAACTCTCCATCTTGCTTCTCTTTGACTTTGAAACATCAAAGGCAATAATTTTTTTCTTTTCTTTTTTTTCTAAAGGATGAATCTTTGTAACTGGAAGAGAAAGACCCAAGCACAAGGCCAACTCTCCACATATCCACAAATGATCTGAAATAACTATTGCAAACTTCCTCTTTGTTCGCCAACATATTCAAATATCTAAATATCTATCCTATAATAGGAACACGAGACTCTCAAATGACATTATCTTTTCCCAAAAGGGATTTCAAACAGTACATAGCCAAGCTCACAAGCAATAACCCAAACCAAAAATCATAATCCTTCTCTTTTGTCATCTTAATGTTTTCAAATAATAGTTCTTTCAGCAATTTACACAAGTCAAATGATTTGTTCTCCACTACAAACATATGTGCCATATATACCACAATAGGCAATGTGACTCCTTCCCTATTTTGGAAATAAATTTTATAAGAGATGTCATAGCAAACATACCTCACCACAAGGTTGATGATGGTGTTAATGATTATAAATTGCCAATCACCCTTTACATAGGTTAGGGCTTCCACTTCTCTATTCAATATTGACTTCTTTATTCAAACTTCTCCACTATCGCACAAGCGAGTGACCCTAGAAATGATCTCCTTCATGATTGGATAGGATTTATCCAATATGATGCAATTATCTTGCACATGGATAAGAATTACTCTGATAACTTCTGCATTATTGAACCAAGGGAATTCGGTCCATAAATTTAGACCTTTTCCTTCCAACTCTTTGACCCTCTGCAATTCATCATTCTTCAAACCTACTTCAACACTTCTGATCTTATTTGGGTTAAACTTATCCAAAAGCACCTTGTCCATAGATTGAAATTCCTCATTGCTAGATCTGACGATCAATTTTCCTTCCATAATTTCTAATGCTACTCACTCTGCTACTACTATTCACAATATCCTTAAGAAAATAACTGATGTGAAGAAATGAACTCAATAAATTGATACTTATCTTGCTAAAGATACTTCATTAGGGTTTTCCCCCCAAGAACTGTCTTTTTTATGATGTCACCAAGATTCCTCTGACTATAGGATACCACTCAATCATTGTCATGTCGGATTATTGGCATGAACCATTCAGATGGGGAGAATAGAAGATTTTTCTTTCAGATCAAAAACTCCCCCTGACCCAAAGATCTAAGCTTAACTACTGGAGGAAGGGGTGCCTACATCAGATTTTGGTACATCAAGCTCACTTCCTTTGCTCTCATTCTTATTTCTCTAGATTAAATTCTCCTTCTTCTTTGATACATTGTTCTTCATCACATTCTTCTCAACAAATTTTTCCTTATTTCTATTCCTACATTTATTAGCAAAATATTTGTTCTACTTGCATTTGAAACAACCAACAATCTTATTTTTAGATCTTATTGGGTGTGATTTGTGTCTACATTGATTGCCCTTATGTCCATAGTTATTGAAAATGTAACAATCTCCATGAAAGTTGTAACTCTTTTTGTTTGCAATAACCAAATTATAATTATGATTCACAACATGATTCCTACAAAAATTTGATTTATGTCCAAACATATGTTGGCAATTTACACTCAATTGGTTGGTTTCACTATGTTGTCATTGATGGCAACATGGTATTGTGTTCCGACTTCATGTTTTTGTTCAGTTGTGTACCGGCAGGCACTTCACATATACTACACCAGCACCGGAACCGGCAGGATAGGAGGATTTCTTTGGTTACCGACAATGCAGGCCGACATGGTTTAGTAAAGGTTATCGGTATTGGAGGCCGACATATCTTAGATTCGGCATCAACAAATGGTTTTTTATATTTATGCATTTATGTTATCTAGTCGACATATAATTTGATATTGTATATATCTTTGTAAGCCGATATAAGGTATAATAATTTGTATAGGGTATATAGGTCATCTTGATAGATTATTTTGAGATAGACATGTGATAGGAGATTATGGATATGCAAATGTGATATAATGCAAAATATATCAGAGAGATTATGTATGTGAGGATATTCATGTAAGGGTTATTCCGGTAAAGGGTTTAAGGTTTGAGACTGGAACAAACAGAGCTTAAATCAGAACTGTATTCTAGCATAGAAGATGTTATCTTAGTAGTTCACACTTCTCCAGATTGTAGTCTAGAATTTTATGTAGTCAAGGAGGCTCCTTTTGTGATTGAGCAGTGTGCTCTAGGCTGTAAGCCTTCCTGCAAGTGCAGGCCCTTCATATTTTGTAATATCTCTTTATATGGCTAGTAGATTGATATTATGGGTCACAAATCCCACCGTGGTTTTTCCTCTTTAAGGTTTTCCACGTATAAATCTGTGTGTTATGGATCTCATTTATGTGATTGGTTTATTGGTTGCTTTACTTTTGTCAATTCTATATGTACCGGTATACCAGTTGGTGTATACATGTTTTAATAAGGCTTAAATTAATCATTTCAGTATAACACTAATTCACCCCCGACTCTATTTTATTGGGTTCCAACAATTGGTATCAGAGCCTTGTGCCTCAGAGGAAGTTTAACAGGTTGAGGAAAACCAGAATCCATGGATATGTCTTTGGAGAAGCAACTTGAGATGGCACTTGAAGATTATGATGCTCAAAGGTTGAAGAACTTAAAGCTACAATATGAATTGAATTTTTCTAAGGAATTAATTCTTGTCCTTCAAGAGAGGTTATCGTATGTTTAGGCTAGAAGGAAGGAACTTTTACAAAACCAGGATGATGAAGAGAAAGATGCACTTAAGGAATAATGTCAGAAATTGAGTCAGGAAAACATGGTTATGAAAAATGAAATGAAAGTTATAACTATGAGGATGTCTAAGGAGATTGAGGATAGAAAGAAGAAGAAAGAAAATATTTTTGTATCCCTGAAGAAAAAATTTGAATAATGTGGTAGGTTGGTTCATGAGAATGATATGTTGAGAACTGATTTGGTACAATCTTAGAGTAATGAATAAGAGCTTGAGAGACAAATGATAATTCTGAGAGAAGATTTAACTACTACAAATGAGTACAAAGAAAAATTCAAGATCAACTCAGCACAGCTAGATGAATTATTGAAGAGACAAAGGCAGATTGTAGATTCCAATGGACTTGGATTTGAGCAAGGACAGAATTCTGGTACTACTAATGAAGATCAAAACCATTAGGCACTGGTAAGGTAATTTAATGCTTATAAATTCAATGGTATATGCTTTATTTGTAACAGATTTGGTCACATGGCTAGGCAATGTAGAAACAGAGCAAATCACCCTGATTTTGGTCCCGGTAAATGTTCTAAATGTAATAAGTATGGTCATAAGACAAAAAGACTACAAAATGAATGTTAAATGCTATGCATGTGGAAAATTTGGACATATGGCTAATCAGTGCAAGTCAAGCAATTCAAAGGAACAATGTTACATGGTATGCATGTAATGAGATTGGACATATTGCTAAATTCCATAGAAGCAAAAATCCATCAGTTGGTAATGGAGGATCAAATGAGAAAAGAAAAGAGAAGGTTAGTGAAACCTGGCAAGCTCATACTTAGAGATGGGTTATAAAGACTGAAGAACAATCATCAGATGGGAATGCACCAATTACTTATCTATTAGAAGAGGTTGGTCCGGCATCGGCAGGTAGCTCATCCAGTAACTGAGGCAAATGCCTTAGGGGTAGGAAAAATCCATGAAGATGTTGCATATGCCTAGAGAAGAGGTTTTGGAAGATGTTCCAGATATTAGAGGTGATTATCCAGCATGGATAAGTTTTGAGCGAGATCCGGTATCTTTCACCAGTAGTCATTTATGTTAATGGAAGATTAGGGTTTTTCTCGAAGGGTAAAAGGTTGAATTCACTTCATTGTTGATCACCTTGCATTCAGAGCAATTTCAGAGCAACTAAGAGCAATCAAAGGCAATTTAGAGCAATCATATTTCTTCTTGAGCATTTTCACTGAGAGCGATCAAAAGGTATTTATCTTTAAAGATGGAAGTGGGATCATCATCTATTCCTATTTTTATTGTAAACCTGACTATAGTAGAGGTCAAGGACCACCCCAGGCCAATTTTCAAGCGGTATCCACATGTGGCTACCTTGGAAGATTCGGTTGGAGCATTTTCTCGTGTTCTGAAGGGACTTGTCTATGTAGAGGATGTTAGGGCATATATTCACTGTCAAATTGACGACTTGGGAGCTTTTGAAATTAAGGGCACGTATATGAGTGAGTTGATGAGATAATCTGGAAAGATCAAATCGGCATTCAATCATATTGAAGACCTAGGGTTTACCGACATTCTGGATATTCCAGAATTTGAAGATGAGATAATCAGATATGTTTTGAGCAGAGTACATGGGGAATTTTAATGGTTAAATAGACCTTACAAAATCACCAAGGAAGCCATCCGTACAATCACTAGTTTACCATCAATTGGGCAACATCCAGACAAGAAGGTTTCAAATGATTTCGTGGAAAAGATCACCAGCACGATATCTGACAAAAGATCCATGAAAAAGAGCACTACCATCAACACAGACATCAAATTCAGTAGCATGATAATCGGGTATAAGGTAACTTAGTCAAACTGACTAAATTTTGTTTCCAGTTCATGCATTTGGTTGAAAACAAAATGATGAGAGAGAATATGAAATTAAATCTATGTGGTTGGATGCTAGATGAGTTGTTAATAAACCTAGGAAAGATTAAGGGTAAAAATAAGGGTACATTCTGGTATGACAATTTGATAGTTTGCTTGATGTTATATTTTATTAATGATACACCTAGTTTTGGTAAGAGGCAATGGGCATTTGACATCCCCGTAGGGAGACAATTGAAACAGTCAATTGCTTCTTTAGGAAGTTAGAGAGATGATAAGGTATGGGGATATTTCAAAGCATTCTAGAAATCTATGAGGTCTAGGGTAAGGGTACCTGAGCATATTGTAGAAAAATATTCAACCGACATATGTTTCATGGTGAAGAAGGATGAGACACTTATGGAAGCAATTAATCCTCGAATGATTTGGATTGAAGAAATGGGATATGAGGTGGATGCAGATTCTTGATGTTGATGCAAAAATATTGATTGATGTACCAATTGATGAGGTAGAGAAACCCTATGGTACTACACAACAGAAAACACAAGAGGTTGAAATAGAGTTCAACTGGAAGAAAAAGAGAACCAGGAAGGGAAAGCAAGAAAATTTGTGGAGAAGGTCTCAAAGGACATAAAAGCATTAATTGATGTGTCAGAGAAACGCAGAAAGAGGAAGGATCCTAAAGTTCATATTGAGCCTATTACTGCAGAATCAAAATCTAAGGATGATACACTGTTGGCATTTAAGAGGGTTGTTAGAAAGAAAATAGAGGAAACAAAGGTAGAAGATAAGAAGCAACTAGTTATGAAGGTTACAATCCAAATACTGGCACAAAATCAAGCACCAAAGGCAACACCTTCAGCTACATCCAGTACTACAAAGATGAGGAAGAAGAGTGACATTGACTTAGCAATCGATCTGGTAATGTGACTATCATGCCACCTAAAACTTGTGTAGAGTTAGTAGATGAAATCACTAAAGATGGCATGTTGAAGAATGTTTAATTTTATTATGAACACTTATAGGATGATGAACAAAGAGAGGTAGAGGAAGCAGTCTTATTATACTAGGATATTTATAAGAAAGACTTGATAGAAATAGAAAATCAAATACCGGCTGAATTGTATAACATGTTAGATTCTAGAAGACTGTCAACTATGCAAGAAGATAAACATATTTAAATTCAAGAGCTATTATCTATATGTGTTACTATTGCTCCAGATGAAATGGAAAAGACACTTGAGGTGGCAGACAGAAAAGTTTTTAATAGCAAACATAGAATAACCAGTCTAATGCTAGGAAGAGTAAATGAAATAATAAAGGAGACTCAAAAAGCATGGGTTAAATTTCTTGGAGAAAACAGGGGATTCTTTACTTCACAAAAAACCAAGACAGACACTGTAGATGGGTTAGTGCAGGATCATGGGGGGCCAAAAAGTGGCGATGTGAAAAAAATAACCTTCTCCACTCGCCTAAAAATGCGAACATCGGTGTTAGTACACCTTGGCATGGTAAACACCTAAGCAAATCGGATATCGGATATTATATAATATATAATGTAATATAATAATATATTATATATTACATATTATATAATATATAATATATTATTATATTATATTATATATTATATAATACATAATATATAATATAATATTAGATTATAATATTAAATTATATAATATATTATTATATTATATACTATATATTATATTATTATATTATATAATATATTATTATATTATATACTATACATTATATTATTATATTATATACTATATATTATATTATTATATTATATAATTATATAATATATTATTACATTATATATATTATATAATATATATAATGTAATAATATATTATATAATAGGTACAACGATCAGAGTATTGAAGGAGTATTTATAACAAATAAAAATAATTTTAGATAATAGATATTAATAAATTGATTCTCTCTCCTCTGCCAGGAGTAACGCAGTGGAAGGCGAGGATTCAGAGGCTTCTGCAGTAAGATCGGAGGTTCAGATGTAGCAGTTTGTGAATTCTAGGGAAGGTTGGGCTTCTGTGCTTCTTGTCGATTCCTCCATCAATTTCAAATTTATGGTTTTACCGGAACAGTAAATAAATCTTTGTAACGACATCTTCCTTCCATGATTTGGTTCATACACCCACCATCATGCATTGATATTGACATTAAAGGTCAGCGATTTGTTCAAGAAGGTGGTCGATATTATTTGTCATTCTTGTGGAGGGCAAATTGAATTATATTGTTGTTGTTGACGCATGAGTTGTAGACCCTAGGCTTCCATGATTTTGTTCACACCACTCTCTTCATGCTTCGATTTCCACTTTGGATAATTCCTAAATTAATAGGAGTAATGGGCTATCCCTTTGGGACATATTGGAGGGCGGTTTAGTGACCATTTCAATAACTTTCGTGATTTGAACTTCTACAGGTCCATGTCTTCATACTTCATCAGACTACATCATTTGATGCATCGATTTTTTATTGCAAATGGTTCCAAAGGGCAGTGAGGCTTAAGGTGATAATGCTAAGGTCATTAGTTGGAGGTTTGGTGTCAATTTTTAATTATTCTGAAGGAGCCGAAGCTGATTGGTCTGCCCTCCTTGTAATACCATGATTTCATCATTGAATGCTTTTTAATTGATCTATTTTGCCCTAGGTGAAGATGTTGTCATTTGGTTTGGAGATCGGCATTTGGGAGGAGGTTTTTAGACTGTTAGTAGCAGATAACTTTGTCATACTCAAACTTGTTTGTGACAGTAGCAAAGGATGACACCTACCAATCATCTTGAGGTTCATTGTTAGTAAAAGTTTGCTTGCATTGTCATTGCTATAGTTGGGGTAACATCAAATCAGCGTAATACAGTGATCGGATAATACAGTGATCAAACATGGCTGATAGAGGACATTTGGGTTCATGGGCAGATGTGGGCTAGGAAGACCCGCCTCATGTTCTGCAATGGGTCTACACGAAAGGAAGATGGAAGGACATGGCGATACAGGTAAACCGGAGTGAAAATAACAAGCTTTTTCAGCCAGCTTCAAAATACTTTCAAGGCTTCTTTGGAAACAGACACAGTGTGGCATGGAGGAAAAATAACAATGGAAGGAGATTCACTCAAGGGCATTTTAATAATGGTGCAAATCATGGGAATTCTGAGAAGCAATTCAAGGTATTTTTGAGGAAATGGTCTTTGGATCTGGGTAATCAACGAACATTTGCTAGGGTTGTTGGCTTGGCAAATAAGGAGACTATGGCTAGGGGTTTTGTTTCTTCATAGCAAGTGGGAAATAAGGTAAATGTGAACCTCAAGGAAGCTAGTCCGGAAAAGGTAAGTAAGATACCTTCTAATCCTATTCTGCCTAAGGTTTCTTCATCACAAGTTTGGGCTCCTATCCCTTGTATCGATATTTTAGGTTCCTATGTCGATAAGAAAGTGAATTGTTTGCATACGAATGCTATTTATGGGGAAATTTGGGGTGATCAAATTAGTTTGTTAAAGCTTTATCATAAATTGCAGAAAAGATGGGGGAATATGCATTATTTTCAATTATTGTCTACGAATGCTTTTATTATTGTCTTTGATTCTCCTTCTTTCATAGATGAGGTATTAAGAACTTCGCATCATTGGTTTGGAAAACATTTAATTTCAATTACGGCTTGGAAACCTTTTTTTGTTCCTTCTTGGTCTAGTTCAAAACTTATTCCTTTCTAGTTTGGTTTACCTAAAATTCCTTTTGAATTTATGGATCGAGATGTTCTTGAGAAAATTGGAAATACTATTGGAACTTTTTTAACATCTAAAATGGACTTTGTGGAGGGGGAGGTTCTGGTAAAAATTTGTGTTCTTATTAACCCTAACAATGTTTGCCCCCATACTTCTAATATCAAGTCTCATGATGGTTTTTGGCACCAGTCAATTGAGAAATTAGATACGGAGCTTCTTATGTCTCCTTTACTTTTGGATGCTCCTTTACTTATGAATTTTAAGAAAAACCAGCAAGTTGTTGACTCTATCCCTAAATCCCTTAATAAAGATAGTTTGTCAGTGGGACCTTCAATTGAAGGATGTAGAAATGTCTCTTCACATAAATTGGTAGAAACAAGTCACATTAATCTTGAAAATAATCCATTGTGTCGTAGTTCTGGGAAACCAAATGATCACACTTCGGGTTCAGTCTCACTTTCGTCTTTACTGAAGACATTTTCTAATAACGGGGGTATAGTGGATGGTAATCCCCTGATGAACGGAGTAGATCACCCACTGATGATAGTTTGCCCTAAGATGCCAAATAATCACACAAAGGGTAAGGACGACAATTTGTCTTCATGCACTCAAAAGGAGGTTTTGGATTCTTCAAAGAATGTGAATTTAGATAAAAATGCAGTGGTTGGTATGGAAACTATTAAACGGGTACCTGCCATAGGTTTTCCTAATGATGCTTCTTTAGTTCAGGAAATTAAGAATTTGGTGTCTAATAATTCCCCTCTAAATTTTGAAATTAATATGGCTAATGAATCTTCCTTAGGGAATAGTAATCCGTCAGAGGTTGTCCCTATTATTATGCCAGATGAGAATCTGGTTCAGCAAGTACATGATATTTTTAACAATCATGCACATCAAATGGATGAGGGTATTATTGATAGAGTTGTTTGTTCAATTGAGAATGATTTGGAGGTATAAAATCAACCCTTCCAATTTCTGCATCTGCTAATCCTTTTGCGGTTTTGGCTACAACAAAGTTGGGTTTTGAAGATAATCCATTTATCCTAGCTTCTCCAAAGTCATGCAAGAGTCTACCAATTGTCCAAACAACTCCGGTTTTTTCACCATCGTTGGTTTCTCCTAGGAGAGGTAGGCCTCTAAATAATCTTAAGACTCAAATGGAAATTGATGTTGAAATTCAAAAGACTTTGTCCCTTTCTCCTATTGGTGGGCAAGGGAGCATTCGGTCTCTCTTGGTAGGCCTAAGAAAACATGCCTAACTCCTGTAAGTGTAAAAAGAAAGAGGAATAAAAGATTCGTGACTTGTCCACCTGTGACAAGATCAAGGGCTGTGAAATGTAATTTGCAAGGTTGCTTTCAGGAAAGCAAAAATTCTCCGATTAATGGGGAGAGGGGAGCTTCGACCTCCCCTCGAGGACAATGAGAATTATTTATTGGAATGTTAGGGGCTTAAATGTCCCTAACAAGAGACACTTAATTAAGTCCCAAATGGACTTGATTAAGTGTGATATTTTTATGTTGCAAGAAACAAAGTTGTCAAAGGAGTCTGTTGATTTGGTTTTTTCATCTTGGAGAAGGTGGAATTTTCTTTCTTCTTTGGCTTGTGGTGCTTCAGGAGGTTTGGTACTGCTTTGGAATAATTATAATATTGAGGTACAGTTAGTGGCATCTGCTACAAATTGGATGTTGGCTTTAGTTATAAGCAAGATTTCGAAGGTTAAATTCTGGCTTTTTAACATTTATGCTCTGTCAAGAATTCAAGGGAAGAGTAAGTTATGGGATGAATTAAAGAGGATTTCTTCTCCCTTAAAACATGGTTCCTTTATTATCTTCGGGGGTGATTTTAATGCTATCATTGATTTAGATGAGAAAAGAGGAGGTGTTTTCCCTAATAAAAGGATTATGGATGACTTTGGGGATTTCATTTCTGATATGAGCCTTTTTTATTGTAAGTCTCAAAATGGGGTTTTCACATGAACAAACATGAGAAGGGATTTTTCTCAGATTCCTGAGAGATTAGATCGGTTTTTGTTATCTGAGAATTAGATTGATTCAGATTTTGAATTCTTTTCCTCTATTCTACCGGTCTCAGGTTCTGATCATTTTCCAATTTCCCTTTCAGTTATTGAGGATAGGGCTTCTTTTAAGTCTCCATTTAGCCCATGTGGTTTAGGGATTCTTCCATTTTGCCTCTTCTTATGAATGGTAGAATTTTGCTCCTTTTTGTTCTGGGTCCCGTATGTTTTAGATTGCTAAGAAGTTAAGTTATTTGAAATTGAATATTAGGGAATGGAATATCTCACATTTTAAAGACATTTTTCAGGAGAAACAAAGGATTCAAGATATGATTGAGTGTTTTAATACTCATGTGCTTCAACATGGTATGGTGCCACAAGTTTTTGATGAATTGAAGTCACTAAAATTACAGCTTGAGGAGGTGTTAGCTAGAGAGGAAATCTATTGGAGACAGAAATCTAGAGAGTTATGGCTTTCAGATGGTGACAGGAACACAAAAAAATTTCATTCTTCAACTAAGATTAAAAGATGTAAGAATAGGATATCTTGTATTCAGTGTCAGAATGGGAATTTATTGATAGAGCCAGAGGACATTGCTTCAGAGGCAGTTAGGTTTTTTAAGTCATTATTATCTTCAGAAAATGGAAATCTCAGCAATGATATTATATCTAATATTCCTCCTTTAGTATCTTTGGAAGACAATAAGATGTTGATGTCTCCCTTTTCCTTAGAAGAAGTTAAGAGTGTGGTCTTTGCCATGAATATGAATAAAGCCCCGGGACCAGATGGTTTTACTCCTTTATTTTTTCAAAAATGTTGGGATTTTGTGGGAAATGATGTTTTATTGGCTCTTGAGGAATCTAGGAGAAATAGGTCCATTTTAAAAGAACTTAATACGACAATGATTGCAATTATTCCTAAAAAAGAGGATACTAAGACTTTTGTTGACTTCAGCCCCATTGCTTTATGTAACACTTTGTATAAGATATTTACGAAGGCAATTTCCCTTGGGTTGGCAAAAATTCTACCTAGGATCATTTCATTGGAGCAAGGTGATTTTATTCCCAGAAGGGAGATGATAGAGGGTGCAATTGTAGCACATTAGGTGCTGCATTCTATTTCCACCCAAAGAACCCCAGCCATGATACTTAAATTAGACATGATGAAGGCTTGTGATAGAGTAGTGTGGGGGCATTATGTGTTGTTCTTGAGAAGTTAGGTTTTTCCAAGGCTTGGGTCAAATGGATTCGTGCATTTATTTCTTCTACAAGATTCTCGGTTTTAATTAATGGTTCTCCTTGTGGTTTTTTCACTTCCTCTAGGGGTTTAAGATAGGGAGATCCCCTTTCTCCCTTTTTGTTTATTCTCCTAGCTGAAACCTTTAGTTGGGCTATTAGGGCTGCCAAAGTAGGGGGGCTTTGGAAAGGTATAAGGATTCAGAATATTCCCCAAAGTATTTCTCATTGTCTCTTTGCAGATGATACTCTATTATTTGGACATGCTTCGTTAGTTGAGGCAAAAGTGATTAAAGGAATAATACAAAATTATGCATCATTTTCTGGTCAGAAAATGAATGGTGATAAATCAAAGATTTTTTTCCTTAATACATCACAACTGGTTCAGCATAGGTTGCAATTCTTTTGGGGATTTGAGACTAGAAATCTTCCATGTACTTACCTTGGGATTCCTTTCTTTGTTAAATAGGATAAGATTGGTTTTTGGAATAAGATTATTTCGGTCATTTCTAAAAGAATTCTCTCATGGAATCATAGATGGTTAACTTTGGCAGGTAAAATTGTTCTCATCAAGTCTGTTTTGAATGTTGTTCCCATATATCTCATGTTTGTTTTGAAGTCTCCAAAAGCAGCCATTGTTAGTTTATAGGATACTCTTAGAGATTTTCTTTGGAACAATAATAAAGATGGCAAGAAGAAACTCCCTTTAGTTGCATGGGATAAGGTATGTTTGCCTAAGGAACTTGGGGGAACAGGAATTTGAAGTCTAGAGAATCAGAATTTAGCCTTAGGTGCTAAGTTGGTTTGGAAATTATATGACAAGCCTAGCTCCTTATGGGCACAGATTATGTTTGCCAAATATTTAAATCATGGACCGAGAGAGTACATTTTTAAAGTCTCAAATTTGCCTTCGGGTTCTGCTATTTGGAATTTCCTTTGTAAATGTAGATCAGTTATTTTGCCTCATCTCTCATGGATTGTTCATAATGGTAGAAAGGTCAGATTCTGGGATGAAGTATGGAATGGACACACACATTTGGTGAATATTATGGATTGGTCTCCTCTGATCACTATTCTTTCCTCCCTTTGGGGTGTTTTTGTAGCAGATTATTTTGAAATTGTGACTAGTGGACCCCTTAAGCTAGCTAGATGGAAGTCGATTGATTTCTTAGATGTTGATCAAAGCATGAAATTAGATTTTGAAAAGATTTTGGGGGATAGAATTCTATTTCTTTCTGATTCTGAGGATGAACTTATTTGGACAAAGAATATTTCTGGTAAGTACACTGTTAAAGATGGTTACAACTCTCTTATGGTTGCTAAAGATTTATCTTTTTGGCCTTATAAGTTGTTTTGGCATTCGGCTTGTCTCCCCAAAGATGGAGCCTTTGCTTGGTTGGCAGTTCAAGACAGAGTCCTTATAGGTATGAGACTAGACAGGCTTGGTATTACTGTTGTTTTCCCTTGTGTCCTTTGTAACAAAAATTTGGAATCTTCTTCACACTTGTTCCTACATTGTGATTATGCTTATGAATGTTGGCAGTGGTTGTTTGAGAAGTTAAATATATCCTTTGTTATTGGTAAGGATCTCATTTCCCATTTTAGATCTTGGCCCTTTATGTTTGCCTCATCTTTTTATGCATGCCTTTGGGTCATATCTCCATCTATTGTGATTTGGAATGTTTGGCTAGACAGAAACAACAGGATATTTAAAAAAACAAGGTCTCCTGTGTCTGAGGTTCTATTAAAAATTGAGAGTTCAATCTAAGAGGTTGTTTTGTCATTTATTTATAAGAATTTGGAAAATCTTACTTCTTTTTTGCACTGGGATAGTAGAGTTACTAGAGTTTGGAAGCTGCTGTTAGTTTTACCCTCTCATGTTCAATTTTAAAAAAGAATGATGCAATAGGTAAGAGATGCTCTGCTAGATGGAAACCTCCTCCGCAGGGGCACTTTAAACTGAATTTTGATGGGGCCTCTCGTGGTAACCCTAGGCTGGTTGGGGTAGGCATGGTAATTTATGATCACAATGCAAATTTTATTCGAGATAAGTGTCATGCTATTGGTTTTAAAACTAACAATTATGCAGAATTTTATGCTTTGTCTTTTGGAATGGATATGGCAATCTCTTTGGGAATTAAGGACTTAATAATTGAAGGTGATTCTATGGTGATTATTCAATGTGTTATGAAACAGAAATCAAATTGTTGGAATTTGCAGTATATACTTGATCCCATTTTACAAAAATTAGAATTGTTTGAATCTTTCTTGGTATCCCATTGTTACAGAGAAGTTAATAAGATTGCAGATTATTTAGCAAATTTAGCCATTGATAGCAATGCTAATTAGCGAGAGGTGGGTTTTGAGGAAATTCCTTCTAGGGTATGGGAAGGTTTGCAGCAATAGTCATATGAATTTCTTGAGTAACGTTGATGTAAAATTTTATGATGATAATTATTCACGCTTTCCCCTTTCATTTCAAGTATTCATGTTCGTTGTCTGGAGAAGAGTTCGAGGTCATGGTATTTGATATAATAGTGTTTTTCCAAAGGTTTTTTGATACTTTTTTTTTTGGTAGGAAGGTTTTTGGCTCATGGGATTTGGCACAGGGCTTTGGAAAATTTTGTCTTCTTCCATTGATAGCAGCTATGGAGTCTACATTTGAAAATTATTTGATGGGTTTTTTTGGCAAATTGTCATATGGGCTCTATGCAAAACTGATATTATATGTGTTGTGACCGTATTTTGTATGTGGTTTTGGGCAAGGTGTATAAATTGATCTGTTAGATACTATAGGTTTATTTTATGAGCTGTGACCAGAGGTTTTCTTCCCAGGGTTCTTTCCTCTGGTATGCTCTTTGAATCCTGTGTAAAAATATTAATAAAAAAGTTTAGTGGAATAATCCACTTTTATTGAAAAAAATATATATATATATATTATATAATATAATAATATATTATATAATATGTATTATATAATATAATATATTATTATATTATTATATAATATGTATTATATAATATATTATTATTTTATATAATATATTATTATATTATATAATATAATGTTATTTTAAAATAATTTAAGTATAAAAATCGGATATTCGATTTTCTGAGGCAATATAATTAGACTGTGATAGCCCATGAGTTATTTTTAACCCACGGGCTGTGCGATATTTTTGAAATCCAATATCCGGTTGGACCCGATATCCGGTTATTGGACCCAAATTTGCTAAAAAATACATTAAAAGGTAAAATTTTTATTGTTTTCAATCATTTTCATTCAATTTTTGTATTTTTTTAATGTTTATTTGTTTTTTCATTGAAAATATGGTTTTTTCATGAAAACTAGGTTTTTTTTAAATCAAATACAAAATTGTTCAAATTTGTTAACTAAATTCAATTGTTTACATTCAATTAGGTTAAAAATGGGGAATAACAGTGAAAACATTGATCAACCATAACTGCAACAACCAAACCCTCCTTTGCCAAACCCCCCCTCAATTCAGGATTTAATTGCACAAAATTTAAACCAATTGAGGGGGATTGTAGATGTCTATCATTTGATCCCTCGCCTAAACCCAGTGTTTGATCCCCTCACGTCGATCATTAAAAGTATGGAAACCATCACTAAGGAGCACAATGCCTCTCTTTTGTGGTGAGATTCTATGAGGGAACAATATGCGGATGGCTTGTCCTATAAGGAGATCAAGGATCTTGAGATATCCAAAGTCGTTATCGCTGCATTGTTTGTGAATCCCCGCATTGGTCAACCCGTAGACCCCCCAAAAAAAACTTTCTATTAAATGGTGCACAAATGATGGTATTGTGAAAAAAATTTGGGATTGTTGGTGGATGGTTTTCGACAAACCACCCAACAACAATCTTGATGTCCCCTTCTACTTCATAAAAAAATTGTATGATGAGTTTGTTTTAGGAAAACATGTGAACTACGTTGACATCCAACCTTTCCAAGGTATGGCTTTAGGTATGCCCAAAAATAGACCTGGAGCAGTCAGAGTAGTCCAGGGCCCATATGTCCCCCCTCCTCCTATTCATCCCCCACCTCCAGTGCAGCATCTAGATATCATTTGTGAGGCGACATCATGGACCATATCAGCTATTCACTCTTTGAGTAGCCTTTTGGTTTCTCAGGCTAGGTCAGTATCTCATCCTACTTTTGATGGTAGTGGTGTATCCAGTGGTGCTGACACATCCTCCTCGGCTCCACACATTTGCATGCCCCATAGTTGTGTCATGTGTGGGCACGTATGCTTGGGTCTAGTTGGACAGCCTGTTGATCCTCCTGCACACAGTGCAGATTATGAGGTGCATGAGATGCATGATGCACCAGATGTTATGACACAGACTGGAGGATACCTTGGGGAGTCCTCGCATGCTAGAGGTGAGGAGGCACCTTCATCATACATTGATGATGTAGTGGTAAGATCTGTATTTTCATAGTTCATTCTATATTTTAAATGTATTTATAATCTAGATAATATTAAGTACTAATTTTTATTTACATGGTCTATTTAATAGTTGATAACCGAGGATTTGACATAGATCCAGGAGGGAACCTTGACAGCCATTTCATTTGGCCTTGATAGCTTGATAGTACATATATTATTGCACCTAGTCATTTGTATTTTATTGTACATACATGCTCATCATTTATATTGGTATTAATTAGATTATGTAGTAACTTGCATGTATATCTTATTTTACTCTTGTAGGGCACAAGCAGCATGAGTGCGGGGCTATGTGATTTAGGATCTGGTAGTGCAGTTGGAGACAAGGGAAAGGTAATTGAATGCAAATATGATTGAATGAATAGTTTAAATAACATAGTGATTATACACGTCTAGACATAGATTTATAGTTTCATATACTTGTTGTGTATATGTACAGAGAATTCTTGGCTTCACATCCTTGTTGACTACACCCAGTATACCTGAAGATGAAGAAGAAGAAGAGATGCATCAAGTACATGTGTGTTTATTTTATTTTGTGCTTAGTAGATATATTTTTTTATTGTAATGCCCCGCCAGGAACCCCAAAGGGAAACCCACATCAAGGGTGAAACAATTTTTTTTTTAAAGTATAAACATAATAAGTGCATTAATCACAACATTGCACAATAACACAAGCGAAAGACTTACACCAGAATTCCTTAAGGGTTACCAACAAAGAATTAAACCAAAAGATAAATTCCACAATTAAGGTTAATCCAATAATTCATCATAACTTAATGATCACAAAAATCCATATGCAAACAGATACATCATTGAAAGATTGAAAGGATACAACATAGTTCCTCTTCAATAAGCATTTACACATATCATAAAGGAAACTGATAAAACATCCCAAACTTAGGATTACATTGCTCTTCCAATACATGGCTTCTCAATATACATATAAAAATACAACTTAACCAAATACAAGGTTACAAAAGTTCTTGATACAATGACCACATAGGTCCCCAAAAACAATAATCTCCAAACACGAGACAAAGCATGAGCCACGAACCACATCAAACACCTGCGAAGCCAATCCTTGCATGAAGGTATGAAAAGAACATCCGATGGGAAGTGGCACTACCACCTGACCATGTAATTCCCAAAATGGAATCACCCCACCGTGCAAGGAGATAGAAGAGGACCCTCAAGCAAGCAAAGGTATGACATGGTCGATAGAACAATACGACTCCATGACAACACAATATGACTCCACACTATCTAGGTGACTCAGCATCACAAATACACAACTGAACCTAAAGAGAGAGTGTCATTGCATAGCTTAAGATGGTTACCATGGTCAGCCTCCATAGGTCTTGGCCCCCATCCTAGGTTACCCTGGTAACCTTTCCCGAACCTCCGGCTCCAACTAAGTCTCATGCGGACCCTTCCACCCTTTCGTGAAGACAAGGTGGTCAGTTTGCCATTCCAGGCCTTCTCACTACATTATGAGCCCTATACAAGCACTCACCTATGCACGAGGTACAATATCTTATTTAATGTTATGAACTACCCACCTAATCAATTAATTAGATTTTCACTTATTATCCGACTTTTGATGGGTTATCTTGCCAGCCACTTTGGGCACAACCCCCAATCAAAAGACACTCTCTCAAAGGACACTAAACAAACATGGTCACTCCATGAGGACCCTATGGAAAAGTAGACAACCATAACACCACTATCCAAAAACAAGTGGTCAAAACAAGGACATACTGACTCTTGGTTAACCATAAGGCAAAGACACTACATGGTTAAGACAACAAATTCATCATATATCACTTGGTCAAAGGTACCAAATATGCCACCATGGGATGACTGAACCACAGACCAAAAATAACACAATATAACTCTTTGCAAGGAAAGCTAATTTGACTAAGTTTGCACTCAAACAATCTTTGAGAAAATCAGCATCATAAGCACTTGCAACATCATTGATTGAAAATTAAATTAAACACTCTTCTACGACATTCACATCTCTTCAATTTCCAAAACAATATTCCATCAAGAATGAAATCCATATTTATTTTTCAACCAAACAACAATATGAATTACACAAATGTATAATCGATTTCCACAAAACATCCATAATCTACCAATTTGAATTACTAATTTATGCCTTGATTTCAATAAATAAATTTATTAAATCCACATAATTAGAATCACTTTGAAAATTACCATTTGTATTCAACACTAAAAAACAAATTTAAAATATTTTATTTAATAACAAATTAAGTTCACAGCACATAAAAATTTGTACCACTAAGGTACAAGGTCACGCGGGGGCCAAGGCCAACCCATGGTAGTGCTTTTGTCGAGGCAGTGAACACTACCTACTAGTAGTACTGCTATCGTCGGTAGCAAACCTACTGACCGGTAGCAGTCCTATCGACTGGTAGTGCTGCTATCGCATAGCAGTACTGTCGACCGATAGCAGTCGGTAGTATTGCTACCTGCGGGTAGCAGACACTACCAACCTACGTGGTGGGACTAGCCTGCCACAGGTAAGGTAAAGTCAATATTGAATAAAAATTCACCCTTCCTTAGCAAATAAAAATGATTAAGCATGAAAATGATTCATTCCCTGTTCATTTCACGGGCACACACACACATAGTGCCAAAATCCAAATAACAAAGGGTTATTTACCAATAAGGTAAATGGTGAAATAAAATCACCCATACACCCAATAAATATCGATTTAGGCAACAATAGAAGATTTTAAAAGATAAGAGAAGGGTTAAGATAAATTTCTTCACTTCCATACATAGGAAGAATTCTTTGCATCTAACAAAAGGCAATAACCAATTTTTGCCAACATAAACCCCAAATCTTGGGCAATTAGATACTAGAAAGCACACAACAAACTAAATCTAATTTATTCTATTCCAAATAAAAGAGGTAATTCAAGAAGTTGATTTCAAGGAAAAAACATACAACAAATAGAGAAATGAACCCTTTCTTTCCTATAAGCATACATATGATATAAGCTTCACAAAATCAACAATAACAGGCACTCTTTCTTCCATTCCAATCATTCCACAAGAATGTACAAAGAGATTTGCATTTTTTTAACACACAGGAAGCAACTGAAATATTCAAATTTAAATTTCAAACAAGAAGAGATTATCCAACCTTGAAGCAAACTAGCAAGAAAAATGATGGAAGAATCCCAGTCCTTGCAAACAAAATCAAATTCTAGCTCCTCCTTCAGAATGGTTTTCCAAATTTCTCTCCCAAATTTTCTGCCCTCCCCCTATTCCTGTGAATTCCCAGGAGTATATGGGGAAAATAATTTCAACCTAAACTTTCTAGGTTAAAATTTTTCTCCACCAATCAGATTAAATTATTTAAAAAGTAAAAGCAATCAGATTTTCTCTTTTCCAAAAACAATTCTTTTCCAATAAATAAAATACAAAAGTCAAATGGAAAGGTAAAAAGGAAAATCTTTTATTTATATTTTCTATTTTCCATAATACTTTCCTTCAACATAATCAGTTAACACTTAAATGGCTAGGCAATTACTTATTTCCTTCCACAATATAATGATACACCTATTCATAATGAAATAAGCCAATTTAACCATTTAATCTAGCAAATCATTAATTTAATTAAATCAATAATATCAGAGCATAATAATAACTAATTATGCCAACATAATAATAGCATCATCTACTCAATTAAATAACCATTTAAATAAATGGAAACATGCACATGAAGGATGATCAAATGATGACCAAACCAAAGCACTATGGCTCGCATATCGGCCAGATGGGAGAGACAACCGACTGACAAAACTCACACGAGTGTAACTGCAGGTGAAATTAGTGTCCAAAAACTATCTCCTCCACTCCCATCGGACATATAAGGCATGCTCAGACCTATGAAACCAGGTGGAGTCGATACCCATACCTAACTAGTACTTGTACCTGCAATGTCTTGCACCAAAGAACCACACATGCATATAGACAAATATATATATACAGGCCTGGCATGCACACTGATGAAGGAGAATCATGACATTCCCTATCTCACCAGAGTGAGTGAAGGAAAATCATCCCCTCGTATCCCAAAACTATTGCAAACATGCAACATATAAATAACGCATCACACATATAAGGTAAGAGTGTCCGTCCATGATAATGATCCATAAAATAACATTAATCATAAGCACTGAGATACTGCATAAAATCATACACCACAAATCCAAATAAAGCATGAAATAACATTGCATAAAATATGAATCAATATACAATAATGTTCCACTGAAGTCAATTAAAAACATACAAAAAGAGTTTGATCAAGGAGGGGTACTACATCCTCCCCCCCAAACGTAGGCTTACTCCTGGAAGCCTAAAATAGATAAGAATAAAGCTCTCTCATCTTTGCTACATCTTCCCATGTCACTGAGGTCTCATCACTTGGGTCCCATAGGACCCTTACCTGGTCGATGGTACAACTCCTGAGGGTCAAATCCCGATGCTGAAGAATGCACATGGGCTCCATGGAACGCTGCCTATCCTCGACCTGCAAATCATTCCAATCAAGAAGATGGGTTACATCAGGATGATAAGGTTGAAGAATGGAAACATGAAAGACATTGTGGATGCAGGATAGACTCGGTGACAAGGCAAGATGGTAGACAATAGGTCCCATCCTCTCAAGGATCTCAAAAGGGCCTACAAAATGAGGAGCCAACTTAGAACCCTTTCCATGATGGATCAGACTCTTCCGCGGATGCACTCTCAAGAACACATGGTTGCCAATATAAAAATGATGATCTACCCTATGGGCATTGACATGCTTCTTCTACCTATCTTGAGTAGCAACCAAATGCCCATGAATCTACTCAACCTAGTGCTCCATCTCATGAAGCATATCCGGGCCTAAATGCACCCTATCCTCCAACTGATCTCAACTCAAAGGAGTACAGCAAGGATGACCATACAATACCTGGAAGGGAGACATGCCTATAGAGCTATGATATCCATTGTTATAAGAAAACTCCACAAGGAAAAGATATTCCTCCCAGCATGACTGTTGGTCCATAACATACATGTGAAGCATGTCCTCCAAAACATGATTCACACACTCAGTCTGACCGTCGGTCTTGAGGTGATAAGTTGAACTGAAGTTCAACTGGGTTCCCAAAGCATGCTGAAGTGAGGTCCACAAGGCTGAAGTAAAGATAGGGTCTCTATCAGAAATGATCCACCTTGGGATCCCATGCAACCTCACCACATCTTCAAAGAAGACTCGTGCCACCACTGTTGCTGTATAAGAAGATCGAATAGGAACAAAATGAGCAATTTTGGTCAATCTATCAACAATGACCATGACGGCATCATGATGACATGAAGAGACAGGCAACCCTACAATGAAATCTATGGAAATGATATCCCATTTCCAATCCGGTATCAAATTCGGATGTAAAAGCCTTGCAAGGTGCTGATGCTCCGCCTTCACCCATTGACATTCTAAGCACTTCGATACAAAACCAGAAATGTCATGTTTCATACCAGCCCAATGATATATCTGTCTAAGATCTGTGTGCATCTTCTTGACATCAGGGTGTGCCGGATAAGGTGCACGATGGGCCTCAATCATGATCAAAAATGTGAAGACCCTCCAAAGGAGGTACATAGATCTGTCCAAGATGTCAAAGAAGACCATCTGACTCAAGAGTATAACCAAAATATCTACCCTTCAATGGTCTTTCAGACTCCACCACAGCTCTAACATCCTAATACCAGGTGTCCTGAGGAAGAACTCCAAGAATTCTCTCACTCAAGTCCACACCAACGGACAATGATGCAACCTCATGCAGCCTATGGCTAAAAGCATCTGTCACTATGTTCTCTTTCCCCTGAATATAAAGAACCTCAAAATCATACTCTTAGAGGAATTCCATCCATCTTCACTATCGAGCATTCAAGTTTGGTTGTGTGAAAATATATTGCAAACTGCAGTGATCACTATGCAACTCAAACTGATGCCCCAATAGGAAATGTCTCCATCTAACCAATGCATGCACTACAACTTCCAACTCCAAGTCATGAACTGGATAGTTCAACTCATGATCCTTGAGTTTGCAAGACTCATAGGCAACCACACGTCCATCCTACATAAGCACCACACCTATACCTTCTAGAGAGGCATCTGTGCCTACCATGAAATCTCTGGATGGATCAAGAACTACCAAAATTAGAGCACTAACGAGGAGTTCCTTCAAGGTACGAAAAGATAATTGGCACTGCTATGACCAAAGAAAATTCTTTCCTTTCCTCTGAAGAGAAGTAATCAGGTGGCCTATCTGAGAAAAGCTCTGCACAAAGCGACAATAATATCCAGCCAAACCCATGAAACTTCGAACTTCAGAAACATTGGTTGGCATTGGCCAATCCACAATGGCTTGGATCTTAGAAGGATCCATGGATACACCTTCTCCCAAAACTATATGACCAAGATAGCTCACCTCTGACTAGAATAAATCACACTTCACCAAATTTGCAAAAAGTTGATTCTCCCTCAAGCACTGCAATACCTAACGCAAGTGACCCTCATGCTCTTCCATAGATCTAGAATAAATCAATATGTCATCCAAGAACACAAGGACAAAATGGTCAAGGTAAGTGCAAAAAACCCCAATCATAAGACTCATGAACACTAAAGGCGTGTTCGTCAACCCAAATGGCACCACTGTGAACTCATAGTGACCATAACGAGTACGAAACATCATCCTATGAATCTTTGCATCATGAATGCGAAACTGATGATACCGAGATTTCAGATCTATCTTATAGAACACCTTGGCTCCCTTCACCTGATCAAAAAGATCATCTATCTGAGGCAATGGATATCGATTCCAGATGGTTACCTTATTCAATTGTTGATAATCAATGCATAACCGAAGAGAACCATCCTTCTTCTTAACGAAGATAACCAGCGCACCCCAAGGAGAAACACTAGGACAAATAAACCCCTTAGCCAACAACTCCTCAACCTGCAACTTTAACTCACTCAACTCCTGAGTAGTCATCTGATATGCTTCTCTTGAAATAGGTTTTGCACTAGGAACCAAGTCAATGTGAAAATCTATGTCTCACTTTGGAGGCATACCGAGAATATCCAAAGGAAACACATCTGCATACTCTCAAAGAATAGGGTGACCATCAAGAGCGATTTCTCGACTCTCTTCCTCATCCATATCCTTAAGAGAAACTGCAAAAATTTGACGCCCTTGACGCATGCACTGCCTAAGTTGCATTGCGGAAATCATACATAAGGATATCGATCGTTGAACTCCAACGATCCCCACTCTCCTGCCATGGTCATCTAAACACTCTACTATCTTCAGACGACAGTCTACACGAGTGCTACGAGATGATAAAAAATCCATCCCCAACACAACTCCATAGGACCCCAAAGGAATGACTCGAAGTTCAATTGAAGTGACAAAGGGTCCTAGGTCCAACTCACAACTAGGAACAAAGGCATCTACAAACACATGCACATCGGTAGCCAACTCTACTTCCCACCTATCCTCTTTCTTAGCAGACACGAGCCCACACTTATCCACAATGGATGAAGAAATAAAAGAATCTAAAGCACCAAAATCAAAAAGTACAAAGATAGGGATACCACACAACACACCTGTAATCTCAATCACTGTACTTTGATGCTCATCTTGGCGGTCATCTATCGCTGCAAATACTCTATGGGATCTACCTGCATCCCCCACTATCGACTCTGATACGGTTGGACTCTGACTACCCGACTGATGTGAACGATCAGGGCACTGAGTAGCTTTGTGGCCAAATTCACCACAAGAGAAGCAAGCTCCTCTAGTAGGTCCTCTACTCCCAGATGGCCCACTAGACTGCTGAAAGCTTTCCCCACTAGGGGCCTGAGATGCACCCTGAGAGGACTGCCCTAGAAAGGTCTTCCTATTCCTCTACCAGTTCCTGCTCTTTTGAAACTGAGAGATGCCACCAAGCTAGCCTTGAAATTGCTTCGGTCTCGACGGTTGTTGTTGACCACACTTAGCGGGTGCCTGAGGACCCCTAAGAGGTACAACAATCTTGGACTAATTCCCTCTCCCTCTAGACCCACTGAAAGGATCACTCCTAGGTTGAACTCCAGACTGGCTACCATGAGCACGGCTAAGGTTCTTCTCTACCAACTTGGATTTCCCCACAGCTACCTCTACTGAAGCAGGCTCAAAAACTCTCACTCCTCCACCGATGCAGTCGTTAAGACCCCTCAAGAAGTGTTGAACAAGCATAGCCTCATCATTGTCGATCCTGACATACTATTTGAGCACATAGAACCTGTGCTCAAATTGATCTACTAACAACCCAAACAAGTGCAAAGCATAGAACTCATCTACTCATGACTGTCTCCACTGGGGTGAGAGAAATCATGCCTTAAATCTCTCCAGAAAGATCTCCCATGACATGATGTTAATGCTCACACCGATCCTCTCCTCCTCTAACCACCACCAGATAGATGTGAAAATCTTGAGATGCATGATAGTGCATCTCACCTTGGTGTTGCTACCATATGGATAAATGGAAAAACACCGATCTAAACTGATAAGCCAGGTCTTTGCCTCAAGACTGGTACCTTTATTGTCAAAGAAAGGAGGATTGGACCTCATCAAGTCCCTCGTCTGCCCCATGTTAGCTGGATCCTAGTCCATGGGAACCTCTCTCCCTCTAGGAGATCTCTCTCTCTCTCTCTCTCTCTCTCTCTCTCTCTCTCTCTCTCCAGAATCTGTTGATGCGACTCCTCTACCTAGGCATGGATGGGATGATCCACCTCAGGTCTAGGGCCTAGTCTAACTAGCACCTCCTGAAACATCTGCTACAGCTCTTCCCTTTCGGGAACCTACTCTCCTAAATGCAGTTCCTCCTGATGACTAGACTGATATTGACCCACACTCGCATGAGTGGGTGGTGACGAAGGACTATGGTAGTCGGAACCTCAACCTCATCCTCCTCCTCTGCCTCTGGTGCAGCCACCAACATGACCACCTCCCTTGGCTTTCCTAGCCATGACCTAACACTGCACAAGAGAAAAAGGTTCAAATCAAAGGCAAGGAAATAGAAAGGAAGTCACACCACAAGACCTACAGAAAAGGTCAAGGCGAATGGGCTCACTACAAACCCAGAGTACCCAGTGTTGAAACATGGGCTCTGATAGTTATTATCAGTGACAAAAAATATGCTAACTTGTATCAATGTCATGTTTGTGAACATGTGTAGGTTATGTATGAAAATATTGAAAACATACCTCCTCTATTGAAGACATACATCAAGAGTCCTGCAAAGCCAAAGAGAAAATGTGGAGATGAGGTAAACAAGAATAGTTCAATTATAGTTCATTTTTATGTTAACTTTTTGAATGTGAATTATCTAATATAACTAATCTTAATCTGGTTTGTTTTTTCTTGTGCAGGATCCTTCAAAGCCAAGAAGTGCCGCAAAGAGGATCGATTTTGATGATTCTTAATTTCAAAATGTCCTTTAAATTGGGTGACACTCTAGAATTAGAGTGCCAAAATTGTTGAATCTCCTCCCTCACATTTTAAGTCAACATTATATCAACATGTGGAAGCCTCCCACAAAAACCCCATGTATCATGCTGAAGTGGATCATCAAGTCTTTGTCTTCGTGCAAGTTCTCTATCCAAAGTTTTATGGTTTATGTTAAAATAAACACAAGTTTGTCTCATTTGACAAGCCTTCCTCAATTGATGGTTTACTAAGGAGGTTGTAATCACTCTTTGAGAAACTCTCTTATCTCTTTCTTTGGTATTCTTTCCAATAGAATTGAGAGCGTCAAATAGATTTTTGGCAATAATATAATTTCTCTCCATCTTCTTGTTCATATGAATCTTCAATTTGTTTAGCAATGGTCTGATCTTTATCATCTTTACCAATTGAACAAAGAGTTGGCATTTCTTGGTCAATGTCTTATTGCTAAAATTTTGGTTGAAAAGTTGTGTAGCCCACAACCGAATGGTTCTTGTTGACCTCTTACCTTCAAGATTTGCAATAATATTCTCATCAATTTCAAGTAACCATTTTGGGGTTATTGAAGGTCTTGGATTTCAAATTTGTCTTTCATCCATGAGAGGGTCTTCATTTCTAAAGTAATTAGGTGTTATATAATGTTCACTTGGTTGAGCAATTCCACCTTCAATGTCAAAGTTTTCCACATTTTCACCTCCAATGTCAAAATTTTCCACATGTTCACCTCCTATGTCAAAATTTTGTACGTTTTCACCTTCATTGTCAACTCCCAAATTTCCACTTTCCATTCTCACATCATGTTGAGCATTTTCATTATCACTTTCAACATTTTCAGCATAAATTTTCACTTTCAAAATCTACATTTTCATTTTCAATAACTTGTTCAACATTTTTAAATTAAATTTCCTCTTCACTTGAAGTAACATTAGCAATATTTAACATACCTTGTCTTCTCCTCCTACATATGACCTTCTCTATCTCTTTCTCTATACACTTCAAGTTGGTCATTTGAAAGTTTTCTTTTGCGTTCAGACTTCCAATGACTACTACTCCTCATTTACCTCCACAATGATGCTCCTAAATGATTGACAATGTAAGATTTAACTTTAAGAATCTCTCAAAAGCACAAATTTATCTCAGCCTATCTAAAAACCCGTGATCGTTGACAAAAAATAGAATGTGAAGATTGTGGGTTGTTGGAATCCACAAAATGGCCCACAAGGCTCTTTTTTATTTACAAAAATTGGGTATCCGATTATATCTGATATCTAATTTTAATGTATAAATTTGTGGTCCCAAAAAAAATTCCCATTGCCACAATTTTTTTTACTGTTGCCACATTAATGGCAGTGACAGAAATCAGATATCCAATATCCAATGTTATTACTCATATTTTAGAGAGAGAGAGATTATGGGAGAGGGAGAGGGAGAGAGGGGGGAGAGACAGACAGACAAACATGCATACATCAGGAGAGGGGGAGAGAGAGAGAGATTAGGGGAGAGAGGGGAAAGGGGGGAGAGAGAGAGAGAGAAGGAGAGGGAGAGAGAGATAGAGAGACATCATGACCCCTTAGGACCATAGGACCCATAACAACTCAATATGGTGTCTAAAGGGGTCATATGGTGTCCTAAGGGGTCATATGGTGTCCCATGACCCCTTAGGACACAATATGACCTGTAGGACACAATATGACCCATAACAACCCAATATGATGTCATAAGGGGTTGTATGTTGTCCTTAGGGGTCATATGATGTCCCATTACCCCTAAGGACACCATATGACCCATAACGATACAATTTGGTGTCTTAAGGGGTCGTATGGTGTCCTAAGGGATCGTAGGACATGATATGACCCCTTAGGACACCATATGACCCATAACAACACAATTTGGTTTCTTAAGGGGTCATACAGTATCCTAAGGGGTCGTAGGCCACAATATGACCCTTTAGAACACAATAGGACCCATAATGACCCAACATGGTGTCCTAAGGGGTCATATGGTGTCCCATGACCCCTTAGGACACAATATGACCCATAACGACAGAATTTGGTGTCTTAAGGGGTCATATGGTGTCCTAAGGGGTTGTAGGACATAATATGACCCCTTAGGACACCATATGACTCATAATGACAAATATGGTGTCATAAGGGGTCGTATGTTGTCCTTAGGGGTCATATGGTGTCCCATGACCCCTTAGGACACCATATGACCCATAACAACACAATTTGGTGTCTTAATATGGTGTCTTAAGGGGTCGTAAGACATAATATGACCCTTTAGGACACCATATGACCCATAACGACCCATATATGGTGTCTTAAGGGGTCATATGGTGTCCTAAGGGGTTGTAGGACACAATATGACCCCTTAGGACACCATAGGACCCATAATGACCCAATATGGTGTTATAAGGGGTTGTATGTTGTCCTTAGGGGTCATATGGTGTCCCATGACCCCTTGGGACATAATATTAACCATAACGACACAATTTGGTGTCTTATGGGGTCATATGGTGTCCTAAGGGGTCATAGGAAACAATATGACCCCTTCAGATACCATATGACTCATAACGACCCAATATGGTGTCATAAGGGGTCGTATGTTGTACTTAGGGGTCATATGGTGTCTCATGACCCCTTAAGACACCATATGACCCCTAACGACATAATTTGGTGTCTTAAGGAGTCATATGGTGTCCTAAGGGGTCGTAGGACACAATATGACCCCTTAAGACACCATAGGACACATAACAACCCAATATGGTGTCTAAAGGGGTCATATGGTGTCCTAAGGGGTCATAGGCCACAATATGACCCCTTAGGACACCATAGGACCCATAACAACCCAATATGGGGTCTTAAGGGGTCATATGGTGTCCTCAGGGGTCATATGGTGTCCCATGACCCCTTAGGCCATAATATGACCCATAATAACAAAATTTGGTGTATTAAGGGGTCATATGGTGTCCTAAGGGGTCGAAGGACACAATATGACCCCTATGGTCACCAGATGACTCATAATGACCCAATATGGTGTTATAAGGAGTCGTATGTTGTCCTTAGGGGTCATATGGTGTGTCATGACCCCTTAGGACACCATATGACCCATAACAACACAATTTGGTGTCTTAAGGGGTCATATGTTGTCCTAACGGGTCATAAGACACAAATGACCACTTAGGATACCATAGGACCCATAACGACCCAATATGGTGTCTTAAGGGGTCATATGGTGTCCTTTGTGGTCGCAGAACATAATATGACCCCTTAGGACACAATATGAACCATAACGACACAATTTGGTATCTTAAGGGGTCATATGGTGTCTTAAGGGGTCATAGGACACAATATGACCCCTTAGGACACCATAAGACGCATAACAACCCAATATGGTGTCTTAAGGGGTCATATGGTGTCCTAAGGGGTCATGTGGTGTCTCATGACCCCTTAAGACAAAATATGACCCATAACGACAAAATTTGGTGTCTTAAGGGGTCATATGGTGTCCTAAGGGGGTTGTAGCACACAATATGACCCCTATGGACACCATATGACTCATAATGACCCAATATGGTGTCATAAGGGGTTGTATGTTGTCCTTAGGGATCATATGGTGTCCCATGACCCCTAAGGACACCATATGACCCATAACGACACAATTTGGTGTCTTAAGGGGTCATATGGTGTCCTAAGGAGTTGCAGGACATAATATGACCCCTTAGGACACTATATGACCCATAATGACCTAATATGGTGTCTTAAGGGGTCATATGGTGTTTTAAGGGGTCTAGGACACAATATGACCCCTTAGGACACATAACGACCCAATATGGTGTCAAAAGGGGTCATATGTTGTCCTTAGGGGTCATATGGTGTCCCATGACCCCTTAGGACACAATATGAGCCATAAGAACACAATTTGGTGCCTTAAGGGGTCATATGGTGTCCTAAGGGTTGTAGCACACAATATGACCCCTATGGACACCATATGACTCATAACAACCCTATATGGTGTCATAAGGGGTCATATGTTGTCCTTAGGGGTCACATGGTGTCCCATGACCCCTTAGGACACCATATGACTCATAACAACACAATTTGGTGTCTTAAGGGGTCATATGGTGTCCTAAGGGGTTGTAGGACACAATATGACCCCTTGGGACACCATAGAACCCATAATGACCCAATATGGTGTCTTAAGGGGTCATATAGTGTCCTAAGGGGTCGTAGGACACAATATGACCCCTTAGGAAACCATAGGACCCATAAAGACCCAATATGGTGTCATAAGGGGTCGTATGTTGTCCTTAGGGGTCATATGGTATACCATAACCCTTTAGGACACAATATGACCCATAACAATATAATTTGGTATCTTAAGGGGTCATATGGTGTCCTAAGGGGTCGTAGGACACAATATGACCACTATGGACACCATATGACTCATAACGACCCAATATGGTGACATAAGGGGTTGTATGTTGTCCTTAGGGATCATATGGTATCCCATGACCCCTTAGGACACCATATGACCCATAACAACACAATTTGGTGTCTTAAGGGGTCATATGGTGTCCTAAGGAGTTGTAGGATACAATATGACCCCTTAGGACACCATATGACCCATAATGACCCAATATGGTGGCTTAAGGTGTCATATGGTGTTCTGAGGGGTCATAGGACACAATATGACCCATAACAACCCAATATGGTGTCATAAGGGGTCGTATGTTGTCCTTAGGGGTCATATGGTGTCCCATGACCAATTAGGACACCATATGACCCCTAACAACACAATTTGGTGTCTTAAGGGGTCATATGTTGTCCTAACGGGTCGTAGGACACAATATGACCTCTTAGGACACCATAGGACCCATAACGACCCAATATGGTTTCATAAGGGGTCGTATGCTATCCTTAGGGATCATATGGTGTCCCATGACCCCTTAGGACATAATATGATGGATAACGACACAATTTGGTATTTTAAGGGGTCATATGGTGTCCTAAGGGGTCATAGGACAAAATATGACCCCTTAGGACACCATAGGACCCATAACGACCCAATATGGTTTCTTAAGGGGTCATATGGTGTCCTAAGGGGTCGTAGGACACAATAGGACCCCTCTGGACACCATATGACCCCTAACAACACCATATGATGTCATAAGGGGTCATATGACCATAACAACACCGTATAGAGTCTTAAAGGGTCATATTGTATCCTAAGGGGTCATATGGTGTCTTAAAGGGGTCATATGACACAATATGACCCCTTAGAATATAATATGACCCATAACAACACAATTTGGTGTCTTAATGGGTTATATGGTGTCCTAAGGGGTTGTAGGACATAATATGACCCCTTAGGACACCATAAGACCCATAATCTCTCTCTCCCTCTCCCCTAATCTCTCTATCTCTCTCTCCCTTCACCCTCACCATCTCTCTCTCTCTCTCTCTCTCTCTCTCTCTCTCTCTCTCTCTCTCTCTCTCTCTCTCTCTCTCTATCTATCTATCTATTTATCTCTCTATATCCCGCCTCTCTCTCTCTCTCTCTCTCTCTCTTTCTCTCTCTCTCCCCCCCCACCCCACTGCCCTCTCTCCCTCTCCCTAATATCATATACTAATTTATTTATAAATTAATATATTTGAAATATTATATATTAATATATTAATAAACAATAGATTAGCTATGTGCAAATTTAGTTAGTGAATTTACATTAAAATCGGATATCTGATATTACCAGATATCCGATTTTTGTTGTACAAATTTCAAATTTCAAATTTTGGCTCAGGAATGCTTTGGGATTTGGCTTGGAAGTGACAAGCCTGGAAAGTCAACTGAAAAAATGTGTTTTTTAGAATTCCTTGATTTTTCAGACTTTACACTGGTGGTTGACGACTTTTTTTGTAGCCAAAATTGATAAAACAAAAAGGGTTTTTTAAGGACGTTCTCAACTTTCCAACAATATAAGGCTTGTCTTATTTCAGCTTTAATAAATAATCATTATTTATTTTCTAATTGAATTCTGACAATAGTCCTGATTGGTAGACTGGTTGAAAAACACTCATAACTTTCAAATGGTGTAACATTTTTTGAATCCAAAACATCCATCACATCCCATGCTTTGTCTACTATAGGGAAAAATTAAAAAAATAAAATTTCATAAGGTTTTGACCAAGTTAAGGTGGTCAAACGTAGGGGTTTCTGGATTTCTGAAAAAGATGTAGTAAAAAATTCATAAATAATTATTTACTTTATAAAAAATTATAAAAAAATATGCGTCACATCCAGACATGAGTATAATACCTATATTATAAATATTATAAAAAAAATATTATGATTTGATTGTGATTCAGGTGGTCAGACATACATCTACTTCTTATCTTTTTCCTGAAATTTTAGTACCACTGCATTGAAATTTGAAATTTTCATCAAATAGGATTTTTTTTTCAAAAAACAACTAGTAGCTTAGAAACTAAATTCAATTTTCTCTAGATTCTCTTCTTACATATTTTAAAAACAATGTTCACAACTTATTCAAATTTTCATGTCAAGCTGCATAACTCTGATTTTCTGAAATTTCATTGCCACTTAAGGGCCTGTTTTGGCACACCATGATCCTACACATACCCAGATACCCCAGTTGAAGGGAAAGGAAAGGGGATTATGGGTACTTCACCCTTAGTTTTGAAAAATATTAAGATAGTAGAAATTGAGCCCCTGGTAAATACAGATGTACAGACAAATATTAAGATACCGGTTAATACAAAGAGTGAACAAATTAATGTTGTACAGGATACTAATATTGAGGATAATTGTCCTCTGGATACAAATGTACAGGTTGAGGTTATAGTTCCTACAGAGGAACCAACAGTTAAATAGACTGCATCAAGTGACGAAGCCACTGGTGCAAGTGAGGAGGTTATAAAGGATAAATCTTCAGAAGCGAAGACAAGGGAATCCGACAGGGAACCGTTAGTTGGTCCATCATTGTTGCCAATTGACACCTCACAAGTTTAAAAGGAAAACATAATAGAGATGAGTCAAACTGAACTCATGATGATGGTAGCACAAAAACTAATGAAGGAGGGATCCACAAATAAAGGGATTATTGATCAATCAATCATTGTTTTACATAAACTGGTCCCAAAGTGTAAGATTGAAAATGAAGCGAGACCATCCGGCAAGCTTAAGATAATCACTGAGCATATTTTAAAGGATTTTCAATCCTTACAACAAATCTCAAACTGACAAGCACTAGAGAGATTTACTTAGGCTAAGAGAGTTGCATTTGATCAGGTAATTGAATCTGAGAAGAAAAAGATTGATGAGAAGCTGATACTAATACAAAATTCTTTGAAGCAATGTACAAATATATATAGGGTATGTTGCAACACTGAAATACTTACAACTTATGTAGATAAGAAGATAAAAGAAATTCAGCAAAAAATTGCAAGTATAGCTAATTCTTTTGACGAATTGATTTCATTGACTACATCAATTGATGGTCAAATTTTGATTTTGGAGAACCAAATTTTTGTTCTTGAGAAGGAAAGAGATAAAATAATAAGAAGAACCAGAAGTTTGAGAGGCTTGGTGAGTTCTCAGTTGGATTCACTCAGTGTACATAAGAAAGAATGCATGGATATGGTGGGAAACCCCACACTGGCAGAGGTAAATGAGAAAGAGTCTTTTGCATATATATTGAGTGGACTTATATCTATTTCAAGCACATTCAAAATAGGATGGGATACTTATCTTGAGCTACTAGAGAAGGCTTATCTGGAAATTTTGAAAGTTGTCAAGCTCTGGTAAGACATTTTGGGATATTCATTGTACAGTTCTTTTTCTTTGACATTCTTTTAAGAATTTTTTATGGCATTGATGTCACATAGGGAGTAGTATAGATGTGAAAAAGAAAAAAGGAGTTGTATACATTAGGGGGAGTCATGGAGATGTGGATTATTTTTCATATTTAGCTTAGGGGGAGCAAGGCAGGATGAAACCGGTAGATGAATCCTTGACCATTTTTCACATGACTATTGCCATCAATGCCAAAGGAGGAGATTGTTGGCAATTGACACTCAATTGGTTGGTTTCACTATGTTGTCATTGATGGCAACATGGTATTGTTTTTCAGCTCAATGTTTTGGTTCAGTTGTGTACCAACAAGCACTTCATAGATACTGCAGTAGCACCGACACCGACAGGATAGGAGGATTTCTTTGGTTACCGACAATTCAGGCCGACATGGTTTAGTAAAGGTTATTGGTATTGGAAGCCGACATATCTTGGATCGGGCATTGACAAATGGTTTTTATATTTATGCATTTATGTTATCTAGCCGACATGTAATTTGATATTCTATATATCTTTGTAAGCTGACATAAGGCATGATAATTTGTATAGGGTATATAGGTCAGTTTGACAGATCATTTTGAGATAGACATGTGATAGGAGATTATTGATATGTGAATGTGATATAATGTGAAATATATTAGAGAGATTATATATGTGAGTATATTAATGTAAGGGTTATTCCGATAAAGGGTTTAGGGTTTCAGACTAGAATAGACAGAGCTTAAACCGGAACTGTATTCTGGCATAGAAGATGTTATCTTAGCAGTTCACACTTCTCTAGATTGTAGTCTAGAATTTTATGTGGTCAGTGAGGCTCCTTTTGTGATTGAGCAGTGTGCTCTCTAGGTTGTAAGCCTTCTTGCAAGTGCAGGCCCCTCATGTTTTGTAATATCTCTTCATATGGCCAGTGGATTGATATTGTGGGTCACAAATCCCACTGTGGTTTTTCCTCTTTGAGGTTTTCCACATATAAATCCGTGTGTTATGGTTCTCATTTATGTGATTGGCTTATTGGTTTCTTTACTTCTATCAATTATGTATGTATCGGTATACCAGTTGGTGTATGCATGTTTTAATAAGGCTAAAATTAATCATTCTGGTATAACACTGATTCACCCCCCCTCTCAGTGTTATTGGATTCCAACAACATCTTGCAGCCATAATATTGAATACTTCTATTGCTTACTACCTTGTGTCCAAATTTATTAATCTAAAACAATAGCCATTAAAAGATGGGTACCTTTGCACATTGTGTTGTCTTCTGATTTCAGAATTTGTTCTAATCTTCTGGCTTCTTTCCTTCTTTAGCTTTGACTTCTTTGTTTTCTTCTTTATCATTTTGATCTGGGCACACCGATTTGTTAACCAAGTCTACTATTATCCAGATTACCTTGTTGCATACTGATCAGGTCTTCAAGGAGCTTACTATTGTCAAGGATCTTATTCTCTGCCTTTAGGTTCTTCACCTCTTGTTCAAACTTTTCATTTTCTTCAAATTTCAACTTTAATGTCTCTTTCAGGAGCTGCTTCGTCTTGACCTTTTCATCAACTTCTCCATCAAATCTTTGATAGTCTCATTCACCTATTTAAAATTATTGTTAACCTCCTTATGTCTCAACTTCAACTTTTGGATTTTCTCTCTTAGCTTCTGCACACATTCATTTGCTACCTTCATATTTCCCTTCAATTCTTCATTCTCAAATTCAATAATTTCCAAATCTTTAAGAGTTGTCTTCAAATCTTCATCCATCTGAAAAATATTATACTGAGCATATGGGTGCCATGACTCAACTAATATGGATCTCCATCAAGCAGTTAAGCTTTCCAAACAAGGGACCAAATCTCTAATACCAATTTTGATTAGATTGAAAGCATCAGAATACTGAGAGGTCGTGAATCAGTATTCCCACATATTCAAAAACAATAAACCAATTATAACTGTTATCAAACATACTTATAGATATAGAGAAGTTGATTCAGAATAGATATGAAGAACACAACCACAAGATAAACATTGGATTTTATATGTGGAAAAACCAAATGGGAAAAACCATGGAGAGTGTTAACTCTCACGAGGATATAACTAGTCATATTTGAGATTACAAAGAGGTGGCTCACTATTGGGTCACTCACTATCGGGTGGCTCACTGTCAGATAGCTTACTGCAGATATATAAAATATAGCTAACTGTCAAAATACTCCTTGCAACTAGAAAGGTTGAACTGAAAAGGTTTGCATCTCCAAATGCATGAGATCAATTCCAACTTTAAGCTCGGATTACAAATCTCAAACTCTATAGTAGATCCAGTTAGAGATGTTTGTATAATTGTCCTGCACCAAGTCTAATAAAGGACTACTGCACTACTACAATATTGATTTCCTTTGTTGGTTGCAACTTGCACCTCACACACTCTACTATCTTTGCTGCCAATTATTTTTTGCACATTACCTATCTTCATGTTCGCACTTACTTGTTCTATCTCACTCATATATCCCACTTCATATGTATATGAATATATATATTGTTGGTAACTAACACTCATCTAATGGATACCAATGTATGGATAATGGATTAGGTTTGTCATTGATGGCAACTCTTCATGGAAATCTTACCCAGTAGTTATGGATTTTGGTAACCGACAGAGGGAGTGGTCTGGTAATTCATCACCAGTATTTTAGGATAGCAGAGCACTTCTGGTTTGAAATCTTTGCGTTGATTGTGGTGGTCAGATTCATGCATGAGATAATAGAGCTGAAATGTAGAAATCATTTTGTAGAAGATCTTTTTGAGGTGTTATTGAGCAATTACTGATCAAGAAACCCATTTGGTACAATTTCACGTGCGCACTCTTGATCCGGTAGCTAATTGAGAAGCAGAACAAACCAAAGTTGCAGAGGTGTTACAGTCAGAATTTTCGCACTTAACCAAAACTCATCCAAGCATTGTTTGATGTTATTTTGGAGTTTAATCATTGTAGTTATCATTATAAATGATCTGTAAGTTAGTGTGACTTCCATATTGTAATTCAACCTTTGGTTCTAGATAGTGTTCCTAAATGCAATTGCATTCCCCTTATGTAATATTTATGTACTCCTGATCAAAATATAGCTTTCCACGTAAAAGTCTTGGTGTTATGATTTTGTGGTTGATTATCTTGTTTTCCTTCATTTTACTTTCTTTCATTTGCTTTCGATGGTCTGAGAATAAGTTTGAAACTTTATTTACTGGTAGAACACTGATTCACCCCCCTCTCAGTTTTCCTTAATTTTAACATACACCTGAGGGTATAGATAAAAAATAGTGTGTCAGCCAAGCCTAACACGTTACCAATATGCTCATGTTGGCCTCCACAAGACTTCTACATGCTTCCTTTTCATATTGTGATTACTTATTCATATACCGAGATTATCGGAAAGGGGCAGGGTCATTTGGACCCAAGAATACTGACCCATTATCACAAGATCAAGCTCGGAATCTCCACAAAATAGAATCCACATGAACCACAAAAACCACAACACAAAACTTGAAGAGATACTTCTGATAATTACCAATGCTGCTAACACCAGGACACATAATGGATACTGGGATCAATAATAACTCCTAACACTAGGATACTGGGATCAATGTGAACTCAATGAATCCACAAAAGTCACCATCCAAACCTATCCATGTTGCACAGTAACTTCTAACCAAAACCGCAACACCTGAACTACACAACAAAACATCTATGATGTTTATAATATCTAGACTGATATCCGGGCCTTAAACATTGTCCAATCCAAAGTTGGATGACTGGTTTGATGTCAAAAAAAAAATTATTCACACAAGTCTAATAATAGTTTTTTAGACTTGACCTTTCCATTCAATTAAGACTACGTAGGCCTTCATTTCCTTTTAATTAGTGTTTTTTTTTTCTAAAAACAAAATATATATAACTAAACCCTGTTGAAGCTTGAAATAAACATTTAACATTGAGAAAAGGGAGGTCATTTAACCAAAAGAAATAAGACAAAAGAAAATATTGCATACCCATAGCATAGAATCTCTTCCTTTCTTATTTGGAATACAGGGTATGAAATAGGTAAGACAATATATATATATATATTATGATCTACATACTGAAATTTACTTCTATTTAACATAATCTTTCTTACTAAACTCAGAAAGAAGGATTGTATGGTCCATTATTTCTCATTAACATATTTCTTCTAACTAAACTCAGAGAGAAAAATATGTATGCTCGATTACTTCAAATTAATCTATTCTTTCTTATTAAACTCAAAAAGAAAGAAATGTGTGCTCTATTATTTCAAATTAACATATTTTTTCTTTCTAAACTCAGAAAGAAATAAATGATTGTGTAATGCCTTACTAGGCTAGGAAGAAAGTACATGACTTGGAAAATAGAAGAAGAATTCGATGGGTCTTTCTGAGCAACTTCTACTACTAAATTTTCTTCACGCAACTATGGTAGACACCAGCTAACCTTCATGTCTTTTCCAACTCCTATTACTGATAAGTTCCCAAGAGAACTCAAAATATATTTGTAGAACTTGCAGAGCCCTTTTCTTTACCAAAGAAAACAACCTAATAAAAAGTATCTTTATCACTTTCCCCAAAATCACTATAAACTTTCATGATATGAGGGGTTTCATTTCATTTCCTCCATTTCACTTGCATTTCGCCCAAGTTCATTACCCAAAGATCCCACCAATTTCATATGATTTACCTTGAGTAAGAAGTTATGAATCATGCCAAAATGACTTCCCTCTCTCAATCTTCTAGAAGAATTGCCTCAAAATATATCGACTTAATTTCCTTTTTGATCTTGAAAGAATTTTAAGAAAATAAAATCATATCGTGTTTTATTTTGCCTCAACGGATGCATTTACTTATTAATGTTTTGATATATTTAATAACAATAAGCCTTTAATTAAATTTAAGTTCATATAAATCAATTTGTTTATATATTTGGTGCTAATTGAAATTGCATTAGACTTGCCCCAAGAATCTTGGCATCCAATAAGAATTTAATAAAAAGACCAAATCGCAAGATTGATCCAAAATATTTAATATCAATATTATACGATAAAAGAGTGTGAATTAATATTTATATTTTTATACATGTATATTATGTGTATTTCTCTATACAAGCACTTATATGTATGTATTCATTAATGTCCTAAATACATACTATAATGGAGGAAATTTTTTACCTCAAGGATGATGGATCCTTGAGAACAAACTACCCCTCCAATACCTCTTTGAACTGGTGCTAGGATGAGCTCGGTCATAATAGAGTTGTGCAGGAAGTGTCAGAAAGTTGAGAGGACTCTCTGGACGGCTCTACAGAGGCTCTGTCCTCGAGACAAGCATGTAGAGTTGGGACACCAGCATGGCGTGTTGTCGTCCTATACAGATGAAGCATAGAGTGCAATAAGAAAGCTCTACATGCACTGACATAATGTATTAACTGATTAAAAGGTATTAAAACAAGGCGATAATACACAACACAAGACTAAACCAAGAGATAAAAAGGAAATGAGAGAATGTTACATGTGGTCAACGCTATGAAGCCTCCCGCAAGTTAATCTCCTCTTCACGGTGGTATACCTACACACATGCAAGAAAGGAAAATGTTGGGGGTTGTGTTTTGGAGTCTGCCTAAGTTAGACCCTTGTTTTGGTGTTTCCACTTCCATAGACAACCCAAGAAGCCACGGGAATAATAAAGTGATAAAGATAAGTAAAAAGATGCAACAAGAGATTGGTAAAAGATATTGGAAAATGAAAGAGAGAGATAAAGGAAACTCCCCTTCCATTAACAATTGTTGGAAATGTTGGCGTAAAGTGCTCAAAATTTTGCAACAATGGTAATGCTTGTAGAATGTTGTCCAAAGATAAACTCTGAGAGCTTCAACCTGCAAAAGATCATCAACTTTCCAAGAGAATCACACAAAAAGCCTTTGAAATTGATAGATAAAGGCCTTGGAAGGAAACTGGACATTGGTGGACACATATAGAGGTGTTACGATTCCTTCCAGGTGCACATGTAACACTCAAACGACCACCTGTAAACTATCAGATTCACGGGACGCTAGCATGTCACGGGGACGTCTTTGCATTATGCCTATGTCCTTAAAGGTGACAAGTTGGCGGCGATGATGATACTTTGGCCAGAGATGACAAGTATGGTTTAAGTGGACAAAAGGACAAGATGGCGAAGCCCAACCTCCGATGACATGGAGGAAAGTGCCATTTGTCGCATTTATTGCAAGGGATAAGATTTTTGACATCACATTTTGCTCCCACTTTAGCGAGTATGCCTTTTTTGAGGAATAGGAAGCTAAAGTAGAGGAAGATATAGAGAAAGAAAAGTCGTGGGAGGGAGGAATTTTTTTGCTGATTAGACAAGGTTGCCCCTAGTGAGATGGTGCTAATATTTTGAATAGATATTCGTACTTGATACATCGCAAACACACTAGCTACAGACTAGCTTGATGGATGGTAAGGTAAACAAAAGGATAAGATAACATAACATAAATAAACCTCACCTTGGAGGAAAACCCCTCACTATGGAAAGATATGAGATAAGCTATCGTCATTGGTATAAGATATGTTGGTATGGGTAGCAATATATATTATGCTAGATGGCCATACGATAGGGCGTAATATGTCGGTATGGATAACCATATGATAGGGAAAGATGATTGCTAGCATGGATAGTGACATTCTAGATGACCATGTGATAGGGCATATATGAGATATATTTGTTGGCATGGGTAGCAACACGCTATATTTCCATGTGATAGGAAAAATAAATTTGGTAAGTAGTAGATTGGCCCCTACCAAGGCAAACAAGAAAGATAGATCAAGAATGGTTTGGCCTCCATGTAGGCGATATTTAGGACAGATCCAATGGTGTTTTCCCCCACCTAGGCGATCTTGGAAAAAAAAAGATCAAGTGGTTTGGCCCCCACCTAAGAGAACATGAAAAAGCAACTAGCAAAGGAAACAAATGCAAAATCTACTATATAAAATGCAGCTATGATGCCCCCCCTTAAAATGATATGCGTGGAAGGCATGATATTCTAAGGAGAAGAGAAATTGTGGCATGTCAACATAGCGAGATGTTTCCATGGAATGCCACCAAGTGAAAATGGCACACAAATATCCACAACATCTAAAGATGTAACGCAAGAGGACAAAGGGATCCAATAGTCTGGCATCAAAACCCATAGCAGCATCAAAAATATATATAGTTTCATTACGAGATGGGTGTATCGTCATAGTGCCAAATTTCTCAAATATGAAGAAGACCACATGAAGATAGATAAAATAAAAATTTGGGTCAACAGGGAAGAAGGAAAAGAATTCCCTCAACACTTTGCTACAAATAAAAGGAGATAAATAAATAGAGGAATTTGTATGATAGAAAATCCCCTATATCCGAGCACCTACGGAGTAATGCGGGTCCTTCAAGGGAGCACAAGAGATAAATACAGTCAATATTCTGTATCCAAGTACCTATAGAGTAACTTGGGTATAGTGGAAGGGAACAAACAAATAAAGAAAGCACGGGGGAACACAGTCAGGCATACATGTAAACAGATGTAGAGGAAAGATGAAAATCCTAACAATCAACCCTTACAATGGGATCATACTATAGGAGATCATCGTCCTCAAGGAGAGCCTCATCTTCCCAATCTAGATCATAGGGAGAAGGGGGTGAGCTTGGAGAGGGACTATTGCAAGGGTTGCACCAGGCACTTCACTAGTAGCAAGAGAAAGAGACAAAGCAACAATGACATCTTTGTCTACAGGCTCGGAGGAGGCAAGGGTCAATGATCACGTGAAGATTGTAGACAAGGTCGGGATGTCCTCCAAGGAGGTGAACATGCAGGCTTCTGTAGAGGAAACAAGTGACTCACTTGGAGAAGATGAAATAAGAATAGGATTGTCAACCTCTAGAAGAGGGGCAGTAACAAATTCAAGAGAAGGTGGGGCCTTCTTGATCACACACATAGAGACAAGAAAAATAACAGGCACTGAGACAGGCAGAGGAAGGGGTGAGGAACATACTTGCGAATACTTGCATCATCAGAACTTCGGGACAGGACTCTGTTCGAACTTTCACTTACATGGAATAGTAGTGTCAATCCTCCTATCAACCATACTAGGCTGAAGGATCCTAGGAAATCTAGTATGCTTGAGCGATGGTCAAATAGGTGGGGCAGACAAAGCTGCATTGAGCATCACCTGCGTGTGTGACATATTAAGTGGTCAGGACAAGGGAGGCATGTCCAACAAATAAGTGATAAGAGGAGGCTCTAGGGAAGGAGCGATGAAGACCTGCACACTCTTAGGGGAAGGTTGATCGAAAGATCCTGAACTGATGGGGAGCAAGACTAAAATAGATGTAGAGACAGGAGCAACCAAAGGGATAGGCTTTGAAACAACAGTGTTGGGCGTTAGAGCCACACCAACGGATGACAAGGTAGTGTGATACTCTCGAGCTTGGGCCCCTCAAATTTTTTTATGCTCACGTACACGCTAGTTCCAATGGAGGTGAGGACCACCAATCAAATCCAAAGAGGAGTCAAGAGAATCATTCTCCATAGGAGAGGCCTCCAGAATTATGTCAAGGACGGGGGAAGGCCTAGCCAATGAAATGGGAGGTGCATCCTTGAGAGGCACCACATGCACAACCATGGGCACCTAACCTGGCTTTCCTTGAGAAACAAGAGAAGAGAACTTCCTTTTCTCGTAGCAAGAGGGCTGAGGAATATCGACCATGATCAGGAGCTCGAAGGAAGGGCGGGCCGTGGATTTCAACAACATGGGTGTATTTCTCTTGGTTGCACTAGGTCCAGTCATAGGAACATTAGACACCATTGGAGGCTATGTGGTCCTAGGCAGATGTGAAGGTCTTTTTGAGGGAGAAAGATTAGTCATAGCCCTTGATGATGAGGAGACATGAGGCACTACCCGCTCCAAGACCAGAATCAATGGAGGAGGGGTCGATGCAGGAGGCATAAATGAAACACTAGGCTGCACAAATGTAGGGACCAAATCCCCCATCTTATATTTATAGTAAGCATGGTACAATAGATCATAGCAAGGAAGAATGAGCCCCATCAAAGCAGGACAAAAGTGGTACAACAAAAAATCCCCACTGGCGATCAGGGGTCAATATCCAGTGTCCTAGATGACATGCATTGTTCCCTCATGGGGAAACTTAAGACATTTATGGAGAACTAAAGGGATTTCCTCCATGGAAATCAACTAAGGAATGACAAGATTAACTCGGAAGAGGTCTAACTCAAGGATGATCACAAACATAGAGGACATAGCCTTAGGCCCTACAAGGACCATCAAGGTGATACTACCCAAGGGGCAGATAGAAAACCCATCATGCATCCTCAAGATTGTGCGACAGTCATCATACGTTGTCCTATGCCAACCATTCACAAAAAGAGTCTCCTTTGTGATAACATTGACTCTACTCAATGGATCAACCATCACTCCTGTGACAATTTGACCATTCAACTTTGTAGGGACATAAAGGGGAGCAGGCTCTCTGCAACATGGGACATCCAGAGGGGTAAATGAAAATGACAAATTAGATACCTTCCCCTTCTGGGTCGGAGGTGAGCTAATGGGAGTGATCATGACCATGTTCACATATAGACCATCATCTAAAGAAGGTTCAGATGTAGAGATGAAATTTGCTAAATGCGAAGGGAATGGATCAGTAAATCTACAAGTCATTGTTGGTTTTATCAACAAACTTGTTTGATTTGTGCTTTCGCGCATCCACCTTAATTGCACCACTATCAATGTGGTCCTTGACAAAATGTTGAAGATGATAACACCACTCAGGGTCATGACCAAGCACATGGTGATAATGATAGAACTTCAATCCATCATACCAACGGGGGTAGGGTCGACTATCAGACATCAATTTAATTTTTTGAAGGGTGATGAGGATGTCTTTCAACAACTACTGCATTATGCTCAATTAAGAGTCATTCAACTTGGTGAGGACTCCATTTTGTTGCTAACTTTGTTTGGTAGCTGTCAGAGGAACAACCATGACATTAGTCACTACTTTATTCTTTCTAGACCCTTATGTTTATGTACCTTCAAAGGACCCACCACGAGGGTTTGAAGTGGCATTTACGAACTGTGACACAGTGCGTTGATAATTCATAAGAGCAGAGCACATGTTTGCAAAGTTTTGATATCGGTTAAGGGATGTTTTTCCCTCAATGTCGACTACAGATTGTCGATGAACATTCTCTATAGATCACTATCTTGCAGGGCAAAGGGGATCTTAGTGGAGATATCTTTGTGATAATTTGCCAAGATCTAGAGACAATGGAAAGCACAAACACCCAAGTGTCTCATACCCAAACTACTATGAAATGCATTATCCTAAGTAAACTTAAGTAAGGTGTAATCATATCCATGATGAATAATTATTTACACCAACACCCCCCTTAAGTGCAACTTAGGGGAATGCACTTAAGTCTACAATGCAACTAAGCAATGCAAGATGGGTCCTGGCTACAAGGCCATGTTAGGTACCCATGTACAAATGCAAATGCATGCAAACCAATGCAATGAAAGCTCTCACAACGTAGGGAAAGAGAGAAAAACCCAATGGGAAAAAAACCTCCCCCAAAAGAGAGATGAAAGCTATACAAGATAATTCTCATAGAAGTATGTGAGGAACAAAACCCCATGTGAGGAAAAAGTCCCCCCCATATGAGAGAAGAAGAGAAGCTAGGAAGCCCCCCCTCAATGTAGGATCTGCACCAATGATAGAAGCTCGATGATGTATGAATAAACCACTCCACGAACATCGAACAACATTCCTCCCCTTAGGAAGAAATAAAACCAAAGGTGTATCCATGAAGTCTCCCCAATCATGAAGGGAAGATGTATGAAAAAAACTCATGATGAATGGAATCTCTGAAAACTTCTCAAGTGTCCCCATGTCGATTCTGAAAGATACCCCCTCCAAAGGTGGTATACTGATCCACACTACTAAAAAAGGCACTACAAGATCTAGTGGAGATGAAAGTAGAACAATGTCCGAAGACTCACATGTCTCCTCTAAGGATAAAGAGACCTCCTCCAATTGTTGTACATAAGAATCCACAATCATGTCAACCTCAAAAGAATGATCATGTATAGAATGAACAAGAGGGTCAGAGTGTTCCCTCACAACAATCAAAGAAGGATCATCTTCATCAAAGAGAAGATGAATGTCAACAATGATGTCTCCCAAATCTGCAGTGTAGGATTCCACAAACAAACCTACAATGTCTGTCAAGTAATCATCCCATGAAACTAAAGCTGGAAGACAATGAATATCCTATTGCATTGAATCACATGAAGGCAAAAATGTTGCACTATCCACATCATTAGGTGCAATAGGTGATGTGATATCAATAGGAGGAGATGAAACACAAGGCTCAAGAATAGGGTCACATGTGAGAATCCCCATGTTCAAGTACCCAAAGTTCTCTTCAAAATCTGAACCATCACAAGAAGTGTGATCATCATGTGAAGAATTATCATATGTGAAATCATTATCATCAAAAAAATCTAAAAAGGAATATAACCGAGATGCATGATCAACCACCCCAGTCGCAATTATAGCTCTAGTCTCCAAGTCTCTAATGAAAACTAACTCGGGTGTGAACTCCACAATTCTCTTAGTTGCGCCATGTGTGATTTGATAGATGGAAAGGAGATTGTTTGTCAAATGGGGTACACACAACACATCATTGAAGGAGTTATCCCCAATGGAAACAGTTCCTTTCTCAATCACATCCATGTATGTATGATTGCCCATCAAAATATGTGGCATGGTGCAAGGCTCAAATGAAGAGAACATAGACTACGAAGATGTCATATGATGAGAAGCCCCTCAATCTAGAAGCCATCTCCCTGAATCATGACTTGTAGTAGCACAAATAGCTTTTCCTTTTCTTGTCCCAAAAGAGTGAGTCTTCCCACTTGTAGAATCCATGAATGCTTACCCTTTTCCTTTTGATTGTGAGGAAGTAAAAGTTGATGAATCATCCTTCTTGTAGACATTAGGCAAATCAATGTTATGCTTTTTGAGGATGTGTGTGAGATCATCAATCTTCTTAGAATGGCAACGACACTCCTCATGACCAAACTTTTTACAATAGGCACAAGTAGGTCTCTCCCTCTTTGGTGAATTGTCCCTCTTGGAAGAGGATGAATCTCCTAGTTGTGGAGAAGATGGTGCTTTGTCCTTAGGCTTTGATTGCCATTTCTTCTTGTTGGAGTTGTCCTTTCCTTGATTTCCTTTGTTCCCTTCATTTTCCACTAATGCTTGAGACTTAGAAGCCTTAAGAATACCCATTATTATCAACTTATTTTATTCCAACATCAACATTTCGGCGAAAGCATCAAATGTAGGCATTGTGTAGCTTAACCCATTGTCATCCTATGGGTTTGGAAACTAGAAATAAATACTACATATTCTTGTGGAAGCTTACCCATCAAATTGAAGATCAATTGAGTATCCTTCTTATCAATGCCACAATCCTTGAGTTTTCCCTCAACTCTTTTGCCTTAGGGACATAATCTTGTATAGTATCAAAGTTCTTGGGATCTAATATAGTGAAATCACTATCAATTTGATATCCCCTAAGCTCATCAACTTGACCATACAAGTCTTGAAACTTTTTCCAAGCATCCTTGATTAGAGTACATTTCTCAATATGAAAAATGAGATCCTTTGATACATAATTTCTTAAGGTACCAATTGCCATGATATTTTTAGTGAGCCAATTCCAGTGACCAACATCAACCTTAGGATCAACGGGAGCAACAATAGTTCCATCAATATAATGAGTTAGTCCTTTTTCTATAAGTTTACTCCATGCATCAGTTTTCCAAGTAGCATAATTATGAGGAGTTAAGAGAGGAAACTTATGAGAACTCATAGCAGCAAAAAGGAAAAAACACAAGATAGAGAGAGGCACAATCACACAAGACACCCCCCCCCCCAGATTACTCAATCAAGAAACCCCCCCAAAATCATGATTTGGCACTTTATACTTAGTGCGTATACAATGGGCCACTTGCAAAACAAGGCAAGATGGACTTCTAATTTAAATTTTACAACTTCTCAAAATGAGATATAAGAGACTTCAACAAATACTGCTAGTGATCTAAACTGAGATCCAAGAAAAATACAAGTACCAAATAGGCCAAAAAATGACCAAATATTGAAAGTACAATTTCTACACAAAATCACTGCAAACAAATGGCAGATTATGAAAGTAGACAAAAAATTATGTACTTTCAAAAAAATGGCACCTGAAAAGGAGTCCATATGAGCCCAAACGAAGCCTCCAAAGTTGTAAAAATCGAAATTTCACGATTTTAGAAAAACATTTGTCCGAAAATCAGAAAACTCCTGCACCACTGTACAAATCATGAAATTCTACCCCAAAACAAAAACAATTTCTCGAAAAAAGGAGTTTGGATGAGTGAGATATCACTATTTGAAAATTATCTGCAAAATTATAATTTCTGGAAAAATTTTGTCGCAACTTCAAACTTCAAATGCCTCTAGATTTGGCCTCCAAAGTCCAATTTGAATGAAACAAAAGGAAAAACTGACTTTCTTGGACCTCCTCAATCCAATGGTAACCTTAGATTTGACCCATCAAGCTTCAATAATAACCTACAATAGAAAGCTCCAAAATACACAACCCCAAATAGAATCAAATTTCTCTCAATTGGCAAACCAATGACACTCTAATGGCTCTGATACCATGTGAGAATTTGCCAAGATCTAGAGGCAATGGAAAGCACAAATAAGAGAGAACAAAATATTGATAGGAATAAACTGTATTCTATCAAGAGAAAATATTGATCAACTGGATCATCAATCGTTACATACAATGAATATGAGCCTGCATATATAGGCAAGGCTATATGGATATGTGAGCACACAAAAATGACATGTGGCTCAATAAGAAACAAGGTAGGTAGGGATAAGTAGGGGTAGGTAGGAGAAACAATATAATATTCCACATGAGGTGGATCACCCACCGAAGGTGGAATGTAACAACAAGACCACAAAAGGTGGAAATTCTCCTACACACACTATCCCAATGTAGCACAGACACCCAAGTGTCTCATACCCAAACTACTATGAAATGCATTATCCTAAATAAACTTAAGTAAGGTGTAATAATATCCATGATGAATAATTATTTACATCAACAATCTTGATACCTCAAAATTAAATCTGTGATCTTCTCATTAGGCTTGTGTTTACAATGAACAAGGTTAGCAATAGTGACCTTGCTACCAATGTTCACTTGAAATATCTTAAGAAAGAGATCCATAAGCTAATAAAAGGTATGAATAGAATGTTCAAGTAGAGAACTATACCATCCTAACGTTGTCCCTTTGAGGGAATGCAAGAATAGCTTGAGAAAAACAATGTCCAGACTATGGTAATCACTGCACATAGTCATGAAGGATCTATATGCACGTTTGGGCCTCCATCACCATTGAACCTATCAAACTTCAAGGATTTAGAAGTAGTAGGAAGGATAGTGTTCAGAATGGTGATATCCAAGGGTCTCTTCTTGTAATACACAGGCACAAATGATTGGCCAGAAGCAGAGGCTAAGTTCATCAACTATAACTGTAATTGCCCCATGTTTTGCAAGATTGTATTCAGGACGAGATTAGAAGGTGAAGGAGGTGGAGGTGGGTTAGATCCCTCACCACCTCTGTGGGAACCTCCAGAAGGACCAATTCCACCGCTAGATGTAGTACTGGTGCTAACCATAGACATATGAGTTGTAGCAGAAGCAAGGGTCAAGCAACTAGACATTCTTGTATAACCCAGAAGAGTAGTAGAGGAATTGATACCATGAATAGTGGGCCTAGGGTCGACCATATACACTTTTAAACCAGGTATGTCGACACTCAGCTAAGAGCCACAAACATCAAACTGGCCATCCTAAGGAGAAGCATCTCCTAGGAGCACATGACTCTCCACAATCATGGACAATGCTCTCAACATCTCTAGACCTCTCTTATCCGAGATGAGCATATCCCTCAGGGTATTAACTACATTCCTAACCTGGGGGAGATCATTTTCTTGATTAAGAAACCCTTCAAAATCTCTTAGGTTCTCCTTTAAAGATTGGATCTAGTCACAGTCAATAGTGACAACGAAATCATGGTCAACAATGGGATAAGAAGGCAATAGAGAGTTTGTTGAGGAATTGTTCTAAGAACTAGCAATCAAAGAGTCACCCATGAAAGGGATTCTAAGAGCACGTGAAGTAAGAAACTAATTCAGGTCAGAAGAAGGATCCTTTTTCATCATGTCGGGTAGAGGAGGACTGTAACAATGAAGTGGGAAACTCTGCCTAGATGACCTCCTAACTACGACTCATGTGGCAGTCTGGGTCGTAAAGCTCATAGACAAGCTATACGACATTAAGGACTACACTATAGGGACATGAAAAAGTCTAGATTGATAAAGTCAGTTTAATTTAAATGAAAATGCTAAAAGGAAATGTAGAAATTTAAATGAAAATTCTAAAAGGAAATGCAGGACCAGTGAGGATGTCCGCTCTAGGGAGCCTTTGGGTTGCTATGGAGAAGGCACTGATAGCAGAGGAGATTTAGGTCAGACCACAAGATACTAGGGATCAGTTCTAGAACCGAAACCCTACGCCCTAGACATATGGATTTCAGAAACCCCATTGGAAGGGAAATAACAGAAACACACAGGGGTTCTCCAAACTCCCTCCTCCACAACAGTCATAATAGAACTAGAGGCAGAGGCCTCCACAGAATCAGCAGGACGCAAAGCCCAAGCAGTGGCAGTCTCAGGGTCAGAGGCAAGATCAGCAATCTCAGGCTCCTTACACACCTTCGGCGAGGACTCAGCATTCCTCCAGGGGTGGGTACAGTGGATCTAGCAGGACAGGGGGACAGTCTTTTTCTAGGCCTCAGGGCGTTCAGTTCTAGGCATGCGGTGCTTGTTTCACATGTGGAGCCATGGGGCACATGGTGAGAGAGTGTCTTGAGGGTTAGCTGGCAGGGAATCAGAGGATGGCAACATTAGAGCCTACAGTTGGAGATATGGGCAGGTCCCATAGGGTCTTTGCAGCAATTGAAAACCGCTAGGCAGAGCACCAGGCCACAGTCATTGAGGCTGCAGGTATGATCAGAGGTAACAGTGTATCTATATTATTTGATTCAGGAGCTACTGACTCCTTTATATCTCCATTAGTTGTGGAGCATTGTGAGCTAGTGGCAACTAGATAGGGTGTCAGTTGGGAAGTGGAGTTAGCTTCAAGGGCTAGAGTGTCAATGGAATCAGAGGTTAGGGCATGTCAGCTTCAGATTGGCAATACCACCACCCTAGTAGACCTTAGAGTTATAGCACTTGGATCATATGGCATTGTACTTGGCATGGATTGGATTTATGCCCACAGAGCCAAGATGGATTGCCGCCTGAAAGTGATAGAGTGTGAGGATGATCAGGGTTCGCCCATAGTAATCACAGGGATTCAGAGACCTGTGTCTCTTCGTATGATTTCCACAATGCAGCTTAAGAAGAGCATGTGAAAGGGATGTTAGCTATTTTCCATCACTATCAGTGATAGAGGGGAAGAGGATGAAAAGGAAACATCGATTGATGACCATCCTATCCTTAAGGGATATGTAGACGTGTTTCCTTCAGAGCTACCGAGGATGCTACCCCGTAGAGAGATTGACTTTCATATAGACCTTGTACCAGGAGTTGAGCCAGTTTCCAGAGCACCTTATAGGATGACCACAAATGAGCTTAATGAGCTCAAGATGCAGCTTGAGGAACTCCTAGAGAAGGGTCACATTTGTCCTAGAGTATCCCCTTGGGGCGCACCAGTCATCTTCCTGAAGAAGAAGGATGGATCTCTCTGATTATGCATGGATTATCATTAGTTGAACAAAGTAACCATCAAGAACCAATATCCTTTGCCCAGAATTGATGATTTATTCAACCAACTTCAGGGTGCCAAAGTATTTTCCAAAATTGATCTGAAGTCAGGATACCATCAGTTGAGAATACTAGAAAGTGATATCCATAAGACTGCATTTCGCACTAGATATGGCCACTATGAGTTCACCGTGGTTCCAGTCTTACGAATGCTCCAACTATTTTCATGAGCCTCATGAATGGAGTATTCCGCATATTTCTAGACCGCTTTGTGATTGTGTTCCTTGATGATATATTGATATATTCTCAGAATGAGAAAGAGCATGAGGAGCACCTGAGACAGGTTTTGCAGTGTTTGAGGGACAATCAGTTGTTTGGCAGTTTGTCAAAATGTGCTTTCTTTCGATTAGAGGTCAAGTACCTTGGGCACATTATTTTCGATGACAAGATCTCAGTAGACCCATCCAAGATCAGAGATATTATGGATTGGCCAATGCCAACCAGTGTGACAGAGGTCAGGAGCTTCATGGGCTTAGCAGGTTATTACCGACGCTTTGTAGAGAAATTCTCTAGAGTTGCACATCCTAGTACTTCTCTTCAACGTAAAGGGAAGAAATTTGAGTGGATAGAGAAGTGCGAGAGGGCCTTTCAGGAACTCAAAAAGGCACTTACTAGCAAACCTATCCTTGTAGTACCAGATCCCTCAGCTGCCTTCATGGTTTGCACAGATGCTTCCCTAGAGGGTTTAGGAGAAGTTCTTATGCAGGATGGTAGGGCTATAGCTTTTGAGTCTAGGAAACTTAAAACTCATGAGCTTAACTACCCTACTCATGACCTTGAGCTTGCAGCAGTAGTGCATGCACTTGTGAGGTGGAGACACTTCCTTTTGGGTCATCATTTTGAGCTTCATTCAGACCATCAGAGTCTTCAGTACATATTCACTCAGTCGAACCTTAATGCATGACAGAGGAGATGGACAGAGTTCTTGTGCGAGTATGATTTTGACGTTCACTACATCAAAGGGAAAAAAAATGTAGTTGTTGATGCTTTGAGTAGGAGACGTCATGAGGTATACACCATATCTATTGGGCATGGATTTGAGAGACCGTATACTGTAGCAGTTGCCAGAGGATGGATGGTATTCAGAGGTTTGTCAGGTGATACGATCTCAAGAAATTTTAGAAGGAAAATATGTGGATTATTCCTTAAAGTCCGATGGACTATTATGCCATAGAGGGCACATCTATGTACCTTCTTCCAGAGGTTTGTGAGAGTTCATTGTCATGGAGGCTCATAGAGCTCCTTATGCAGCACATCCTAGAGTTAAGAAGATGCATGCTGACTTGAGACAGTTATATCATTGGCCAAGAATGCGGCAGCTCATTGCTGAGTTAGTAGCCCGATGCCTCGAGTGTCAGAGAGTCAAGGCGGAGCACCGCCATCCAAGTGGGTTGCTGCAGTCTCATGTTATACCAGAGTCGAAGTGGGATACTATAAACATGGATTTCATCATTGGTCTTCCTATGTCATCTTGTCGCCATGATGCCATCTTGGTGACAGTTGACAAGTTGACCAAAGTGGCCCACTTTTCACCAGTTCGGACTACCTTCATAGCACCAGCGGTAGCATAGGTGTTCTTGTGAGACATTGTCAGACTTCATGGAATTCCACGCAAGATTATTTCTGATAGGGATTCCCTCTTCACTTCTTCCTTTTGGAAGGCATTACAGGCTGCTATGGGCATAAAGCTCAACTTCAGTACAGCATATCATCCAGAAATAGATGGTCAGACAGAGAGGGTTAACCAGGTGTTAGAGGATATGCTTCACATGTACGTCATGGATCATCAAACCAGATGGGAAGAGTACCTTCCCTTAGTGGAGTTTGCCTATAACAATGGGCATCACACTTTGTTGGGGATGCCACCCTATCAGGCATTATACGGTAGGCCTTGCAGGACACCGTTGAGTTGGGACCGTATAGAGGACATAATTGCTATTGGTCCTGAGATAGTTCAGGATATGGAACAATAGGTGGATTTGATTAGGCAGCGTCTTAGAGAGGCATAGGATAGATAGAAGAAATATGCAGATGTGAAGAGGATAGATCGTAGCTACTTGGTTGGAGACGGATTTTTCTTGAGAGTTGGACCGCATAAGAGTCCAATCCATTATAGAAAGGGTTCTAAGCTCGCCCCTCACTTTGTAGGACCATTTGAGATCCTTGAGAGGGTAGGACTAGTTGCTTACCATTTAGCATTGCCACCTAGCCTATCAGGCATCCACGATGTGTTTCATGTATCAGTTTTGAGGAAGTATATCTATGATGAGTCTCATATTTTAGATTGGGATGACTTGAAGGTGGAGTCAGATGGGCAACTAGCTTTGGAGCCCATTCGCATTTTGGCACACCAGATGCTGGCCCTTCGAGGTCGAGAGCTGGACCAGGTTAGGGTCTAGTGGGATTGCTATGATGAGGTTACAGCTTCATGGGAGGACGCAACATGTATGAGATCAGAGTACCCCCATCTTTTTGATGAACTCCAGGAGGAAGTTCATGCCTAGAGGGGGAGGGTGTGAGGCCCTACCCTGACTCAGTCTAGCATTTCAGTGATTTTTATGTTGAGACTATTATGGATGCTTTATTTTTATGCATTATGGATTTAGAACGTATATGATTCCATGATTTGGATAACATTGCTATATGTTGATGCTTCATTTATATGCTTTATGATATAGCACTCTATATGATTCTAGAATAGGATGAATTTGAGATGATATATGTCATTATTGGATTTGTAGGACTTTACTATGATAATAGAAATAGGATGCATGTTTTATGTGTGGATCAAAATTATGAGAATTATGATAATTGCTTATGTGGATTTATTTAGATATAAGATGTATTGATTTGTTTAAGTGTATATTGTATGCAGAGTGTTTGATGTGTATTCTTATTCATGTGTTTTATATTATATGAGGTTATTTAAAATTACTAATGTGTAATTGAGATGCACAAGAAAATTATCCATGTGACCATGGAAATATTATGGAGAACCAAACCTAGACCTACGTACGTTCGTAAAACCAGGGTTTGTCTATTTGGAGAGACAACACCCCGTTTGTATAGTATTTTATTTGTAAAAGTGGATGTTGCATGTGTGTTAGATTGAATTTATTTATTTGTGTAAATCCAACAAGAGACAAGATTTCATGTATAATTTTGTAAAAGTATTTTTATTGTGTTACTTGACACATGTGTTGATTTATGTTTTGGTTTTTTAAATTGTCTCTTGGAGGGAGTTGTTTAACCATAGCTTTTTCAATTAATTTAATGTGATTCCATAATTGCCTTGGGAAGAGAATCTTTGGGGTGGTCAACTTAAGTTTGACCCGAAAATTAACTTCAGAGGGGTTTAAAAGGGGTTAAATGGACACCTAGGGGTAGTTTAAGAGTGTTTCCTAAAGACCATAAGGTATACCTAAGGGTTAGGAGTAATTTTAGGCATGTTTCAACTCCCATGTGACCATTTAGACACCCTAAAAAGTGGGTTTCCTAAGTTGAGCGAAAATTGAAAATTAGAAGGCATCACCTAAGTTGTTAACTTTCCTTTTTGATGAGAGATCCTTTTGGATCTTTTTCTGACTTTTCCCTTTTCAATTTTAGAAACCTGTGAGAACTCTCATTGAGGCCTTTTTAGGCAAGAATGAGAGATTTTGCGGGTAATCACCCACTCTCCATTTTTGGAGACAAGGAATTTTGAAAGAAAAGATAGCTTTGGTTTTAGGAAATTGCCTAAGGGTAGAGAAGGAAGGAATTTGTGAAATTGGGCTGCTCATCCTCAACTTATCTAGCATACCTCCTAATCTTGGGAGAGAGGATGGTTAAATTTGGTTAAAGGTTGGTTAAATTTCTCTTTGTTATGTTTTTATATTGCATGTTATGTTAAAAAGATTTACATGTGTGAGAAGGCTTGTTTCTTGTATTTTTCCCCTATGAAAATTTATTTTGTGTTCTACATTTTACTCTTGCGTATATTTTGTGTTTTGGGAGTAACCAAAACCTCCTAATCTTGGGAGAGAGGATGGTCTTGTGGGTGGTAGAAGTTTGACAGCCCCTTGAGTGAGAGGCTCTCATTAAGAGAGTGATCTCAAGGGATTCCTATGTAACCCTTGATGCATGGCTTGTTTATGCATTTGGGGGTCATAAGGAGGGAAACAAGGCATGAATGCCTTGGGGGGAATAAGGTTGTGGGGTTGTTATACTTATGATTTATCATTGTTTTCCATGAGGTGGCCTTGAGTTTTACTATACTTGCAGTCTCCTCAGGGTATTTGGTCCACCACCACCCATGTAAAGACATCACAATGTGTGGTGCAGTGTAGCCTAGGTTGGGAATGTGTATGTGATTGTTTTCCCCATGTTTTATTGTGTTTGCATGTGTGTAACCTGTCTAGGGCTTGGTTCTCCAAGCTCGGGGGTGGCTACTAGTTAGCCTAGGCTGGGAGGTGAGCACTCCATGGTCATAGCTTTGATTAAATTGCAGGTTGTTGAAAAAAAAGAATAGGACAAGTGGAAGTTTGCTGGAGTTATTTGTTGCAGAAAAATATTTGTAGATGTAATCATTATTTTGAAAAGTCCTCATTTATTAGAAATGAGAGACCCATTTGTAAAGTGACGATAGTGTCTTTGAAATATGTTTTAAAGAGTTGTAATATTTTAGTATGCTATTTTGCAGACAAGAAATGAGAGAACTCATTCGTATTGATGGCTATAATGTATTTTAAACGTACTCTAAATAAATGAAATTATTTTGTTAAATAGTATTTTGCTGCAAAAGAAATACATTTATCTTGGATTAAGTTCCCTGTAGTTTGTTGTTAATAGTATGCAAGTTAGTTTGGAAATGAAAGTCTATTTTGCAAGTGAATTCTGAAAATAAAAAGAATCAGTTATTTCCTATGCATACCTCTAAGATTTAATTTAAATATCAACTCATTTATCTAGGTGCTGTTAAATTTATTAAATTTTGTCATTTATATAGTAGCTGTAAGAATTATTAAATTATGTCATTTATTTCTGTGCAGAAAATAAAATCTATAGTTAAACAGATTAATAGAAGAAAAAAAAATATCTAGAGTTGTTGTTCTAAGTATATTTAATTCTGTTATTTACTTTATTTTGCAGAAAGTAAATCTCTATTTGAATAATCTATCTATTTTTTTTAGCAACTAGGATTTTGATAAAAGGAAATAAATACAATGATTTTAATCTGAAGAATTTATCTAATTTGTTAAAAGGTTTAAAAAAAAAAGAATATCAACATTTATTTACAAAGAAAATGCCATAGATCTAATATATATGGCATACAGATAAATATGTGTAAATGAGTTCTTTTTTTTAAACATACTGATATATATATATATATATAATTTAATAAATATTATAAACGAAATTATTGTTTTTTTTAAAACAAGAAAAAAAAATATAATAAAAAAAAAAGACCATCACATAAGGTTTCGGGGCCGAACCACTGTGTTTGGCATAGTGGTCGGCACGGACTGGGAGCCCCCACTGTGGGCGACCACAGTGGACGACGCCACTGCGGCGTCCAAGGCTGCCACTGTGGCTTCCCACAGTGGACGGCCCGAGCGCTGCCACTGTGGGCAGCCACAGTGGTCGCAGCCACTATGGAATGGATAATCGTAGGTTAAATATTTTATTAAGTGGTCATAAATTATATATGTTTTTAATAAACATATGGACATAATTTATTATGACCTTTGTTTTCTTTTTAAAATTGTAATTAAATTTGAGATTAAATACTTAGGAACTTATAAAAGAAAAACTATTCTAAGTTATTTTGACTATAAAGGAGATATTTATAGTCCACCTAAAATTGGGTAATTGATGAGATTAAATTATATAGGAAAATATTCTTTATGTATGTAATTACTCGTCTAGTCGATTTAGTCTAGACGCATTTTAATTAAATGATATAATAAAAATATAGACGTTAATGAATCTAAGTGCTAGGACTAAATTAATTGGTTCCTAAAAGTAATTAATGGTTATTAGTGGTCAACATTATCTTTGTGAATTATTTAAGAGAGTGTTTTATTTAATTGAACTATTGACTAAACTTGATGAGATAATAAATTAATTCATTTAGTAATCCACATTTAATTTTAAATTATTTTTCGTTTACTTGAGTTAGTGTTTTAAGTTAACTCAAACATAGTTAAGACAAAACTTGCTAGTGTATTTCATATTAGCATTTTAATGTTATTAAGTTGTGATTTTAAAAAAAAAATTATTTTGTTCGTGCCCAAAAGTTTGGGTATGACAATTTCCCATTGTAATATTTTCACATACTATTACAGAGTTTCATCTTATTGTGGGTAGGTTCCCACCATGGTTTTTCCCTTAACTGAGTTTTCCACCTCAAAATATTGGTGTTGTGTGTTGTGCTATCAGTTTTCTTATCTTTGTTGTTGTTTCATTTTATTAGATCTGTATTTGTAGTTAAGTTTGTAGATCTGGTGAAAACTGATTCACCCCCCCCCTCTCAGTTTTCCTTCATTGTTGATGCCAACACAACTTGCCAAGAGAATCCCCCCAAATGCCTTTGAAATTAATTGATAAAGGCCCTAGAAGGAAAATGGACGTCGGTGGACACATACAGAGGAATTACGATTCCTTCTAGGTGTAGGCGTAATGCTCAAACGACCACTTGCAAACTGTTAGATTCGTGAGATGCTAGCGTATCGCGCAAACATCTTTGCGTCATGCCTGTGTCCCTAAAGGTGGTAGGTTTGCAACGTTGGTGATACTTCAGCCAAAGCTAACAAGAATGGTTTACATGGACAAAAGAACAGGATGGCAAAGACCGACCTCCGATGACATGGGTGAAGGCAACAGTTGTCGCATTAATCGCAAGGGACAAGATTTTTGACATCACACATACATATACGTACTTATATATGAGAGTATACATATATAATATTGTGAAGGTGAAATTTTGATTTGGCAATTTGCAACATACAAGTGAGAAATCACCAAATCATTTTTTCTTGAAAACCCTTTACATTCAAAAGAGGGAAGGGAATCCACTAGATTCAATCACAAATTAGATAAAGGACTGAATACTAAATGAATTGATTAATTGTTATACATTTTCCTCTCTTTTGTAAGTTGAAATGCTGATTTAGGGTAAAGTACTGAAAAATAAAGGTAAAACTAAGAAAACAATGAGCTACTGATGCGGGATCGAGTTGGGCACATGAAATTGAGCAATATAAGCCGAGTTAAATCTGACCCTCAAAAAATCTCCTAAAAATCCAAGCTGAAGACATGTCACCATGTTCCTCCAAACTTTTCACGCATTGAAAAGGATTGATTCATCTCTGTGAATGAAGCTTATTTTGAAGAGTACAACTTTGTGTTTGTTTCCCGCACACAGAAAGAAAGGGAAATAGGTTGGGAATAGGGGCTTTCCTTAGGTCAAACCCTAGTTTTAGAATTAACCATGAAATTGAAATAAAGATAATTGAAATAACTTTAAGGAAAGGTTCTCCTTCTGAGGGAGATGCTGAATTATGAGTGAAAATCAAATGATTATACCTCGTGAAGTTTTGCTTGCCTCCATATGGAATTAGGGTTTCATGAAATAGGATGTAGATCTCCACTTCAATGCTACATTTAGCCCCCACTTTAGCAGGAGTAGCCCCCACTTTAGCGGGAGTATGAAGTCAATCATACTCTCAGTAAAGTATAAAGGGTTCACATTGAATAACTTTCACCAAGCCATCAAAGAGGCAAGATAGACCAAGCCCCTAGTGGACTTTAGGATCTTACAACTTCAATGATAAGGTAAAAGCGAAGATCATGAGAGAGAGAAAGAGAGAGAACCATGACTACAAACTAGTAAGGTTCTCTTACTATGAGTCATGAAAATAAAAATACAAAAAATTACAAAGCAAAAGACAAAGTTCGCTAAGTAACTTTAAGTATCAAGATTTGCAAGAGAGAGAATCATTGAGCGGAGTGTATGCCCCCACGTTAAAGCAATTGTGCATGCCTTATTGAGAGAAATTGCTTTAAGGTAGGATACACCCAAAAAAACAAGCATGTTATCACAATAATTTAACCCCCAAGAGAGGACAAATTAAAGGATAGTGATCACAATTTAACACAAAGCATGAGGTGGTTTCACACAAATTTGGAGTCAGTATGCTTTTTATGATAACCAATGTATATCATGTGTATATATATATGCATAGAATTATCCTTATCCTTCAAAGATAGGAAACCACCATGGAAGAAGGGCACATGTATCTTTTGAGTCAACTATAATGCCCTGCCATGAATCCCCGAAGGGTTAAAGCTAAAACACTCAAATGGAGTGCAAATAATTTATTTTATTTTTTTAAAAAACTTTAATACACAACATTAAGATACATTGAGTTATCTTAAAGTTTTGATGACACAGCGGAAGTCTAAACCAACCTAAGGAGTTTCCCAACGTGATTACGTAGCTTAACACCTAACTCAACTCGCGAGATTTGATCCAATTAAGCAGGATATCTTAATTACATGCTATTACTTGAAACATGGATATAATTTATTCAGTGAATTAACATTCTTGAAATTTAGAAGCATTCATCTAATATGGTTGAAGATGAGGCTAACATGAGGAAATTTACCCATAGAAGTTAAAATATAGCTAACATATAAATTCATCCATTAAGGTTAAAATATGGTTAACTTGGCGAGTCCATCCATTTTAATTTCAATATAGCTAACATAACGAAGCTCGTTTATTAAGGTTAAAATGTAAATAACCAATTTAGTTCATCCATTATAGTTAGATTGTAGCTATTAAGATGAAGTTCATTTATTAAGGTTGAAATGTAAATAGCATAATGAAGTTCATCCATTAGGGTTAAAATATAGATAGCTTGATGAGTACATCCATTATAGTTAGAATGAAGCTAATATGATGAAGTTCATTTATTAGGAGTAAAATCTAAATAACTAATTGAGTTCATCCAATTTCGTTAAAATATAGCTATTATGATGAAGTTCATTTATTAAGATTAAAATGTAAATAACTAAATAAAGTTCATCCATTAGAATTACAATTTAGGTAATATGACGAGTTCATCCAATAATTGGTATCCATTCATTACGTTCAATTATACATTAGACCCATACCATGCATCTTGTTCCAAAACGCTCTATAATATCATCATAACTAATGAGGTCCTTTCATGCATACATATTTTCATTAACATTACTAGAGTACATTCCTTCATGATCCATTTATTGCTTTTAAAAGATGACTACATAAATGCATTACGATAATTCTCATCTAACCCACTTATACATTCTATCAAATTGACATCCATACATGCTAACACTAACCATGGAACACAAGAACAAAAGTATCGCATAACACCAAAATGATCTCGGAGTTCACCCCTAGAGGGATACATCTCCGGGTCTACTCAACTGCAAGACCCCTCTGTTAATTAATTAAGTTATAGTTACATAGGGTTCACGTCATTTACATTCCTTCCTTATAGGCGAGCACAACCAATATACAAATGACCACTTCGGTCAATAAATCCTAAATGATCTCTACATAGAAACGGATCCAACTTAGCATATTAAAAGCTGATACAAAGGTCCATTGTCTAACGGTACTCTAACTAGGAGCCTAACCAAACTATGGCCAACCTCAAAACAACTAGACGACAGGGTCCAAACAAATATACCCAAGTCTTGCCATTACTTTAAACAAAAGCGAGTACAACAATTAGAACTTGCGACAGCAATAACCAAAGAAAATACAATCTTTTCCCATATTGATTTAAACATTTAAAGGTTGATCAGGTTTTCTAAAATGATCTAAGTCATTTTCAGTTATCTATCTACTTTGTCTAAAAAAAAACCATGACATTTATGGTTTACTAACTCACTATAGTTCATTAACACCATACAAAAACATAATTACATTATTATGAATATCCAAACAAAATCACAAGAATATAATTAAATAAACATTGGTCAACTAAAATTACGCTATGCAATAATAAAAAAAAAACATCATTTCCATTTTTGTTCAAACACGATAATCAAATCTCATCTCTTGCATCACACTATAGACTTTCCAAAAATGGAAATACAAGTTTTAAAAGAAATAAAGTCGATGATCATTTTCCCAATTAAATTGACACCTCCTTTCATACATATAGGAAAAATAGCAATTAAATATATATATATATATATATATATATATATATTCAATAAAATATATACTAATTAACAATTCATAATAACCTTACAAATTAAGTATAAATATGCATATTAATTCCCAATTAATACCATACATACTAATTAATAATTAATAATTAAAAAATACTATTTTTAAAACTTTTAATAAAATATAAAAACAAACTTTTTTTTTTATATATAAAAAGGCGATAGTATTTTTTTTTTTTAAAAATAATGTTTAAATTTAATATATTTTTTAAAAAAAACAAAATTTAACTTGCCCATGGTGGCCTCCACACCGTGTTTACCAGAGCCGTGGTTTCCACGAACTGTGGTTTCCATAGCCGTGGAGAACCACGAACTGTGGTTTCCACAATGTGGAACCACAGCCGTGGCCTCCACATTGTGGAACCACACAATGTGGAATCCACAGTCTGTGGTTTCCATAGCGTGGAACCACAGCCGTGGGTTTCCACAGGGCCATGGGTAGAGTGCAAACTCCCCACGCCCAAATCAAATTTTCAATAAATTTTTTTTTAAAAAAAACTCCCAAAAAAAAAAATATAAACAAACCCCAAATCTGCAGTCTCAGACTCAGAATTCTTTGAGACATAAAATTTGTTTTTCAAATCCTCAGACATGTATAATCAATTTTGATAATCTCAACAAAAAGAATCCCCAATATAATACAAGTAAACTAAAACCCCCAATTTCCATTTATTCACAGTCCCATATATTTTCCAGAATATGCAAAACAACAGTATGGAAAATTTTCCCAGCAAGTTCATGATTTTCCAAATACTCAATAACCTTCAGATAGGCAAGATTTGCTCATCCACAAAACCATTTAAACAACCTTGACCCAAAACAACCAATATTCACGAAACTAAAACTTAAATTTTAAGAACATTCATGGATTTTTAAAACCATAATTTCATGAGGAAGAACCCAACACATTTTCTTTGATTTACAATGAAATAAAAAAGTAAACAAGAATTCCTACCTCCTTAAGCATTCTTGGCAAGATTTTTGAAGAAGAGCCCAACCTGCAGCTGTAGAAAAAATCCATCATTTTCCAAAATCCCCAATTTCTCCATCCAAAAAATATTTTTCCCCCAAAAAATCAACAACCCTAAAAATATTTTCCAACCTAGGTTAAATGGAATCATCCTTGACCTAATCCCCTAATTTCGAATTTAAACACTTTTTAAATAAAAAAAAAGAAAGAAAATCATTCTTTTCAACTATTAAATAATTTAACTTGCTTTTCTAATTAAAATTAAAATGCCTCGTTCTCATTTAATTTTAATTCTCTCAATACTAACAAAGATAACATTAATATTTCACAATATTGACGAGGATAAAATATTTTAATTAAATTAATTCCCAAAATCAATCTTTCACACTATATCAAATATACACATAAATTAAACTTGCTTTTCTAATAAAAATTGATTTTCCTAAATAAGTAAAATTAACCTTTTTTTTCCAAAATGCAAAAGAGATTAAATTATTTCTATTTCAAATAACTTTAAATCTTTCCTTTTTAAAATGCATAAACTAATTAAATTCATTATTTAAAATTAACCATTAAATTAAACTCGCTACAAACATAAATAAAGCGATCTTTTTAATTAATGATAAATCACATAAAAGAAACCTATGTATTTTAATTCCTCAATTACAAATGCATAAATGAACACATTAAATCAAATTAAATACTTAAACTTGCTACAAACATACATAAAGTGATCTTTTCAATTAATGATTAATCACATAAAAGAAACTTATTTATTTTAAATTTCTCAATTACCTATGCGTAAATGAACACATTAAATTGAATTAAATACTTAGGATAAAATACTCCATTTTACCACACGTAAGGCATGCAACCCAAGAAAGCCAACCAATCACACGATATGCAAACCCAAACGAAAAGGGAAACTGACGGACCACACAAGATGCTCACTTGATCATGGCTAAGGCAAGACGAGGGTTTTACGACCACCTAATCCAAATTCTAAGGACGAAAGAGGTATACTCAACCCTACGAATCTTGATGGAGACGAACCTCGCACCTAGGCAGTACTGTACCTGCAATCCCCTGCAACCATGAGTCATGCAAGCATATATATATATATATTCAATGAAAGCGTTAGCTCGAGATTTATAACAAGAATTAGGGAAACAATTAAACTTACACAAGAATCGATGCGAAAGCACAATAACAGGTATGCACAATATTCATATTATCTAATCTACAACATTACATAATGGTTAATCAACCATCCAAGAATGCCACATAGAAAAAGTCAACCAAGGTCAAACCGATTTACAAGGTCGACTAGGGTAGGGGCACTACATCAACATGGTTAAGACCAAAAGAGATCTCAATGCTTTGCATTGTCCTCAAGTAGATGACACTAGGGACAAAAAATAGACTTGAAATGAGAGAGAGATAGAAGGTCACAAACAAGCAAGAGGGAGAGAGGGAGAGAATCTATGATGCTAATGAAGCTAATAAAGCACGTCATCCACCCTCGATCTTGTTGTTTATTATTTTGGGAAGGTGGACAACATGTAAGAGGAGCAACATCGAGCATAGTAGATGGAGCTATCACAAGTTCCAGATAAGGACCATGCTCTAATGATGAGTTATTTTGTCTGTTACTAGGAGCTAGGATTATTCTTTTGAAAATTGTTTAGATAAATCATTGTCATCATCAGAAATATTAGGATCAACATTTTCATCATTAACAATATTCTCACCTATTTCTTCATCAAGATTAACAAAAATAGGAGCTCTAATAGGAATAAAACTTAAACCATCATTTGTCTTAGGCATTTTGTGTCTTGGAGATTTAGGTTGAACATCTTCATTAGGAGAAAGTTGGAAAAATGGATTTATGTCAACACTTGGTGTCTTTGGAGAAGAAGTGGTTTGAGAAGTGAGTTCACAAGCTCTCATGTGACATCTCTGTCAGCGTTCTCTCACACAACAATTTATTTTAGTTTTAGTTGAAGGTTGTGAAGGTTTAGGTTCATCAGGTATAGGCTTCTTTTCTTCTTTGAAGGAAGGATGCATATGAGAAGGTCTTTTAGGTTGATCAATAGGAGAGGTCGGTCACTTCCCTTTGTAAGATGTAGGAGGCAAAACTGCACCATATAAAGGAGGAATGGGAGCTGTAGGAAGGATACCAAGTCCATCATGAGGATGAGGAAAAGGTATACCCTTAGGAGGAATAGATTGTCGCTTAGGAGGAAGAGCATTTCTAATTTTGGGAAGAAGAATAGGCTCATCCTTAGAAGAAGGAGTGGATTCTTCCTTTAGGAAAAAGAATATCGGTTTTCTTAGGAGGAAGGATAGTCTTATCTTTAGGAGAAGAAATAGGTTCCACTTTGGGAAGAATATTATTTCTTTCCTTGGGAGGAAGAATAATCTTGTCCTCAATAAGAGGTAAATGATCATCAAGAGGAATATTAAGTGTTGCATTTCTAGATTTACTAAAGGATAAAATCATCTCATTTTTTCATTTTTGATATGATTTAAAGAGAGCATCACTTATAGGTTGAAGAGGTTGGAATTGTTCGAACCAAAAATAGTCAAGACAAACATCTCCATACCTCACTATAGGTTGATATATGCTATGATTAATACTTATTATTTTACCATCATAAGGAAATTTCAAACACTTATGAATAGTAGAAGCGATCACTTTCATGGAAGAGAGCCAAGGATGTCCCAAATTCACACTAAATTGATTGGATGTAGGAATAATAAAAAAGACAACATCTAAACATTTGGTGCCAACATCAATAGGAAGTGCGATAGAACCAATAGCAGGACAAGAGAAGGCATTAAAAACTCTAACTATCACATCAATTTTATCATATGTCACTTGATGCAATCATAAAGTATAAAGAAATTATTTGGTTATCACATTAACCATGCAAGTTGGATCAATAAGCACTCCTTGAGAAGGTATGCCTTTGATTTTCATAGTTATGTAAAGTGGGCCGTCAGGGTCTTTAATAGTCTCATTAGGATCAAATGTAATGCATAAGTCCTTAGGAAGTTCTATCAATAGGGTCAAATGTAATGCATAAGTCCTTAAGAGGTTCTAATCTACAAGGTTCACCACATTATTAGATTCAAGGCCAACATCATCAGGAGAGAAGGCAAGGTGATCAGTCTCAATTACATTAGTGGAATGGGAAGGTAAAGGATTAGTGAAAATTTAAAGGTTTTGATTAGGAATAGCTACTGATTTATTTTCTTTATCATTCAGACCAGCCATATATATGATATTGTTATCAATCAAGTCTTGAATCTTACTCCTCAAGGAATAACACTTTTTAGTGTCATGACTAGGTTGATGATGGTATTGACAAAGGGATTTGACATTAAAGGAAGGTGGTAAAGTCTTAGTTGTATCAATTTATTTGATAGGGGGAAGTTTCAACACATTCCTTTGTAATAATTACGACATAATACTATGCAAAGATTCATTAAGAGGAGTGAATTCATTTCTAAAGTATTTGGACAAAGGATGCACACCTGTTGTGGCTGCAACATGAGTGTTGTTGTTGTCATTGAATTTGATGAATCCCTTATTCAATTTGAATCTCATAAAAGGTTGTTGAGTACTTTCACCTTTATCACTCAGAGCTATTGAAGAGGATTGTTCCAACTAAACTCACAATAAGCTGATAATTGTGAAGTATTATGCACAATTGCGTAAAGGAAGTAAACTTAGAAAAGATAATTTTATCCCTATTGTATTTTTGCAAATTAGAAATGAAAATTATTTGAATATATTGAATAGGCAAAGGAAAATAAATTTGAGAATACAAATGCTTATATCTACCAATAAAATCAGTCACTTTTTCTTTAACGCCTTGCTTACAATGCACCAAATTAGTCAAAGTAATCTTAGGACCAATATTATTGTAAAATTGTTGAATAAAAGCATTAGCCAATTGTTGAAATGAAGTAATATAATAAGGAGGCAAAGAACAATATCATTGCAAAGCTTTATCCCTTAATGTTCTAGTAAATAATTTAGCCAATAATCTTTGATCATGAGCAAATTCACTACACAAAGTTTGAAATATTTTAACATGAGTCAAGGGATCACCTTTTCCATTATAAAGATCCAATTTAGGTACTTACACATGTTTAGGAGGGACATCTCGGACAATGGCATTGGATAATGGGCTCGCTAGATCAAATGTGGGCACATTATACCTAGATTGATTCATGAAAGCTATTTATTGTTGCAAGGAAGACACTATTTGGGATAGACTATTGATTGTAGCTTTAGTAGAAGGGTTGAAATTGGACATGTTGGATTGAGAACGAGGGGTAATATTGTTAAATGAAGGAAGGATTTGAGAATAAGAAGGGATGATGTTATAGGAAGGTAGGGATTGAGAATAAAAAGGTGGAACACTATGATAGGTAGGCATGGGAGAAGATTGGGTAACAAATGGAAGACTCACTTGAGGAGGGATGAAGGAATTATGATTAGAGGAGTTTTCCCCTTGACTAACACTTGTAGGTATGACATTTTGAGTAGAAGTAGCCATGATGTTGGATGTAAATGTACGAACACTAGCCATAGGGGTAGTCAAATGAATGGAGTGATTAACTTGGCTAGGAGGTTGTGTATAACCAAGGACTTCAGCAAAACTCTTCATATGCATAATAATAGAATCAACAATATGAGCAATACCATGCAAGATATCAATGCCAAGTGTATCACTTTGAACACTTCTTTTCAATCCTTCAATACATGGGAGAGCTTCACTTTCCGGGTATTGTTGACTCATACATTATTTAAGGTTTTAAAATTGATTGCCAATCTTCTTCAATTGGTGAACGGAAACTCTAGTTAGTGATTCCTCCATTTCATGAGAATTATCTAAAGAATGAGGATAAATGGGGACATTTGTAGGATTTCTAGAACCACCAAAATCCTCATGGAATAAGTTATCCAAATTAGGCTCCATCTCCTCAGTAATTAAAACCTTGGGAAGCCTAATTTCTACTTCTTCTTCTCACGAGGATATTATAGGTTGGACTAATAGTAGTGAAACTCATGCACTAAGGGAGGTAAATTGGAAATTTGAAGTTTGAAATTTGTGAAGTAATTGAATAATGTCAAATTTTAGAAAAAAAAAGTGATTACTCAATTAAATAAGCAAATTGATTTATGCAATCCCTTAGGAAATTGAAATTTAAAATTAGGGCTGAAAATAACCTCTTAATTTTAAAAATTTAGATTGAAAGTGATCTAAAGGAAATTTAAAATTAGAACCAAAGTTGAAATTGTAATGATGAATCCAAAATTGGGAAATGCACAAGGTTAATTTAAATTTAAAAATTAGGGTTTTTTTAGTTAACCACTTAATTTTAAAATTTAAATTTGAAATTTGAAATTTGATACAAGATTGAAAATTTGAATTTGAAGCCACTCTAAAATGATAAATTCAAAATTTAAACAACCCACAAGCTTAATTTTAAAATTTTTGAGAATTAGAGTTTTTGCAATTAACCACTTAATTTTAAAATTTAAATGTAAAATTTGAATTGCAAGTGAAAATTTGAATTTTGAAATTGAAAGACACTGATATCCAGAACAATTAACCCAAATTATGCAATTCATAAGCTCAATTTTGAAAATAAAAAATTACGATTTTAATGAAATTAACCTCTAAATTTTTCAAATTTGCAAGGAAATCAATCTTGTAAATTAAAATTTTAATTATAAATTGCATACACACTCATATCTGAAAAAAAAAACAGAAGTAAGCATAGGACATGTCGGGTTCACCAAAATGTGAAGGTGAAAATTTAGTTTGACAATTTGCAACATAGAAGGGAGAAATCACCAAATCATTTTTTTTTAAAAACTCTTTACATTCAAAAGAGGGAAGGGAATCTACTAGATTCAGTCACAAATTAGATAAAGGATTGAATACTTGAATGGATTGAGTAATTTTTATGGGGTTTACTTCTCTTCTGTAAGTTGAAATGCTAATTTAGAGTAAAGTGCTGAAAAATGAAGGTAAATTTGAGAAAACAGTGAGCCATAGATGCGGGATCGAGTTGGGCACCTGGAGTTGAGCAATATAAGATGAATCGAATCTGATCCTTGAAAATTCTCCTAAAAAACCAGGACCAGGATGCGACACCATAGTCCTCCAAAATTTTTGTACATCAAAAAGGATCGATTCATCTCTGTGAATGAAGCTTATTCTAAAGAGTACAACTTTGTACCTATTTCTCGCACACAGAAAGAAAGGGAAATGGGTTGGGAATGGGGGCTTGCCTTACGTCAAACCCCAGTTTTGGAATTAACCATGAAATTGAAATAAATATAATTGAAATGACTGTAAGGAAAGGTTCCCCTTCTAAGGGAGATGTTGAATTATGACTGAAAATTGAATGATTATACCTCCTTGTGAAGTTTTGCTTGCCTCCACATGGAATTAGGGTTTCATAAAATAGGATGTAGATCTCCACTTCAATGCTTGAATCTTGACTTTATTGCTTCTCCAAGGCTTGAAGGAAGACTGAAAATGCTCAATTGCTCTTGAATACTTGATTGTTTGATCTCATGTGTGCTCTTAGATTTTTTAGATTTCTTACATGTTCAAATGAGAAGGGAAATCCTCTTTATATACTTGCCCATTCAGAAAATTGATTGATTTTTTGACATGAGTCAACATGGAGAGGAAATTCCCACTCAAATTTCAATTGTGAAAAAGGGTTGAAAGGGGCCCAAAAATGAGGGGGACCATGGCATGGCGCCATAGTCCTATTGAGGACTAGGGCACCACAACCTGGTCCTACCCTATTTTGGGGCAAGGTTCAAGTGCCAACTGAATGCCAAATGTCATAAAGTGATGCAACATGGAAGGGGCATGAGCATGATTAGGTCCCAAGAAGGCTAAGGGGTTCAAACGCTTAGGTAAGGACCCAATGTAGTCAAAATTGCAAAGGGGTGCAATTTTAGGACGCTACAAATATATATATATATAAACATGTATAAATTATATTAAAGTATGAGTGATAAAATGATTAAATTTCATAATTAAAATAATAACAAATTAACTTGGAATCCAATCTACAACTTAGAGTTGTGAAACCCTAATAATTCCTATTCTGACCTAATCAGGGTTACCTGACACAAACCAATTGATGAAAGACATGGTCAACATGAGACAACCTAACTCAAATTATGGTTAGGGTTATCCATATGGTATGATTTATCCTTCATTACCTCCCAACCTAATGATACTTTCCCTCCCTTCTCGAAGGACGACAAACTCCTACACACACTTGGCCAATTCAAATTGTTAGCCTGAAATCTTGTCATAACTCTAAAATTTCAAAAATATTATCAACACAAGTAAATATCTTAAATGTCATCGTGTTAAATATCAAAACATCAATTTAACAGTTATAAGTCATCATTTCATTATGCCGGGCACAATTAACATCATTCAATTATAACATGAAATATCTAGGACATCATCATTCAATTAAAACATGAACATCTAGGGCATGATCATTCAATTAAAACATGAAACATCTAGGGCATGATCATACAATTAAAACATGAAACATCTAGGGCATGATTAACATCTCATAATTATATCATAGAACAACTAGGGCACACATAACATGGATTAATGTAGCATAAAAAAACAACTAAGGCACAAGTGGTATGTAATATTCAAGAAATTAAACAAAATCCTGAAAAAATAAAAGAAACGAGATTTAATTTTTCAGGGTTTTGGAAACTCCAGGGATTAAGTTCCTAAAACTCTTGGGATCATAAAGTCAAAAATCCTATAAACAACAAAGAGATGGGAAATCAAGGTGCAAGGATCTAAAGGAACTTCAAAGTGAAACTCTTAGGTTCCTCTTAGTCCAAAACCTCGAAGTAAAACCAAAACAAAGGAAATTGCAAAACCCAAGGTTCTGTAGGGAACAAATAATGCACGATCGTCCCTCTAGAACTCGAAACATAGGGACAGGAAACAAAAGACAAAAAAGAAAAAAGAAACAAAGGAAACACGGAGAAAAAAAATGAAACCAAGATAGAGAAAAGGGCCCCCCAGCTTGGAAAGCAAAAAATTGGGTTGTGTTATGCATGGCATAACACACCCCTTTTTTATCAAGTAAGATACTTATCGTTCTCTAAAAATAAAAACCCAACATCATAATGACTTAGATAAAACACTTAGATGAATCCTCCTTTGGAATTTTCCTCTAGAAACACCTCAAGACCTAGAACTTTTATTCAATAAGAAAAGCACTTAGCAATCATATGCAACCAACTAAAAGCCATTTTGACCAATGACCATGAAAATAGACAACTAGATCTAGAAGGCTTGTTGTGAATAAAGTCCATGGTAATAAGAAAGATAATATTGAATTTAAAGGATATCATTTTCTTCGAAGAAATATGATGATAAAGTATTTGAAATATTGTGTTGTTAATTACACCATTACTATTAATAAAAAAATTATATTAAAAGAATGAGTTGGGAAAGAACTTGACATAGTTTTCTTGTGAGTGAGATAAATGTCAAATGAAAGATGAAAAATTTATAAATAAATTGAATTATATATATATTATATATAATAAATAAATAAAATTATATATATATATATAACAAGATTAGAAATGCCATAATAGTGGACTTGATTACAAAAGGAAAACTAGCTAAAAACTTCAAGTTGTTCCATAATAAACATTCACAACTAACTTTATGAGATAAGTGTATTCTACTATGACATTGATATTCAAAGATATTAGTGGTGAACCACACTTCTAAATTATAAAAATTTCATGAAAAATGACACAATGTGATATGCTTCATTGAAAATAATGTTCATTCCCTTTAGTCTATTGAATATTATTGTACAATTTTGTTGATCACAAAAATAAATTAGTGGTTTGTAAATGTCAACTATATTGATTTCCAATTTTTTTTTTATCTAATTCTAGTGGTAATAAATTTGTGAGTGTTTTGAGATAAAGGTTTGTTGTTTGGAGTTTCTAGAATCTCTCCATGTTTAATATATTGTCTTCTCAAAATCCACTTTGTTTTATTCATTCTCCTTTACACTAGACTACCTACTTCAATTCTATTCAAGAAATGTATTTGTCTTCATGAGAGTCACTCTATTTTGTTTATGCTCCTCTTCTATGGACTACCTATAGTATTTTATATTCAGTTAGGTGGTTAAAAGTGACGTCTATGCTCTGTAACCGACAACCGGTATTTTGTATGAACCGGTAATACTCTATGATGAGTTACCAACCAACATTTTGTGATGAGTTACCAATCCACCGATTGTTTGACGGTGCCGACACATTAACGGTGATTCCTGTGTCGTGTTACTAAGTATGTCTAGGTTCATTGAACCTAGGAAATTGTAAAGAAATCCTATTGGACCGACATGAAATCAAATTCCTTTAAAAGGACATCATGTCTAGGGTTTTAGGTTGTTGCGAAAAGGGTTAATGTTGAGCTAGGGTTTAAGGTGGATGTTGAGTTGTTGGAAGAGCGATCTTATCTGAGAAGATCGAGTTGTAACTGAGAGAGAGATAGAGAAGACTGAAGTAATGCTGGAATGCATTAGCTGTGAGCAATACTGGATCTAACCAAGCAGTTTGTGCTATTAGATAGATCAAACACTTGTTGATTACTCACATCTTTAACAAGTCAGTAGCCCCTAACCGGGTAGGCCTCAAAGCCTTTGTAAAATCCTCTAACAAGGTGGTTCACACATGTGAATCTAAAATCCTCTAACAAGGTAGTCTTTAATCGGACTTATCTCCTAACAGAGATTGAGATTCCTAACAGGATCTGTTCTGGTGAAGAACATTGTAAGACCTTAACCGGTCTGGTTTCTATTCTACAGATAGTGACTTGTGAGTTCCATCTCACTGTGGTTTTTCCCAGTTGGGCTTCCACGTCAAATATCTTGTGTTATGGTTGTATTGCTTTTGTGGGTGAATGTTTTATTTGCATTTTGGTTTGTATGTGTGGTAACCAGTTTGACTGTCAGACTGCTTTACCGGTTTATCTTTAGATTGTGTAAGTGTTTTAGTGCAAAGATTTTTGGCATACTAATTCAGCCCCCCCTCTTAGTATTCATCAGATGGGCCCCTTGCTATAGATAAAATAATATACTCTTATTTGTGTATTTGGTTAATTCATGTAAGTGCATATCCAAACATGATGCCCTCTTTGAAAATATTAAAATACATGCTTAATGAATATAATTTATTGCGACAATGTTGATCACTTTTTACTTTGTAAACTCAATTTGTATTTTTTAAATAAAAATATTCATACTTTTGACAAGTTCTAAGGAACATTATGAAAAAAATTATTAGTTCTTGCCATATGCATAGAACTATTGGCAAGGGTTATTCTTTAACTAGTTATTAATAAAAAAAAATTAACAAATAAAAATTGAGAATCTTCTCTAAAAAAATTATTAATCTTTATTAAAGTATAGATACAATTTTTTTTAATTAAGAATTATAAAAAAAATAATTATCTTCAATTTAATTGGTTCTTAAACTTTAGGCGATATGGGAGAACTTTCTATTTTGAATCTTTTTTAAAGATTGCAAAATCGTTTTATGCTCTCTTCCCTTAAAATGTTGGCTCAAATAGCTAAATTGAATAATTTCCAATTTTAATCAAGAAAATTGATTTTTTAAAAGAATACTTAAATAATGAGTTTTAATTGTTTGAAAAATATTAATGAATTTTTTTCACTTATTTTTAATATTTAAATACTTATAGTTTTTTAATATTTTATAGTAAATCATATTTTAATGGATTTTTAGAAACCATTTTTTATTAAGGTAAAATAGGGATTTAAGATATCATTAATATTTTGAACAATTTATTTTTTAAATTGTCATGTAGAAAATGATTTTTTGGATTATTTTATGTGTAGAAAATTATTTAACCAATAATATATATATATATATATATATATATATATATATATATATATATATATATATATATATATATATATATATATATATATATATATATATAGAGTTTGACTATACATAAAAAATGTTATTGATTATTTATTTTGAGAGCTGTCTTACCTATTAATTTTTTTATTAATTAGTGTGACTGGTTTTTTATGTATTAATTTTTATTTATTATTAATTAGTTTGATTGGTATAGAGGCAAAAAGGTTTTGGTATAAATGTTTTTTAATATAGTTCAAGTTGCATATCTTAATATATTTTAAATGTTAAAAAATTACAAACGTTGGAATTAATTTGAGCTTTATTAGTATGAATAATTCAAAAGTACCTTTATTTAAATACTAAGTAAATCAGTTATATCACAGTGGTAAACACATATTCAACCTAGGTCAAACAATAGTGAATGGTCAAATTTAAATAAATAGTTGTAAATTTTCAATATAGATGAAGAATATTGTAAAGAAATTGAAACTCGCATGCAAGTTAACTTGGTGTAAAATTAAAACAAACACCCCAAAATCTAGACCATTAAGCACAACTAAAGCTCCAAATTTTTGGCAAAAATCAACTCCACTCCTTTCTTTTACCATTGACCTTAATAATTTTATATTGGATACATGTAGTTTGTTCTACAACAATATTCAACAAAAACTTTTTCAAACCCTCTTTAATATCATCATAACCATAACATAACAATTTTTTACTTTTATGTTGGCTCTTGCATTTTAAAAAGCAAGACATGGCGACATTAGCAATGCTTGCAAACTTTGTGACATTTATGTTGTAAAATTTGTCCACATCTTTACTAATATTTAACATGTTTCTTATACATATCTCTTAATTATTTGGTATCTTTTACTATTATAACAAAATAGTCGCTAACATTTAACAATAACTTTGCTGCACTCAACCTTGTTTTAAAATCCCATCACATTGGGTATATGGTTAAACTCTTGTTATAGATAAAATAATATACTCTTATTTGTGTGCTTGACTAATGCATGTAAGCACACACCCAAACATGAAGCCCTCTTGGAAAACAATTAAATGTACTTGTTAATGACTATAATCCATAGTGGTAGGCTTGATTAACTTTTACTTTGTAAACTTAATTTATATTTTTTGAAAAAAAAATTATACTTTAACAAATTGAACATATTTTTTATTTTTTGGATTTGAATAAAAGCTCATACTAGTATATCTATATTTAAAAAATATAGGTAAATTATGCCGATGACGATTGCAATAATATTAGTAGTATACAAGAGTTTCAAAAATATGGATAATAATAGAGTTGCTTAAGTATGTACCGGCATTATCTAAGACGACAACATGAACCTAGAATTTAGAATCGTTAGATACTCACAATGCCAAGCCCAATCCTCCACTAACCTCTCAATGCTATTTGATTTTATTGATTATTCCCTTTTAAATATTATGGCACTCTTCCACTATCATTTGAATGTAATGGTTTAATATAGTTGGAGACAAGTGGCGAGGGTTCTATTTTATTTGGAGTAATAAAATAACACATCCACAAAAACCAAAAGATGGCATATTTCATGCATTTACCGGTTATTTGCATGTCAAATTGCTTCGAAATTGAATTTTTGTTCGTGCACATTTTGATGTCATTGTAGATGCCTCTCGGCATAATGATGCAAATTTACTACTACTCATAAACTTATATTTAAAAAATATATGTAAAATATGCCGAAAGATATCTTATAATAGAAGAAAATCATCTGTAAAATATTTAAATGAACTATTAATGACTATAATCCATAATGATAGCCTTGATCAGTTTTTAATTTATGAACTTAATTTATATTTTTTGAAATAAATAATATTTATATCTTTAAAAAGTTTTACATATTTTATTTTTCTAAATCTTGAATTAAAATTCACATGATGTTGATATTACTACTATTATTTTCACATTATACTAATTTTAATTTGCAATCAAATACTTGAATGTATATTTAACTTTGAAAAAACAATTATATACATTTCTTATGATTTGTCCCTTTATTATAGATTAAATAATATACTCTTATTTATGTACTCGACTAATGCATGACACACACCCAAACATGAGGCTCTCTTTATTAATATTTAAATGAACTATTAATGATTATAATCCATAATGATAGCCTTGATAATTTTTAATTTGTGAACTTAATTTATATTTTTTGAAATAAATAATATTTATATCTTTAACAAGTCTTACATATTTTATTTTTTAAAATCTTAAATTAAAATGACTACTATCATTTTCATATTATACTTATTTTAATTTATATTCAAATACTTTTATATATATATATATATATATATATATATCTTTGAAAAAACAATTATATACCTTTCTTATTAACAAAGTTTTCCAATATCCATATACATGGATTAGTAAAATCCAATCACCCAAATTTAAAAAAAAAATTGGACCAAAATACTTAAATCTAAATTGATGAACAAAAGACTAGGAAAGTGATTGAGAAGATGGAGAGAGAAAAGGGCAACAAGCAGTCTTGACCTTGTGAACTCTCTCTTTTACGAGACATTGACAGCAAAGGGAGTCCGGACAGTGTGGGCCCCATCTTCCCACGTGATGGAGCCGAAGGCATAACCCTTTGTGGCCGCCTGCGTGGCAGTGAAAACGACGTGGAAAGTGACTTTGGTGGATGTGGGCGAGAAAACAAGTTTGTTAGGCGACACTTTCACGTCTAATCCACGTGGAGAATCCACGGTGACCATGTAGACGGCGTCTGAGTTGGATCCCACGTTCGTGACTGTCCTGCTGATGCTCACCGATGACGTGGAGCTCAGATTGGCAATGGCGATGGTCGGATAATTGATGTTGCTCACCATTTCCGGCCGTGGCTCCGCCGGGCACTTTGACAACGACCCATTATAGCTGCTGCCAGCCATTGCGCTGATATCTGATGGCTTGTACCCCAAATAGCACAGAAACAGAACGTAGTCTTCACCGCTCGTCTCGTACACCAGTCCCGGATTCAGTGCTCTAACGGGGCTCATTTCTCCCGCTCCGAAATCCAATGGAGAAGCAACGATGTTTGAATCGTTCGTCATCGCCTTCCCCTCGTTGTTCACACTCGTGGCTGTCCTCACATACAAAACAATTCATTAGATCAACATTTCAAATCACATTTTATGATGATAAGAAAGGTTGATATCAAAGAGTGTCAAAGAGTGCCATTATAGAATATGGTCCGAAGTCCTGATGTAAACAAAATCTTAAATCATAAAATGTCATGAAAACATTGATACAATCAAAATTCTACACTGTAAGATAATTATGAAATATAATCAGAAACGTTAATATAAACAAAAGCTTATATAAAAGAATCCAAAAACCTCAACATCAGCAAGTTTCCACAATCCATCGATTGAGTGTAAGCTTCTGGATTCGATTATGTGAGAGTTTTTGCATCAACCATTCGGATCGCAAAAACTCTCACACAATCAAATCCAGAAACATACACTAGTGCGATCCGAAACGTTGATGCAAAAACTCTCACACAATCGAATCCAGAAACATACACTAATCCAAAACCTATTAAAAATACACTATCTATCTTTCAGAATTGTTTGTTATTGATCGTTCAATGGGCCATTTGGATAATTATTGGACGTCTCTTTTCAATCCTCTTGTTTACTGTGTAAATAATTATTATAATAATAACATTGCTTTTGTGGTCCTGGAGGTACATGGTTTCCAGTTGTTTGTTTATAGGTACCTAATTATTATTAATTATTGGTTATTTTTCAAACAGATTTCCTCCGTGTCCCGCGATCCAGATTTGCCAATTTCTACACGTCTACTACTTCATTTGCTTTTGAGTTGTGTACGAAACTTATTTTGTTCCGTGAATGGTGCATATTCCTCTACATTTTGCGGCATGAGTTCGTACCACTGATGGACGACATTTTACATGTCTTGAGTAGCTCAGCAAATCTTATTTTAAATTATTAAATTTGACGAATCTGAATTCATTTATGATCGTCACGTAACAGTAAATATAATTTGGAGAGGGTAGATTTTTATAATTCAATCGGATTAGTTCACACCATCTTTATTGTGAAATAAGTGGCAAGAAAGAATTTAGATCTTCTATATGACAAGGGGAGTTCAATCTAGAGTTTGGTGTTTACTATAATGTTCAGTTCAAATATGAGCTTTGTTTAAAGATTTTAAAAATAATCTTAATAACTAGAATGATTGAAACTTTTATCTAAAAATTATTTTTGATCTTCTAGATATTAACATTTTTTTATCATATTCTGTTAGCTTGCAGGTTTCTCGATTAGACTATGCGAGCATTTTTTCCTTGATCGATGTTTCATATCACAATTCATGATCCATCATTAGAATGAATAATTTAGAGAAGAGAATTGAGGATGAAACATTGATGAACAAAAAAACACTCACATAATCTAATCTAAAAATCTACAAACTAACAGTAAAAATTAATGATACCAACTTTCCACAATCCATAATTTTGATTGCTATCGTTTCTGGATTAGATTGTGTGTGAGTTGTTGTATCAACATTTTAGATCACACTCCATGATCCATGATCCATTCATTATTAGGATGATTGTATGTCTCTTTTAACTCTCTACTATCCATCATCTCATGATGATGAATCATGGAGTTGACCTAAAACATTGAGACAAAAACTCAAACACAATCTAATCCATAATTTTGATTGCTACCGTTTCTGGATTAGACTGTGTGTGAATTGTTGTGGCAACATTTCGGATCACACTTCATGATCTATGATGACCTGTTTATCATTAGAATCATTTTATATCTCTTTTAACTCTCTATTATTTATCGCTCATAATTAATCACAAAATAGAATAAAAAACATTTATACAAAATTTCTCACAGTTTAAAAGATCAACGATCAACAGTTAATAGAAAAAAATTATGCGAATATCCAGTGAGTCCAATGTCACTGTAATAAACAAGAGTAGAAATCGGAATAGTGCAGGCAATGTGTATTATTCGAAGTAAAGGATGTGAGAATAAAAGTACCTGTAGTGATGAGGGCAGACCTAATGGCAGCGACGCTCCATGAAGGGTGGACAGATTTGAGAAAAGCAACTGTGCCGCTGACATGAGGACAGGACATGGATGTTCCCGATTCAAATACATAATAGGCGGGCTTTGTACCACTGGGAACGTCAGCAGACTGGTTGTTTGGAACCCAAGCTGCAAGTATGTTCACACCGGGTGCACTGATATCTGGCTGCACATATTCACCAACAGTTTTATCAGTCTGTCTGCAGTTTTGTAAGAGAAAAAGTTAACAGAACCTTTTGATAGTCTCACCTTGAGTATGTTCTCAGTAAGTGGACCAGGACCTCTCGAAGAAAAATATGCAACCTTGGGGGCAGGTTTATAGTTTGTGACTGCAACAGTTCTAAGAATTGTTGCTACTGGATTGCTGAGACAGAAAGTATATGTTTAGAACCTCACACAATGTTCACAGTCCTTTTGAATTGTAAAGACAATTGTTTGCAGAAGCTCAGAGTGAACTACTATACCTTGTTAATTTTATGTAAGAGAGAATCTCGTCTCCATCTTCACTACTGACCGCAGATGAAGGAAATGTGCCGTAGTTTGAAGCCACAGATCTTCCCAAATCGTCCACCACAATCATTCCTCTGCCTTGTGAGCTTTGCACTGCAGCTTTCTTCATTCGTTTAGAGATAGTGTACCCATCTGAACATACTACAATCTTACCCTTGGCCTTTTCTGGGTCCAGAGATCCAGGGTAACAATTGCTAAGAATCCAGAAGAAGGAATATCAATGCTTTCTGCTAATCAAATGGCATATGACAATTCAAAGTAGAAAAACAACTCAAAAATGCAGAGCATATTATGCAGGGGAGTCATAAAACTTGGATTTTGTTTTCAAAATCCATTACCTTGCATCATCACTGGAGCTCACATTGGAAGCAATATCTCCTCCAAAGACAAGAGGATACAAGGCGGAGCGGCTAAGATTGGAAAAATTGATAGCTTCCCCCTGAAGAAATATCATACAGAGGAGGGATTAATCAGTTGCTGTAAACCCCAACTGAAAAATATGCATTCACAAAAACAGGGGAGGTTTAGGAACAGCTAGTCTCACTTTGAATACTTTCCCATTTCCCAAAACTATGTCGGATTGAAAATCTCTATCAATAGTAGTTGCAGCCACTGTCAAAATCCAGGGAGCAGTATTAACGATGGAGTATGAATCAGGGCCATCATTTCCTGCGGAACAGACCACCAGAATTCCTTTCTGAGCAGCGTGGAATGCTCCTATGGCGATGGGATCGTTGGGGAAATCCAATTGGAAGACCGAAGCGGATCCGAGTGAAACAGATATAACGTCGACTCCATCATTAATGGCGTCGTCTAGCCCGGCAAGAATGTCAGAGCCGAGGCATCCTTCCTCAGAGCACACTTTATAAACTGCAATTCTGGAGGAGGGGGATCCGCCTTTTGCAGTTCCGGCAGCAAGGCCGTAATAATTAGCGTGGTCGACAAGGGACCCTCCTGCTGTCGACGCCGTGTGAGTTCCATGGCCTTGGGAATCCCGGGCGGAGCGACCCCCCTTGTAGAAGCGTGCGCCTATAATTTTCCTGCTCAATACTTATCTGTATGAGCAAACAAATGTCTTTCCTTTATGTACAGTCGGTGGAATATCCATACCTATTGCATGTAAAATCCTGTCCTCCCATGCATTCGCCCTTCCACCGAGATGGAACTGGTCCTATCCCGCCATCGCTGAAACTCTCCGATTCAGGCCATATGCCTGATTAATGTTTACCCATTGCAAACTAGAATTAAATAGCTGATTTCTTCTCTGTCAAACAGATCTATGAAGCTTTAAAAAGGATGACAAAGCATATGGGAATGAAGAAGAAAACATTACAAACTAATATTGGACTCACATTGAACAGTATAAACAACAGAATACAGAATGGTTTGAATTCTCAAACTGTGTAAGAACGAAGGAGAAAACAGAAGAATTGCATCCGACTCAAATCTATCAGCATGGTATAAGCAGTGAACAAAAAAACATTACAAACCAATAGGGCTCATAGCCTCATATTGAACAGTATTAACAAAAGAATACAGAATTTTGTGTGAATTTTCAAACTGTACAAGAACAAACAATTAAAGAGAAGAATTGCATCAGACTCAAATCTTTCAACATGGTATAAAGCTGATGCATTGGAGACCAGCATTGGTCCAGAGCTTTCAATATCCAATACTTAGAGCAATTAAGCAAGAAAATCCACCTAGTTTGCCTTCAAATACTGTAAAATGCTAGGGGTGGTTTGAACAAAAATTTGCTTGTGCCACTACTTCGCCCTGAACCACTCCTTACTCATCCCTTCTGTTTTCATTAATGAAAAGATTGCACGGAGCTCCAACGCGGTCTGCAATGTTTTCAGGTTTTAAATTTTTTGTCAACAAATTTTGCCAATTCAATTTTTTTGGGGGAGCTGGACATTGACCCAATTTTGGAAACATTGTTTTGTGCAGATTACAGGAGTGAAAAAGCCTTCTATAAGCTCTAGTACTACTAATTATTATTGCTATTTCTGTGCAAGAACTGAAATTGCCTTTAATGGGGTTTGGACCAGCTCTTCCACAGTCCGGACCACTACCTCGAGCTCAGAAGCAGCCCCACTAGTAACATTGATGATTTGAAAATGAAAAGGTCGGAATCTAGTTCTCATCCTTAAATCCTAAGAGATAAAACAGCCGCCAAAATGAAACAAAAATTAATATTTTTTGCAGAAACAGAGAGCAATCGCTGTTCACCAATAAATATATGGTGGGCCAGAGTATCCACAAACAGGGGACATTTTAACACACAGAATTCCTTCATAAAACAAAGGGCAATACATGTAAGACCTGTATCAAGCATGCCGATGATGGTATCACCAGAAACAGTATAAGAGGGCGCGGATACGCCAGACTGAGTCTGCAGGAAGTCCCATGAGTGGGTTGTGTGGAGCTCAAAGACTGGATCAGGGAACACGGATACTACTCCAGGTTTCCCTGCCAAAATCAGTACGCACCTATTAAATTGTGACTTATTCCATCTCATTCTACATGTATAGACAAATTAGAAGAGGCGTGAAAGTATACCAGACATGGCAGCAGCTACCTCCTTGGACATAACTGCAGAGAATCCTGTGAAAGCATGGGTATAGCTATAAACAAGCGACAACTGTGCATCGTCCTCACTACATGACATTTGCCACCATCAATACATAACTAAATTAACAATAACCAATACTTTCCCAGCATTAAAACCAAAAATAGTGGTATGACTGTACCTTCCCAGGACAGAAGATAGCAGTTCCACATGGCTAGCTACTATGGATTCTCTTTCTCGGCCATTCTCAGAGCTCCCCATGTAAACAATGTACATCTGACCTCACGCAAGCACATACCCATAAGTTGTCAAAGCTTTCTAAGATGGCATACAAGTTTAGAATTCATATAAGCAGAGAATTAGAGCAAATGATTAAGCTTACCTGTCCATCCTCTGCATTTGTCTTGCAGAACAGGGGATCTGAAAGTAAGGTGACCGTAAGAAGAATTATAATTCTAATAAACATCATCTAAATCTTTTGAGACTTCTCAGAGCTACGTTACAGATCCTTGCTATAACTAAATTATTCTTCTCCACCCCAATCAGAGCAAAATAAATACAGATTTGAGCAAAGTTCCATGAATGTGTTGGCGACAGTGGGCAGTAAGAAAAAAGTGACTAGTTTCCTTTTTTTCTAATGTCTGTCATGATGAGCACTAAGAAGAGGAGGACCCACAGGGAAACGAGTAATTGACAGAGCTCTGAGCGAGGGGAGGGCCCATTCAATGGAATAACAGCACTGATAAAACCCGGATAAGTCGGGTGGTGGACACCATTGATGTTTCTTTTTTTTTTTTTTTTTTTTCTCTTTTTCAAAAGAAATTATTCTCCTGCTTTTTCTATTGCGAAATTGTTGGCTCTAATTTTATTCCAATCATATCATATGGAAAAGGAAAACAAAGAATCTTCCTATTAAATTAGTATAAATAAATGATTGATCAAGTTGATCAATTGGGCTGAAGCTATTCTGGCTCCAAAATAGACCTTCCGTACAACGTGATAGCGACGTGTTAGCAGCCGTTTATTGCAAAATCGACGGTGTAAAACGCGTGACTAACACAACGTGATAGCGATGTGTTAGTCAATCACAGCCATTTATTGCAAAATCGATGGTGTAAAACACGCGACTAACACGCGTGTTAGTCAATCAGTACTGCCATTTGGAGCCAGAATAGACGCGTCCAATCAATTGACCTAAAATTAATGATTTGAGACTGCTAATGTTATAGGATTGAATGTTTAAATTTATGTAAAATTGAATTTAGGTTTAAATTTGAAGAAGATTTTTTCAAGTAATATAAATGTTTTAATTAATTTTTCAATTTAGAGTAGTTGTTGGAGGTAGGAATACTAAAAAAAAAAATTCACTTGGTTACAACTCAATTCATGAAAAGTAGAATTAAAATAGTTTGACTAACTAATCAATATAAGTAGTGTTATTAGGATAAGTGAGCTATTGATGATAGTATCTTTTCACTATTTAGTTTGACTACAAAATAGGTAATAGTAGAGTCAATTATTTCCATATCACTTTTTATTCTAATCTTTGAAATGACTTCATTTTGTTTAGTTGGGATTAAATGAACCAATGATAGAAAATAATTAAAATAGGTTGAACAGTTTTGTAATCTATATCTTTTATCAAAAAAAAAATTCAAATATTAAAAATCATTTTATTTATTATTCGCATTTCCTCACATGTCCTTCAATCCACATGCTCATGGTTTGTACTCTAATATGAAATGACACTAAAGGAGACTTAATGTTATGTTTGGATTTTGAATAGATTTATCATAATATATCTGTGTCTACTATTGCTAGGAGTCATAGTGCAAATCTTTATGATTTATAGATTTTAATTTGATATAAAGAATCTTTGACATTATTTGCATTGATATTTGTATATATAATTGTTGTGAATAATTAAAAATGAAAGGATGTTTTGTAGCATTATTTGTAAACCATTTATGCACAAACTAGTGTGAGTTCGGGAATGGGAGTAGTGTGAAATCATTTGTTTACAAAAGTGCATACATTTTTTTTTTCATTTATTGAAAGATCATAAATAACTTAAAAAACAAGAGATTGTTTGTGTAGCATTGAAAATTGCATACCCTTACAATTTCACACGACACAAAACCTCCCTTTAGTTTAGGAAAAGATGTTTTATAATTATGTTATGATTTTGTCAAAACATTAAGTTTTTAGTAAGTTTACAATGTCTTGTAGTTTTTGAGTTTGATTTTCTCGGGCATAAGCGTTGAGTGTGAATATCTACACAATGCGTTAGCATCCCACAAAAATGTGTGATTCAATGAACCACTATAGAGTTATGTTTCCTAGAAACTACCAATGTAATGCCTGTTAGCAACAGCCAAGAAGGAAGATTGAGAGGAGGGGGGGCGGGGGGGGTTGAATCAGTCTTCATCGAAATATCAAACTTAATCACAAAACATAGATTTGATAAATTGCAGGAACAAAAAAGATAATTAAATTGAGAGCACAACACACAACACCAAGATTTTGACGTGGAAAACCCAGTTAAGGGAAAAAACACGGTGGGAACCTACCCACAGTAAGATGATACTCTGTAGTAGTATGTGAAAATATTACAATGAGGAATGCACATGCATTCAGGCACACTGCCTAGAGCTCACTACTCAAAAGATAATTGCCTGGTTATAAGTTTTAGACTACAATAAGTTTTAGACTACAATCTAGAAGAAATGAACTGAAAGAATAACATCTCCAAATGCCTAATTATAGTTTCGGTTAAGCACAAATGTCTGCTCTACAACACCAATCTCTCCTCAATCTCAACATGAAGGATAAATATCTTGTTCGCACATAAACCTCTCTTTGATAATGCAGACATAACATTGACACCTAAATTACATGAGTATATCACCTATATATATATAATTCATCAACCTTGATAACAAGGTCGACTAAACCTCAACCCTCAATTACAAAAATATATCACACGATACAAAGATCGACCACCGGACCAATATAATGGTTTACATGACATAACATGGACCTAAATCAAATTCCCGAATGGTCAACTCCACCGGAAATCACGCCAAGATCAACCGCAACACGCTACACCACCAGGAAAATCGCATAACACAAAAATCATCACCGGTTCATAGAAACCACCAAAACCTCGCACAATGATCAATGTGGATCATCAAAACAAATAGGACATTACTAGGAAACACCATCAAGCACGTTAGAATCATCAGAAACAATTGTGCCAACACCACTTATCAAATCTTCATATGTCAACAACTGAAAGCTCAAGAACACAACCAATCAACATTTGTCATGAAGAAAGATAACTTGCGGAGCACCAAATCACAATCCATCTAAAATAAAGATACACAAGACCATCCCGAGCAATATCACAAAAACTCAGCACAAGATCTGATCACACCAAAATATACTGGAGGAAATATTGAACTCTGCAAAACAATGATCAACAAAACAACACTACAAACCGGATCATAAGATCTTCCCAATCTGCAATCATCGGAACAAAGGAGTATGTTGACATCAATGACAACAACATATCCTAGCAACAACAATCTCCAACAATCTTCCCTTTTGGCATTGATGGCAACATATGAATGTGAAAAACAATCAATGCAAAGAAAGAAGATATCTCTAGCAAACTCCCCCTAAGATTAGGACATATAAAGTAGTTTTCACATGATCTCTCTTCCCCTTTGACAACAATGCCAAAGATCTAAAAATAAAAAACCAAACTTAATCTCCCCCTTAGAATATGAAACATGAATCTCTCTCCCCAAAACACAGACTACTCCAGCAGAGGAGCAACACCAATTAACCAATCCAAATAAAAAGATAAGACTGTGAAGTCCACCGAATTGATGCAACTTAATGCATCTAGTTCTCACTAGAAGGGGTGGATACCCCTAACTTGTCTCTAAAATAGACAAATGTATCTGCAGGCAAAGGCTTAGTGAAAATATCAGCTATTTGTTCCTTTGTAGATACATACTCAAGCTTCACCTTCTCTTCACTAGCTTGCTCTCTCAAGTAATGATATTTGATTGACGCATACTTAGTCTTTGAATGTTGCACTGGATTCTTTGACATGTTAATAGCACTAGAATTATCATAGTATATAACAGTAGGCTCATCATAAAAAAATCTGATATCCTTCAACATTTGCTTCATCCAGAATACCTGACTGCAATTACTAGTAGCAATAATGTACTTAGCTTCAACAGTAGACAAGGACACTGAATCTTGTTTCTTACTACCCCATGAAACCAACTTCTTACCCAAAAAAAATGCTCCACCAATAGTGCTCTTTCGGTCATCAACATCACCAACCCAATCTGCATCACTGTAGGCACATATCATGAAATCATCATTCCTCGGATACCATAAACCATAATTCATAGTTCCTTTCAAGTATCTAAATATTCTCTTCACACTAGTGACATGACTCTCTTTCGGATCAGCTTGATATCTAGCAGCCATGCACACAACATGCATAATGTTCAGCCTAGTCTGAGTAAGATATAGCAGTCCACCAACCATAGATCTATACAAACTCTGATTAGCATTTGGAGTTTCATCATTCTTAGAAAATTTACAACTAGTCACCATAGGATTTCCAATAGGTTTAGAGTCATCTAAACCAAACTTCTTCAACAATTCCTTCACATACTTAGTTTGAGATATGAACATACCTTTTCCAGTCTGTGAAATATGCAAACCTAAGAAGAATTTCATCTCACCTATCATAGACACCTCAAATTCTTTTTGCATATCACTAGCAAAATTCATGCTCAAGTCATCATCACCTCCAAAGATAATATCATCAACAAAGACTTCAACAATCAGGATGTTATCATTTTCTATCTTAAAGTACAGATTACTGTCAGTGACACCTTTACTAAATCCCAATTTCAACAAATTTGTATCTAGTCTAGCATACCAGGCTCTAGGGGCTTGCTTCAATCTATAAAGAACTTTCTTCAGTCTACATACCATGTCTCCATCATCTGACAATAAAAATCCATCAGGTTGCTCAATGTAGACTTCTTCCTCAAGATCACCATTCAAAAAGGCAGATTTGACATCCATCTAATATACCTTGAAATCTTTATAAGCAGCATAAGCAAGCAACAATCTAACAGCTTCAAGTCTGGCCACTGAAGCAAAAGTCTCCTCATAATCTATTCCTTCTTTTTGAGAATATCCTGTGCAAACTAGTCTAGTTTTATTTCTGACAAATTCACCGGCTTCATTTAATTTGTTCCTGAATACCCATTTAGTACCAATAACATTCTTATCCTTAGGTCTAGGCACAAGTTCCCAAGTATTATTATTTTAAATATGATCTAGTTTTTCTTCCATAGCTCTCATCCAACTTTCATCTTTGCAAGCTTCAACAACATCTTTAGGTTCAACTTTAGAAATTAGGCATTCTTCTTCAACAACTAACCTTCTTCTAGTCATTACACCTTTATTCTTATCACCAATAATCTGATTTTCAGAATGATTCAATCTTACATACCTCAGAGTCTTCTGATTGTTCTGATTATTAGGTTCCTTCACCTCTTCACTAGCAACAACAACATCCAGATTAACTATCTCTACTGGATCATTCTGCTTAGGCTCTTCAGTCTGAATAGGAGTTAAAGCAATATGTTGTCCATCATCATAACCACATGCTCTGATCTCTTTTCCAAGGTTCTCATCCACCTTCACATTTGCACTCTCCACTATCTTTCTTAGTTTCTTGCTGTAGCACCGATAGGCTATGCTCTTTGTTGAATATCCCAAGAAAATTCCTTCATCACTTCTAGCATCAAACTTTCCTATATCCTCATCTCTCTTGATATAGCATTTGCTACCAAATACTTTGAAATATCTCACAGTAGGAACATGACCAAACCATAGATCATAAAGGGTCTTACCGGTATCACCTTTGATGTGAACTCTGTTGAATGTGTAAACAACAGTACTAATGGCTTCTCTCCAGTAGATCTTCAGAACATTCCCTTCAATCAACATAGTCCTTGCAACATCCAAGACAATTTTGTTCTTCCTTTCAACAACTCCATTCTGCTAAGGGGTTCTAGGAGCAGATAATTGTCTTATAATCCCATGCTTCTCACAGAATGAATTGAACTCACCGAAACAAAATTCTCCACCTCTATAAGATCTCAGACACTTCACCTTCAATCAAGACTCAGTCTCAACCTTTGCTTTGAATATCTTGAATTTTATCCAACGCTTCTGATTTCTCCTTCAAAAAGACAACCCACGTCATCCTAGAATAATCATCAATTAGCAGCATAAAATATCTATCACCCTGCACACTTCTAACATTTGTAGGTCCACATAGGTCAGTATGCACACAATCTAGCAATCCATCTGATGTATATTATTTGCTCTTGAAAAAAATCCTTGTTTGCTTACCCAACTGACATTCCTTACATATTGGATTAGCAGTCTTAACAATCTTAGGTAAATCTCTAACAACTTGTGTAGAACTGATCTTAATAATTGAATCTAAATTTACATGACACATTCTCCTATGCCACAACCAACTCTCATCAATCTGAGAAATCAAACAACTTTTCTCACCAGAATTCAAATAAAAAATGTTACCTTTTGTCTTAGTTCCAGATGCAATTTCTATACCGGAGGCATTAAATATCTTGCATTTTCCATCCTTGATTTGTAGATCATAACCTTTATCAACCATCTGTCCAACACTCAAAAGATTATGCTTCAAACATTCAACATACAAAACATCATCAATTTTATGCTTACCATCAAAAGAAATAGAACCTCTCCCATGGATCACACAGGCTTTGTCATCTCCAAATCTAACTATTCCACCATCATATCTTTCCATACTTACAAATTTTCTTTTATCACTGGTCATATGATGTGAACAACCACTATCAATTACCCATTCATCTTTCTCTTCAACCTTAGCAGCTAAAGCTTTCTCCTCAATAACACAACTAGTGGAATCAACAAGTACAGGTCCGTCTTCTTTAATGGCAAGGAATACAACTTCATCTCCTTCTGATTCTTCATCTGTAATACCTTCATCATCAACATAATAACAGTTTTTTTTTATTCCTATACTTTTGACTAGGCTTGTAAGGCTTATCTTACTTCTCATTCTTTTCATATCTATCATTCTTATCATTCTTATCAAACTTATCATCTTTGTCATACTTAGCCATTCTCTCTGGGCATCTAGAAGAAAAATATCCTATCTTATTACAAGAGAAACATTTCAAAGGCAACTTTCCATCATACTTACCATCTCCTTTAAGAAATCTTCGAGCAATCGGTGCTTCAAGTTCATCCATCTCCCTTTCTTGCTCTTCCATCTCTCTTCTCTCTCTTTCATATCTAGATATTGTACACTCATCAGGACCATATTTTTGCTTACCGGATACAGATGCAGATGCTTTGAATGCAGTCTCAGACTTTCCATGTGATTCTCCAAAATCACTTAGCTCAAATGCATCAATCTTTCTAACCAACATATCTCTTGTCATTGTAGTCACACTCTGGATCTCATCAATAGCAACAACCTTATGTTTATAAGTAGGAGACAAAGATCTCAGCACCTTAGCAACAATTTCATCTTCCTTAATGGTTCCACCAGCACATTTGATACCAAGGACAAGATCATGCACCTTAGCCATGAAAGAGTATGTTCTCATCATCTCCCATCTTCAACATCTCATATTTTCCTTTCAAACTTTTCAACTTAGCAACCTTCACTTGTTTATCACCCTCATACAAAATCTCAAGCTTCACCAAAATCTCATGTGCGGTCTAAAGTCCCATTACATTTGACATCTCATAATCAGTCAGGGCACTAAGTAATGCTTCCTTTTCTCTAATATTATGTTCAGCTTCCTTGATCTCATCAGGAGTAGTCATTCCATTCGGAAGAAAAATATAGGCATTCTTTGTAATCTTCCATAAATCTTCACTAAGACATTTTAAGTGTACTTCCATCCAGTCCTTCCATATAACATAGTTACTCCTATCAAATCTTGGACTATCCTTCTTAAAGATAACCCCTTGAGCTGCGATCTCAGATCTCTTCTAAGCTTCTACCAGAGGATCTAGCTCTGATACCAATTGTTAGTAGTAACCAAGAAGGAAGACTGAGAGGGGGGGCATGAATCAATCACAAAACATAGATCTGATAAACTGCAGTAACAACAAAGATAAGAAAATTGAGCACACCACACAAGAACAAGATTTTGACGTGGAAAACCTAGTAAAGGGAAAAAGCACGATGGAAACCTACCCACAGTAAGATGATACTCTACAATAGTATGTGAAAATATTACAATGGGAAATGCACATGCATTCAGGCACACTGCCTAGATCTCACTACTTGAAACATAATTGCTCGAAAGGCTACAACCCTCAAGGAAGTCTCACTGACTTACAATAAGATTCAGACTACAATCCAAAAGAAATGAACTGAAAGAATAGCATCTCCAATTGCCTGATTATAGTTCCGGTTAAGCACATATGTCTCCTCTACAACACCAATCTCTCTTCAATATCAAGACGAAGGATAAATCTCTTGTTCGTACATAAACCTCTCTTTAATAATGGAGACATAGCATCAACACCTAAATTACATGAGTATATCACCTATATATACAATTCATCAACCTTGATAACAAGGTCGACTAAACCCTTGACCCTCAATTACAAAATGATATCACACAATACAAAGATTGACCACCAAACCAATATAATGGTTTACATGGCATAACATGGATCTAAATCACATTCCCAAATGCTCAACTCCACCAGAACTCATGCCAAGATCAACCGCAACATGATACACCACCAAAAAAAACACATAACACGAAAATCATCAACGGTTCATAGAAACCACCAAAAAATTGCACAACGCTCAATGCGGATCATCGAAACAAAAAGGACATGACTAAGAAACACCAACAAGCATGTTAGAATCATCATAAATAGTTGCACCAACACCACTTATCAAATCTTCATCTTTCAACGACTAAAAGCTCAAGAACACAACCAATCAACAACTGTCACGAAGAAAGATAACTTGCGGAGCAGCAAATCACAATCCATCTAAAATGATCAAACTAGAATATATTGGAGGAAATACCGAACTCTACAAAACAGTGATCAGCAAAACAACACTACAAACTGGATCATAAGATCTTCCCAATCTCTTCTACAACCTAAAGCTTTGGACACAAAAATATTATATATTACAGCTACATTGAGCTCCTGCATGTACGTCCTTTTTTTTTAGTGTTGAACAACATTTTAGCATTCAAAGGATCACCCTTGGGATGATTGTGGTAGCTTCCAAGAAGAATCCTCTTGTTGGGTTTTTTTATCTCTTCTTCACTATGGAGACTTGGTATTATTATTTATTCATAGTATATTTCACTCTTTTCACTAAAAGAATTGCACTCACTATTATTTTATGAATACCTATTTAATATGCTACAAATGTTCCTATGTTGTCTTACTAAAAAACAAAATTCCATCCAAGTAAACAATGACAAACTTACCAAAGAATTTCATCAAAAATTTGTTCATCGTCACATGAATGTACTTGGTGCATTGTATATGATAGTGGAATTGGAAAACTAATTCTTGAATCTTTAAAAGCCCAACCATAAGAAAAGATTCAAATGTTAATCCAGTATCATACCAATGGAACTCTTCCTCAAGAAATGCAAGCATAAAACAAACATAAACAAATAACTACAAGCATTCAAGAAACACGACTCCATTGCTCTCTTATCTACCAAGATCTTGTATTCAATAATATTTTCTCTCAAATTTGTGAGCACAATGCACAAGAGGCTATGGAGAATGGAGTTGGTTGTTTAATGTATTTAATGATTAGAAATTGTGAAGATTGCCAAGGTTTTCAAAGTATGCAAAATGATCTCAAAATAGTGTTGTTACCAATTTCAGCGGGACTGAATTTGTGAGATAGCCCTAGGAAACTTGTCCGCTTTGTATGTCACATACTCCGAGATTGGCTGACCTACCTCTTCAGTCATGTCATTTTCGTGTCTTTTTAATGTGTCTTTTCTTTTTTTAGGGGTAGCTTTTATTTTCTCTTTTTCATGCAAAATGGGTTTTAAAACCTGAACTGCATGTTTGAGTCATTTGTCTTGCACATTGGGTTTTAAAACCCAACCTGCTAGTTGGTCTTGTGTTAGATGCACATCGAACTTTAAAGTCCAAAGTGCAGATTCCACTTTTTTTAGTGCAGATCAAAGTTTAAACTCCGATCTACAGGGCATAGGCAACTGCATGTCAAGTTTTAAAACCCGACATGTATTTTTTATTGCTTTGTTTAAAGCACGTCGAAGTTTAAACTTTGACCTACGGGTCTTTTTTCCTGCAGCTCAGGGTTTAAAACCGACCTATAGAGCGTGTCAATTAATTTTTAGTGCATTAATTGCACTCTTAATTTGCCTTTTTAATGCATTTTTTAGTTTCATTTGGCATCTTAATTGGTAGTTAAGAATTTTTGGTCTCTGAGAGTGCATTTTTCAGCTAAGGAAGTGCGAAGTTTTCTCGGCTTAGTCTTCTCTTTGATTCTTTTCATCATTTCTAGGTATGAGCGTGTTTATGTTTTCATTTTTTACTTTGCCTAGGGTTTGTTTTTCATGTTTTAGTTTCTTTAGGGTTCATTTTAGGTGTCTTGTTCTTCTTAAAACCCTAGTTGCTGTTTTATTTTTGTTTTCCCCAATTTTGTTTGTCAGGATTTGAAATCCAACATACTAGTTCTCTTTCTTAGTTATTTTCGATCTTTAAGTCCTGCTATGCATTTCCTTTGATTTTCCCTAAGATGCATGTTGAAAATAAATCTTCGACTTTTCCCTTGTGTGTTCATTTTGCTCCACTCAAGGATAGGGTTTTAAAACCTGACCTACGATTTCATCATGTTCTTACCCTTTGGGTAGGTCGGGTTTTAAAACTGGACCTGTTGATCGAACTACACAACGATGCATGTCGGGTTTAAGAAGCTAACATGCCAATAGACCTATCCCAAGTGCAGGTCAAGATTTAAAAACCGACCTTCCAGTTCTTGTCCTTCCTTTGACACGTTGGGTTTTAAAACCTGACATGTCAACCCTCTTATAATAGACTTCATATCGGGTTTTAAAACCCGATATGCTAGTGTTTGATCTTCCAAGTGCAGATCAGGTTTTAAAGCCCGACTTGCTATTTTTCATGATGTTTTTGCTAAGTCAGTTTTTGTTTTTCGAATATGGTTTTGATCTGTAAGGACGTGACTTTTATTATGTTGACTCTTCAAGCACTATTCTCTAGTGTTAAAATGCAATCCGTTGGCAAATGCACGAGCTCTCTCCAAGTAAATCAACAGTGAAGAAGATGAAGTACAAGTATGATAAGTACTTGAATATGTTCCCAAAGAGCTCTGTCAAGTCTAATGTGGAGCAAATCTGAGACACTGAAATAGGGCATGTTGATATGAAGGAATTTTTGAAATGGGTTGAGAAGGCTCCCTCCAGGATGACCCATCTCATAGCAAGTGAGATACACAAATATGTATCCTTTTTGGTTGCAGTGCATGATCCCAATTTTGTACTGGAAATAGAAAAACACTTTGACCCTAACACAAGATAGGTCAAATATGTAGATAGAAATGTGGTCATTCGTCTAGATAGTGAGTACTTCAATAGTCTTTTTAAGGGTTCCTATACTGAGGAAGTTGTGGACATTACTCTTGTTAGTGCACAAAATTATTATGAGGAGAATGAGGACAACTATAAGAAAACAATCAACAATGTTTTCATGCAAAGTTCTCAAAACTCTACAACATTTCGATGGTCAAAGTTCTTTCATCGAAGTGATTTCAATGAGGAATATAATGACATCGTCACTTTGTTGTCATGAATAAAGGGGCTTCCAAATTCTCATTATTTTCAGACATGGATGTGGTGGTAAATGAACATCATCAGAAAAGGGAATGACATGATAGACTGGGGTGAGTCAATCAGTGATGGGATTTGTGAACAACTAAAGGAAGTCAAAACTACCTTGAAATTATACATGACTTCCTACCTAATGTATGCAACCGCCTCCATGAGGCAATTTCCAGGACTGTCTACAAAGGGTGATAGAAGGCAAACCCCAGTGTGGGACTATTACTCTCAACTGACTATCACCAATTGGAGAAGTAATTTCTGAAGGGTCAATGATGCTTTCTTTGTTGTATGGATGTCCTTATTTGATAAGAAATTGTAGAAAAAGGTACTTTTAGACGCAGTGCATAATAAAGTTTGTGAGTATGAATGTGTTTTCTTGCAACTTCCTATATTCACATACATCCATGTAGGTTGATTAAGTGGTGAACCTTTTATGCTTCCAAGATATCCATTTGACAAGATTATTGTAATGGAGCTATGTCATCAGTTGGTATATGTACATGAGAGACAATCTTATTCACACAAGACTGGTCTCAAGTCTTCTCAGTCTATTGGTAGATATATAGTGACAACTACCCCCAAAGCCAAGAACATGGGAGACAAAATGAAGTGGGTTACAATGAAAAGGTTCAAAGCCTACAATAACTTTGATTTTCATGGAATGAATAATAAAATTTATAGGAATTATTTACATGTGCATTGACTAGATGTCTAGGTGGATTGTAGGGATGAGAAGGATGTGAGGAGACTGGATTTCAGTTGTCTCACACTCGATCAGTTTGAAAATCTAAATTTGGCCAAGATTCTAGATACATGGGAAGATAATACTAATGATGTTGTGGATCCCATCTACTTCAAGTATGATATTGCTAATACTCCCCTTCCTCTTATTTGGTTGTCACAGAAAGAAAACAAGTCTATTTCTACGAGATTTGCCCCCATCATGGAAAATACCAATGCATGGCTGCTGAAGAAAGTCATAAGAATGAAGAAAATTCTTGCAAGTTCTGGTGATGAGGAGGAAGATGAAGGTTATGTGGGAAAGACTTCATAAATGAGAACAAAGAATAAATAAGACTCATAGGAGCCACCACCAATTTCATCTCTCAAGTCTAAAGGGAAAGGGCCAAAGTACAAATTTACTATTAAAGGGCCAAAGAAAGGAGAATCTTCTCAAGCTACACAAGAAGATGTTTCTAAGAAACCAACATCAAAAGAACCAAGAAAAGGTCAGGAGGAGGGAAAAATAACCCAAGAAGAAGAAATGCAGGATGTAGAGGAATCAATTCCACCATTAGTTTCTACTTCAACAACAACAAAAGTTCCTACTTCAACTTAGGTAACCATTCATTTTATTGAGTCTGATTCATAAGAGGAAGATGAAGAACAAGACTATGAAGGATTCTACATTGTCGGGTCACAAGGAGAAGATGATCAAGAGTTTGTAACATTGTCAAGCCTTCCTAGTTTTGATGATGTACCTATGTCTATGATTGAATCTTCAATCTTAGACTTCACAGAAGAAATGACACAAATTCCTCAAGAACAACAAACAATGACGCTTCCTTCAGATATTGCTACTATAGAAGTTCCACCACTTGTTTCAACTGTCATTGCTACATAAGCTCCACCATTAGTTTCCACCATTGTTGTGATAGAAGCTTCATCTCAAGTCCCTATTGTTGCCATTGCAACTTCCCTCGAACAGTATCTCAAACTGCTACAACTACAAGTCAGACCACATCACAAGTTCTAGTAACTGCACAGGCCGGTAACCACAACTCCAATAACAAAATCAGATCTTCCTCCATGAGAAAGAAAGAAACAAGTAATCTCGCCAAATGATTTTGATTTTGGTCAATTAGGTCTTGTTAAATAGAAAGTCACCAAGAAGCCCGAGACTGTTTATAGAGTCTTGGTTGATCTAGTGAGTAAAAGAAAATATGCTGCAATCTTGGTACCATCCTCAGGCAAAAAATAAGGATCAAATTCAACCTGCAGATTATACTGTGCAAACTGTGGAACCTAGTGTGGAAATGCATGAGAGTGTTAAGCAACACTCTCAATCTTTCTTGATATCTCTCATGCACATACTTGATCAGGAAAGGGCTGAGAAGATAGAATGGAAGCAAAAATGTGAACAACTGATTAGCATACTTCTTAAAGTTATGCAATCATCACAAGAAGTAGAGTACATAGTTTCTTCTGTAGATGGAGCAAAAGTCAAGAAAGTAGAGGAAGTGGGCATCAAGGGCTAGTGGTAGAGGAATGGATTGTTGGGAATTGGGAAGGACAACTGAGAGGGGGAGGGTGAATCAGTTGTCAATAAATTGTAACCCAAAACAAATTATTCCAACTTAAAACTTAGTGACGGTAAAACATATTAACATTTATAGTATTACCGGTACAAATTAATGCATGAAATAGAAAGAGAAACAACATCCACAACACATGACACAGAGATTTTGACATGGAAAACCTATAAGGGGAAAAATCAAAGTGGGAAACCTTACCCACAATCAGGTGATACTACTGCAGATAGTAAGTGAATACAATAATGGGGTCTGCACATGCAGAAAGGCCAACCGCCTAGAGCTCACTACTCAATCACAAAATTAGGAGTCACACTGACTACACAGTTGGATGGTTAAATCCAATAATCAATGTACTGCTTCAATTTAGCATCTTCAATGCCGGATTTAGTATCGGTTTAAGATCTGCGCATGAGGACCAAACACCTTCATAACCTTTCCTTCAACCTTTAGATAATATCTGTTTGATTCGCACAAGGATCTGCTTGTTTTTTCTCTTCACAATAATCTTCAATATATGCATACTCTTCTTCCAAATAAGATCTTACAATTCTTTATACAAAACCTAAGACCTAATGGTTAGGTTGGCTCCTAAAAGATATTACATTTAAATCAATTACAAACTAAGCCTTGGTGCAATACAGTATGTCGGCCTCAATACATTTACACATTATTCAATCAATAAATCATTTCCAAATCATGTCGTGCTGAACTGAAACATGTTTTCCTATGCCGGTTCATAACCTGGATCTATCTACCGGTTAAGGCAAATATGTGAACCCGATCAGACCAATATGCAAAATGCCAAATGCAAACATCCAATCCATGTCTTCGACATAACCAAATGATCTCCATATGATAACAAGTCATCATCAACTTCTTGACTTGCTGGTGCATAAGCCAATATCCATACCGGGACCATAATGTGTCAGTTCATCAACAAACCAATATAACCAAAGTGCCAAATCAACAATGTAGACCTCCAGAAAGATAAGTGTTGACATCAATGACAAAACCAATGCAACACATGATGAAGTCATCCATAATACCAAAAATCTCCCCCTTTGGCATTGATGGCAACACTAGATGGAAAAACATCTAAGTACCAAAACAGAATGCCAACAATCTCCCCTAAATAGATCAACACAAAGTTCTGTACCAAAAACAGAAACAATATAACCAAAACCAAAATACATCTTCAAAGTATAATGTTTTTCCATAGACATCTCTCCCCCTTTGACATCAAATGCCAAAGCAGTTAAAAATCAAAATCAGAACATAACATATAGCTAACTACTCCCCCCGAGTAGTAGCTCTCCTTCATCAAGCCGGAAAAAGGTATTTATGTTAGTCCCTACCGGTTTGATGTCAATCTGCATCATTTAAGGCTCTGTCGGTGGGGTGATTACCCCAAGCTTCTCTCTGAGATATTCAAATGTTTCCTTAGGCAAAGGCTTTGTAAAAATAGCTGCAATTTTCTCTTTAGTGTTCACATAAACCAATCTCACTTCATTTGCTTCAACATTTTCTTTTAGAAAATTATACTTAATAGAAACATGCTTTGTTTTAGAGTGAAATACCGGATTTTTTGATACATCTATTGCTGCTGAATTATCACTATAAATAATTACCTGTTCATTGCATTTTACCTTGATATCCTTCAACATTTTCTTGATCCATAATACCTGAGTGAAATTAGTTGCTGCTGCAACATATTCTGCTTCTGCTGTAGATAGTGATGTGCAGGTTTGCTTCTTGCTGATCCATGAAATTAATCTTCGGCCAAGAAATAATGCTCCACCAGTGGTACTCTTTATGTCATCCACACCTCTTGCCCAATTTGTACCTATATATGCACATAACTCAAAATTGTCATCCTTAGGATACCATAAACCAAGATTTGTTGTGCCTTGCAGGTACCGAAAAATCCTTTTTATTGCAGTTTCATAATTTTCTTTAGGATTGCTTTGAAATATTGAAACAATACATATTGCATTCATTGTATCAGGTCTAGTTTGTGTTAAATAGAGTAAGCCTCCAATCATAGATTTGTACCTTGTTGGATTTATTGGAGCTGAATCATCATTTGATGTCAATTTATCGGTTGTAGTCATAAGAGTGCTTATCGGTTTGGAGTTTTCCATTCCAAATTTCTTCAAAAGTTCCTTCAAGTATTTTGTTTGACAAATGAATATACCTTTATCTGTTTGAGAAATCTGCAAACCTAGAAATTTTTTTATCTCTCCAATCATAGACATTTCAAATTCTTCCTACATCTTATTAGCAAAATCTTTTCATAGCTCTTCTTCTCCTCCAAAAATGATATCATCCACAAATACTTCAATAATCAAAATGTCATCATTGGTAATTTTCTAATACAAATTACTGTCAGCATTACCTTTTGTGTATCCTAGCTTTAAAAGATATTTATCCAGTCTAGCATACCAAGCTCTGGGAGCTTGCTTCAATCCATATAAAGATTTTTTTAATCTACAAACCATATCCTTATCATTTGTTAATGAAAATCCATCAGGATGCTCAATGTAAACTTCTTCTTCAAGATCTCCATTCAAAAATGCACATTTTACATCCATTTGATAAACCTTATAGTTCTTGTGAGCTGCAAATGCAATAAATAGTCTTACTGCTTCAATTCTAGCTACCAATGCAAAGGTTTCATTATAATCTATTCCTTCTTTCTGAGAATAACCTTTACAAACTAATCTTGCTTTATTTTTTATTACTTCACCATCTTCATTAAGTTTATTTCTAAATACCCATTTAGTTCCAATTACATTTTTGTCTTTAGGCCAGGGAACTAATGTCCAAGTATTATTCTTTTCAATCTGTTCTAATTCATCTTCCACTGCTTTTATCCAATGTTTATCTTTACATGTTTCAACAACTGATGCTAGTTCAACTTGAGAAATTAAACATACCTCTTCATTCGCCAATCTTCCTCTTGTCATAACACCTTGATTTTTATTTCCAATTATCTTATTTTCTGAGTGATTCAATCTTACATACCTGGGTTTATTCTAATTTCCATTCATAGGCTATTGTTCTTCACTCACAGTTGAGTTCTCTGATGATGCCGGTGTGACTGGTTCTTCATTCTGTTCTGCTACAATCCATGCCGGTTCATTTATAATCATTTTTACTGCCCATTCAGAACCTATAGATCTTGATTCTCTTCTACAATGTTCATCTATCTTCACATTAGTACTTTCAATGATTTTCTGTAATCTTTTATTATAACATCTATATGCCTTGCTTCTAGTTGAATAACCAAGAAATATTCCTTCATCACTTCTAGGATCAAATTTGCCAATAGACTCATCTCTCCTCATATAGAATTTGCTTCTAAATATTCTAAAATATTTAAGAGTAGGAATATGACCGAATCATAGTTCATAAGGGGTCTTACCAGTTTCACCTTTGATGTAAACTCCGTTGAAAGTATAAACTGTTGTATTTATTGCTTCTCTCCAGTACACATGAGGTAGATTTACTTCCATCATCATGGTTCTTGTTGCATCCAGTATAGTTATGTTCTTCCTTTCTACAACTCCATTTTGCTGGGGTGTCCGGGGTGCTGATAGTTATCTTTTGATTCCATTCTCTTCACAGAATGCATTGAATTCCCTAGATGTAAATTCTCCTCCTTGATCAGATCTCAAACATTTGATTTTATTACCAATTTCATTCTCTACCATTTCCTTGTATATCTTGAATCTTCCAAAAGCTTCTGATTTCTCCCTGAGAAAAGTAACCCAACACATTCTAGAATAATCATCAATTATTAGCATACAATATCTATCACCTTGAGGACTCCTTGTTCTTGTTGGACCACATAAATCAGTATGAATTAAAGAAATAATATTATTGGATTTCTCATAAATGCTCTTAAATGTTGTTCTAACTTGCTTTCCCATTTGACATTCCTTACATACTGGATTATGAGGTTTCATAATCTTAGGTAAATCCCTTATTGCCTTGGTTGAACTGATCTTTACAATGCAATCAAAATTCACATGGTAGAGTCTTTTATGCCATAACCAACTTTCATCAATCTGAGCAATCAAACATGTCTTATCGCTAGTATTCAAGTGAAAGACATTACCTTTAGTCTGATTACCAGTTGCAATTTCCAATCCAGTTCGGTTTATAATTTTGTATTTTCCATTCTTGAATTGTAATTGAAATCCTTTTTCCACTAATTGACCAACACTCAAAAGATTATGCTTTAAACTTTCAACATAATAAACATTGTCAGTGTTGTGCTTACCATCCAAAGATATAGTGCCTCTTCCTTTGATTAAACAAGTTTTGTCATCTCCAAATCTTACTTGACCTCCATGATATTCTTGTAATGATAAGAATTTGCTTTTATCACCAGCCATATGATGCGAGCATCCACTATCAATGATCCATTCATCCTTTTCTTCAATTTTTGCTGCTAATGCCTTCTCTATCGGTTTGACAACAAGTGTCGGTTGATCTTCTTTTATTGCAACAAATGCCCATCCACTATCTGCCAGATCTTCATCAGAATCATCTGTAACACCTTCATCTGCATAGTAACATGACTTATCTCTATTTTCCCTAAATTTGTATCTCTGATATTCAGGGTCAGGCTTATATGTTCTCTTTGCCTCATCTCTTAGTCTTGAATTTCTACCAGGACACCTAGACGCCATATGACTAACTTTATTGCAATTAAAACATTTGAAAGGTGCTTTACCTTCATACTTACTTCCTGTTGGACCTTTAGGCATCTTCCTTGCAAATAGTGCTTCAATTTATTTTGCATAAAGTGCTTTTCAATTAGATTTGTCAGATGATGATGATGATGATGATGATGATGCTTTGAAGGCTATATCAGTCTTGACTATAGCAATAGTACCAAATTCTTCAAGCTCAAATGCTGAAAGTTTTCCAACCAGAGTATCTCTAGATACCGATGTATTGGGCATTGTTCTCAACTCATTAATAGCTCTCACTTTCATTTTGTAAGCCGATAGCAAAGCTCTTAAAACTTTAGAAGCAATTTCATCTTCACTTAAAGATCCTCCACAACATTGTATTCCTAAAATAATTTCATTAACTCTTTCCATAAATGTAAAAATTCTTTCATCCTCTTCCATTTTTAAATTTTCATACTTGACCTAGTAACATTCCAGTTTTGCAATTTTGACAGTGGAATCTCCTTCATTCAATGTTTCTAGTTTATCCCAAATAGCTTTTGTTGTATATCTGTCTGATAATCCCATGATTTGCTGATCTGATGATGCACTTAGAAGTGCTTCTCTTGCTTTGCAATCATTCTCCAAGTCTTTAGCTAAGTTTGACGGATTAGGGTTATTTGGATTAGGAGCAACATAGACATTCTTTGTAACATCCCATATATCTCTTCCAATGCAGATCGGTTTTGTCTCCATTCTGATCTTCCATATACCATAGTTAGTTCCATCAATTTTGGGACTGTCCTTCCTGAAGATATTTGCTACCATAGGATCTCCTCAGGCTGTTAGGCTTCTGGAAAAAGAGGACTAGGCTCTGATACCAATTGTTAGGAACTGGGAAGGACAACTGAGAGGGGGGGTGAATCAGTTGTCAATAAATTGTAACCCAAAACAAATTATTCCAACTTAAAAATCAGTGCCGGTAAAATAGATTAACAGTTATAGTATTACTGGTACAACTTAATACATGAAACAAAAAGAGAAACAACATCCACAACACATGACATGGATATTTTGACGTGGATACCTTGTAAGGGGAAAAACCACAGTGGGAAACCTTACCCACAATTAGATGATACTATTGCAAATAGTAAGTGAATACAATAATGGGGTCTGCACATGCAGAAAGGCCAACCACCTAGAGCTCACTACTCAATCACAAAATTAGGAGTCACACTGAATACACAGTTGGATGGTTAAATCCAATAATCAATATATTGCTTCAATTTAGCATCTTCAATGCCGGATTCAGTACCGGTTTAAGCTCTGCGCATGAGGACCAACACCTTCATAACCTTTCCTTCAACCTTCAGATAATATCTGTGTGATTCGCACAAGGATCTGCTTGTTTTCGCTCTTCACAATAATCTTCAATATATGCACACTCTTCTTCCAAATAAGATCTTACAATTATTTATACAAAACCTAAGACCTAATGGTTAGGTCGGCTCCTAAAAGATACTATATTTAAATCAAGTACAAACTAAACCTTGGTGCAATACAATATGCCAGCCTCAATACATTTACACATTATTCAATCAATAAATCATTTCCAAATTGTGTCATGTTGATCTAAAACATGTTTTCCTATGCCGGTTCATAACTTGGACCTATCTACCGGTTAAGGCAAATATGTGAACCCGATCAGACCAATATGAAAAATTCCAAATGAAAACATCCAATCCATGTCTTCAACATAACCAAATGATCTCTAGATGATAACAAGTCATCATCAACTTCTTGACCTACCGGTGAAACATATACCAGTAACTGTGCATAAGCCAATATCCATACCGGGACCACAATGTGTTGGTTCATCAACAAACCAATATAACTAGAGTGCCAAATCAACAATGTAGACCTCCAGAAAGATAAGTGTTGACATCAATGAAAAAACCAATGAAACACATGACGAAGTCATCCATAATACCAACATGGATTGATCGCTTGAAATTAGAAGGATCAAATCTCCTCAATTCTATAGTCGAGATCTTGCTAGATTTTGAAAGTGCACAAGTGTAGGTGCTGGATGTACAGTGATTATTATACCAAGAGGTAGAAGAGTTTGAAAAAGATCTGGCACTATGGGATAAAATGAGAGAATACAGGGTACACATCCTTGTTGAGAATAATTTTGTACTCACTCGAGGTGAATATATTCAAACTCGAGCAATGCTAGCACACAAAAATGAATTAACAAAGGTATTGGTCAAGGATTTAGATCAAGACAGGAAAACATGTGCTAATGGAGTTGTTGATATTTCATCAAGGATAACCGAGTTGCCTTGCTAGTTATATGATAAGGATCACAAGGTTTTACCTAGTGATACTATTGAAAAGGAATTCTTTGCTATGATAAGCCAGGTAGTTAATGATGAATTTTCTTTGTCATCATTCGACAAGTTAATTAAAATCCAAGTTAACTTGGATGATTTTGCATCCATATTGAAGAAAGATAAAAAATGTATGTAAACGTCAGAGATTAAATTGTCCGTGTTCATGCCATCTCCAATTCAACAACAATGCCGGATAAATCCAAGATGAAAGCTACATTGGTTAGATTTGAAGAATTTCAAAAGACCAATGAGGGGGAAGAATGAAGAATAAAGTGCCATCGACACTAAGTAGAATTCATGTAGCTACATCTTTTCTTACTGCAAATTTTCTTGCAGTTGCATTTTTATTCTATGCAGTAGTTGGTCAAATGGGACTCATTAGTTGAATTAGTCAAGTGTGCCCATGTTTTTCTCAACTCCTTTCCTATAAAAGGAGGAACCTCATTTGTAAATATTTATCTTTATATGCTTAGTAAAACTCTGCCGAATTGTTGCCTCAAGTGAGACTTTGAGCTCTTTTGTTGTGAGAATTAATCAAGTAAATAAAGGAGACAACTCTCTTTGTTTCCAAACTTTGAGTTGGGCAAGAAATTGTGTATATGAGTAATTTTTTTTTCGTTCATTGCTTATATATGTTCTTTAATTCCTTGATGGTATTGGTGTTTGGTTAATGTTATTAAAGGAGTATTCTAATTGTGATTATAGACTTTGGGATATTTTTCATATTTGGTAAGTCTTATTGTGATATGGTGATTAAGTAGGAGGCTTTGTACTACAATTGATTACTTTTGGTTAATAAAAAGTCTCACCTATAACTGTAAGACTTTGAGCTGCAAGTTATAATAGTTATTAGATTGGAAATTGGATTGCACTCACATAAGACTTTGTGCTTATGCTGATTTAGGGATATATATTGATGATTGTAAGTGTAGTTAGTCTATTAGTTTGTAAGAAGTTTTATCAAGTGAAGGGATATATGTTAATTCTACAAAAAGAGAATTATACACCCTGAGCTTACCCCCCAAATTTACTTTCAAGTTGTTGAAATACCAAAATTCTACTAGGGAACCTCCTCTTGATGAGAGGAGAGACTGTCAAAACATAGCTGTGTGTGAAAAATATATTTTTCCATTGGTACACTGGTGAAAAAATATTCACCCAACAGTTTTTTGGTGACTCCGCTTGGGAGCAACGTGCAACTAATATTTTCTCTTTTGGGTTGTAGTGTGTTTTTCCATTGTAATATCTTTATTGCTGATTTTATGAAAGTACTAATCTGGTTGATTGAAGTTACACTTGTGGACAACAAGTAGCGGGAATTATTCATCCTACCTTTGAGTTTTTGCAACAACATTATTTTCAATTTGTGTCTCCTCCTCAAACAAGATTTCCTTTGCAGCAAACAAGGAGTTTTCCTCTTACTGAACAACAAACTCCTATTTTAAGTGAGGCATCAAGTCTACAAGTTGTGGTTATCCTAATTGTCAATCATTTTGTAATTCTCCCATGCAATCCACTAAGTATGGCTTTCCAAGGTCCTATGGGAACCACGTTTGTGTTGGCAATTTGGAGGAATTGATTATGTGTTGCATTGATGTCAAGACTAGCTTGTTTGGTTGTCTATCAGGTTTCGGTAGAGTGGTTGGATTGTGATGTTGATCTGGAGACCATCTCTAGTATTCTCTAGTATTCTCCAGTACATTCAAATTGGTGGAATTTGTTAAGTTCGGTCATTCATGTGCGTGTCACATTCAGTTGGTTTGGGATTTGGTGATCTAAAAGCTATCATATGTTCTAGTAAGCCTTTTAGTTACCAGTAGAGCTTTGTTGAATATATTCAATAAGTGGTGTTGGTGTAGCTTCCAAAAGGCTCTCAGAAAGCTAATGGTTATCATGTTCATGTTCTAGTTGATCAGTGGTGTTGCATTTGGATTATGGCGACCTATTTTCGATTCGGCATTATTCTGTGTTATTCTCCTAGGTTATGGACCGGTTTATGTAATGTGTTGGTGGATGCACTTGATGTGTTATCGATTGGATTTATTGTATTATCTTTTAGGTGGCCAACCTAATTGTTTAGGTCTTGGGTTTGTATAAATATGATTTAAGATCTCTTTGTAGATCATATGACGATCATGGGCTATGGAATTATCTGTGTGTGAATAAGGTTGTAATCATATGTAGAGGATTTTTTCGATCATAGGTGATCAAATTGGGTTTGTGTAAGAGGTTTAAGACCTCTGATATTGAGCTTAACCAAAACTATACTCAGGCATAGGAGATGCTATTCTTACAGTTCAATCTTCTTTCCGGATTGTAGTCCAAAGATTTGTGTAGTCACTGAGGCTCTTTTGTGATGAGCAGTGCGCTCTAGGCAGTGTGCCTTCCTGCATGTGTAGGCCCCTTATAAGTAATATTTATTCATCTGATTAGTGGATAGATATTGTGGGTCTCCAATCCCACCGTGTTTTTTCCTCTTTGAGGTTTTCCATGTATAAATCTATGTGTTATGGTGTTGATCTTTGTGGTTGCATTATTACTTGTTGTTATCTTCTTTTATGCATACTGGTTACTAAGTTGTTATGCTAATAAGGTTAAACTTAATCATATTGGGAGAACACTGATTCACCCCCCCTCTCTCAGTGTTATTGGATTCCAACAATTTGTATTAGAGCCTGGTGCCTCAAAATAAGTCTAATAGCTTGAGGAAGATCCCGAATCTAGAATCCATGGATATGAGTTTGAGGAAATAACTTGAAGTAGAACTTGAAGACTATGATGCTGAAAGATTGAACAACATGAAGTTACAAGATGAGCTGAGATTTGTGAAGGAATTCATCTTTACTTTGCAAGAGAGGTTGTTAGCTGCATAAGACAAAAGGAAAGAACTCTGTGATCAATTACAAAATCAGGATGATAAAGAAAATAATGCTCTCAAGGAACTATGTTAGAAGCTGAGTTAGGAAAATGGTGTGATGAAGAATGAAATGTGAGCCCTATCCATGAGGATGTCCAAGGAGATTGAAGACTGGAAGAAGATTGAAGAAAATCTTGCCAAATCTCTGAAAGACAGATCTGAAGAATGCATTAGGTTGGCACATGAGAATGATATATTGAGAACTGAATTAGTACAATCTCAGAAAAATGAGCAAGAGTTGGAAAGAATGATGGAAGTCCTAAGAAGTGATCTGGTTGTTGCAAATGAGTACAAAGATAAGTTCAAGGTCAATTTTGCAAAGCTTGGTAGATTATTGAAGAATCAAATGGACAATGGAGACACTAGAGGTCTTAGATTTGATCATGGAGAAAGCTTTGGTACTGCAAATCATGATGATGCATCCAATCAAAAGAATAATCAAGAGAATTCACCAGTTAACCAAAATCAGAGGTCATTGGTAAGACAACCCAATGCACATAAATTTAATGGTAGATCCTTTTTTTGCAATAAGTTTGGTCATATGACAAGTCAATGCAGAAATAGAGTCAATCAGAACAACAATTCATTTACCAGTCAGTGTTTCAATTGCAAAAAGTATGGTCATAGGACAACAGATTGTAGAATGAATGTAAATTATCATGAATGTGGAAAGTTTGGACATATGGCTAATCAATGTAGGTCAAGGAATGATCAAGGTTACAACAAGGCAATTCAAAAGAACAATTCCACTTGTTATGCATGCAACAAAGTAGGACACATTGCTAAATTTTGCAAAAGCAAGAACCTACCGGCATGAAATGACAAATCCAATGAGAAGGGAAAGCAAAAAGTTGATGATGTTCAGAAGGAGCATTAGAATAAGTGGATTATAAAGTTTGAGGATCAACCGGTAGAATCAAATACCCCAGATGTTCATCCGACAGATCAAGGTATTCCTACATCGACAATAGGAAACTCATTTGGTAACTAAGGCAGATGCCTTAGGGGGAGGCAAATTGATGACAAATCTTGCATTGCCCCCAATAGTGGTATGAAATCTTGTTTCAAACATTGGAGGAGTCAATTTGAAGGTTAACTAGCGAAGATTTGTTGGATCTTGGATCTAGTTTAGTTTACTGGTAAGACACCTTATGAGTTATGGTTTGGTCATACACCTATAGTTAAGTATTTCAAAATCTTTGGTAGTAAATGCTATATCAAAAGAGATGATTCCATTGGAAATTTTGATCCTAGATGTGATGAAGGGATATTTCTTGGTTATTCAATTGAAAGCAAAGCATATAAATGTTATAACAAAAAATTACAAAAAATTGTGGAGAGCGCTAATGTCAAGGTGGATGAGTAGTACAAAGGTCAAATCAGAACTTATAAAAGAGAGCTGGAAGTGGAAATGATCATAATTGATCTGGTAGTGCCTGCACCAGAGCATAATGTTGAACTAGTTACCTCATAAATATTAGAAAATTTAACAATAACTAAAGATCCGAGTAGAGAAACATAAAGTCAGAAGAATCCCAGGTTTGTAAGGTTGAATCATTCAGGAGACAAGAGCAAAGGAGTGATGACAAGAAGAAGGTTGGCAGCTGAAGAGGTATGCTTAATTTATCAAATTGAATTGGCATCAGTAGTTGATGCATGTAAGGATGAATGTTGGATGAAATCTATGGAAGAGGAATTGGATTAGATAGAAAAGAACAACACATGGCCTTTAGCTCCCCGACCTAAAAATAAGAATGTTATTGGAACTAAATGGGTTTTTAGGAATAAATTGAATGAAGATGGACAAGCTATGAGAAACAAGGCTCAATTGGTCAGCAAAGGATATTCTCAGAAGGAAGGAATTGATTATGATGAAACTTGTGCTCTGGTAGCTAGGATTTTCAGATATTTTCAAGGAATAACTGAATATGGTTTATGGTATCCTAAAGATGGTGACTTTACACTATGTGCATATATAGATACAGATTGGGATGGAGATATAGATGACCCGAAAAAAACATCCGGTGGAGTTTTCTGTCTTGGAAAGAAACTTGTTTCATGGATTAGCAAGAAACAATTATGTACTTCTTTATCTACTGCTGAAGTTGAGTATGTTGGTGCTGCTACTAGTTGTACACAAGTTCTATGGATGAAGCAAATGTTAAAAGATATAAGGGTAGATTGTGATGAATTGGTAGTTATTCACTGTGATAACTCTGTTGTTATTGACATATCAAAGAATTTGATATTTCATTCGAAGACAAAGCACATATCAATCAAGTATAGCCTTTTTGAAGGAAAAGGTAGAATCAAATGAAGTCAGATTGGTTTATGTGAAGACTAAAGAGAAAATTGCAAATATTTTCACTAAACCTTTGCCTAAGGAATCATTTGAGTACTTTAGAGATAGATTGGGGGTCTCTTCCCCTCTAGTAGAGACTTAAGTGATGCTGAATGGCATCAATTTGACATGCATTATCAGAGCTATTATTCATTTTGGATTGATGAGTTGGTGCTACTACTCAGGGGGAGTAGTCAACTGTGGTTAAGAGGATCTATGGTTTTTATTTGATGTTTATGTCAGATTTCTAGCATTGATGTCAAAAGGGAGAGATATACATGTGAAAAAAAAATCTTAACAGAGATATCAATCAAAGGGCAAGTTTGGTCTATTGATGGTTAATTGGTTCAAAACTTCATTGATATATCATTTGTTGGGTGTCTTCCAATGGGGGAGACTTGTTTGACATTTCTTGGCATTTGGATGTTTTTCACATCTAGTATCACCATCAATACCAAAGGGGGAGATTGTTGGGAATTTGGAGGAATTGATTATGTGTTGCATTTATGTTTATCATTGATGTCAACACTAGCTTGTTTGGTTGTCTACTGGGTTCCGATAGAGTGGCTGGATTGTGATGTTGATCTGGAGACCATCTCTGGTATTCTCCAATATTCTTTGGTACGTTCCAATTGATGGAAATGGTTTGGTTCGGTCATTCATGTGTGTGTCACATTCAGTTGGTTCAGAATTTAGTGATTCAGAAGCTATCATATTTTCTAGTAAGCCTTTTAGTTACCGGTAAGGTTTTTACCGACCGAGCTTTGTTGAAGATCTTTTGATGGATTCGATAAGTGGTGTTGGTGCACCTTCTAGAAGGTTCTCGAGATGCTAATGGTTATCATGTTCATGTTCCAGTTGATCAGTTTGGATTATGGCGATCTATTTTAGGCCTGGTGCTATTATGTGTTATTCTCCTAGGTTATGGACCAGTTTATGTAACATGGTGGTGGATGCTCCTGATGCGTTATCGATTGGATTTATTTATTGGTTAATGTTGTTTCGTTCTCTGGCCGACTTGGGTTATCATTGGTTATGGATTTATTGTATTATCTTATAGGTGGCTGACCTAATTGTTTAGGTCCCGGGGTTGTACAAATATGATGTAAGATCTCTTTGTAGATCATAGGATGATCATGGGTTATGGGATTATCTGTGTGTGAATAAAGTTGTAATCATATGTAGAGGATTTGGTCAACCATAGGTGATCAAATTGGGTTTGTGTAAGATGTTTAAGACCTCTCGTATTGAGCTTAACCAGAACTCTACTTAGGAATAGGAGATGTTATTCTTGCAGTTCAATCTTCTTTTTGGATTGTAGTTCGAATATTTCTGTAGTCAGTGAGGCTCTTTTGTGATGAGAAGTGCACTCTAGGGAATGTGCCTTCTTGAATGTGCACAGCCCTTATATATAATATTTATTCATCTGATCAGTGGATAGATATTGTGGGTCTCTAATCCCACCATGGTTTTTTCTCTTTGAGGTTTTCCACGTATAAATCTTCATGTTATGGTGTTGATCTTTATGGTTGTATTATTACTTGTTGTTATTTGCTTTTATGCATACCAATTACTAAGCTATGTTAATAACGTTAAAATTAATCATATAAGGAGAACACTGATTCACCCCCCCTCTCAATGTTCTTGGATTCCAAAAGTTTGGTCCCTTTAATCTTACGACACCTCTGCATGAACTTCCAAAAGGCACAAAAAAGAATTTGCCTAAGTTTTTGGGAGATGGTGCTCAACACCCTGATGATCACATCACTAATTTTTGTATTACATGTGGTGATCTCCGAGTTGAGCATGAAGATGTTTCTGTAAGGTTATTTTTTGAAACTTTGCAAGGCAAGACTGTTGATTGGTTCTATCATCTTCCTAATAGTTGTATCACAAACTGGGATAGCCTCAGAACAAGGTTCGAAGCAAGGTTCAAACCCACTAAAGATGAGCATGCGCTTTTAGCGCAGTTGACTCAAATGAAGAAGGAACCACATGAGCCTATGTGAGAATTTATGACAAAATTCAATAAGTTGCACAACCACATTCCGACTACCTCACAACCTACTGCTGGATACTTAAAATATTTATTTATTAATGCTCAATTGCTGAAAGTAGGTTTTATTTTGCATAGGGATTCTCTTGAAGATTTGGGTTCTGCACAATGGATAGCTATAGAAGTTTGAGATCACGTTATCCTTGTTGGTAAGATAAGGAAGGATCCTAATAAACTTAGGAGTAATCAAATTGTTGATGCATCATCCTCTTCAACAAATTTTATAGATCCTATGATCCAAAATCTATCAAATAAATTGTTAGCACTCAAGAAGAAAATTTCCACTCAAGGGAATGCGACGTACCATGATATTCCAAGGAGAACACTCCCTATTAATGCTTCCAATTATGCTACTCGTAATCAAAACAAGTTACCTCTAGCTCTGGAGTGACTTGCATTGGAAGCACCACCTCTAGAATTGGATGACAACTATAGCATTCGATACATGCAGCATGAAGAAGATCATGTGTAGGAAGGACATGTTGGAGATTTCTTTGCAAGGTTCACTCATTCATAGAATCAAGCTAATCAGTTGCAAGATAATGCAAAGAGCGATGATTCAACACAAGTGAAGGATTCTTAGCACTTGTTGGTTACCATTACCAAGCATGGAACACCTTTTCCAAATCCACCAAAGGACAACTCAAATCCTTCAAAAGATCATGCGAAGGATAAACATGTAAGTGCTCCTTTAACTCCTCCAAACAATTTAGTAGATGCACCGAAGATCAGTGCATCAAATATTTCAAATCCTCAAAGTGAGAACCTTTCTCAATCTTTGATAAATTCTTTTCAAGCATTTGACATAATATATCATGCTAAGAAAACAAAGGTTCAAATGTCTGAGGTAGAATATTTGAGGTTTAATCTGGATCAGTTTGATTGGTTAGTTAATTTTGTTAAAGAAAAAGATAATGTTTCTAATCCTTCCCAAAAGTCCAAAGTTTCTCAAAATAACTTAGTGACTTCTCCTTCCCCTTTGAGAAAAATTGAACCATTTTATATTTCATTATTGATTAATGGTCACAAGTTAAGCAATTGTGTTATAGATTCTGGTGCATCAGATAATGTGATGCCTGCAAAGGTTTCGAATGCTCTTGGTCTTACTTTGACTAAGACCTTTGGTAAATTTTTTATATGGATAATAAACAAGTACCATTGATAGGCCAGATAAAAGATGCACAATTTGCATTTGTTGCATTCCTAGAGAAGAATATTAAAATGACAGTGTTGGTAGCTGATGTGCCAGCTTTTTACGGGATTCTTCTTGGAAGGGATTTTTGTAGAGATGTTGGGGGTGAGTTGAATAGAGGCCCATATTCCTATGTAAGGGGAAATCAAGAGGTTGCAACTGGAGAAAGAATCACAATACATAGTTGTGAAGTCTGATGATCAATGAGCTCAAATTATTTTTGAGTCATTTGGTATGGGAAATTATTTCTTGTACGTTGATGATGAGTTTGTATTTGTATCAGAGCCATAAGACATGGTTTCACTTAAAGAGAATTCAAGTGATAATGAAAGTGTTATTGCCGAGTCTATGGGTTCTTCAACTCCGCAAGAAGATTCTCTTAGTTTTGACACCATTAATGTGGGTGGTCCAAATGATAATTGGACATTGGAATTTGATGGTAGTTGCTCTTCTACCAGATCAAGGGCAGTGTTGGTGTCTCCTGATGGCAAAAATTTTCCATTTTCTTTCAAATTGAAATTTGACAACACTAAAAATACTTCTAAGTATGAAGCTCTCCTTTTGGGAATGAATCTTTCTCAGAAGAAAGGGATAAAAAATCTGCATGCTCAAGGAGATGCAGAACTTATAGTGTGTCAAGTAAGGAGTATTTATCAAACAAGAAATGATAGACTGAAGCACTATCAAAATCTTGTTTGGGATTCAATAGAAGATTTTGATGCTTTTGGAATATCTGTTATTACTAGGGAATTCAATGATAGAGTAGATTCCTTGGTAGTTTCTACTACCTTTCTAATTCTGCATAAGGATTCCTCCAGTCCTAAGTACACTATTGAGTGTTCCTGATAATTTTGAAAATTGGCAAGTGTTTAATGATAATCAACGTGTGATAATTTTTTTGTAAACTATTGATAATTTTGATGATCTTTACTTTGAAGGCAATTAATATCCTTCAAGAGATGTGGTAGAGGATGTTGATTCTCAAACTGGTGAGAATTTATTATAGTTGAAGGGAAACAAGATCCCTAAGGGTCTTGTAACTCTTGATAATCTATTTGAGAAACATGATCATTATGTCAAGAAGCAACATAAGACAACTACTAGCACAATGGAATATGAGCAAGTCAATTTGGGAACAACTGATAATCCAAAAATGATTAATATTGGGAAATATTGTTCTAGTGAGGAAAAGAAAAGGTTTTTTGCATTATTTTAGCAATATTTTGATATTCTTGCATATTCCTATGATGATTTGAAGTCATTCTGTCCTGAAGAACTTCATCATGAAATTCCCCTCAAGCTGGGTTTTGCTCCCTTTAGATAGAAACAAGGGCAGTATAACCCAAAGATATCTAACACTATTTTTGCTGAAATTCAGAAGATTTTAAAAGAAAGAATCACATTTCCTATTCATCATTCCAATTGGATAGCCAACATTGTGCCAGTGCGCAAGAAAAATGGAGAAATATGGATTTGTGTTGATTTTTGAAATTTAAATCAAGCTTATTTGAAGGACAATTATCCATTGCCTATCATGGATCAAGTCTTGCAAACCATTACCGGGTCTGAGCTAATGTCTATGTTAAATGGATTCTCTAGATATAACCAAGTGGAGGTTGCTAAGAAAGATCAACATAAAGTTACTTTTACAACCCCATGGAGCACTTTCACATATCATAGATTGCCTTTCAGGTTAATAAATGCAGGAGCAACTTTTCAGTGTACAATGGATCCAACTTTCTAAGACTTTCTTGGTAATTTTATTGTAGTTTAACTTTATGATTTGACTATTTTATCTAAACAACATCAGAATCATTTTCATCATTTGCAACAAGTGCTAGAGAAGTGCCATCAACATGAGAAATCTCTTAATCCCAAGAAATCCATTTTTGGGGTTATAGAGGGAAAGTTGCTTGGACACATTGCGTCTAAGGAAGGTATCAAGATTGATGCTAAAAGGGTTAAAGCTATTCATAGTCTCTCCTTCCCTGCAAGTAAAAGCATTGTGCATTCCTTCATTGGTAAAGTTAAATTCTTATGAAGGTTCATTCTAGACTTTGCCAAACAGACTCCTCACATAGTTGACATGATGAAAGGAAAATTTGTTTTTAAATGGAGTCCTGAAGGGAAGAAATATTTTGATGAAATTAAGGAGGCTATATCTCATGCTCCGGTCTTGGTATGTCTGAATTATACAAGGGAGTTCATAATGTACATTTATGCATCAGATCATACTTGTTCAACTATATTGATGCAGAGGAACAATGAAGGCATTGAATCACCCATTGCTTTTATGAGTTACCATTTGAAAACTCATGAGCTGAAATTATTTGCAATGGAGAAGCATCCCTTTGCCATAGTAAAAGTGGTAAAACATTTCAGATTCTACATTCTCAATTCTCATGTCATTTCTCTTATTCTTGATACTGTTGTCAAGTCTATTCTAACACAACAAGAATTTGGAACTAAAAGAGGCAATTGAGTTGCAAAAATTCAGGAATATGACATGGAGATAAAGCCTACTAAGTTGGTTCATGGTAAAGGTTTATGTCAGTTGATTGTTGATAAATAAGTCTAATGAAGAGATAGTGCTTGAGAATCAAGGCATGATTGAGGATCTTCCAAAAGTTTTGTTTGTCAACACCACTAATGAGTGGTATTCTGACTTGGCATAATTTCTCACGTATGGTGAGTGTCCTTCACATCTTTCACACAATGAAAAGCATACTTTGAAGCTGAAAGCAGTAAACTTTGTCCTTTGGGACAATGGTTTGTATAAGAAAGGTATAGATGACAATTTCTTACGTTGCGTTTATAAGGAATAAAAAGTTAAATTACTTGAAGCATTTCATCATCTTTCTTGTGGAGGGCATTTTTCAACTCCTGTCACGACACACAAAATTTTGTGTGCAAGATACTACTGGTCAACCTTGTTTAAGGATGCATACTGTATACACATAAAAATGGCTATGAGAAATTAAATAAATATTATATATTTATTTAATAATTATTATTCTATTAAATAGTTAACTTGAAAAGATTAATTTATTTAATTCATTTTCGTATCTTTCTATTAATTAATGTTTTATTAATTAATTCATTTATCCTATTCCTCTAGTTAATTTAAAAATTTAATATTTAATTATCTCCTCCAAATAATTAAATATCTAATATTTAATGGTTATTCTCCTATCCTATAGTCTCAAATATTAAATAATTCTCAAAATTATTTAATCCCTTTTCCAACTCACCCTCCATCTCCACTTCATTTTCCCTTTGCCAACTCATCAAACATGTGGCTAAGGAAATTAATATTTCTTAAATATTAATTCATCATTTATCTTCAACCTCCAAACTTAATGAATATTGTGTACGCACACATATTTCATAACTGTGTGTGTGAAAAAGTGGTCTGTAGCTGCAAGCACAACACTTCAATTAAGTCATTATATGCATGGTTAGTAATCAATAATCAATAAGTAAGAAAACATAACAAAGTGACTAATTGCCTTCTAAAAGATGCGAGTATAAGATTGCTCTCAGATTGTTATAAGCAATACTAGTGACTAGACTACACCAAGATGAAGGATTTAATCTATATGATATTAACTATATGGATGCGAGATGGATGAATAATTCAAGAAAAAATCAATTCAAGCAATAATGGATGTAAGCAATAATGGATGCAAATAATCTATAAAGCACAATAATCTTCAATGACTCCAGAGCGAAATTAGCGTGATAATAATCTCCAAGCGTGTTCTCAAAAATCTCTAGGGTAAATTGGAATGAGAGCTGAAGACTGAATTTATAGAGAATTACCAAGAGAAAAGCTCAATTTAGAATTAATTGAAAAATTATTGAGAAATTAGGTTTAGTTAACCTTGAGATAGATTCCAATTATAGCTCAATTCAAATGCATTCAAATCATAAGTCCAAGTTGCATTGGAAATAATAATAAATAAATTCCATGCATTTGTGATAAAAATAGATAATTCTTTTATTTATTCAAGAAAAGAGTCTTTTCAATGCAACTGAACTTCTTTTTCTGAAAAGCTTTGAGTTCCCATTTTAGAGAATAGTTCAACAATTCAATTTAATTGCTTTTCTGATTTCAAGTTATAAATTTAGAAAAAGAAATAATACCTCAAGTTTGATTTCTCTCTCAATTCAATTCTTTTATTTAATTTTTAATTCAACTCTTCGTTTGTAATTAATTCCGCTTTTGTAATAAATTAATTCCTTTTGGCAATTTTATTAATTAATTAAATATGCAAAGATATTTAATAAATTAAAATGGTATAATTGATCAAAATGATATTCTTGGAAATGATTCAACTAATTAAATGAATATTTAATTCATATTGAGTAATTGATTTTCCATGTGACATTTGATGATTAAAGAATTAATAATGTGCTCAAGGTTGATTTAATTGCCTTTGGTTAGGACCTTGGTGATGTTGTCGAGATTAGGGACCCATGGATTAGATGATCATTTTTAGGGTATTACATTTTCCCCTCTTTGAATTAATGTGCGAGTAGCGCGTTGGTTCAAAGAATGTGTGATGTCTAGGAGATGCCAATTCTGAACTTGAATGATCATGAACTAGATGAAGAGCAAGGTGTTTAACTTGATTCAAAGTGACAAAGTTGAATGAAGTCTGATTAAAGTGACACCATTCCTGAACTTGATTGAACTGAGGAATGATAGAAACAAAGATACCGAACTTGAACTTGATTGATCAAGAAGTGGATCCTACTGATCTAGAACTTGATTGAACTTAGATGTAGTGAGTGATGATAAAAATTGATCTTGAACTTGAATGATCAAGACATGATGAAGATAAACTGTTCAGCATGATCAAGAAATGAATACAGAACACTTGCTTAGATTGGGTGTGATCAAAGATTCTCTTTAAACTTTTGATTGAGTTTAAATGAATAAACAACTTGATTTGAAGCAATGAAATTGATTATCATTGAGAGATTGATTCAGATGAAAGACAAATATCAGATTGATTTGAAGTGATGAAACTAATATGCCCCTAGCGATTGATTCAATTTAGCTAATCGAGAGATCTCAACTTGATTTAAAGCGATGAAGATGAGATGCCCCTTAACAATAAGAATTGATTTTCTTTAGTTAAAAAGATTTTGCTCGACTTTTGATGAAGATTTGAAACATTTCTTGACTTGTGAGATGTGAGATCATAAGGTCGTGAGTATGCCCCCTCGGGAACGAAATCAAAAGATAGCGAGGGTACATGATAGGCAATTGTGTGGCAATAATAAGTTGTTTGAGCATAAATTGAGTCGGAGTAATATTTGAAAAATTTGACTTTGATTGATGAGTTAAGCGTAGAGTTGATCAGAAAGTTGATGTGTAGAATTAAAATTGATATTCAGCGTTGAAATTGAGCTCAATTTGAAGAAAGAATGAGCATTTTGATGAAAACAACGCTAAGTGGTCCAAATTGTGAAATTGACTAGAAAAGTGATCTCGAATTTCGATTTAGATCCTGAAAATGGAATCAGAGCGGTCAAATTAGGTAAGGGTACAATTTTCATGTCCATTGGAGCAAGTTAAAAAATTAGGTAAGGGTACAATTTTCATGTCCATTGGAGCAAGTTAAAAAATTAGGTTTTTGGCTATATATGGGACGAAAGTGTCATTTTCAAATCATTTTAACCCTCCAAGTTTTAAAATTCAAAAAGCCTTCTGTAAAGAAAATGGTGGTCCCTACTCGTCAGCATCTATTCGAGAGCCGAAGAAGACATAATCGACCCTGATACTATGAGCCAGCGGTAAGTGATCGATCTTAAGCCCCTTTATGTTTTTTATTTTTAATTTTTTTTGTTCATTTTTCAAGTTTTTCACATGTGTGGGGTCAGGTTTCACGTTTTATCATGCGAGACAGGATCCTGTCTCGTACGAGTAATTGGTAAAATTTCTTTTGTCATTTAGGGTCATTAGAATTGTCGTTCGGGATGCACCCTCGTATCGTACAACAGGTCTGTTAAAGGACCATTTTGTCATGCGAAACCAATAGTTTGTCATTTGGGGTTGTTTTGTCATGCTAGAGCTATTCCTGGCTTGTATGAGATTCTGCTTATCTGTGTTTTGTCGTTCGAGAGATAGTGAGCATTTTTGAAGGTGTAAACATGAAATTTTGGTTTTGCATTTGACTTAGTTGGATTTGCATGATGTTTTGCTTCTCTTGTAGGCTCATTTGGAATGTTTTCTGATGCTTCATTGTTGGGTTTTTGTAGTTTTGATTACCTCCTGTGTTGTTTAGATGTGTGTATCATCCTACCATGGCACTAGTGCGAGATTTATCTGAGGTTGAGCAAGCTCATATTGATTTGTGTGGTTTGACTCATTTGTTGAGATTAGCCAATATCCATGTGAACCACGGGATGCTCACAACATTGGTAGAGCGGTTTCATTCAGAGCATAATACATTTCATCTACTGGTGGGGGAGTTGACGATCACTCCTGAGGATGTATATAGGATCCTCCATATCCCTTTTGCTGGGGATAAGGTGGATTATGATTCAGGGCACCTTCCAGGATTGCAGGCAGTCAGGCATGTCTTCAGTGATCCTGACATTTTGACGCGGTCCATGAGTTGGGATATTCTTATGAGGAGGTACAATGAGGAGTATCCTCTAGCATGCATCTTAGCAAGATTCATAGGCTATTTTCTTATGCTAGAAAGAGGCCAGCAGGGCTTCCAGTGCGGATGGGGTCAGATGATAGAGAGGTTGATAGAGACCCCTCAGAGACTTGGCTGGGGCTCTTGTTTATTGGCCCACATGTATTGGGAGATGCATGAGATCGTGTATAGAGATGGGCGGAGCATGGCCACCGGGGTATATATTTTGGAGGTGTGGGCTTGGGAGCACCTTCCCATTTGTCGGCTGATAGTAGCTGACAACAAAGAGCTTGGGAAACTGATCATTTATAGGTATGCTGGATATATTACACAGCCCCATATGGGCAAGATAGATTTTTGGAGACGACAGCTCGATGACCTGATAGCTATCGTATGGAGACCATACAGTGGTTTGGAGCTATGGGATGACTGGTGGCTAGTTCGCAGGGACCTGTTTATTACACGCCCACTGATTGGAAGGTCACAGACCATTATGGAGCGATTCATCATTTCTCGAGTGATGAGGCAGTATGGCCGGCCTCAGAGGATCTTGCAGGAGTACACAACTTATGCTCGGTATGCCGATGAGGAGAGTCAGGGATGGTCCCCACAGTTGTCGTATGCGTTGGCGATGCAGGAGCTGACTAGTTTACACCGCTTGAGGTGGAATTACATGGATGACATAGCAGATGCGGGGGTATTGCCCCAGTATAGAGATTATTTTCAGCAGCATCCATTCCCTCGATTCACAGATCCAAGTGAGCAAGCTCCTCATATTGAGGATGTTGAGGATGATGCCCCTGCACCAGCACAGGGATAGGGATAGGGCCAGAGGCAGGGACAGAGAGCTGAGGCTTCGAGGTGGACAGGTGGTGATACTGGTGCTAGCAGCACTAGGGTGCCAGCTGAGGGTGGACAATAGCGGGGTGAGGGTGGATCCCTAGGAGGAGTGGGTGTGAGATTGGGTGGGACTGAGGAGGAGCAAGAAGCTCTGAGATAGGTCCGGCAATGGAGGGATGAGCAGGGTGGAGGTGGAGGTGGAGGTGGAGGTGAGGATCCTATGAGAGAGCAGGGGACAGATGCTGGATGGTCGATGAGGGAATGTCTTGCAGAGCTATAGTCATAGTTGATAGTGGCTCAGACTCAGCTAGCGGAGCGGGACCGACAGCTTGTCGAGGTGAGGGTCGAGCGTGATCACCAGATCGCAACACTGAGAGCAGAGATAGAGCCCTTGCGATAGGAGGTCCTTTACCAGACTAGTAGGTTAGCCTACTATGTTGCAACATATAGTGTTGTAGTTCTTGTTGCTTAGCAAGTGATACCCTACTTGCAGTAAATGGCATGATCAGAGGGAGCGCAGGTGCCTCGTCAGGATCCCGGTCATCAGGCTCCTCCTCCTCCACCAAGCGATGAGGGAGAGGGTGCTAGTTAGTTTATTTCTTGTTGTAGCTCAGATATTTTTTTGTAAACACACCCATTTTTTGTAGCCTATATGATTCTTGCTCCGATGGGAGTTTGTATATGTCATTCGACATCATCTTGTACTCTTAGACTTGACATGATATATATACGAGATCTGATTTGAGTTCATCGTACTTGTGTTGATTCATTTATGAGATGTCTTTTATATGCTTTATTCTATATGTATGCATTTCTTTTCAATATGAATGTATGTAATGCAAATGACTATGGATGTCTATTTTTGTTTCTTTTCATATGTAAATAAATGAATGTGTAATGAGTAATATGAGTATTGCAATGTTTCATTTTTCTATGCAATAAGATGAATGCAGATGAGTGAATAATGAAATGTATGAAGCTATATTAAATGTTATGTATGTAGCTAAACATCTCAAAACACAAGTATTCGATCAAAGAAATGATGATAAATAGATCGCTTAGCGTAAGAAATGATAATGATTTCAGCTCTCATTCAAAAGATAAAGAGATTATTATCATACCAAAATCACTTTAAATCACAAAAATGCAAAATGATATGCAAAATGATATGCAAAATGATATGTGAAATGATATGCAAAATGATATGCACAATGCATCCTAAACCTAGTCACTGGATTTAAAATACTTAAGATTCATCACTGAGCATAACGAACACAACAAACAAGTTAGAGTTCCTTTCTTTTTCAATGTGCAATATTAATTATCTTGTCCGTAATGACCCCTTTTTTGTTCATATCCTTGGATAGATTTCACAGGGACCCAAATTGCATCATAAAGAAATTCCCTCAAAATAGATAAAGAAATGATATGGACCTCCCTATAGCATACAAATAAATGGAGTCGAGGTATGTGAGGCGATTTCACCTTGTTGTGAAGGCTCTTATCACAAACACCCAGCTAATTTATATGTTTCCAGATCATTGGGATCATTCCTACAAGAAGAAAACAAAGAAAATATTATACCCCCAATCCTTGCTCCTCTTTAGTCATAATAGACTTCCTCGAGTCACTCAGAGGGATAATAACCAAAAACCCATATAAAAGACAACACACAAAGAAAATTTTCATTCATAGCTCAAATTGTTTAGTGATTGTTTTTCGTTATGTTGTTTTTCTTTTTTACTTAGTGATAAAAACTCTTTGGTAGTTAGGAGATAGGTAATTGACTTAGAGTGGATGACCAGGTTTCACTGACAGAAAGATGACTTGTTTGACACTACTTAGGATATGTAATGTGCTCTGTTGAGTAACCTAAGACTAGGATGCTGATCAGTTTCAAGTCATAAGGGTTCCAACAAACCAGGATGTCACGAAAGTGACTGAAAAATATGTACATGCGAAAGCAAAGATGCATGAAAGCAGGAAATGCCAACATTGTGTTGATAGATGGAGTGCTTGAGTACAAGAGGTGTCTATTTGCCAGGTTTACACCTACTTGGAAGAGATTCATTTTTTTTACCAAGGTGCCTGTTTATCAGGTTTTCACCAGGGCATTTTCTTTCTTTATATATTTTTTTCTTTTTGATGATTTTTCCTTTTTTTTTTTGTTGTATCTTTTTGATTTTTTCATTTTTTCGATTTTTTTCAGGACTTTTTCCAGCTGTACAAGTTGGTGGTATAGAGAATGCTAAGTGAATAATTTCTTCAAGTGGATGGTATTAATTGGTTCACGGAGCTGTTCTCCTTCCGAGTTTGAGAGTTGATAGGCACCAGAGCCGAATACTGCAGTAACAATGTAGGGACTCAGCCAGTTGGGTTCAAACTTCCCTTTGTTATCTCGGAACTGCTGATTTTTGGGATTTTCTCTCAAAACTAGGTCACCAACCTGAAATTATCTTTGTCTAACTTTCTTGTTATATCCTCTAGACATTCTCTTCTGATACACTCTGAGATGATCAAACGCCACTTTCCAATGCTCATCCATCAATTCGAGTTCTTGCAATCTAGATACTCTATGATCTTCATCAGTAACAAGACCATGCAAAGAAACTCTTAGAGATGGTATTTCTACTTCAATAGGTAGTACTGCTTTAGACCCACACACCAAAGAGAAAGGTGTAACCCTAGTAGGTGTTCTAATACTTGTTTTGTAATCCCATAGTGCAGGATTGAGTTGTAGATGCCAAACCTTCCCGGATTTGTTCACTGTTCTATGCAAAATAGTCAGTAGGCTTTTGTTAGACACCTCAGCTTGTCCATTACCTTAAGGGTAATATACTGATGACTAGTGTTGCTTTATTTTGAATTTCTCACAAAGCTCATCCAGATATTTATTCTTAAACTGTCCTCCATTATCAGTCACGATGGACGAAGGTATCCCATACGCGCAGATGATATAGTTTAGGATGAACAAGGTGACTTGTTTACCGATTGCTTTAATGAGCGGAACCACCTCTACCCACTTGGTGAAATACTCAGTGGCAGTTATGATGAATTAATGTCCGTTGAATGAAGCAGGATATATCTGACCAACAAGATCAAAGGCCCATTGCTGAAAAGGCTAGTGTGTTATAAATGGTATGAGGTCCCTTGGCTAGGCATGTATGAGATTTCCATGAAGCTGACATTTATCACAAGTCTTAGAAAATTGGATGGCGTCTTTTTCCATGTCTAGCTAGTAGTAGCCAGCCCATAGTAGTTTCCAAGCTAAAGTAAGACCATTTAAATGAGATCCACAAATACCTTCATGGACTTCTGATAATGCACATTTAGATTCTTCAGTTTCTAGACATCTAAGCAGTGTACCATCCAAACCTCGTCTAAATAAATCGTTAGCTATGATAACATACCGTGAAGCATTTCTAGTTATGTTTCTTTTCTCATTTCGAGTAAGATTTCCAGGGATAATTTGATCTTGTAGATAGGAATAGATGTGACTATATCGCGATGAGTCATGTCCAATAATAGAACAAACTATTTGGGTCTCAGGAGATTCATAAGCGGGGTAATATAACTCTTCCACCAGGAAATCAAAGAGAAAATTGGACTCCTGTAGCTCAGGTATAGATGCCAAGGTAGCCATAGCATCTGCTACTCTGTTTGCGGATCTAGGAATCTGTTGGAATGATACAAAAGCAAAATAATTCTTAAGATCATCAACCATTCTCTTGTAAGGAATCATTTTATCATCTCGAGTCTGATATGTATCGTTGATTTGATTAACCACCAACTGAGAATCTCTGTAGATATACAATTCTACAACCTTCCATTCAATGGCTAGTTTTATCCCATTCACCAAAGCTTCATATTCTGCACTGTTGTTTGTGCAAGGGAATAGAATCTTATAAGACTTTGGGATTGAATACTTCTGAGGAGTAATGATTAATATACCAGCACCTGAACCATTTTGAGTAAAGGACCCATCAAAGAACATTTTCCAAGGTTGTTGAGTAAGGTGCATTATTGATTCATTTGGAAACTCTATGTGTAGCGGTTGAGTGTCCTCAAGAAAAGCTTCGACAAGTTGATTAGAAATTACCTATCCTTTTATGGCTTTGCGGTCCACATATTCAATGTCAAACTTTGTAAGGATCATTACCCATTTCACTAATCTTCCTATAAGTGTTGCTTTATTGAGAAGATATTTGAGTGGATCAATTTTGGCCACCAGCTTGACTGAATGTGCTAGCATGTAGTGTCTCAATTTTTGTGATGCAAAGACTAACGCCAAGCATGCTTTTTCTATTATAGTGTATTTCATTTCATAAGACACCAATGTCATATTGATGTAATAAATAGCTCGTTCCTTTTTGTTGTCATCTTGTTGCGCCAGAAGTGCCCCCATTGATGAATTAGTTGCTGATATATATATATATATATATATAAAATTAGTGGTTTACCCTAAATTGGTGGCATCAATATCGGTGGATTTGATAGGTACTCTTTGATTTGTTGAAGATGTTATTCACACTGCTGATCCCAGTTGTATATTATTCCTTTTCTCAATACCTTTGTGCAAGGTTGAGCTTTATCTGCTAACTGAGAAATGAATCGTCTAATGGATTGGAGACGCCCCTGTAGACTTCTCATTTGACTGATGTTCTTCAGAGGTGGCATTTTCATTATAGCTTGGACCTTCTCAGGATCAACCTCGATTCCCTTCTTTGAAATGATATAGCCAAGTAGTTTACCAGATTTCACTTCGAATGCACACTTCTTTGGATTTAACCGGAGTTTGAACTTTTCCATTCTGTCGAGTATAGTACCTAACTCTTGAATATGCGTTGATCTTTTCATAGTCTTCACTAAGATGTCATCAACATAATCTTCCATATTCTTATGCATCATGTCATGAAAAATGGTTGTAACTACTCTTTGATAGGTTGCTCCTACGTTCTTTAGCCCAAATGGCATGACGTTCCAGCAAAAGGTTCCCTATGCACAGGTGAAAGCTATCTTTTCTTGATCTCCTGGGGCTATTTTGATTTGATTGTATCCAGAGAATCCATCCATTAGTGAGTACATTTCATACCCAGCAGTCATGTCGACTATCATATCAATGTTTGGTAATGGAAAGTCGTCATTCGGACATGCTTTGTTAAGATCTCTGAAGTCAGTACAAACTCTGATAGACTTATCTACCTTTGACATAGGTACTATGTTTGAAATCCATTCGGCATAATCTGTAGCTCTGATGAATCCAGCTTTGAGCAGTTTTTCTAGTTCAATCTTGACTAATAGTGCTACATGCGGGTGCATCTTATGGAGTTTTTGCTTAACTGGTTTTACTCCTGGTGTAATTGAAAGATGGTGCATAATGAGATCAGGATCCAAGCCTGGCATATCAAAGTACGTCGATGCAAAGTTTATTTTCTTTTCTAAGAACAGCTGAGTGAACTCCTTCAATTCTTCTGCTGATAGTGATTGAGCTACATGAATGATGTGTGGTGTCTCTTGACTCCCAATGTTCACTAGCTGAGTTGGCTCGATCAATATGGATGACCTTTCCTGGAAATGACTTGGCAGTATATCATGTATCTCACCTCTAGGTGCCTCAGAGAGGTTTTCACCTTTAGGTACGTCCTTTATTTTCTCTTTTTTAGATTTTGATACCGCCACAATATGGTTTTCTCCATCAGATCTTTTATTTTTATTTTCCTTGTTTTTGCAACTAAGATACTTGATATCCACTTCAGTCATATTTTCACTCTGGTCACTGGTGGAAGAGTTTATGGGTTCAACTGCATTGAGATAATAGGCTAACGTATAGTCATTGGCAAAAGTAGGTATACTCATGGGATGGTTTTGTAAAGTACAGTCAATCAATTCGGGATGTACTAAGGATAAATCTTGGATAGGTTCAAGAGCATTCACAGTATTGTTATCATAGTTGTGGATGAAAAAGTTGAGTTCCAGAATGATACCTTGTGTAAGTGTCTCAAGACTAGGAAGAGTTAGATCATGATTATTAAAGTTCACGTTAATATTTAATTGATCTAATCCGATAGAGATACTTGTAACATCGTTCACTATGCCAGACTGGACTTCATATCGTGGTTTAACAACAATAAGACCAATAGACAGATTTTCATTGTTTATATTAGATGATTCAAAATTTGAGGCTGAGTAGACATCATCTTGAATAAGACTGTCATCAGAGTCATCAGAGTCATCAGATGAAGTTTCCGAGTCTTCTTTAGGTGATTTAGTAAGCATATGTATGGTATCAACACCAACATCTTTAATGCTGCAAGTTCCTTCAGGTTGTGGTTCATTTGTCACTTGTATCTAAGACACCTGTTGACATGATTTTGCTGTTTCTATGATTTGCTGTCATCTACTCCATTCAGCTTCTTCTGGACTGATAACTGGCTCTTGTTTTGTAGCTTCCAACTCTTCTTGTGTAGTGCTATACCTGATTTGTTTTGTTTTAGGATAGGGGTACATAGATGAGAAGCTTTCAGATATTCTTCCTTCTTTCAGTCCTTGTTCATAATTTGCTTGTCTCTTTTATCTAATTTCCTATATTTCTTTCTCTATTTTTATGCGCATCAGCACTTGAGCATCATTTATGACACCGCTAGACTCTTCTAGAGTTTCTGTAGTGGATGTGTCTAAGAGGTGGTCAGGACCGCATTCATACTCATTTGAATCAGTCTCTGAATCGTCTACTTGCTGCCTGCCAGTATATGTGACTGGAACTTTTAGCAGTGCAAACAAATCTCTGATTCTTACTACTTCATCTCTTATATCCTCAGGGACCTCAACTTCTTGTATTATTGTAGCTGATACCATCGAAGCTTGAGCATTGACTGTTTCTTCTTTCTTGACTGTTGATTCCTCTTTCTCTTTTCTACACTCTGCTTTGTTTGTTGAGTGTCTACTTCATGTAATGTTAAAGGCGATATTGTTTTCTGCCACTCAGACTTAGAAACATGTTTTTGATCTGATGTCTTTTTCAGATTGTAACCCAGCCTAGCTTTATCATTTGTGGATTTGGTTTGTAGCTGAATTGGTTTAGTAATACCTTGCTTTTGTTTACCCAAAGGACCAGTACCTGAGTACCCCATGCGTTGAATCATTTTGTAGCCAGGACCATATTGGTTTGAGGAAATCTCACAATGTCGTACCTCCTCAATTTGACTATCTTCCTTAAAGAGCCAGTTAAGAACAACATCTTCTTCTATTTCATCCGCCAAGGAGGTAGAAGACTGTACAAAGAGACCATCATATATGGTATTCGGAGCTGAAGTTTGTGTTCTCATAGCCTCTAATGGCCTGCCCAACTATTTTGGTGATGGAGGAAGAGAAACTAATGAAAGTACTAGTTCTATCTTGTAGCCATCCATGATGGTATTTGTAATCTTCAATCTCTTTTCTAAGTCTTTCATTAGTGCCTCTGGATCTGCATTTGGAGAGGCTGCCCTATTATGAGGCACAAAAGTATCTGCACCTTTTGTCAATGCATTACAGATGACATTTGTATCAGCATGAATACTGACTTTAGCTCCGTTATGAGGAACCTTTAAGCATTAATGGTATGTTAACGGTACTACCTTCATTTCATGAATCCATGACCTGCCCAGTAATATATTATATGACAATGGAATATCAAGACCCTGGAAAAGAACATCTCTCTCTACCGGTCCCACTCTGATTGGTAATGACACCAGACCTTTAGAAGTCCTTTCTTCGTCATCATAGGCTATTTTCTTGCTAGGATCAATGACATTTTCAGAGAATCCTAGTTGTGTAAGCAGACTGTAAGTACAAATATTCAACCTCGCGCCTCCATCTATCAAAACACATTTGACTCTATGTTTGTGGATCATGGCTTCAATATGCAATGGCTAGTTATGTGGATGATTTAGTGAGTTGTCATCTTCTTCAGAGAAGGTCAGATAGTGAGGTGAAGTTAGATGACCCACCATAGACTGAAACTGATCAATGTCTAAATCTTTTGGAACATTGGTGGTGAGCAATGCTTTGTCTAGGATCTCTTTGTGAGCAGATGAGAGTTTTAGCAATTCAAATATTGATATTTGAGAATTTGTCCTTTTTAACTATTCAATGACACTATATCCAAAAGATGATGATGAAGTTAACCTTTTAAATTTGTCCAAGGTTGATTCTTTTTGTTTGTTTGGCAAGGCTGGTGGGTTTGATGTTGCTTGAGCTGGGTCGGAAGAACTAGCTCCTTGGAGGGTAACTTTCTTTTGAGAATGGGTGAGAGCTCTTGCATATCGTGATTCATTTGGTTTATCTTGTACTATAATCACATTGCAATATTCTGAGTGGGAAGGCTCAATCATATTGATAACTTTGTCCTGACTAACATAAGTATAATTTACCTTGGCACCTCCTTTGGTCTTTGAAGAATCACCTTGTTCATAAACAAGCAAAGGGTCTTTAAATGCTTTATGATCTGCATTAGTCGGATGATTCCCAACAACAACTTTACCAGCATCTATGAGATCTTGAATCTCATGTTTTAGCTTCATACAATTGTTTATGTTATGACCTTTATTCTGATGGAAGTCATAGTATTCGTTTTCTCTCCACCATCTTGGTTTGACATCTGGATCATATGGTCTGGAGTTATCTAGTAGTGTTATCAAGTTGTTTGCCAATAGAGTTTTGAAAGCGGATTCATATTATTCTTTGAGAGGAGTAAAATCACACTTAGGTTTGGAAATCCAAGGCTTTTCTTTGAACCATTCCTTTGTTTTCTTTGGCGGATTTTCTGCTACAGCCTCAACGGCTTTAAGTGCTTGTGTACCGCTAGCCAAGTTGAATATTGTGGATTTTGATTTGGTTCTGACAGTGTCTACTACTCCATCGTTAACAACATTCTTGTTATTGTCTTTGCCAAACTTCCAATACTTGTTCTTCTCTTTAGAGCTAGATCCTGGTTGTGTTTCCTTCCAATGCGTGATATCCCCCTTGTTTATGAGCACATCTTCCATTTGAATGGCATTATCTACCATTTTGTTAAATGATGGGTGTACTTGCATTTGCACACTATACTTCAGTTCAGGGACCAAGTTATTGACAAATATATCCATTTTCTCAGAGTTTGGGATAGGTCGAGAATACCTAGAAAACATCTTTCTCCAGCGTTGGAGGAAAGTAAGAAGAGGCTCTCCTATTTTTTGTTTAGTATTGCAAAGCTCGATCATAGTCACATGATGTCAAATTTTATATGAGTACTGTTGTAAAAATAGTTGGATTAGTTCTTCAAATGATTTTATTCCTTTGGGTAGACTTGAGAACCATTCCATTGCTTGACCCCCTAAATTCCTTGGGAAAAGGTACATGAGGTACGTTTGATCATGCATGAACTCCATACTGGCGGCACAAAACTCTCTAACATGATCTTGAGGGTCTGAGGTACCATCATACTTGTCAAATTTTGGGATCTCCACTCATGAAGGAAATGGAGGCATGTGTAGATTCTTGTCAAATGGAAAGGGACATATTGTTTCCAGAGAATATTGTTTTGGGGACTTGTCCTTATTCTTCAGTTCTGAGACTTCCATCCGTAAGGCTAGTAATTGTTTGTGTACCATGAGTATAGGTGATTCTTTCTTTTTAGTAACGAGCATCTGAACATCATCTAGTAGGAAGTTTAGCACCTTGTTTTTCTAGTTCTAAGAAATAGTCTTCCTTTTCTCAGGTCATGATAGGTTTCATCATTTTTCTAAAGTCTTTGTCCTTTTGATAGTCAAGGATTTATTTTTTTGGAGGTTCAGTGTCTTCGTCAGCCTCACTTGATGATGAGGAATCATTATCATTTTTAGGAATGTTATTATCATTCTTGTTTCCATCATTGTGTTCCATCTCATATAGTGGGAAATTTAGGCTCATAAAAAATTGGTTTGCTTGATGACGACGGTATGTCAGTGAGTGGATCCTTTTTGTAAAATGGATTGTCAGTGTATGAAAAGGGTATTCCTTTGCCTTTGGCTTCTTTCTTACTAGAACTCCTAGTTTGTATAGGCATTTTTATGGATTAGTGCGACCTAAAGTTTTTTGTGATGCAGAGGTCAAGATCAATTTCAGAGCTAGTTGTTCTGTTAATGTATTGTTTGGGAGAAACAACTGAGATTCAGTCTAGTTTCAGGAATGATCTATCCTATATAAGACGTTTATCTAAGTTGATTCTAAGCGTAGTGTAAGATTTAGTCTAGTTTCAGGAATGATCTATCTTGTATAAGACATTATCTAAGTGACTAAAATTTGATAGGTAGTTGATTGAACTAGCTGAAAGATGATCGACCAAATCGTGCAACGCAAATGGCAGAGGTACACTGTCTTGATCTATTTGTGCTCAGGAAAATTGATAACCAGTATTATGTTGGTTGTAAGCTATTTTTAAGAAAGTTTGACTATTCTGTTTTGACAAAACCAGAGACTCATACGACAGGGTTTTCTGAACCGGACGACAATTTAGCAGCTACAGGACGACAAAATTTCTATTTCATATGAGTTGCTGTCTCGTACCATATGATAGATGGGTATGTGTATGATGACAAAAGACTTAGAGCAGTTTTGTTTCATATGACACAGGATATAGAACCAGACGACAGATTAAAATGACTCATATGTCATATAATTAGGCCTAGGATGACAAATTTAAAAACTCGTACGAGATAGGATTAGGTGAAGCATGATAAATTATCAGACTCGTATGACTATTCATAGGACAAAGCCTACAAATTCTAAGGTTTTTTGATTACTGAGTATGATAACTAAGTATGACCAATTCTGAGATGGACTGATTTTGGACCAGGATATAGAATTTTGACTTAAGATGGACAAGTTTCTAACACGGATAGAGTTTCGACTTAGGATGGACTAATTTCTGACATGGACTGAGTTTTGACTTAAGATGGACAAATTTTTGACATGGGCAAAGTTTCGACTTAGGATGGACTAGTTTTTGACATGGACAAAGTTTCGACTTAGGATGGACTAGTTTCTGACATGGACAAAGTTTAGACTTAGGATGGACTATTTTCTGACATGGACAGAGTTTCGACTTAGGATGGACTAGTTTCTGACACGGACAAAGTTTCGACTTAGGATGGACTAGTTTCTAACATAGACAAAGTTTCAACTTAGGATGGACTAGTTTCTGACATGGACAAAGTTTTCACTTAGGATGGAGTAGTTTTTGACACGGACAATTTCAAATCACTAAGTTGTTTCTTGTCTTCTCCAATTTTTGGTATTTTAGTTTTTGTTTCAGGGATGAAAAACACAAAAAACAAGTAGTATGTATAGTGACTCCAATCAGAACATGCAAACCCTAAGGAATTTGGTGAGGAAAGAAAACCTTTTCTTATAGACTCAAGTACACACCCAATAGCTAATCAGAATATGGCTGCTGAGTCTCATGCAATGGATTCTTAACACCGTATTATCTGACTCCAAACACTAACGGGGGCACGAAATAACAAGTATCTTGGGAGAGTTACTATCTCTCTTGCACAAAGATTATCCCCCTTTAGGAGATGAACCGGGTAGCTTCTAATTTTGAATTGGATTTAGTCAGGGATCTGTTCAGCACGTCGAGGTATAAACTCAATTAAGAGGTCTCCTAGCCTTGAAAACCAAGGTTTAATATACCTGAAGGTACGAAGGAGAGCTATTCCCGAGCACTGCCGTTGACTTGATTTTCATCAAATCACGTTTATTTTATAGTGGGTTGGAGTACTTGGCGTCTAGTCATTCCCACTTAGGTCGTTCCCCTCACACCGACCGTAACGGCTTTAAGAGTTTTTCAACCCCTCAGGAGGGCAGGCCTGCTAAAAATGTACAAATCTCAAACAAAGAAAAAGCCTCAAGGGTCTGGATTTCTGATTGTCTAGAAAAAGACAAGAGCATACTCTCCTACCTCTCAGAATCTTCTAAAAACACAAAATACAAATTTTTTCTTTAACCAGATAGCAAGTTAGGTTCCTAAAAAATGAATTTAAAGAATACATGATGTTTAGTCGATTCTCCTTAGGCAACCTATAAAGACAACAAATCAGTAGTCATATTGTCCTTGTGCGACAAGCATATTCTTTGATAAGCATTCTGCAAAAAACTAATTAGGCTGTGAAATTTTTTGAGATAGACAGATAAACAGTTAGGGTCAGTCGTCAGAATAATCATTAAAAATCATGAAATTTGCCTTTTAACCAGAAAATACAGAGTCGTACGATAGTATAAAAACTCGTACGACACAGGATCCTAACTCGTACGAGACAGGATTCCAGTTCATAGGACACCTGCAGTTTGTCATTTCAGCCTGTGGGAGTTGTCGTACGAGATGTACGGGTGAAAAAAATCAAAAAATCCAAAATCTGGAAAATAACATAAAACAAAGCAGTTAGTCTTGGAGGCAGAAAAATGTAGTCTTCGGCCCCACGGTGGGTGCTAGAAATGTGTGTGTGAAAAAGTGGTATGTAAGCTGCAAGCACAACACTTCAATTAAGTCATTATATGCATGGTTAGTAATCAATAATCAATAAGTAAAAAACCATAACAAGTGACTAATTGCCTTCTAAAAGATGTGAGTATAAGATTGCTCTTAGATTGTTATAAGCAATACCAGTGACTAGACTACACCAAGATGAAGGATTTAATCTATATGATATTAACTATATGGATGCAAGATGGATGAATAATTCAAGCAAAAATCAATTCAAGCAATAATGGATGTAAGAAATAATGGATGCAAATAATCTATAAAGCACAATAATCTTCAATGACTCTAGAGAAAAATTAGCATGATAATAATCTCCAAGCGTGTTCTCAAAAATCTCTGGGGTAAATTGGAATGAGAGCCGAAGACTGAATTTATAGAGAATTACCAAGAGAAAAGCTCAATTTAGAATTAATTGAAAAATTATTGAGAAATTAGGTTTAGTTAACCTTGAGATAGATTCCAATTATAGCTCAATTCAAATGCATTCAAATCAGAAGTCCAAGTTGCATTGGAAATAATAATAAATCAATTCCATGCATTTGTGATAAAAATAGATAATTCTTTAATTTATTCAAGAAAAGAGTCTTTTCAATGCAACTGAACTTCTTTTTCTGAAAAGCTTTGAGTTCCCATTTTAGAGAATAATTCAATAATTCAATTTAATTGCTTTTCTGATTTCAAGTTCTAAATTTAGAAAAAGAAATAATATCTCAAGTTTGATTTCTATCTCAATTCAATTCTTTTATTTAATTTTTAATTCAACTCTTTGTTTGTGATTAATTCCACTTTTGTAATAAATTAATTTCTTTTAGATAATTAAATGGTAATTTTATTAATTAATTAAATATGCAAAGATATTTAATAAATTAAAATGGGATAATTGATCAAAATGATATTCTTGGAAATGATTCAATTAATTAAATGAATATTTTATTCATATTGAGTAATTGATTTTCCATATGACATTTTATGATTAAAGAATTAATAATGTGCTCAAAGTTGATTTAATTGCCTTTGGTTAGTACCTTGGTGATGTTGTCGAGATTAGGGGCCCATGGTTTAGATGACCATTTTTAGGGTATTACAATAACCATTTCCTATATTCTCTCCAACACCCCCTACATCTTAGGAAGGACTTGAGTCCACTTGTCCTCTCATGCCTAAATTTCCTCCAACCATCCCTAGATTCCCTCAGTTAGCAACCCAGTCAAGGTGAGATGAGTGACACTTGTCTTCTCCTTCCCCCTTTCTCTCAACCTTCACCTTTGCTCATAGCCATTCAAATCTACAGATCTGATCAGGACCGTTGATCTAAGCCACATCATCTAATCCTCTCAAGGTCTATAAAATCACGAGCTTCAGTTGAGAGAGAGTTAGTCTTCAAATTAATCATATGCATCTGTGAGTTTTTGAAGCAAATAGCAAATAGCAAATAGCAATAGCAATTATCATATAGCATAATCATTTTAGCATAATCATGTAGTATTTGCATACATAGTATCAATTAACTACAAGTTATCAGTCTATTCTTCATATGCCATCTTGGAAGCAATCAGTGCATTGTCTGAGAGCACACCATCTGCAACTAAGAACAGTGGAGTTAGGACTCAATGGGACATAAGCCATGAAGGTAATATTAGTATTTTATTTCATATGTACTTCATGTAGTTTCGTTGGTTGAATTTGGATTTCCTGCAACATTTCCATTTGTATTTTGTGAAACTAACTTATTGCAGGTAGCATTCTGAGGATGAAATTCAAGTCGACACGTTTTGGCGGCCACCGTGGGGCTCGATGGACCTCCCATATACCTTTAAAAATCTCGCAAAAAGTAAAATTAATGCATTTGTAATGCAGATTCATGCATGTGTGAATTCTGACAGCTCTTTTGTTCTTTAGGTTAGCGAATTTGCATCCTAGGTTAACTTATTTGCATTCTAGGTTAGCGCATTTGCACCATAGGTTAGCACTTTTGTCTTAAAGTCTGTGCATTTTCATTACAAATTCACGCATTTGTGTCCTTGGTTAGCACATTTGTAAAAGAAATCATGCTTTTGTATCCACAAAGTAGCACTTTTATAGTCTAGGTTAGCTCTTTTGACCTACAGGTTAGCACTTTTGAGCAAAAAGGTAGTGCATGTGTTAGATTAGTGCTTCTATTTACAAACTGACAAAAAATTCTTGTAGGTCTGAATGTCCAAGAAATCAAAATTTTTAGATTACTAACATGCATATGCAGGATGGTATTTAAGGCAAATTTTATGCATTTCATCATCTAGTTAATTAAAAGCCTTGTTGTGGGAAGTAACATATCATATCTTGTTCATCTAGTTTAACTAAGAGGGCAAATTGACAGCATGCAACTTGCATTTTTAGTATTTTCTCTAAAATAGTTGCACATAGACTTTTAAAAGGGCTAAAATAAACACCATGCTTGTTGGAGCAACATCTCCAAATAGGACTTAGCCAACAATTGCTTTGAAAAGGTAAAAAATAACACTTATATTCTGTGTCTCAAAAGTGGTAGGTATATGCTCTCCCCTTAATTGGGTGACCAAAAAGCCAAACCCACTCTTTTACGCTTTCTTTACTTTCAAGCAATTAAATCCTTTAGAGGGCCTACCTTCTCGAGCTGCCTTGAGGGGCCAATGAGAGGGGAATGACCTAAAGTGGAAACGGGCTAATACCGAGTCCTTCCAATCCTCTATAAATAAATCGTGTTTGTGAGGAAAGTCCTAAACAACATGTGCTGATAAGTTCATACCGACACTATGTTTCCCCATAAACCCTATGGAGCATAACCTCTATAGGCTGGGAACCTTCTGTATTTATAGAGCTGAAAGTGCCACATGTATGGCCACATGACTAGAAGCCTTTACTAAAATCCACTTGTACTAGTTGCCAAAATCCTTCTAGTTGTTGGCACAGGAGGTCGGACCTCTGAAGCAGCTCACATACATACGGTTCCTAGTAGAGATATAAATTTTGCCATGGGGAGTTTTCATGGAAACTGGTGCTTGGCTGCCCCAAAGAAGTGAGTACCGAGGGTGGAGCCAGTGGGTTCAAGCATCTAAATATCCGCTTTGAATAGCGTAGCCTCGGGGGAAACCCCATGTGAGATTCAACAACTATTGTCTCAGCCTGCCATAGGGATTGTACTTGCTTGTGCATTTTGTTTATTAAACATTATGTCTTCTATGTCTGTAACATGTTCCAAATGGTCAAAAATTGAAGAAAATTATCATCTACAAGAGAGCAAAAATCCAACAAATTACTGAAAAAGTGTGATAAAAAAGGGTAATACAAAAAGCTTTCCAACACTTGAAACACCAAATCAAAATCAAAGTGTCAAAACATCAATATCAAAATAATTCTTGAAGTAGATTTGTCTCTAAACCATCACGTATTTTCAAACTAGCTCAAACAACTAGGTCACTAATCCTACAGGTATTCCCAAAAGGTTCTATAAACATCAACATTCAACAAGCTATTGATTCAAACATCTTAAGTGCAAAAATCAACATCCTTATCAAGTCTCTCATCAAGATAATCAAATCCTCTATCACAAAGCTTGATCAATCTAGAATAGGTTCCTAATCTTGGATATATCTTTCCTATTTTGAACCTAGGTTATATCAAAACCAGAATTGCACCAACATTGGAATCAAACAAACTTGTAAATTGTCAAATGCTTATATGACTTTTAAGTATCACCTTAAGAAAAGAAAACCTAGTTATAAAGCTACTCAGAAAAGGATAAGATTCTTATATATCAATCGCAAGATCTTATTGAAACATAGGACATTCCTACACCATTTTTGTCACTACCTATATGGCTGCGGTACAGAATTTGATGGTGAAATTTTTCAAAGACGTGCTTTTCAATAAAGAGACACTTTATCCCAATGAACAAACAATAGCAGTAAAATCAACAAGGCATATCTTCCTAAACCAATAATCACCTATTGACTTTGTCCTTTGGAACTTTCAACAACTTTGAAATAATCACATGCCAGTTTGGACTAGAGCCCAACATGAACAACTTAGAAAACAACAACACAATGGAGGAAGAAGATAATCCTGTATTCCAAAATTTTGGATTTACCGCTGTTGACGAAGAAGCAGTCAATAGAACCATTAGAGACCTTGAGAAAGATTTCAAATTTGATAGGCTAATGGAAAAATTGTTGGCAAAACAAAAAGAAAAATATCTCTTGATGTTGGCAAAATTTGGAGCTAAACTACCACAAGACTTTAACATAGAAAGCTTAAAAAAAGATGCGGAGGCAAGTAACACCCAAAACATAGATGAGCCAAATGATGAAGATGTGAACAAATAAAGCAATGAAGAAACAAGGAAAGAAAGGGATGATAAAAGAAAAGAGCGTAGTGACAAGAGAACTCATGAAGAAACAAGGAGAAACTATGTGGATAATCCATTATCAAACCTTACTTGACAAATACAAATTCTACAACAATAGATAGAAGACATGCAAAATGGGACAAGCTCCAAGAAGTATTCATTAGAAGATATATGCCATATCCTTTTAATAAAAATCTGAATACGATACCATTTCCGCAACATTGCGAGATTCCTAAATATGACAAATACGATGGAAAATTTGATCCTCAAGATCACATTAGGGAGTTTTGTACTATGAGCATGGAATTTGCTCATGATGAAACTTACCTTATGCGTCTTTTTCCTAGGAGTCTAAATGGACAATCAATGGGGTGGTTTTTTGAGATTACCATCCAGAATTAAATCTTTTGAAGAACTTGTGAATAGGTTTATTTCATAATACTCCTACAATATAAGGAATGAAATAACAATGCTGGATCTCTGCAATGCTAAACAAAGAATGGTGAATCCTTTATGATTTTATTACAATGATGGAAACACATGTTTAATAGGTATCCCAAAGATGTACCTGATCAAGAAAAAATGGACATATTCATTGATAATCTTATCAGTGAAATGAGTTATTGACTAAGGATGCAATTTCCTCCCTCTTTTGCCAAAATGATCGAGAATGGTCTGAAAATAGAGAACGCAATGGTAAAGAAAGGAGAGCTAAAACTTTACAATAATTCATACAACAACAACAACATCAATGACAAACCCAAGTTCTGGTCAAAGAATAGGAATGCCAACAATGAAGGGAATGATGATAATAGTACTACAAAACAACAACAACAACAAAAACCATAAAGCCAATTCCTTTTTCTACAATCCTCAGAGGAAATTCACAAACATTGGAGAATATTTGGAATCAGCTCTAAAAACTCTGCTTGCCAACAAATTGATTGTTTTATCAGAAGCAAGAAGTTATGAACCACCAGTCAAGCCCAATTGGTGGAATGACAATCAATTTTTGTAATTATCATCGGAATAAAGGACACCTAACAAATGATTGTCAGAGATTGAAACACCTTATCCAAGATATAATCGATAATGGAACCATCACAGTGGGTAGACATAAGACAAACAAATCACACTTGGCTTTCAAAACTCCAATTCCGAATTATGACAAAGGTGAATCGTCCCAATTAAAAGATGACAAAGGAAAAGCCAAAGTGAATTACACTTATACATACGATGATGTGGTAAATATGATCATTGTTAACGAAAATCCATCTTTAGAACCAATCAATATTATCACGAGAAGCAAAGCAAAGGTTACCTTTCCAGGTATAGCAAAAGACTTAGCATCCACATCACAACAATACAATTTAGTAGAGCAGTTACAAAGAATACCCGCTTAAATATCAATTCTGGAACTTCTCAAGGTTTCACCTATGCATAAGGAAATTTTGGAGAAAGTTTTAGTGGAAACAACAGTTTCAAAAGACTTGGATGTAGATCAGTTCCAAAACATGGTAGGACACCTTTTAGCTCCTCATTGCTTATCATTTTTTGAAATTGATGATGCATCCTTACAACATCCTCACAATGCTTCCTTACATGTTGAAGTATCCATTAATAAAACTCATGTTAAACATGTACTCATAGATGGAGGATCTAGCTTAAACATTTGTCCATTAAGTTTGATAAAAGCTTTGGGATATTCAGAAAATGCAGTAGACCCGAAAAAGAAAATAACCATCAAGGCTTATGATGAAGTAGAACGTTCTTCTAAAGGAACTGTTGTGCTACCAATAAGGATAGGACCTATGGAAAGAGATACATTGTGTCAAGTTTTAGATTTGAACCTCTCTTACAACATTATTCTAGGGAGACCATGGATTCACAAGATGCAAGCAATTCCTTCTACATATCATCAATGTGTGAAATTTCCTCATGAAAGAAAAGAAATCACTATAATTGCAAATTCCAGTCAATATTGCAATAATTTGAAGCCAACACAAGATACAAGAGTTCCACATAACAGAGAATCAGTATATCCTACCAAAGAAATTCAAGAAAAGTTATGGTAAACTTTTGAAGAAAAGATCAAATTAAATGATGAAGGAATGGGAAAGTATTCTTTGCAAAATTTTCCACTTTCCCCTAAGTCATATGGAAAGCCTACAGATATTCAATCAAAGACATCAGGAAAATCAAAACATATGGTTAAAGGAACTTTTGTTAGTGCTGGAACTCTTGAAGAGGAAAATGAAGACAAAGACATTCTTGGTTGGTTGTACAAGGATGAAGATAAAACTATAGCAATAGCAGCCAAAGTCAATATTCCCATAAAACAATATGGCAAAGGATATGAAATCATGCAAAAGATGGGATATGAAGGAAAAGGACCAATTGGTAAGCAACATCAAGGTATTTCAGAACCTATTTGTCCACACTCACAATCCACAGAAGATAAATCTAGGTTGGGATATCTAAAATTAAATCAAAACCAACACAATCATCAACAACAAAAGTGGAGAAAGAAATCAGTTTCTAAAGAAGAAAATTGGCAAGAAAAGCTACATCAAGTAGCCAAAACAATAACCAATAAACAAAAGAAGCAAGAAGAACATAAAAAGAAAGAAGAGGAGATTACCATCAAAGGTGAAGAAAAATCTTGTCAAACAAATGCAAAATCTGAACAAGATATTCCAGAAGTAGTAAAAATAGAGATGACAGAAATCAAAGAACTTTTTGCACCATACGACATTCCAGTATGGTATAGTGGAGTAATCTTAGATCAGGATTCAAAAATAGATTCCAATGAGTATGGATGGGGTCCAAATGTCTTATCTACTACATCAAGTAAGTAACATAATGAAGATCAAACAACTATCACGAAAGAAGACTTGTCTATTGTAGAACAAAAGATGAAGTTAGAAAGAAGGAAAGAAAAACTCAGAATTCAGAGAAAAGAGGCGTATGCAAAAAAGAAAGGAAATGACAAAGAAAAAGAAGTAATGCCACAAGAAGTAAAAACAAGGATAGATCAAGCATCTGAAAAATACAATATTTTCATCAAAAGAGGAACAATATGTATCTAGATGTGGCAAAACCCTAGAAGAACTAAGAGATAGTCAAGTTGGATTGACTATTAGTCCAAAAGAAGTTGAGTTTGAAAGGAGACAAAATCTATTAAAAGAATCCTCTTTATCATGTGCACAAATATGTCAACTTCTAAATGCAAATGAGGTCAATCAAGAAGGAATTTGCCCTATTAAAGATGTGCGTGTGGATATAATCCATTCATTTAAGGGACAAATGTCAGTTGAAGAACCACTTGAGTGTGAACTACACAATTCTAATATTAATTTTGTTAAGACTACTTCAGAAACGCTTGAGAAAGACAATTCTCAAAAACATTTAATCAATGACAATACCTATTATACACCAAGCTATGATCATTATGTCATGAATGTTGAAACACCTAATGATGACAGTGATTATGATTTACCCCTTCTTCATCCTGAATTAATTGATTGGGATAATTTAGATAACCCCAAACTAAATGTCTTTTCCAATGATCATGACTTAGCCGTGTACCTTAACACTATTGAACCCATCCCACCTAAGATATTTTCCATTGTAGAATCAAGTGATGTTTCTCGTAGTCAGGAAAATACCAAACTTTCCAGTCGCAAAAACAAAATAAAACAAGGAAAGAGACCTATTGTTGAAAACCATTTCATGGCAACATTAGATCAATCAAAAGAGAAAACAAAGGATGTATTTGATGGTGAAAACCTCCTTGAGGCGCCAGAAGATGGAAAGTTTGACATTCTTCCTACATATTTTCAAGAGAGATTTGCTATCCTGATAAAACCAACAAAAGTCGTAAACATTGGTACATCAAAGGATCCTAAAATACTTCATTTTGCTGCCTCATTGTCAAAAAAAGAGAGGAAAGAATACATGGAATTCTTTACGCAAAGACAAATAAATTTTGCTTCGTCTTATGTAGATATGTGAGGACTTAATCTTGATCTTATCATGCATCATCTTAATGTGGATTTAAAAGAAAAACCCGTTAAGCAGAAGCTAAGAAAGATGCATCCACATATTGCTCTTCTTGTAAAAACTGAGCTGAAGAAACTATTAGAAGTAGGTTTCATAAGACTGGTTGCTTATCCAAAATGGGTTTCAAGTATTGTACCAGTATCAAAACTAGATAAAAGCATAAGGGTCTATACAGATTTCAGAGATCTAAATAAAGCACATCCAAAAAATGATTTCCCACTACCAAACATTGATATCATAGTGGACTCAGCAGGGCATGAGATGTTTTCATTAATGGATGGCTTCTGAGGATATAATCAAATAAGAATTGTACCTGAAGATCAAGAAAAGACAACTTTCACCTATGCATGGGGAACATATTGCTGGAATGTTATGCCATTTAGGCTTAAGAATGTAGGAGCGACTTATCAAAGGGCTATGACGACAATTTTCCATGATATGATGCATTCATTTATGGAAGATTATGTTGATGACATACTTGCAAAATCTCATACAAGACAAGAACATTTGAACATTTTAAGCAAGATTTTTGACAATCTAGAAAGATATCAATTGAGATTAAATCCAAAGAAATGTGCATTTGGGGTAAGCTCTGGAAAACTCCTTGGCTACATTATATCAGCTCTTGGCATTGAAGTAGATCTTGAAAAAATCAAAGCTATCATGGAGATGGAGTCACCTAAGAACATAAGTCAATTGCGATCTTTACAAGGAAGATTGCAATCAATTAGGTGATTTATTTCTCAGTTAGCGGATAGATGTCTTCCATTCACCCATCTTCTACATAAAAATGTTCCATTCAAATGGGATCTAAAATGTGAAGAAGCTTTCTTGCAAATAAAAGAATATCTTATGAGTCCTCCAGTACTGATATCACCAAGCAAAGGGAAACCATTGTTACTCTATGTCTCCGCAACAAGTGTATCATTAGGCGCCCTCCTAGCTCAACATGATGATGAAGGAAAAGAAAGAGCAGTTTATTATATTAGTAGAACACTTGTTGGCTACAAATTAAATTATTCCTCAAATGAAAAGATATGTCTAGTAGTTGTATTTGCAACTTAGAAGCTACAACATTATATGTTGATTCATTCTATGAAACTAATAGCAAAGATAGATCCTCTCAAATATTTGTTGAGAAAGTCAACATTGACAAGGAGACTAGACAAATGGGTTATGCTACTGAGTGAATTTTGTTAGGGTTCCCACAGATACTGAGAGGGGGGGGTGAATCAGTATCTGACCGGTAATGTAATTTTCTTAAAATAGAACATGTAGAACATAAAGTAACAGTGTATCGGTATGCAAGAATTAATGTAAATAACATAATCAAAAACATCCACATGAAAGGAACACCATAACACAAGATGTTTAATGAGGAAACCCGATGTGGGAAAAACCTCAGTGGGATTTGTGACCCACAATATTCACTTATTGGCCAATAAGAGAATATTACTTACAATAGGGGCTTGCACATGCAGGAAGGCCAACTGCCTAGAGCACACTGCTCAATAAGAAGTCACACTGACTTACAATGAGGATTATGTAAATCCAATGATCTATACTACTTTACAATAGCATCTTCAATGCCATATTCAGTACCGGTTCTTGCTCTGTTCTTTATATATACCCTTGACCTACAATTCGCACATTAGGTCTGCCTTATAATTTTCTTTATGCTTCCTATCCATATCCTACAAATGTCTACAATGATCTCTTTTATATACAAGAGTCATTTTACAATTTGCCAAGTTGGCTTACAATAATAAACAAAATATTACATATCAAAAATCCTATCGGCCTCTGTGCCTGTATACATGTTCTCTTCTATGTCGATGTACATCTTCTGTGCCGGTGCCAATGTAGATTGATCTTGCTGATGCCGGTGCACTATTTTGTTTGAATAATGCTTTGCTAGTATAATGTCTTGCCAGTGCCATAGGATTGCAAGGTTGCCTGTGTAATGCTTTGCCGATGTCATAGGATTGCAAGGTTGCTTGTGTAATGCTTTGCCGGTGTCATAGGATTGCAAGGTTGCCATCAATGACAAAACCTTCAATCACACACAATGTCTCATTGGAGTGTCCATATGCCAACAATCTCCCCCTTTGGCATTGATGGCAACACTCATGAGAAATTTCAAAAGATATCCAAAAAATGTGTAGACCAAACCAAAAATGTGAGAGCTCCCCCTGAGCATGTGATCCCTATGTTTTGAATTTTCTCATCCTACTACTCCCCCTTTGGCATCAATGATAAAGGTTAGTAGATTTTGTAGTTGTACCAATCTATAACCTCAACCTTGTAGTTGGGTAGTTATTATCTAAAGAATATCTCCCAAAATTAAGTTTATACCATCCATAAATTTCTTGCTGTCTTTTATTGCTGTCTCAGTTCTATATACTATACCGGTGAGATGCTGCAAGTGCTCTGCCGGTGTTTTGCTTCCCTGTGTTAGTGCCTCTGAGATTTCCTTCCGCAGAGATGCTAAATAGTCCAATCTTGGACTTATTTTAGATCTCAAGAATTTTGCCTTGTTTATTATTTTCTCTTTCTCTCTTTCTAATTTGAGCAATTCTTCCTCAAAATTTGTTATCTTTTCCTCAAAAAACGATAATGTATCAGGTGAGTTAACAAAATTATCTGCAAGTTTATTGATCTCTTCCTGTACCTTGCTCATCTTTTTGTCTACATCTATGGTCAAAAAGTTTGTCTTACAGGTGTCTTTGTACAAAGTTTTGTACTCTTTCAATAAATTGCACAGTTCCGGTAGAAGTGTGTCAAATTCCCTGTTACACTTCTTTATTCCTTCCTCAAAGAATTTATGTTTCTCTTTTTCTACAATTTCCTTTACAGTTTCTACCTTTGTTTGCTCAAAATTTCCAGAAATATATTTACAAAGTGTATCCAACTGGCCTAAAGAATCTTTATTGTCTATATTACAATTAGGAGCTATTGATTTCAAAAATGGAATTGAATCATCTATCACTTTATAAGCTTGTGAGCTATAATCAGTTATTTTCTTGATAGATTCAAGTAATACCTCAGTCACATTTGATGGTGACCCAACAAACTGAGTGCCGGTGGAAGTAACCATGCTTGTATTGACCTCTGATAGGTTTGTTTGTGTCTCCATCTCTTTAAGCACTGGTTTTCCTGCATCATTTCTTACCGGTGGCATCTGTTCTGGAGCCTTTAGCTCTGTTGGTTTCTCTGTTTGTGTTCCAGATTCCATCTTTTTCTCTGTATCTGTTGCCGGTTGCTCTGTGTTTCCTATTGCCGGAGGCTCTTTGGCTATACCTGATTTATCTGGTGTATCCTTATCTACCACTATGTTGATCTTCTAAGTAACAACATTCATAGTATATAGGACTTCAGGATTTGGATTATTATCCTTTGTATCCATACTCTCAGCTGCCGGTTGATCTTCAGTGGTTGTTGTTTTTACCGGTGGAGTATTTAAAGGAGGTGGGGGTAAGTTGTCTCTAATCTTGATACTTGGTGGTCCACCAACTTTACCTTTCCCTTTGTCCTTCTGATATACCAGAATAGGCTTAGGATTCCTATATTCTTCTTGTTTTTCTTTCTCAATCAAGAATATATCCCAACCATTTTCTGTTTCCTTTGAAACTTCTGCAACTCTACCTACCATTAGTGAAATTTGCCGGTGTGCAGTGGAAAAAACTGTCTAGTTGGCCTGAGCTATCAGATCATCAATTTCCTTAGGTGAGTTAACCGGGTATACTGCAAGTAATTTTTCTATTTTAATTTTCTTATCCAACTCAATTATTCATTGCCTTCTAGCCTCAAGTCTTTTGTATAGATCATCAGGAATTTCATTTAGGACTTGCATCAAAAACTTTTTATACATGTCCATGTGTAATATAACACTCTCCTCAACTTGTCCTTTCTCATCATCTGTTAGGGTGTCATAGATTTTCCCTATGTTTTTCAATTTACCTTCCTCTGTGATCTCATTCAGTAATATGTCAAGAGGGGCCAAGTCAGTGTTTGTCTTCTTCTTCCTTTTGGGGGTCAGCTTCTTCTTAGGTGTGACTTTCTTGACTGGAGGTCTCACGGCTTGTTGCTTCTGTCTTGTCCTTCTAGGTGAAGGAGTGGTTGCCAGTGAGGGGTCTCTTTTCCTAACAACTCTTTTGAAAGTTGCTGGCATATCTCCTTCTGAGGAAGTACCTACTGGTGATAGATGAGTTTTAGGTTGTTGGGCTGCCAACTCATCTTCAGTTATGCCGGTTTTCTTTAATACATCTTCCTTTATGGCTTTTGCTTGTCTGGATCCTTTTCTCACAAATGCCTCAACCTTTTCCACTCCCTTCTTAGATTGAATTTGACTTTCTATGGTCTCAGCACTACCAAATAATTCTTCCTTTGGTTCATTGGGGGCTTCCAGAAGTGCTTTGGCATAAGTTTCCACTATGTGGTCATCTGTTTCATACCCCATCTTTGTTACCTAGATTGTCCTTGGGATGACTGCTTCCATCCAGATCTCATCCTTCTTAATTACAAAACATATATCATCCTTGTATTTGTTGACAATTTCCTGTGATAGTCTGATTCTTTTATTCATTCTGACCTTTAGTGCTTGAAAATACTCATTGATATTCTTTTCTCTGTTTTCACCCATGTTGTTGAATAAGTCAGATAATTGTTTTCCTACCGGTATGTCAAATCCAAAATCCTTGTTGCTTATACCAGGAGCCTGTTTGGTTATATGTAGCATTAAGCATTAAGCTGAAACACGGGCCTAGGTCATTTTATAACTTCGACTACTGTAGGGTTTGCTATGAATTCAGGTGCAGAGGAGGATGCCATGATGATAAATACCTTTTTCTACCTTTGAATGGATTGATTGCTGAAGTGCTTTGCCTCTTTGCTCGGAATGCCTTAGCTCAGAAATCTTCATGCTCTCCAAAAGTTTGAATTCACGGTGAAATGAAATGGAGCCAAAACCCTTATTTTATAAAGTCTTTTCTGCTACCTACCACATTAATTGCTTGCCGGTAATGTATTAGCTTAACTTTATTTGCCGGTAATGAATGATTTTCAACTTCTTTGCATCATAGTCAGTAAGGGCTCCTTCAAGTTGCTTCATCAGATTTTCCATCTTTACCGGTGTCAAGATCTTCCTCAAGCTGTTAGACTTCTAAAAATAGAGGACCAGGCTCTGATACCAATAGCAAAGATAGATCCTCTCAATTATTTGTTGAGAAAGTCAACATTGACAGGGAGACTAGACAAATGGGCTATGCTACTGAGTGAATTTGACATAGAATATGTTGACCAGAAAGATATCAAGGGACAAGTCATCACTAATCAATTGGCTGATGCACCTTTACAAAATGACATGCCTTTGCACATCGAATTTCTTGATGTAGATATCTTAACAGTAAGTACAAACTTTTGGGAATTGTACTTTGATGGTTCTTATACACAATATGGATCAGGCGCAGGAATCTTTTTCATCACACCTCAAGGACACATAATTCCGAAATCGTATAGACTGCGATTTCCATGCACCAATAATACTGTAGAGTATGAAGCATTGGCTATAGGGCTTAAAATGGCCATTGAGTGGAACGTCAAAGAACTACATGTTTATGGTGATTTACAACTTATCATAAACCAAATAAATGATGAATATCAAACAAAGGATGATAAGCTTATACCATACAAATAGCTGGTGGAGGAATTTAAAGAACACTTTAAAGAAATATCATTCACCCAGATTCCAAGAAATGAGAATAAAGCGGCAGATGCAATGGCTACAATAGCATCTCTCTTGCAAAATAAGGAGAATCAATAGCGTTACGAATTTCTTGTGGAAGATATCTTAACCCCTACCATCCAATCCGAGCATACCTATCGAATTTTCCATATATCAAGAACCATTCAATCCTTATATGGTCAAATTTATCAATATTTAAAAGATCATATCCTTCCTCTTGAATTATCTCGTAATCAGAGAAGAAACTTTATCCGTCAGTCCTCTCGCTATACTATTATTGATGATATCCTATATAGGTGTGGTCTTGATGGTACTTTGTTGAGATGTCTTGAAAAGGATGAATTTGAGAGAGTTCTTAATGACATTCATGCGGGTATTTGTGTTACTCACTCAAGTGGTTTAACATTGGCTAAGAAACTTATTCGTATGGGTTACTTTTGGCCTACTATGGAAAGAGATTCATTCACATATGCTAGAAAATGTAAACAATGTCAGATCCATGGAAATCTCATTCATGTACCAGCACAAGAGTTATATCCTATGAATGGGGCCTTGATTTGGTAGGAAAGATCAATCCCTCATCTTCTAATGGACATAAGTTTATTCTGATTGCTACTGAATATTTTACTAAGTGGATTGAAGCAGTGCCTTTAACAACAGTGATAGGAAAACAAATATCATCATTCATCTTGAATTATATAATCTGTCGCTATGGAGTTCCTATGATCATTATCACTGATAATGGAAGACCATTCAAAAATCAAGATGTGAAAGAGCTATGTGAATAGTTTCATAGCCAACATAGGTTCTCTGCTCCATATTATCCACAAGGTAATGGTCAAGCTAATGCATCAAACAAAACTATCTTGAAAATATTGAAGAAAATAGTCAATGGAGCTGGAAAAGATTGGCACATTTAGCTAAATCCTGCTCTTTGGGCATACCAAACTAGTGTTTGCACTCCAACAAGGGCAACTCCATATTGTTTGGTCTATGGATCAAAATCCATATTACCTATAGAAGTAGAGATACCTTCTCTACAAGTATCCTTGCACGGTCTTATACCAGAAGAAGAAGAACGAGTCTCTCGACTCCAAGAACCATAACTGATTCAAGAACGTTGCCAAAATGCAATAGAACATTTGAAAGTATACCAACAAAGAATGGAAAGAAGCTATAACCACAGAGTCAAGCCACATATTTTCTAGATTGGAGATATAGTTCTAAGAGAAAATCCAAGAAATCAACAAGACCAAGAAAAGAAGGGAAAATTTGAACCGAATTGGCTAGGACCTTTTGTCATAGTAGCAACATATGGATCAGGAGCATACAAGTTATCTACCCGTGAATTGGTTTGATGAACCTATCAATTCTATCCATCTCAAGAAATTCTATGCTTGAGATATAAAGTCCTAAAAAAATAAACAAAAAGCATATAAAGTCTTGAAAAAAATCAATAAAAAGAGTATAAAATCCAAAAAATGCAATAAATTTAGATGGTGAAAACCTGGTAAAAAGGCGCTATCTAAAAAGTGAGTTCCTCCATCTATGAGATTGTTTTGCGCACCTATCCACTCCATCATATCACATCTATCACTTCCATCATATTGTAGCTTATCCATTCCATCTTTCACATCCATTGCTCTGAACCATTTAGCAAGAAATATGCAGCTTACCAACAATTATCAATCTTTGACATACTTTTTGTAGTCACTGTCTTAGATTTTATCAAAATCAATCAATCTGCATTTGTATCCCGTCGTGGTTTGGATCTTGATCAATTCATACATCCATAATAATTTTGTTTCCACTAGGGGCAAAATCCTAATTTATTTTTGCTAAGGTGATCTTTTGAATCTTTGAAAATCCCAAAACATTCGAAAAACTTAGAAAAACCAAAAACATCTAGGATTTTGAAACAGATAATGAGAAAACAAAGCAACGAAAATCAAGGCATTTCATCAACAACTGAATCATGCAACTCGGAAACCAATCAATTAACAAGTAATAAAGGATTATCAAAGATCATTCATCAAGATGATTATATCAGTTAATGACCATAAGAACATGTGAATGACATACAAGATTTGTTTTTTATATCTTAATTTTATTGTTAATCATTTACTCTATGCAACTCAAGGATGTCCATGACTAGAGAATCTATGATGGGGCATGATTATTTTCTTTGATTGTTGTTTGCGGTTTATCTCTTACTACGATATGTACTTGTCTAAGGATATGATCGGCAAAAGATCAAGGAGAGCGTTCCAAGTCATGCATGAAAGGGGATAATCCTTGTCTGTTCTGCAAGCAATACTCCGATCAACTTGATCCATTATATCAAGTTGCTTGTATTAACTTGCTATATCAAAATCCATGTAAGGAATACTCAAGTCATCTTGAATCATTATGTCAAGTTGCTTGTGTTTTCTTACAACATTTTAAAGCTCAATGATGAAATCAAGCACTGTTACAAGATAGCATATGAAGAATGACAATACAATTTTTAGTTAGATCATTTCATTAGCTCATTATTTGTCTGCATTATAAGCATATCATTTCATTAACAGATCAATGGTCATAAATAAAGATTGAGTATACTTGGACAAACAAAAACAATTTGCATTTAATCATTATAGGTGCATTCTTTTTTTAGAAACATTTTAATCATCATTCATTTCATTTAGTTGCATTTTATCATTGCATTAGTTTGCATTCAATTAAGTTCATTTTTATTCATCATATAGTGTATCATCATTATAGTTTACATTATCATTCCATTAACAATCATTTAGTTGCATCTTTGCACTTAGATTCATAATCATTAGAAACATTACATATAAAAATACAAAAACATTTCATATAGATCATTTGCATCATCATCAAAAGCAAATCAATCATTCATTTGCATTCCATATAAATCATTACATTTGCATCATTTAAGAAAGTAATCATTTTCATTTGCATCCAAGATCATCAAAATCAAAAATCAAAACAAAAACATATAATCATTGCATCCATATCATCATCACATAGAATAACATGCATAAAGAAACATCATCCATATAATCATTGCATCCATATAGTCAAAGCATATAGATCATCAAATAGAGTAACATGCATAATAAAGATAATTATCATATAGAGTCCATGTCTGCATATAAAACAATAAAAAGTCCAAGTATACAATGATATAAGATAAACAATACAAGTGCCTCCACATCAAGTCATGACTATCCTGTACCACTACCACCCGACTTTGTCCCTCTCTGTGGCTGTGGGCGAGAAGATCCTCCAGATGTCTATCTCCCATGCTCACCACTCCTCTGAGGAGGTCTCATGACCCCACCACTACTAATGTACATCAACATGGTAGTATGATAACTACTGCTCTTTGGATCTCTGCAACTACCTCCTCATATCATCGTCACTAGTGGGAAATCTCCTTCCTAGCTTGAACTAATGCTCTAACAGTATCAATTGAGAGAGTACCTGATCCAACCTGCTGAATGTGATCAAGAAGGCCCTGAGTATCCTGTTGTCTCCTAATAGCTCGATCCCTCTCAGTCATAAGAGTCTGCACCTATGCTCAAAGCTAATCAATTTGTTCTCTAAGACTATCAATGGTCTCCTGCTCTGGCACATCATGCTCTGGTACATCATGCTCTGGTGCATCCTGCTCTGGCAAATCCTCCTATGGTGCATGAACCCCAATCCCCTCCTCACTACCAACCTGTCCAATTGCTAGAATCTCAGTCCGAGTAACTCTCTGAACCCGCTGTCTAATCAGGGGAACATGATCCTCAGGATCCTCATCATCTCCACCATGCACTGCAATAACCCTAGGGTCTGGCTGAATCTATCCAAAATCAATGCCTCTCTCGCAACCCACATCCAGTCCAGTCACCCTGTCTCCTCATGTCAATGGCAACCCTCTTGGTGATCTCATACCTGCCCTGCCATGATCCATCCCAATCTGTCCAACATCCCTCCCACCCAGAGGACGTGGTCTCCCAATCCTGCCAACTGGTCCAAATGGTCCTCCACGGACTCTCAGTCGACCTCCCCTCCATCCAGGTCTCCTACCACCACCACCTCCATCCCCACCCTCATCTCCACCTCCCCTAGCCTCCTGAGCAGCTCTAAGCTCTCATCTCTGTCTACGTCTCCTCACACCTGGATCATGTGAATCATCATCATCTCCTGAGCTGGGAGGAGGATCTACTGGATTAGTAATACGAGGAAATGGATGAGCTAGTATCTACTGAGCATACTCTGTAGTAACCCCAGGATCAAGCATGTGCAATCTCATATCATAAGCCACTCTTGGAGTAGCAACAAACTTTGTACGAGCAATCTCAAATGATAATGAAGGTCCCCAATCTCGCTTATCTCTGTATCGCCGAGCATATATCGTCACACTAGTAGTCATAGGCTGGATGATACCAAACTATCTCAGAATGCAACTAATCAACTGTCGCTCAACAATGTAAGGAGTCTGACCAATGAGATATCTACTTTGCATGATAAATGGTAATGTCTATGCATCCTCCATCCATGGCTCACAATCAACATATGGTCTCCAAGTAATGCTATCCAATGAATCAAGCACCCACCGCCAATACTCCATCATACCCAACTTATGCTGAGTAAGGATACCTACATAAAAATATACATATGGCTGCCTCTCTCCACAAACTTTGTGATGGATAGGCCGAGTAATAGCAATGTGCTCCCAGCACTAGATCTACAATAAAGTGCATCCTGTAGATAAACTCGCACTCTCGACATACACCACTTGAGGAAGATCATGATATAAATGTGCCAACATACAAACACCCCAAGCATATCAAGTACGGTGTTGCATCATACTCAGGAGAATCTCACCCCATCCAACCAAAAAACCTCATGATTGCCTATCAGGACATATAAATCCTCCAATCAAACCAACAAGAATAACAGGAAGAGCCTCGTAATACATCACCATATCCACCCATCGGATCTCTCCTCTACCAATGCTATCATCAACAAACATGACTGTGCAAGCCTTTGTACCAACACGATCCTGAAAATCATACTGCACTAGCTTGCCAGTCATTGGGATGTGGAGAATCCTATAGACATCCTCAAGAGTCACACTAATCTCACTCGTAGGTAGGTGGAATGTGTTATGCTCGTTGTGCCATCTCTTGGCTAACACCATCAACAATCCTCTATTATGCATAATCTTAGGCATATACAACAAATGATGTAAACCACATGTATCTATATGTCTAACATCTGCCTATGTCAACTCTGGCACTAAATGACGCACTGCTGGTAATTTCTCCCGACACTAGAGAACATCAAGTTTCTCTTATTTATCAAGAAAAATCAATCAATCATCAAATCATCATCTATCCATCAAATCAAACTGAAGCAATCTATGCTATCTATCTATCAAATCAAATTGAAGCAACTTACGCTATCAAATCATTTTAAAACCTATCAATCATGGTTTTCTATCAATCACCGAGTTCACTCAAAACTCTACTAAGCTCTTACATCAGAAACTAAATCGGTTTCTTAGAACTACTCACACAATCAAGCAATCAAGCTAATCAAGCAATATATCAAGCAATCAAGCTAATCAAGCAATCTATCGAGCAATCAAGATCTATCGAGCAATCAAGCCAATCACGTAATCAATCTATCAAATCAATCAATCTATCTATCTATCCAACAAATCACTCAATCAAGTCCCTATTTCATCATCAATGCGTATTAAACACGTTAAATCTAATCATCAAAGTGATTTTTAGCCTTTTCACTTATCAAATTTGAGTAAAAGCGCTATCCTATTGAGCATTTGCACTAAACTACAACAAATGGGCTAAATCTAAAGGCATTTGTGCTAAACTAGTGCATATGCGCTATTCTTTTGAACAAATGCACTAAATCTACAAGCATATACGCAAACCCATGCAAAAGCGCTACCTTATTAAGCAAAAACGTTAAGAAACGAAACATTTGCGCTATCCTATGCATAAGCGCTAACATCCTTAACATATGCGCTAACCAAAAAAACATATGTGCTAAAAAAATTGCAAAAGTGCTAATCTAATGCCGAACAAATCGCAAAAAAAATTGAAATTAAAAATGCGCTAAAAACATGAAAATTTGCACAAAAAGTTGACAATAAAGCTCGGGATAAGATACCTACTGGACACCCATACTCGGCAGGTCGCTGATAACGCCAAACATGCTCAAAACGATGGTTCTTTATGGGAATTACCATTTCACCACCTCAGCAAGAATATTTTCTCCACAAGCTGACAAGGATAACAATGGAATTAAAATTAGCCTTGGTTAATTTTATATTTACTATTTGAAGAGTAATTAATTTCAATGGGGCAATTTAATTTGTTTTTTTCACAAATGAATTTAATTGACCATAAGTTTATAAAATTATCATGAGATTAATCGGTCAAACTAGAATTTTCGACAATTTCACGATCAATCTCCTGAGGGGGCACACAATCAGGATTTTCAATCTCTATCAGGCGCATTATCAAGACTTGATTTAATCTTTGAAACAATGTTGTCTCGACATCATTTCAAAGAGGGGCAAAATGTATACACATAAAAATGGCTATGAGCAATTAAATAAATATTATATATTTATTTAAAAATTATTCTTCTATTAAATAGTTAATTTGAAAAGATAAATTTATTTAATTCATTTTTGTATCTTTCTATTAATTAATATTTTATTAATTAATTCATTTATCCTATTCCTCTAGTTAATTAAATATCTAATATTTAATTATCTCCTCCAAACAATTAAACATCTAATATTTAATGGTTATTCTCCTATCCTATAGTCTCAAATATTAAATAATTCTCAAAATTATTTAATCCCTTTTCCAACTCACCCTGCATCTCCACTTCATTTTTCCTTTGCCAACTCATCAAACATGTGGATAAGGAAATTAATATTTCTTAAATATTATTCATCATTTATCTTCAACCTCCAAATATTAATTCATCATTTATCTTCAACCTCCAAACTTAATGAATATTGTGTACGTACACATATTTCATAACCATTTCCTATATTCTCTCCAACACCCCCTACATCTTAGGAAGGACTTGAGTCCACTTGTCCTCTCATGCCTAATTTCCTCCAACCATCCCTAGATTCCCTCAGTCAGCAACCCAGTCAAGGTGACATGAGTGACACTTGTCTTCTCCTTCCCCCTTTCTCTCAACCTTCAACTTTGCTCATAGCCATTCAAATCTGCAGATCTGATCAGGACTGTTGATCCGAGCCACATCATCTAATCCTCTCAAGGTCTATAAAATCAAGAGCTTCAGTTGAGAGAGAGTTAGTCTTCAAATTAATCATATGCATCCATGAGTTTTTGAAGCAAATAGAAAATAGCAAATAGCAATAGCAATTATCATATAGCATAATCATTTTAGCATAATCATGTAGTATTTGCATACCATAGTATCAGTTAACTACAAGTTATCAGTCCATTCTTCATATGCCATCTTGAAAGCCATCAATGCATTGTCTGAGAGCACACCATCTACAACCAAGAACAGTGGAGTTAGGACACAATGAGACATAAGCCATGAAGGCAATATTAGTATTTTATTTCATATGTACTTCATGTAGTTTCATTGGCTGAATTTGGATTTCCTGCAACATTTCCATTTGTATTTTGTGAAACTAACTTATTGCAGGTAACATTCTGAGGATGAAATTCAAGTCGACACACATACAACTGGATCCACAAATGTGAGCAATGTTGGTAGTTTTTTGGTAAGCCTAAGTTGGTCGCTTTACCTCTCAAGTCGATAGTAATTGAGGAACCTTTCAGTAGTGGATGTTAGCTTTTGTCGGACCAGTGAATCCCTCATCTAATGCAGACCATATGTACATACTCACTGCAACAAATTACTTCATCAAATGGGTGGAGGCAATTCCCACTAAGCAAGCTACTTCAACAATGGCTTGTCAGTTCTTGAAAGAGAATATTGTTTCAAGGTTTGGTGTTCCTCGTAAGATAGTTATTGATAATGCTTCTTGCTTTTAATCTTATGAGATAATTGAATTTTGTTTTGATCATGGCATGGTTTACCCTTTCACATTCATCTAACTATTATTCACAAGGAATTGGTCAGGCTAAATCAAGCAACAAGAACCTGGTTACCATTATCAAGAAACTTGTTGATGAGAAACAAAGGACTTGGCATAAAGCTCTTGTTGATGCACTTTGGGAAAATCATATCATTCTTGTTGGTGTAAATAAATATTCATTATGGATATTATTACACTTTACTTAAGTTAACTTAGGATAATGCATTTCTTTGTAGTTTGGATTTGAGACACTAAGGGAAGTGTGCACATAGGGATAGAGCTTGTAGGAGAAATTCCACCTTTTGTGGTCTTGTTTTGTTGTTACACTCCACATTCGGTGGGTCATCCACCTCTTGTGGAATATTATATTATTTCTCCTAGCTACCCCTAGTATTTCTTACCTACCCTTGTTTCTCATTGAGCCACATGTCATGATTATGTGCTCGTACATCCATATGGCCTTGCCTATATAAGAAGGCCTATATTCATTGTATTGGTGAATCCAGTTGATTATTTTCATATTGATGAGAATACAGTTTGTTCTTGTCATTCTTTTGTCTCTATTTTAATAATTTTCATTGTGCCCTTGATCTTGGCAAAATCTCACATGGTATCAGAGCCATTGGGGCTTCATTGATTGGCTTTTGGAGACATCGTGGAAGGCTTCTATTTTTGGATCTGAGGGACTGCATTTTTTGGAGGCATCTTAGAGCATTTTTGACCTCACCATTGTGCCCGGGAGGCCATTTCCATAAAAATCAAGTATAAATTTGACCTATTTTGGCGAAAATCAATTTTTGGGTGTGGAGGAAATTTTCTGCCCAATTCGGGCGGTACGATACGAAGTTTTCGGATTTTTTTCATTAAAAAAAAAAATTATTTTCCTATTTGAATTTTTTTTTGGGATCCGTACCTTCTGCCCAGTTAGCACCCAGTCAGTGCCCAGTCAACATTTTCTTTGGAAATTTTTAGACCCCTCTCTGTTGAGCAGTTTGGATTTTTGGGTCAACTTTGGAGGCCCATAACTTGCTCAATTTTGCTCCTTTTTGGGTGCAATTTTTTTTTGATTTGGGCTAATTTTTTGTGCTCTTCACAATGGTGTGGTTATTTTCTAGTTTTGGTGCATAGGGTTTTCAGAATTTTCAGATTCTCTCAGTTGTACCCGTCCAATCGTCAATTCTGTAACTTCAAAGGCCTTGTTTGAGCTCATACGACCTCCTTTTCAGGTGCCATTTTTTTTGTAAGTGCATGTTTTTTCATCTAATTTCATAATCTATGATCAGATTTCAGATATTTTAAGTAGAAATTGTACTTTCAGTTATTGGTCTTATTTGGCCTATTTGGTACTTGTAAATTGCTTGGATCTTAGTTTAGATCTCTTGCATTATTAGTTTGAGTCTCTTTTGGCCTTATTGAGGTAGTTGTAAAATTGAAATCAGAAGTCCACTTTGCCATTTTTTGCAAGTGGCCCATTGTACATGCACTCAGTATAAAGTGCCAAATCATCACTTTTGGGGGGGTTCTTTGATTGAGTGGATTTGGGGGGGTGTCTTGTGTGATTGTCTCTCTCTTTCCTTGTGCTCTTTCATTTTTGTTGCTATGAGTCCTCATAAATTTCCACCTTTAACTCCACATAATTATGCATCATGGAAAATTAAAGTATGGAGCAAATTAATGGAAAAAGGTCTCACACATTACATAGATTGAACAATAGCAACACCACCCGATCCTAAGGTTGATCCTAATGCTCAGTTAGAATGGCTCACTAAGAATTGCATGGATCTTGGGACTTTGCGCAAGTATGTGTCAGATGACCTCATCTTTCATATTGAAAAGTGTACTACAATCAAAGATGCTTGGGATATGTTTCAGAAATTGTATGGTCAAGTTGATGAAATTAGAGGTTATAAGATTGACAATGAGCTCACCAACTTGGATCCCAAGAGTTTTGATACAATCTTAGATTATGTCACCAAAGCAAATGAGCTAAGAGCAAAGCTTAAGGATTGTGGAATTGACAAAAAGGATGCTCAGTTGATATTCAACTTGTTGGACAAGCTTGCACCAGAATATGCAGCATTTGTGTCTAGCTTCCAAACTCATCGTTTGACAGTGGGGAGTTCCTATGTTATGCCTTCATTTGATGCTTTCACAGAAATATTGATATTGGAACAATCTAAGTTGTTGAACATGGGGTTTCTCAAGTCTTCAAAGTCCAAGGCTTTGGTGGCTAATCAAGGGAATCAAGGAAGTCGAGGCAAAGATTCCAAGAAGAAGAAGAAGCAATCTAAGTCACAGCCACAACAGGAAAAAGGACAATCATCCTCTCCATCACAAGGCAATTTTTCATCCTCTTCCAAGAAGGGGACACCACCTAAGAAGGATAAGCCAACTTGTGCATATTGCAAGAAGTATGGTCATGATGAGCATCGATGCCACAGAAAGCAAGTTGATGAGTTAACTAATCTTCTTAAGAAAAACAACATCAACTTGCCATCCGCCTACGCAAAGAAAGATTCATCTCCTTCCTCTTCCTCACAGTCTAAGGGAAAAGGGCAAGCATTTGTGGCTACAATAAGTTCTTCACAGCAGTGGATACTTGACTTAGGTGCCTCATATCACATGGGTTCTACAAAGGAGCAATTTTCTTCATTGGAGCCGTCTAAGGTACCTCACATTTACATAGGTGATGATACATAGGTAGAGGTTGAAGGGAAAGGTTCAGTTGACATGGATGATGGAACATTTGAGAATGTTCTCTATGTTCCTAACTTGTCTACCAACCTTCTCTCTATCTACCAAATCACTCACTATGGGAATGGGTAAAAGGTTGAGTTTACACCAGATTCAGTTGTGGTAAAGGAACTTGATGATGATGCCTTGGTAGCAGTGGGACAAGTCAATGACAACTCAAGGCTTTATTCATTCTCCCACTTTGTGCCAAGTTCACCTTCTAGGGCCTTGCTTACTCATTCAAATTCTGAAAGTAAGCTATGACATGAGCGGTTTGGTCACCTCAACTACCACTATCTTCAGTAGCTCAGTACTAAAGACATGGTCACAGGTCTACCTTGAATCAGTTTTTCAGAGGGTGTATGTTCAGGTTGTTCCATGGGCAACCATCCCGAGGAAAATTTTGATAAGGGGAAAGCTTGGAGAGCTTTGGAAGTTCTTCAACTTGTTCACAATGATGTAGTCGGTCCATTTCCAACACCTTCATTTAGCAAGGCCCGCTATGTCCTCACCTTCATTGATGACTACTCTCACTTCACTTGGGTCTACTTTCTCATTCATAAGAGTGAAGTATTTGATAGATTTCAGGACATCAAGACTCGTGTGGAGAAGCAATCCAGGAAAGTGGTCAAGATTCTTCGTACAGATAATGGAAGGGAATATGTGAACAAGAGGCTTGAGGATTTTTGTACACTTGAGGGAATTGATCTTTAGCATTCTATTGCATACACTCCATAGCAGAACAGAGTTGCAGAACGCAAGAATAGAACTCTCAAAGAAATGGCTAGTTGTATGATACATGCATGTTCTCTTGATCTTGCCTTTTGGGCTAAGGTTATCAATTGTGCCACACACATCTAGAATTGGGTTCCTCACAAATATTTGCAAGTTATTACTCCTTTTGAGGCTTGGGCTGGTAGGAAACTGATTGTGAGACATTTCAGAGTCTTTGGGTGTCCAGCATGGGCTCGCATACCTCCACAGAAATGCAAGGCTTTGGAACCTCAGAGTCAGCCTTGCATATTTGTTGGATATCATGAGGGTGTTAAGGCATATAGATTGATGGATCTTGAGACACATGAGGTCTTCATTGAGAGGAGTGTTCACTTTGAGGAAAGCTCTCCTAGCTTAGCCTCTCTACCTCCTCCACCTTCCTCCATTGTGGATAGTGATGCTAGTGATTCAGATGATGAGACTCCTTCAACTCTGACTCGTAGGGTTACACCTCCACAGGGTCCACTTGCAGTTGAGGAGCCTCATTCTCTACCTCCACCTAGACCTCGTTGGGCTTGACAGACACTTAAGTCCGTGGGTTCTCTTGTTGGGGATCCTTCAGATACACGGGGAACTCGATCACAACATCAAGATCTTCCACATGCATTCATTGCTACTACTTCCAATCCACAGATATTTCAGGAAGCATCAAGGGTTCCTAAGTGGGACCAAGCTATGGAGGAAGATTATAGTTCCTTGATGAGGAATGACACATGGGATTTAGTCTAACTCCCTAAGGGGAGAAAGATGGTTCGATGTAAGTGGATCTATCAGACCAAGTATGCTGCGGATGGTAGTGTGGATAAGTATAAGACTCAGCTTGTTGCGAAAGGTTTCTCTCAAGTTGCAGGTGTTGACTATACTAAGACCTTTATGCCCGTAGCCAAGATGAACTCCATTCACTCGACACTTGCTATTGCTGCAACTCATGGTTGGGTTGTACATCAGATGGATGTGAAGAGTGCTTTTCTTCATGGTGAGCTTGATGAGGAGATTTATATGGAGCAGCCACAGGGTTTCATCCAGGATACTTCCTTGGTTTACAGACTAAGGAAATCTCTCTATGGCCTTAAGCAGGCCCCCAGGGCTTGGTATGCCAAGATGGATTCCTTTCTTCTCTCAGCAGGGTTCACCAGGTGTCATTTTGATTCGAATGTCTATATTTTGCAACAGGATGACTCTCACTTGATACTTGTGCTCTATGTTGATGATTTGATCATTACAGGGAGTACCACATCCATCATTAGCAGGGTCAAATCTACTTTGCATGATAAATTTGCTATGACTGACTTGGGTATTTTGCACTACTTTCTCAGGATAGAGATTTCACAGTCACCTTCTAGGATTACACTATCATAGCCCAAGTATGCTCTTGATCTACTTGCACACTTTCATATGGCTGATTGTAAGCCTACACTGACTCCCTTTCTTTTAGGAGTCAAGCTTGAGGCTCAGTGTTCTTCTCCACCAGTTGATGCTACTTTGTATTGTCAACTTGTGGGTAGTCTCATCTACTTGACCCATACATGCCCTGATATTTCATTTGCAGTTGGCATGGTTTCCCACTTCATGTAGGAACCACATGAGCTTCATTGGAAATCTGCCAAATGCATACTTCATTACATCTAGGGTACACATCACTATGGGATTCACTATGCAACAGGCACAAGACTTCACTTGGTTGGTTACATAGACTCCGATTGGGCTGGTGATCTTGATGATCGTAAGTCTACTTCCAGTTACAGTTTTCACCTTGGTTTAGGCCCCATTTGTTGGCAGAGCAAGAAGAAACATGCTATTCCTCTCTCTTCGACTGAGGCTGAGTATTGAGGTGCTGTTAACGCAGCAATTGAGACCATTTGGCTCCAGCAGATTCTCACAGAGTTTGGGTTCACCACTCCACGACCGACAGTTCTACACTGTGACAATCAGAGTGCTATTGCAATCTCAAAGAACCCAGTCCAACACCAGCAAACCAAACACATCAAGATTCATATGCACTATATCCCTGAGAGCTCATTCAGGAGCAGGTCATTGATTTGCAGTATTGTCCTACAACGGAGCAGGTTGCTGACATATTCACCAAACCTTTCACTGAGATTAAGTTCCAGTAGTTGCGAGCTCTCTTGGGGGTAAAGGATGTGTCATTAGGGGGGGTCAGTTGACTTCTCCTTCCTCTCTTATGGGGGGGACTTTTTCCTCTTTGAGGTGTTGTCCATCTTCTTTGAGAGTCTTTTATACATTCATCTCTCTTTTGGGGGGGAGTTTTTTCCCACTGGGTTTTCTCCCTTTCTTCATTTGTGAGAGATTGCATTGCATAGTTTTTCTTGCATTTGCATATTGTACATGGGTACCTATCATGGCCTAGTAGCCGAGACCCATCTTGTATTGTTGACTTGAGTCTTGATTCCCCTAAGTTGCACTTAAGGGGGGGTGTTGGTGTAAATAAATATTCATTATGGATATTATTACACTTTACTTAAGTTAACATAGGATAATGCATTTCTTTGTAGTTTGGATTTGAGACACTTAGGGAAGTGTGCACATAGGGATAGAGCTTGTAGGAGAAATTCCACCTTTTGTGGTCTTGTTTTGTTGTTACACTCCACATTCGGTGGGTCATCCACCTCTTGTGGAATATTATATTATTTCTCCTAGCTACCCCTAGTATTTCTTACCTATCCTTGTTTCTCATTGAGCCACATTTCATGATTGTGTGCTCGCACATCCATATGGCCTTGCCTATATAAGAAGGCCTATATTCATTGTATTGGTGAATCCAGTTGATCATTTTCATATTGATGAGAATATAGTTTGTTCTTGTCATTCTTTTGTCTCTATTTTTTAATACTTTTCACTGTGCCCTTGATCTTGGCAAAATCTCATAATTCCCAAGAGGGCAATCAACATGTTTGTAGATACTTGATCAGTCCCAAAGACACTGAGAGGGGGGGGGGTTGTGAATCAATGTCTAACTGGTTAACAAAATATTTAAACTTGTTTGTAACTTTATAACCCAAATTAATATACTGATAAACAAGTAATAATGCAATAAAGAGAAATAATAGTATAACCGTCAATGCACACCATAAAACAGATATTTTTGGCGAAGAAACCCAGCAGGGGAAAAACCTCGGTGGGATTTGTGACCCATAATATTTACTCACCGACCAATATGAATAAATATTACTTATACAATAGGGGCTTGCACATGTAGGAAGGGTAACAACCTAGAGCTCACTGCTCAATCACAAAATAGGAGTCACACTGACCACACCATTGGATGGATAAATCCAATGACAATGTACTACTCAAAATAGCATCTGCAATTTTGGATTTAGTACCGGTTTAAGCTCTGTCAGATACCTCTGCCATAAACCTTGCTTCGCTTTGCTCTGCTCTTATTCACTCATAGAATAATTACATCATAAAGGATATATAGTTATTCGCTCCCATATTCTGCTTGCATTCATTACCTAATTACATATCCTTCACTTACATACCTACAAAATGACCTATAAGATCTCATACATATATAAGTCTTTACAATACATCATGTCGGCTATACAAATAATATTACAATACAAAACAATATGATTTCCATGTCGGCTAGGAGTGCCGATAAGATCTTCTATCGGTGTAGAATGGATGCTAGTGTGAATAATCTTTGTTGTGCCTTCCGGTGCCAGTAGATGATGTCTGTTGCCGGTGTACCCTGTGAACCATGTTACCAGTTGGTTTCCATCAATGACAACATCAACTATTCTCATCTGAGTTTATAATTGCAACAATCTCCCCCTTTGGCATTGATGACAACACTCATGAGAAAAATCCAAAAGCTGATATCCAAAAATGAAGTCCAAAAATAAGAGTGCTCCCCCTGAGCAAATGATCCCTTCTGTACATTTTTATCCCACACTACTACTCCCTCTTTGACATCAATGACAAAGGATGTCAAAAAAAAGAATCAAAGAGTTCAAAATTCTACCTCAAAGCCTGTGACCGGTTATATACAATCTGAAAGGTATCGGCTAAAATCAGATTAAGACTTTGCATGAATTTAGTGCTATCAGAAATAATGATTTCAGTCTATCTGATCATACCAGTCAGATAATGCATCTGCTGCTCCGGTGATCTTTCTCGTTGAATGGTTTCTATAGACAACTCAATCCATTGTGTTAGAAGGTTTTCCAGTCTAGGACCAAGTTTATTTTTTAGCTCCCAGGCCTTCATTCTTATCCTTGCTTTTTCTTTTTCTAATTTCTTGATCTTTTCTTCAAAAACTACCATTTCTTGATAAAAAACTAAAGTAAGTTCCAAAGAACCTATCATGTTATCTGCTATATCATCAATCTCTTTTTGTGTTTTCCTTATCTCCTCATCAATATCCTCTGTTAGGTGGTGAGGCTTGCATGCTTCCTTATACAATTCTTTATATTCCAAAATAATGGAATTAAGTACGGGTAATAAAAAATCAATATGCTTTGTGCAGTCCTTAATAGTCTTATCAAAGAGTTCACCTTTCTCCTTATTCACCCTTTCCTTAATAGTCTCTTCATTAATTTTGTCTACAGTTAGAATATTTGAAGCAATGAATTTGGACAATGTGTTCAATTCACCTAAAGATCCAGAAATGTGATCTATCTTACAATTTGGTGCAATCAATTTCAAAATAGGTAAAGTATCATCAATGGCCTTAAATGCTAAGACGTTGCATTAGGTGATCTTTATGGAATCTAAAAGTGCATCTGTCACATTAGTAGGTCTGTAATCCATAGTGGAAGTGCTAGGTGGAGTGTGAGGTTCTACAGTTGGTTTCTTCTCATCTCTGGATTCCTTAACCACTTTTGCTATCTTGTTTCCATCTTTGATCTCTTCTTTATTCACTTTTTCTTCCTTATGCTCACTCTATTTTTCAACTTTGTTTTCATCCTTACTGTCTACCTTGCTGACTACTAGTTCAAATATACTCTGTTCCTGTCCCTTTTCTACTACTGCTTCTACTTGTGCTTCTATCAGTTTCTCAATGTTTATCTGAGTATCATCAAGGGTGGTATCTATTTTCTTAACTTCAGCTGTCTCCTCAATATTCTACCGAGAGTCAATAGTGTTTATCGATGACTCTGAGACCTCAACATTTGTAGCTTTAGCTCTCTTTTCCTTTGTAGTTTCCTTATCCATGATAATGTTAAAATCCTATGTGTCCACATTCATGGTAAAAAGAATATCAGACTCTAAAATAGTGTCATCTTGTGTCATTTATTTTGCCTTCTCTTCTGGTTGACTATCAGTTTGTGTCGGTGCCTTTGTAGTTATTGGTGGGGTGTTCTGTGCCAGTGGAGGAAGGTTATCCTTGACCGTGATATCAGGTATACTACCAATTTTTCCTTTACCCTTATCTTTCTAATATACCTTGGTAAATGACTTGTCTAATTTCTATCTATCCTTCTCTTCTTTCTTCTCTCTTTCCACAAAAAATATATCCCACTTATCTGTCGTTTCATCTACTATTTCCTTAACTTTGCCTACCATAAGGCTAACCTGCCATTGACCACTCAAAAAAATGGTTCTATTTGCCTCTGATATTAAATCATTAATTTCCTATTTGGAATTAATAGGATGTACAACAAGTAGAGCCTCTACCTTTAATTTCTTTTCAAGCTCCATGATAGACATTCTTTTAGCCTCTAACCTTAAAGTACAAATCATTTGGTAGATCATCTACAGCCTCAATAAGAACTTTCTTCTATATATCTAGGTACAAAATAATGCTTTCCTCTATAGTATCCTTATCCGAATCCTTGAAAGAATGATTAAGTTTATTTTGATACTAAGGTTACCTTCTCGTGTGATTTCATTGATCAACTCTTCCGGTGTAAGAGTATCCGGTGCCTTAGGTTCTTGTTTCTTCTTTGGAGTCACTTTATTATTCTGACCAATGGGCTCTCTTACAACTTGTTATTTCTTTCTCTGTGTTCTTAACTTCTTGGGAGATGGATCAGGTGCCGATGAGGGTTTTCTTTTCTTCCTATCCACTCTCTTGAATTCAGCTGCTCTGTCACTGTCAGAATCAGATGAAGTAGCCACAAGGGAAATGTGAGCTACTGGTTTCTACTCTGATTGACTTTCTGTCACACTAGCAGCAATACCACTAAGATTCATCATTCCTTGTGTAACATCCTTTACCATTTTAGAAGCATCTTTCATAAATTTATCTCTTTTCTTCCTTTGCTTCATCATAGAAACATCACTTTGAATGGTTTCAGCATTACCAAATGTTTTCTCTATTGGTTCTGGTGGAGCATGTAGGAGAATTTTAGCATATGAGTTTAAGATGTGTGAATCCACCTCATATCCCATTTTAGTAATCTAGATAGTACTGGGTCTAACTGCTTCCATCCAAATTTCATCTCTTTTCACTACAAAGCATATCTGTTTATATATTTATCCACAATGTTTTGGGGAATCCTTTCCCTTTGTCTCATTTTAGATTGGAAATTATTAAAGTAGTCTTTTACCAACTTATTACCATCAGATCCCATACCGGTGATTGCCTCTTTTATCTATTTTCCAACTGAAGTATCATAGGAAAAATACTTATGTCCAATACCGGGGATCTCTTTTGAAAAGTAAAGCATTAAACATACTATTAGACTTCCAAATTTGAAGGTTCCTTTCTTATCACCTTTGATCTTATGCAAATTCTCTAATAGTTCATCCTTTAACCATTCACAAATATCAATCTTTGCATTGTTCAACATCATCTCATGTGCACTATGAATGCATGAACTAGATACAGAATTCAACCTATTTGTATGACCAACTTTATAGCCAATGACCATGCTAGCAAATTGAAGATTTTTATTCTTTATATCATTGACTCTAAGTGACCAGTTGTCAAATGTAGCTCTGGTTAAGCTCATAACCTCTTTGTTAGGGATTTTCTTCTTCTTGTCAAGTCTAGAACCAGCGGAGGGCAAACCAGTAACAACTCTAATAGCTTCCTTGGTAATCTTAAATACTAAGTCCAACCACATAAATTCACCATGAACCCTGCTAAGGACATAGTGGATGGCTTCATCTAAGAATTACGATATATGGAGGATATCTTTGAAACCTAAATCCTCAACTACCTTATGTTCCAGTTTCACTGCCCCATTCTTGTCAGTGATTACATTCATATACATGTTCATCACATCTTTGGACCCTAAACTTTTTATGTAACGATGTATGTATGCCCTAGGGTCTTCAACAAATGCAACTCCTTTCAGGATTCTAGTAAATGCACCAATAGAGTCATCCAGTTTTTCTATCTTAGGGATGATCTTCAAAATGGGTCTAGGTCATTTAATGTTTTCCACAATGGTAGGGTTTGCAACAAATTCGGGAACAAAAGATGAAGATGCCATTGTGAAAGATAAATACCTTTTAACTGAGAAATCCTTGAATTCTCTGAAAAGACCTTTGTTGCTTTGCCTTTAGAATGCCTTTTGCTCAATTTTTCTCTCTTTGAATGCTTGGATGCTTGGTGTATTGAAATGAGAAGTTACAATGTCTTTATAACCAAAAATCAACTTATAACTGCAATAAATGCTTTGTCGGTGAAGTGAAAACTCCATATATCTGTCGATAAAGAATAAATATAACTTCTTACCACCAACTGAGGGTAAATGCATGATTTTCAATTTGTTGCCTTACCCCTAAGGATTATTCCTTAGTTAGAAGAAGAATCTCCTACCGGTGCAGGATTACCCTGTTCTGCCGGTGCAAAGAAAGATTCATCAATTCTCTGATCTCTCTTCCTAATCCATTGTTTAGAAAATTCTTGCTTTATTTCAATCACCTTTTCTTTTCCTTTATCATTAGATCCTTTATTGTTCACCGGTACAGTCTCACTTCTAAATTTTTTTTTAATATGCCCAATCTTCTTACGTGCATAACAAGTTACATTGTTTCTTTGAATAACCTTTCCATAACCTTGACTGGTTTGAGTTCTGCATTGATTAGATAAATGTCCAAATCATTTCACACTCATTTTGCAATTGTCTGAGTAATGACCATTTTTATTGCATTTGGAACATTGACCGATGGGTAAGTTTGTATTCTGATTATTCCTAAATGTGCACTGATTTTCTCTATGACCAAATTTGTTGCAATTAAAACATTTGTCATTAAATTTATAAGCATTAGGTTGCCTTACTGGTTTGTTGTGATCATGATTGTTTGCAGTCCTGAAACTTTCTCCATGTTCAAATCCAAGTCCAATTGTTTCTCCATTAGGTTTCTGACTTTTCAACATATCATCAAGATTATCTGAACTTTTCTTGAATTTATCTTTGTATTCATTTGCAGTGACCAACTCACTTTCCAAAGTGCTAACTTGTCTCAAAAGTTCCTCTTTGTCATGTTGCATGTGAATCAAATTAGTTTTAAGCATATCATTTCATAACTAAGCTTTTGAGATTCTTTTGATCTTTCATTAAGTCTTCTGGCCAAATCTTCCTCATTCCTCTTTCTATCTTCAATATCCTTGCACAGTCTCATGGTTAAATCTTGCATCTCATTCTTCATGTTACCATTCTCTTGTCTTAATTTCTCTGCAATATCTCTGAGATTTTCTTTTTTTCATCATCTTGATTTTGCAATTGTATATGTAATTTTTTTCTCTTATTCTTTTCTATAACTAGGTTATCTCGAAGTGCTTTGGTGAATTCCTGAGCAGTTCTAAGTTTATCTTCTAGTTTGATATTCTTCAATTTTTCTGCATCAAAATCTTCAAGAGCTCCTTCCAACTGTTGTCTCAAAATTTCCATCGGTACCAGTTTCAAAATCTTCCTCAAGTTGTTAGGCTTTTGTAAATAGAGGACTAGGCTCTGATACCAATTGTTAGATACTTGATCAGTCCCAAAGACACTGAGAGGGGGGGGGTGAATCAATGTCTAACCGATTAACAAAAGATTTAAACTTGTTTGCAACTTTATAACCCAAATTAATATACTGGTAAATAAGTAATAATGCAATAAAGATAAATAATAGTATAACCATCAATGCACACCATAGCACAAATATTTTTAGTGAGGAAACCCGGTAGGGGAAAAACCTTGGTGGGATTTGTGACCCACAATATTTTCTCACTGGCCAATATGAATAAATATTACTTATATAATAGGGGCCTGCACATGCAGGAAGGCCAACAGCCTAGAGCTCACTGCTCAATCACAAAATAGGAGTCACATTGACTACACAATTGGATGGTTAAATCCAATGATAATGTACTGCTCAAAATAGCATTTACAATGTTGGTTTCAGTACCGGTTTAAGCTCTGTAAGATACCTCTTCCATAAACTTTGCTTCGCTCTGCTATGCTCTTATTCGCCCATAGAATAATTACATCATAATGCATATATAGTTATTCACTCTCATATTCCTCTTGCATTCATTACCTAATTACATATCCTTACTTCGTTTACATACCTACAAAATGACCTATAAGATCTCATACATATATGAGTCTTTATAATACAACATGTCGGCTATACAAATAATATTACAATACAAAACAATATAACTTTTATGTCGGCTAGGAGTGTCGGTAAGATCTTCTATCAGTGTAGAATGGATGCCGGTGTGAATAATCTTTGTTGTGCCTGTCAGTGCTGGTAGATGATGTCTATTGCTTGTGTAACCTATGAACCATGTTGCCAGTTGGTTGCTGTCAATGACAACATAAACTATTCTCATCTGAGTGTATAATGCCAACAATGTCTCCTTTCCAACTTTTTTATGGGATGAATACTGATATTCCTATCACATTGGAACTTCTAGCTTTGAAGCTTTCCAAGGCTATTGAAGATGAGACATATCAAAGTTCACTTGATAAGAAGATCATGTTTCTTTCTCAGTGGGAAGAAGCAAGGGATGAGGTGGTATATTGTATTTCTGCTCATCAAAGCTAGGTGAAGGTGCTATTTGATAAGAAGGCAACATCTCGTGAGTTCACTATAGGTGATCAAGTCTTTCTTTGGGACAAGAGGAGAGAACCAAAAGGGATGCATGACAAATTTGATTCCCTATGGATAGGTCCCTTCACCATCCACCATGTTTGTGGAGAGCATAGTTATTTGCTCACATATGCTAACAAAACTCTGTTCTCACTTCCTCATAATGGAGAACATCTAAATATTTTCACTCAATGAGGAGCTGTATAAATTTTATGTAAATATGTAATTTTTTGTGTATATTTCTTTTTGCGTCGTCTTGTGTCGCCTAACTCTATAGGACAATGGATACAGGCACTTGGAGTTCTGGATTCTATAACCTTCAATTGGTGAAGGTTGTTCCCTAGTCCAAGTGAGTTTTGGATTTCTAATGTGTCTTTTCTTTTTCTAGAATTAGATTTTATTTTCTCTTTTTCATGCAGGATGGGTTTTAAAACCCGAACTGCATGTTTGAATCCTTTGTCTTGCACATCAGGTTTTAAAACCTAAAGTGCAAATTTCTTGCCTTTATTTGGTAGGTCAGGTTTTAAAACCCAACCTACATATGAGTCTTTTGTTAGATGCACATCAAAATTTAAAGTCCGATGTGCATATTTCACTTTTGTTAGTGCAGATCAGAGTTTAAACCGATCTACAAGACATAGGAAATGGTAGGTTGGGTTTTAAAACCCGACATGCAGTTTGTCTTGCTTTGTTTAAAGTAGGTTAGAGTTTAAACTCTGACATGCGGGTCTTTTTTCTTGTAGGTCAGGTTTTCAAACCCGACTTGTTTTTAATTTTCTATTTTTTCTATTTGCATTCTTTACTTTGCCTAGGGTTTGTTTTTAATGTTTTCATTTCTTTAGGGCTTGTTTTAGGTGTCTTGTTCTTCTTGAAACTCTAGTTATTGTTTTCTCTTTTTTGTCCCCAATTTGTTTGTCGGGATTTTGAAATCCGACATACTAGTTCTCTTGCATAGTTGTTTTTCAGGTTTTAAGTCCCGCTATGCATTTCCTTTGATTTTCCCTAAGATACATGTTGGAAATAAATCTTATACTTGTCCCTTGTGTGTCCGTTTTTCCCCTCATGGATCGGGTTTTATAACCTGACCTGTGAGTTGATCATGCTCTTACACTTTGCTCAAGTCAGGTTTTAAAACCTGACCTGTCAATCAAGCTACACAATGATGCATGTCAGGTTTTAAAACCCGACATTCCAGTAGACCTACCTGATGTAGGAGCATCCCCGATCGATGAGCAATCTTGCATCAACCAAAAATATTTCCTTTCAGTTTTTGTTCTTGTCTAGTTCTTTATGCAGTTTTTTGTGTTCTTGCTGGTTGGTACCAGTAGTTGCTTTCTTTTTTTGGTAGATCTTATCTTTGGTTTCCAGGTTGGTTCATGTGCTTAATTCAAGATTATAAGTTCATTTGGGTTCTTTTCTGGTTAGTTATCACTTCCAATTGACTATTTCTGAGTGCCAAGACAATTCTTATGGTGTTGGTTTTCCTTCATTACCGATGCAATTCTTGGCATGTGGATCTATTTTAGGTCTTGTCCGATGTTCTTTGGCATGTGGCCGACCTTCCTTCTAAACTGTACCTCTTGGTTGTTATTTTCTAGAAATAGTTCTTTAATTCTTAGGGTTGACCTAATTACACGTTTCATTTTCCTTCATTGGTAAATGTAATCTTATGAGGCTGATCCGAATATGTTCTGGTGGGTATAAATATGATATTATGTAATCATTTGTAGGGGAAAAGAAAGTAGAATTGAGAATAAGGATTGAGATTCATATTTTGTGATCTGATTGATTCTTAGAGGCCCATTTGAATTGTATCTGGCTTGAGGCTTGCATGTAACCGGTTAACTACTGGATGTTCTTTGATGATTATATGATGATAATCGGATGGTTGTCGGAAGTTCTAAAGCAATAATATGATCTGTTCATGTGATCTTGTTATGTTTTCTTGTTGCTTTCATTGTGTTACTCTTGCTGCATAAGCCAGTTAATTCTCTTTGAGGGTTTTACCGGTTATGGCTGCATCACTACCCCAAGTGCAGGTTGAGATTTAAAACCCGACCTTCCAATTCTTGTCCTTCCTTTGACACATCGGGTTTTAAAACTTGATATGTCAGCCCACTTATAATAGACTATATATCAGGTTTAAAACCTGATATATTTGTGTTTGATCTTCTAAGTGAAAATCGGGTTTTAAAGCCTGACCTGTTGTTTTTCCTACTATTTCTTCTAAGTCAATTTTAGTTTTCCAAATATGATTCTAATCTGTAAGGATGTGACTTTTATGATGCTGACTCTTCATGCACTATTCTCTAGTGTTGAAATGCAGCTTGGTGGAAAATGTCTGAGCCCTCTCCTAGTAAATCAACAAGGAAGAAGATGAAGTACAAGTATGATAAGTACTTGAATATGTTCCCAGAGAGCTCTGTCAAGTCTAATATGGAGAAAATCTAAGACACTGAAATAGGTCATGTTGATATGAAGGAATTTCAAAAATAGGTTGAGAAGGCTCCCTCATGGATGACCCATCTCATAGCAAGTGAGATACACAAATATGCGTCCTTGTTGGTTGCAACGCATGAACCTGATTTTGTACTAGCAGTAGCAGAACACTTTGAACCAAACACAAGATAGGTCAAAGATGCAGACAAAAATGTGATCATTCATCTAGATAGTGAGTACTTCAACAATATTTTCTAGGGTTCCTATATCGAGGAAGTTGTGGACATTACTCTTGGCAGTGCACAAAAGTATTATGAGGAGAATGAAGACAAGTGTAAGAAAACAATCAACAATATTTTCTTGCAAAGTGCTCGAAACTCTACAACACATCGATGGCCAAAGTTCTTTCATCGAAGTGATTTTAATGAGGAATATAATGACATCATCACTTTGTTGTCACGAATAAAGGGGATTCCAGATTCTCATTTTTTTCAGACATGGATGTGGTGGCACATGAACATCATCATAAAATGAAATGATAGGATTGTTTGGGGTGAGCAAATCAGTGATGCAATTTGCGAACAACTAAAGGAAGTCAAAACTACCTTGAAATTTTACATGACTTCCTACCTAGTGTATGTAGCTTCCTCCATGAGGTAATTTCCAAGACTGTCTACAAAGGGTGACATAAGACAAACCCCAATGTGGGACTATTACTCTCAGCTGACTATCGCCAACTGGAGAAGTCATTTCCGAAGGGTCAATGATGCTTTCTTTACTGTATGGAAGTTCTTATTTGATAAGGAATTGTAGAAAAAGATACTTTTAGACACAACCTACAATAAAGTTTGTGAGTATGGATGTGTTTTCTTGCAATTTCCTACATTCACATACAGCTATGTAGGTTGCTTTATTGGTGAACCCTTTATGCTTGCAAGATATCCATCTGACAAGATTATTGTAATGGAGCTATGTCATCAGTTGGTATATGTACATGAGAGAAAATATTCTTCACACAAGATTGGTCTCACGTCTTCTCAGTCTATTAGCAAATATTCAGTGACAACTACCGCCAAAGCCAAGAACATGGAAGAGGAAATGCACTGGGTTACAATGAAAAGGTGAAAAGCCCGTAATAACTTTGATTTCCATGGAACGAAGAATAAAATCTATAGGAATTATGTACATGTGCACCAACTAGAAGATATTTGGGTGGATTGTAGGGATGAGAAGGATGTGAGGAGATTGGATTTCAGTCGTCTCACACTCGAGCATAATGAAAATCTGAATTTGGACAAGATTTTAGATACATGGGAAGATACTACTAGTGATATTGTGGATCCCATCTACTTCAAGTACCAATAATTCTAATACTCCCCTTTCTCTTATTCAATGGTCACAAAAAAAAACAAGTCTATTTCTGTGAGACTTTCCCCCATCATGGCAAATACCAATGCATGGCTATTGAAGAAAGGTATAAGAATGAAGCAACTCCCTGTGAGTTCTAGTGATGAGGAGGAAGATGAAGCTTATGTGGGAAATAATTCATAAATGAGAACAAATAATAAATAGGACTCATAGGAGCCACCACAAATTTCATCTCTCAAGTCTAAAGGGAAATGGCCAAATGTGATGCCCAAACTTTTGGGCAAAAACACTACGACAATTTTTTTTTTAATAACACTTAATTACTTGTGATCTACGTACAATTAGATCTAAGAACTCACTTAGTTTCACTAAATAGATAACTTATGACTCAACTTAATGAGATCTTTAATGTGAGCGATAAAATGTTTTAATTAGATTTAAATGAATTGACTAAACGCAATGAACGTTGACTATGCGGGTTAACTTCACCCCTTAAGCCAAAGTTCACACCTAAAGGGGTATAGTCCCTTAGACAAATCTGTTGAAGATACCAGCCCTAGAGTTAATAACAAAATTATGACTAGGTTGATAAAACTATTCGTTAAATTCACATCTAAGTGCTTGATATAATTCCGCTTACTTTAAAAAGGCTTATCCAAAGGGTTATAATTCTATTCCCTAGAAATAACTATTTAAACCCATAATCATTTAGAGTAAATTTAAGTAACTCAAATATTCCGTACTTACGATTTTACTTTCTTCAATTTCCATTTTAAATTATTAAAATGACTCCTATAATTCCCCTATAGCATCATCATTTATCAAGTTTATTAAGTGACTCTCACCACCATATCATATTAATTCATTATATCTGTTGGTGCCCAAAACCATAGATTGGAAAACCAAAAGACTTGCCAAATCCTCAAGTAGTCCAACCAGCCTTGGCCAACGAACAAGGATGGTCAAAGAACAAATCCCTCTACACTTTAGGCTCCACTAAACCAAGGTGGGTGTGCCTCTTCCTCTCAAGCACAAAAGAGGTTATTTATAGTGGATTTAAAGACTTTTAGCAAGTTTACACAACTGGCAAATTACTATTCTGCAACCATGCTTTATTATGTGCTTTAACTCAATGCTTTGAAAAGAAATGATTGTGAATGTATATTCAAAATGAGATTTCTTTCAGGACTTAAATAAAATCTGCATAGATTAGTTCATATAGGATTTGGGAAGAATGTTTCTCTATCAAGGACCTTGAATGCATACAGACCAAAACCTTAAAAGATCAATAACAGACCAGTGCCTCTATCTGAGGATATAATGACACTCCGGGGAAAAAATATCTTATCAACTCAAGAGACAATTTCTCATCAACTACGAAGGTTCGGTATGTGTTACACAAAAAATAAGAACTTAATCCTTCACTTAATGCAACAACATGTGATTCACATCATAGCAAATCTATAAATAGATTTATCAAGAGGACAAAGATAACTCATCAACACAAAAGTGTACACAATATTTGGAAAAAGAGACAATGAACCTTGTATATTAATCTTTAAGAAATAATTGCATGCATAAGATGCACTTGTAAATACTTCATTACAGATTGTTTGCACAAAATGATACTTCTTTTTTCTATAGACTTCTCTGATGCTAAATGATATTCAATCCCTACAACATTATGTTGTTCTTATGATTCCCTCCCCTCCTTTTTTTACATAAAAAATGACTCCCTATAAGTATGTGAATAAAAAGGCATATATGAAAGGACACACCCTATCATACACAAAAAGGAGTTACATACAGTTTCCCTCCAAAGGACACACCCTTTGGTTTAATAAAAAATTACAAATGAGAACCCTTAAAAATACTAAATGATGCTTTAATAATATGTCTTCTATTCTCCGTCTCGATAAAATTCTTTAGCAAATATTCATCATCCTCTCATTATTTCTTGCACACAAGATAAGCCAATCAAATTCCTTAATTTTGAAAATTAAATATACTCCACCTTAGATTTTGAAAAGTTAATTATCTTTGTATAAATGCTTGTTTAAAATAGTCCTGTAAAACCAAAGTATTTATATTTTAAGAAAATAATTCTGTGAATATAACATCCATTTATAAAAAATAATACTTTACCCTAAGATGTATATTCAAGGCATTCATTCAAATATAAATAATTTTTATCTTTAATGCGTGTTAAATTAATAACGTAAAGCAGGTAATATACTTCCCTTTTATTATTTTCAGGAATCGGTATTTCAGCCGTATTTCCCCCTTGTAGTGTGAGCTTATACATTTAACTTTAATTTTTCCCTTTACTACGCATCCATTCGTGCCACGTATCTTCTTTTGATTGGCTCCGGGGTCTCTATCCTATCACCTCAGCACGACCTGGACTCACTGCTAGAATTTGGTCTTTTGAATTGCTTCCTTAGCGGGCACCACCACTCAGTTACCATGTTGCGGCGAATACACATCGAGCACCTTCCGGTCGTGGTATAGTGACCACCATTGGAATGATTCATCCAACCGTCTGATCTTCCTTATCTACTCGACCTTTAATCTTGCCAGAGCGGCTTTCTCTTCTCTTTGTATGTCCATGTCGCGTGTCACTTTTGGTTCGCTTGCAGATCCACCTTGACTACCATTGGACCCTATCTGTCTTGCCATTTCATCTGCCACTAGACCTGGGTTCTTTTGTGCTCCACCACATGGCATATCCTAAGTCTCTTGCAGATCTACCAAGACGACACCTCATCTGCCACCTTGGAAGCTGCTATGTCACGGGGGATATAGTTTGTGCAACTCCATCTTGCAGTATAGAAACAACCGTTGATCGACTTCAAACTTGTGTTCTCATTAACCTCCCCTTTTTCGCACATGCTTAGTCACCAAGTCATGGGTTTAAACTAGCATGCATCTCTATCTTGCGAAATAGCGAGGACCATCAGATCCTCCATGATCACCGTCTGATCAGTCAAACTTGCTTGATCTTTAGCCTCCATCCTCACCAGTCTGTTGTAAAACTTTTGTTTCCTCGAGATACGTGCATGCGTGGGGTCTACTGGCTTCAACCTTCTTCATGCCAAAAGCCTTTTGTTTTTTGACTGTTATCATATGGGTCATTTTGGACTTAAACATTAAATGAGCTTATCCCACAAACAATGTGGGATAAAGGCTTTCCCTCTTGTAGTACCCCTACTCATTTGAACTCATTAGACTCATATTTTATTATTGTTTGTTTTCAGTGGATACATTACCATGATGTGTTATTTAGAATTTTATGACATTATTTCATGCTTTATCTGGATATGAGACGCATAATTTATTTGCAGTATTTCAGTACTTGTGATTTATGACATTTTATGGATTTTTTTTTTCCATAAAAGTGGGCAAGCCACTCAACTTTTTTTTATTAAATTTAGAAAATTTTACAACAGGTTCAAAAGGTATACCGGCAAGAAAGAACCTGCAAGAAAACCTCCAGTTGTTGCCTTAAATATAAACCAAAAAAACTAAACTACCCTTACAAAATAGATGGTTCCAGCTGATCCAAAATCCCACCCAACCCATTCAATTGACCTATAAACAGAGGTCCCATAGGACATATCTAGATACAAGGATCCTCAACTGATTATATCTCTCAGTTGGTTACAAAGTGAAGAGCTGAACATAAAAAAAAGTTTGTTCGAGAAGATCTAGGAGCCCATCAACAAAGGGGAGCCAAAACTGAAGTAGACCAATTATATCCAACTCCAGAAATTTGAGCCAAAAAGAACCACCCAAAAACCTGCACCATAGTGCAATGTGGCTTCCAATTCCACTATCCCATAGACATCCTGCCAAAAAAGAGTAAGAAGTACTTGCAAAATCATGTAATCAATTAGCCATAAACCGATTACTCGAGCTTTCTACTGGTGGAGTAGGCCGAGCATCATAAGGAACAAGAGCTTGTAAAGGGACCGCAGGGAGAGGAGTAGTAGATGAAGCAAAATATAAATTAATCAGAACATGAAGGCCAATTAACACATCCCGTGCCCTAGTCAAAACTTGGGGAGAGATGAAATCAAACAACCTCTCCACAACTTTTAACGCTTCATCAATAGTGTCACAAATCAGGCCCATTCTAATTTCAAAAAGCAATTCTCCATAGTATCTGTTCTCCAAGAGATCTTGAAAAAAAAAGGAAACCCCCATAAGGAAGAGTACCCATACCAAAACTAAGCCAAGATAATGCATATCAAGGAATGGAGGGGCCACAAATTTTAATGCAATAAGTTGGACCAAAGTCTTATCCCACAGAAGATCATAGCATATAGTAAAAAAATGAGACAAAAATTCTGAAGAAGAGATAAAAGAAGGAGAGAGCAACCAACTTTTATGGATTATTGCTATATACTGACACTTTACTTTATCTATGCAATGTGGAATTTTATGTTGTGTGTCTGCAAGTGAATTGGATGCAAGGGGACAATTTTCCTTCACTCATTTTGGTGAGACAGGGAACGTCGCAATTCTCCTTCATCGGTGTGTATGTCGTGTTTTCTATATTGTATACATGCATGTGTGGTTCGGTGATGGAGGATATTGTAGGTACAAGTACTAGGTAGGTACGGGGTATCGTCTCCACCTGACTTCACAGGTCTGAGTGTGCCTTATATTTTCCAATGGAAGTGGAGGAGATAGTAGTTGACCCTTTTTTACTCAGCACACTTGTGTGAGTGTCGTCAGTTGGTCGTCCTATCAGTTTGTTTGGCCTTCGTATTTTGTTGTTTGATTTTTTTATGAGAATTTGCTTGAGGTTTGTTCAGTTTGTGTGTTTTAGTGGATTTAATTAATTAATTAAGTTTATGGAGTTATCTCATAGTTGAATTATGTATGCATTGAGATTATAAATCTAATTAATTAAAAGAAGTTTATAAATTAAGTTGCAAGCTGCATGATATTAGAAATATATTTTATTTAAATTTTAGTGAAAAATAAATTAGATTAATTTCATTTATTGTTTCCTAGAATTGTAAATAAATAAAAGAATAAAAGAATAAATAAATAAATGAATAAAAGAATTAATTAGAATTAAAGTATTGCTTTAATTTCTTTATTTAGGAAATTAATTATCTGCATGAGAAAAGAAAAGAAAGAAAAATGATTTTAATTATTGCATGTTAACTTATCCTTGGTTAGAAAATTAGAAAAGAAAATAAAATTGCTTTTATTACTAAATTTAGGTTTTTGGAGAAAAAGATATTCAACCTAGAATTTTAGTTTAAAAGGGGAATAGGTCTTTATTTTAGGGATACATAAGAAACAGGTCAGGGATTTAGGTGAAGAAAATTAGTTGGAAGCTTGTTAAAGGATTGGTTCTCTTCTACAAATTTCTTCTAGGAAAGCTATACTAGGTTGGGTGGCTTCTTTTGATTGTTTGTTTTAAAGAAAATATTTCTATTTCTTCTATCTTCTGAATGATGTGTGTTTGTCATATCTTGTCTGATTATTTCTTGTTCTTGGCTAAAGTCCATTCCTGAAGTTAATTTCTAGTTTATGGAAAGAAGTTATTTCCTGGGTGTTTGTAGATTAAATTTTGAGAAAATTGGGAAAAGTTATTATGGCATGGAAATTGCAAGAGTTGGGAGGAATGGGGTTTACTAGAGAAATCATTCCCTCTTGTTTAATTTTGTTCTGATATTTGGCTATGGTAGTCTTTTTAATAATTGTATTTCTGTGAAATTGTTTATTTACTTTAGAAATAAATTTAATTATTAATTAAATTTATTGGGTTATTTAATTTTGGAAAAAATAGTTTATTTAATTATTTTTTAAAAAAAATTGTATTAAATAAAATTTTGTGGAAGTGAATTTTATTGGAATTGGAAATTTATTTTTATGTTATTGTATTTAAAAAAAAAAATTAATTTAAAAAAAATAAAAATAAATAAATAAATAAATATATATATATATATATATATATATATATATATATATATATATATATATATATATATATATATATATATATATATATATATATATATATATATATATATATATATATAGTATTTTCTGTGGTTTTAATTATGTTATTTTGGAAATGAAAGATATTTCAAATTAAATCATCTTTTTATTATATATTTTAATGTGATATAATTATATAATATTATATTCGTAGAATATATATATTTATGTAATTATATTATATTATTATACATAATTTTTAATTTTTAATTTAATTTAGATTATTGATACAATCTAATCGGGTTTATTTGTAAATTAATCATGAACATATAATTAGGGGGTTAATTTTTATGTGATTTGATTTAACCTTATTGGACAAATGACTAAATTGATTTCTTTCTATTAATATAGTTGTATTTTCTTATTGTCTGGAAAATCTTTAATTGCAAGTTATTTGTGCTTTTGGCTGTTTTAAGAAAAGATTGACTGTGTTAGGGTCTTGTGTAAATGGTGTTCGCAGTCAAGCTTAATTCCATTGCAATTCTGGTTGAGTTGTCATTATGTCCTATGTTATTATATCTCCTTGGTCAGGTGTTGTTGTATAACCTTATTGATGTGAGCCATTGTGTGTTTTGTCCAAATGGTCAATCTTGGGTTAGTGATTGTGTATCCTTCACCTGTGGTTTGTCAGGATTAGTTATGGTTGTCTGTTTTGCCATAGAGTTCTCATAGAGAGACCTTTCCTGTTAGTGTCCTATGAGAGAGAGTGGCTTTCGAGCGGGGGTCATGCCCGAAGTGGATGACAGGATAACCTATCAAAAGTTAGTTAAAAAGTGATAACCTAATAATGTATTGGGGGGGAGTGGAATAAATATTAATTAAGATAATGTACCTCGTGCATAGGTGAGTGCATGTCCAGGGCTCATAATGTTGCAAGAAGGCCTGAAATGGAAAACTCACCACCTTGTCTTCACAAAAGGATTGGTAGGGTCCGCATGAGACTTAGTTGGAGCTGGAAGCCGGGAGAGGTTACTAGGATAGAGAGCCGGGACCTAGGAGGCCTACCATGGTAACCACCAAACTATGTGATGACACTCTCTCCTTAGAGTCACTAGTGTTGTGAGTTGAGTCACATGGATGTTTGCGAAGTCTTGTAGTTCTTTCGTATTTGTCTTACTTTGCTTGCTTGAGGGTTTTCTACTATCTCCTAGCACGGTGGGGTGGTTCCATTTTGGGATCACATGGTCGGGTGGTAGTGCCACTTCCCATCAGATGTTCTAGATTGTATCTTCAGGTGAGGAAAGGCTTCACTGGTGTTTCTTGGTTCGTGGTTCATGTACCAGCTCTTGTTCATGATCATTGTTCAATTGAAACCTTGTGGTCATTGTATCAAACTTTTATGTAACCTTGATATTGTAACTTTTGGATTCTGTGGTATTTTTGGAAGCCATGTATTTATGGATATTGTAATATTATCTCAGTGGAATGTATATTAATTCAGTTGTTTTGATCTTATGTATAAATGATTTATGAAAAATTGAATGCATTGGTATACTTGAATCTTTCGTTATGGAATTTAAATGTATGTGTAGTTTTTAAACTTAAGCATTTCATTTAGCTAATTAACCGTGGTGTTAATATAATCTGTGAATTAATCTTTGTTGGTAACCCTTAGGACATCATGTGTTAGTCTTCTGATGTGTTATTAAACATACAATTGTTATAATTAATGCACTTAATCTTTTATAAAAATAATTATTTCACCCTTTAGTTGCCTAGTTGTGTTGTTTTCCTTTAGGGTTCCTGGCGGGGCATTACACCTTTGCTAGTGCAACACATTTGAAAGTTTCTGAAGCCTTTTCCACCATTCTATATGCGCAGGTTTGGGAGTCTTGGTGATGCCAGTTAATCTTTGGATTGCTCCATTTTCTTCAGTATGCTCTTGCATATAAAACACCCATAGTAATTGCTCGAATGATAAGAAAAAGAGCATCTATATATAGTACAAAGTATTTTGTAAAAATATGTGCTAATAGTGGCTCTTTCTAGGGATGTATGTTCTCTTTAAAGACATAGCAAGATCCTAGTTATCTCTGGAAAACAGACCAAAATGAAAATTGAAAATATATAACGTAAAACAAGAGAAAAAACTACTATAATACAAGAAATACTCCCTGATCATCAAGAGAAGAAATGTTTGAGATATTGAGCATGAACTGGAAATTCCAGTACTTCTCCATCAATATCCTACAAGTAATATGATCTTTCTCCACCTTTTGCAAAGACGATATAAGGTCCTAGCTAGAGTGCATAAAATTTTCCATGTTTTCCTTTGTCTTGGTCTTTAGCATTCCATTTTAGTACCCATTCTCCCTCCTCAAAAGTTCTGTCACAAGCTCTTTTATCATGTAAAGCCTTAACCATGTATTGCCTCCGAATATTTCTTTCTTGAGCCTCTTTTCTACATTCATCCAACTCAGCCAAAGCCATCAATCTGTCCCCCATAAAGTTTACTTCTTTTGAAAATGCCTCTGTAACAAATTTGTAAACTGGGAGCAAATTACTCAAAGGTAATATTTCTTCTTTTCCATACACAAGCTCATATGGAGAAAATCCCATGGACTTCTTGACTGTCACTCTATCAGCCCATACTACTAATATCAATTTTGAATCCCAAGCTCTTTTATTATCACCCAACATCCTTTTGATAATCTTCAACAAATTTTTATTACTGGATTTTGCTTGCCCATTTCCTTGGGGATGGTAAGGTGATGAATAGGAAAAAGTGATGCCATAGTTTTCACAGAAATTAGAGAACTCATTTGATCTGAAACACATCCCATTATCTACCACAATTTTTTGAGGTACCCTAAATCTAGTAAGAATGTTTTCCAAAAGAAACTTTATCACAACTTTGTTGGTAGCCTGTCTTGTAGGAATGGCTTCAACCCACTTAGTAAAATAGTCAATAGCCACAAAAAGCCATTTATGCCCACCAATAGATTTGTTTTCTATTTCCCCTATGAAGTCAATACCCCACATCTGGAATAGTTCCTCTGTATGCATGGGTCTGAGAGGAATGACTCCATTATACTTAAGTTTTCCTGAGAACTTTTGACATGCTTCACATTATCTGATATAAGAATGACTATCTCTGAAAAATTTGGGGCCAATAATAACCAACATTTAGAATTTTATGAGCAGTGGTTTTAGCTAAGAAATGGCCTCCACATATGCCTTCATGTAAGTCTCTCAAAACAACAGATGCTTGACACTCATCTAGACACAATAAAAGAATACCATCTCTATTTTTCCAGTATAGATCTCCATTAAGTAACACATACTTAGATGTTTGAAGCTTTAAAGTCCTCTTCTGACTATCATTTAAACTATCCAGACATTTGTATACCAAGCACATCTCTCAATGCTAATTTGTACATTTTCCAACTCTACCTGATTTGCTTGTGCTGCTTCAAAATTGGATTCTGCCATTAACTTTGCCAAACCCTAGCCCCTTACCAACTTTGTGATTTGTAGATCAATATTGAATTCTTGGATCTAATGTATCCATCTGTATCTCCTCCTAGTAGTTTCTGATTGTCTAAAGATGTCTTTAACAACAACATTTGGTACATAGGAAATGACAATGGCACCAACTAGATAGGGTCTAAAAGATTTCACAGCTTTCACAAGAGCATAAGCTCGTTTTTCATTTAAATCATAATTCAACTCAGACGCTTGCAATGTTTTACTAAAAAATTCCACTGGATGTTCATGACCTTCATTATTCTTTTGCAACATGAGAAAAACAATAGTATGGAATGAAGCAAATGAAAACACTTGGAAGGGTTTAGAGAAATCAGGTGATTTTAGTAAAACATGGGCTTTTTTGATGGCTCTTTTGATATTTACAAAAGCTTCAAGAGCCTCATTAGTCCATTTTATTTCAGCACCCTTTTTCAACATTTTAGCAATAGGCTTTATGATTTCAGAGAAGTTTGAAACAAATCTTCTTACAAAGTTAATCTGACCGAAAAAAGACTGAATTGCTTTAACTATTTTTGGGATTTGAATTCTATCAATAGCAGCAATCATTTTTGGATCAATTCTTACACCATCTTTTGAAACAATATGGCCTAGCAACTTTCCTTCAGTAACCCCAAAGTGACATTTTTTAGGATTCAAAGATATCCCATATTATAATGCTCTAATAAAGAAAATTGCTAAGTCGTTACAATGATTTTCTGCATTTTTAGAATAAGCAGTCATATCATCTTGGTACACTGCTAAAATATGATCAATTAACCCTTCAAAGGCTACATCCATAGCCCTCTCAAATGTAGCTCCTTCATTTATTAACCCAAAAGGCATCCTTCCATACACATAAGTCCCCCATGGTGTAGTAGAGGCTGTCTTGTATTTCTCTGACTCCTTGACCTTAACTTGGTTATATCTTGAAAAACCATCCATCATAGACAACAATTCATTTCCTGTAACCTTCTGCAATAGAGCTTCCATGTTAGGCAAAGCATAGTTATCCTTCAAAGGTGAAACATTTAGATTTTTGAAATCTACACATAACCTAATATCACCATTTTTCTTTTGTATTGGTACTAAGTTTGACACCCATGTTGAGTGCCTTATAGGCTCAATAATCCTTGCATTTCTCATTTTCATTAACTCCTCCTTCATCTTAGGAGCCAAGGTAGGGTTTATAGGCCTTTTCTTTTGCCTGAAAGGTTTAGCATCCGGTTTTAATGGTATCTCACGCTGAAAAAGGTCTTCTCTGTATGCTTTAAGGTCATCATATGACTAGGCAAAGACATGCCTATACTTCCTCAATAAATTTATCAATGCTATTCTAATATTTGGTGTGAGATTTTTTACAATATACACTTCTCTTGGATTTCTCTCACTTCGAAAGATTCAACACCTTCACACCCTCCTGAACTAGGTTTGAAACTATTCATGTCTTTATCATCAAACATTCTTTCTAGCTCTACCAATCCCTTCGAGATTTTATTTGTCTTTAGCTGCAACACCTCCTACCCAAGTACTATTTCTATGCCATCCTTATCTTCTACAAGTCCATTCCAATCAATCTGCTGGTCTGCATATTGACCTTCACAAAAGAGAAATCTTAACAGATCCCTGTCATCATCAAACACTTGCCAACTCTTAACATTATCAGGAACATATGGTCTTGTTTTAATTTCAACTTGTGTATTATCATCAAAAGGAATATCATTATGTTTAATTGCCAGGTTAGCCATAAAGTCCACCAAAATATTATTGGACCTTTTAGTCCAATTAATGGAAAAAGCATCAAAAAGTTCAATATAATCCCAAACCTCATTCCTATAACTTTTTAATTTTGTATTTTTTGCAGCAAATTTGCCTCTAACTTGTGAAACAACTAATTCTGAATCACCATAAACTATTAGTAACTTAATGCCATGCCTATTTGCTTATTTAAGTCCTAATAAGAGAGCTTCATATTCAACAATATTATTAGTAGATTCAAAAGCCAATGAGAAAGAGTATTTAAAAGATTTTCCATTAGGCAAAATAAACACAACTCCTGCTCCATTTCCATCCTTACTGCAGGCACCATCAAAATACAATTTCCAAATTAAACTTTCATTGTGTTTAATAGCCTCTACAATTTTTCAACTTCTAAAGGTTTAGAAATACTTACCTGAAAGTTGTCCATGTCGGAATGGCAAAAGCAAGTTACTTGATCTGGATCAACTTCCTCTATGAGGTAGGGAGATCTTGGTTCTCTGTTGATTCTTACCTTTGCTCCTTTGACCGGGATGGTAGCATATGATAGATCTAATTGCACATTTCCACCTACCAAGTCCAACTACTGTCTGGATAGCAACATTCCATAGTTCGCAGGCACTTGTACAATTGTTACATCTATTTTATAGGTAGTGTCTGGACAAGCTGGGAACCTGAACTCAACATCCTTCATGATCCCGACCACTGGGACTGACCTATTATCCATTGCATAACATTTTCCATAAAGGGTATCTACCTTCATTCCCAGCTCTTTCATGACATCCTCTGGCATAATATTTATTGCTGCTCCCGAGTCTATCATGTAGTTTTTTACCATCTTATTGTTTATAAGAAGTGTTAAATAAAAAGGATCCACTTGTGCGAAGTTTTTGGTAATGGACATGCCTAAATATACCACAGGAGGATCTTCTTTTGTTTTTGGATTTTCTTTATTGACATCACCCACATTTGATATGATTTTCAAAGTCTCATTCTTGTAATCCGGAAATTTCATCACTTCAAGCAAAGGCATAGAAATTTTTACCTTAGATAACGCTTGAGATATAAAATTTCCACAGTTTGAAAGAGGCTTACTGATTTGTTTTTTCTCCATAGGTTTGACCAACTTCAGAGCATCAATCTGCTTTGCTGGTTCACTTGGATCCTCTTTTCCTTTCTTATCATTTGCCTCCTTGTTCACACTTTGTTTTGAGACTTTCGCGAATTTCTCAGCTGGTAATTACTCTTGGCCTGGGCAACAATAGCCACTGTGAATGCTCTCTTCTCCTCTTCAATCAAGTTTCTCAAAAAAGGCACTGCTTCCTCTTGAAACAATTTTCTTAAGGAAGGGGTATCTTCATCATCATCACAAAAAACCTATTGTATGCTATACTGCTTATGGTTTCTCATCCTTTTCATATCTGAATGTTTCTCTTCCTCAGATGAATCCTCATCTCTACCCCACATAGGATCTGATGACAGAACATTAACTATAGGCTCACATTCCTCTTGTTGATGCCAATCCACCATCATACCATATGCAATCATGCATTGATTTTCATCATGGGGAAGGTTGCATACCTCACACCACGGAAAATCTCCCACAAAGTTATTTTCTCTCTTCAGTGGATCTGGAATTTCTTTACTCAGATTTGGTTTTACTGGCTTCCCATCCTTCCACTTGGTGTTATAAGGCATATCATGGAGTCCGGGCTTATTGAAATTCATTTGCTTATTATTTCTGTATGGTGGCTTTTCATTAAGATTTTGTTTACCTTTTATGTCTTTAAGCATGTCAATGATCTGAGTAAGGTCATCTTTCTTGGGAACCCTAGGATTGTATAACTTTGGATCATCTCTTTTAGAAATTTTCCTAGCAACCTTCCTATTGTTCTCAATGGTAGCAGCAATCTTGAATGCTTGTTGTAGAGTATCAGGTTTATGAGACAAAATCTCATAATGGGTTTTACTGTCAAAAGCACTCAAATAAAAGTTAATCAGAAATGAATCAACAGGTCTGACATCTCTGGGTATTTTATTTAATACTTTATTAAATATTTTATTAAACTCAGCAACTGATTCATTCTGATTTTTCTTTATACTTGTTAATTCATGGGATGCGAATGAAGGATCATCATGATCTCCAAATTCTTCCAAGAACAATGTTACAAAGTCATCCCAATTGCTGATACATCCATCGGGAAGGTTCCTATACCATTCTCCTGCATCTTCTATCAAAGATTGAACAAACAACTTCATGAATACATCCTCATGAGGAAACTCAAATTCTTCAATGATATTTTTTATATTAACTGCATGTTGTTCTGCTGAATCAGTTCCATTTCCTGAGAATTTGGGGATTGCTAATCTTAAATCACTAGTGATATGATTCAGATAACCAACAATGCTAGTGAAATCCAACTGTCTGTATCTTTCAATGATCATGGGTCATCTACCGACATGATGGTTACATTGATTGTTCATACTTCCTCTATTGAATCTGCCATTTTTGCCATAATTACCTCCATTGCCATTATTGTTGTTCCGATCTCTACCATTGCTATCTCCATAATTGCAATTGTTACCTCTATTATGTCCATTATTTTGATTGCTGCCATACCCATTACTTCCTATATGGTTACCCCTATTTGTGTTATTCTGTCTCCCATCATTTCCCCCATTTCCATTCCTTCTTCCATCCTCCTACCTTTCTTCACTTTGATCCCTATGCACATCCCTCCATCTTCTAGTTCCATTTAATAACGGTTTATCATAAGTTACAAAAGGATGCTCTATTCTTCTCATATGAGGGGGACTATATTTAGGAATTTCTGGCCTATTTCATTCACCTTTACTTTTGTCTTCTATTTCTTCTAGCCTAGGGCTTTAAATTGTATCTCTGTTTATTCCTAATTTTTGCAACACCCAATCCGGTTGTCTCTTAAGAGATTTTGCCATCTTGGATTCATCTCCATTTAAATCAGCCATTTTAAGTATGATTTCATCTAGTTGCTTATCCTCCTCAGTCAAGACCTCATCATGACTATGTCTATTATCTTTTGTACTTATTTTATAGAAAGGATTTTCCTCCCTATTTTCAGATTTGCTAGTAGATGAAGAATCTTCCTCCCTACTAGGAAATCTCTCATATCCTTCAAACACCATGTTTGATTTCTTCTCTTTGTTCCTTTTCTTGGGACTCAACTGAACAAAATATTCTTGTCCCTTGTGCAGAGACCTCCTCCCCTACATAAATCTTATTGACAAATTCCTAGGGGTTTCTTTTATTTTCTCAACATACCAATTATTATTCATGTATTAAAATGTAGAGTCACCACCTCCTAAGAGGAAATATTACCAACTTAACTGATCTTTTGGTATCTCTCCTCCAGTAGAGTCTGAAACAAACTACCAAAGATTCTGAAAACTTCATGTGACAACTCCCAGTAGAGTCGCCAACCTGTTGGTGCCCAAAACCATAGATTGGAAAACCAAAAGACTTGCCAAATCCTCAAGTAGTCCAATCAACCTTGGCCAATGAACAGGGATGGTCGAAGATCAAATCCCTTAGCACTTTAGGCTCCACTGAACCAAGGTGGGTCTGCCTCTTCCTCTCAAGCACAAAAGAGGTTAGTTATAGTGGATTTAAACCTTTTAGCAAGTTTACACAATTGACAAATTATTGTTTTGCAACTATGCTTTATTATGTGCTTTAACTGAATGCTTTGAAAAGAAATGATTGTGAATGTATATTGAAAATGAGATTGCTTTCAGGACTTAAATAAAATCTACACAGATTAGTTCATATAGGATTTGGAAAGAATATTTCTCTATCAAGGACCTTGAATGCATACAGATCAAAACCTTAAAAGATCAATAACAGACCAGTGCCTCTATCCGGGGATATATATGACACTCTGTGGACAAAATATCTTATCAACTCAAGAGACAATTTCTCATCAACTACGAAGGTTCAGTATGCATTACACAAACAATAAGAACTTAATCATTCACTTATTGCAATGACATGTGATTCACATCATAGAAAATCTATAAACAAATTTATCAAGAGGACAAAGATAACTCATCAACACAAAAGTGTACACAATATTTGGAAAAAGAGACAATGAACCTTGTATATTAATCTTTAAGAAATAATTGCATGCATAAGATGCACTTGTAAATACTTCATTACAGATTATTTGCACAAAATGATACTTATTCTTTCTATAGACTTCTCTGATGCTAAATGATATTCAATCCCTATAGCATTGTGTTGTTCTTATGATTCCCCCCCCTCCTTTTTTTACATAAAAAATGACTCCCTATAAGTATGTGAATCAAAACACATATATGAAAGGACACACCCTTTCATACATAGAAACGAGTTACAGACAGTTTCCCTCCAAAGGACACACCCTTTGGTTTAACAAAAAATTACAAATGAGAACCCTTAAAAATACTAAATGATGCTTTAATAATGTGTCTTCTATTCTCCATCTCGATAAAATTCTTTAGCAAATATTCATCATCCTCTCATTATTTCCTGCATACAAGATAAGCCAATCAAATTCCTTAATTTTGACAATTAAATATACTCCACCTTAGATTTTGAAAAGTTAATTATCTTTGTATAAATACTTGGTTAAAATAGTCCAGTAAAACCAAAGAATTTATATTTTAAGAAAATAATTTTGTGAATATAACATTGATTTATAAAAAAAAATACTTTATCCTAAGATGTATATTCAAGGCATTCATTCAAATATAAATAAATTTTATCTTTAATGTGTGTTCAATTAATAATGTAAAGTAGGTAATATACTTCCCTTTTATTATTTTCAGGAATCGGTATTTCGGTCGTATTTCTCCCTTGTAGTCTGAGCTTACACATTTAACTTTAATTTTTCCCTTTGCTGCGCATCCATTTGTGCCATGCATCTTCTTCTGATTGGCTTTGGAGTCTCTATCATGCAACCTCAGCACGACCTAGACTCACCGCCAGAATTTGGTCTTTTGAATTGCTTCCTTAGCGGGCCCCACCACTCAGTCGCCATGTTGCGGCGAATACACATTGAGCACCTTTCGGTTGTGGTATAGTGACCACTATTGGATTGATTTGTCTGACCATCTGAGCTTCCTTATCTGCTCAGCCTTTAATCTTGCCAGAGCGGCTTTCTCTTCTCTTTGTCTATCCGTGTTGAGTGTCACTTTTTGGTTCATCTGTGGATCTACCTTGACTACCACTGGACCCTATCTGTCTTGCCATTTCATCTGCCACTGGACTTGGGTTCTTCTTCTATGCTCCACCACGTGGCACATCTTGAGTCACTTACAGATCTACTGGGATGACACCTCATTTGCCACCTTGGCAGTTATTATTTCACGGGGGATATTGGTCGTGCAACTCCATCTTGCGGTATAGTGACGACCGTTGATCCACTTTGAACTTGCATGCTCGTTAACCTCCCCTTTTCTGCACATGCTTAGTCACCAAGTCACGGGTTTAAACCAATGTGCATCTCTATCTTGCAACATAGCGACGACTGTCAAATCCTCCATGATCACCGTCCGATCAGTCAAACTTGCTTGATCTTTAGCCTCCATCCTCACCAGTCTGTTGTAAAAATTTGGTTTCCTCGAAATACGCATGCATGTGGGGTCCACCGGCTTCAACCTTCTTCATGGCAAAAGCCTTTTGTCTTTTGACAGTTATCATACAGGTCATTTTGGACTTAAACGTTAAACGAGCTTATCCCACAATCAATGTGGGATAAAGGCTTTCCCTCTACTAGCTCAACACACTTGAAAGTTTTGAAAGCCTTTTCCACCATTCTATATGCGCAGGTTTGGGAGTTTTGGCGATGCCAGTTAATATTTGAACTGCTCCATTTTCTTCAGTATGCTCTTGCATATAAAACACCTGCAGTAAATGCTCAAATGATAAGAAAAAGGGCATCTATATATAGCACAAAGTATTTTGTAAAAATATGTGCTAACAATATCATCCTTTTTTTAAATATTAATTCATTAGCTCAATCGATTTTTTAAAATATTTTTTAAATGAAATTGGGGTATAAGTTTTCAACTTAACCCTTTGAAAATGTGTATACTTATATGTATGTATAAACATATATATACATACATATAAATTTTCTTCTCCAAAGGAATGGTGTATAAATTACACCCCTTTTTAATCTTATTTAACTTCTTTATTCAAATCTATATAGTTGTATGTATTTTTTTACATATATATATTTAATCAGGGGATCAAACTCTTTTAAATTTCAAATCCGTTCTTTTAAAAAATTTGGGGTGCTATTTCCCCCCTACTCTAAATTATTAATTATTATTATATTTTAACCCTAAAATTCTAAAACCAAATTCTAAACTCCTTTACATATTCATGCCCTAAATTTTTAGGGCATATTGTATCTTCTCTAGACTTTCATGTTAATCTTCTTTTGGCAGGGAAGGCCGAGTTGGGAAGCGTTGATGAAATCACCACATGACATACATAGTGCATAGGGGTTTGAGGGTGGCGTGTTGTGGATGCCGCGACAAAGGGTTGAAGTGGGAAGATGGTGGGGGTTGTAGGACCACCACCATGGACACCCATGACTCTGGGTCTTGGCCCAAAGCCTTGGTTGCCCATGACTATGGGTCTTAGCCCATAGCCGTGGTTGCCCACGACTGTGGGTCTCAACCCACAGCCACGGTTGCCCACGACTATGGGTCACGACCCATGGCCATGGATGCCCATGATCGTGGGTTGCAGCCCACAGTTATGGCCACCCATGACTATGGGTTGTGTCCCACAACCATGGCTGTGACCCTTGGCATGTGGGAGTAGAGCCACAAGCTCCCCCAACCTGACACCCTAGATTTAGCCACTTAATTTTTTTTATTTTTTTGAAATAGTTTATTTCATGCGATTTAATTTTTTTTATATATGAAATATATATATATTCACTGTGGATATATTTTCTAGTTTATTTTGTTAATCAACGATATTTATTCTATTAAATGTATAACGAATATATATATGTGTGTGTGTGTGTGTGTCTGTGTGTGTGTGTGTTTATGAAAACATACACTCACTGTTTAAACACAGTGTCTTTTTTTTTTTTTTGTTCAGATATGTTTTTTTACAACATTAGTTTTATTAGCTATATATATATTCATGAAGGTAAAAAGGATATTACATGTTTAATATATGAAGATCATAATGGTATCAATAACCAGCGGGGTTTAAAAGATTCTTTTTCATTTATATTTCTATTTGTTTATATATATACATATACATTTCTATTTGTTTAAATAACTACTTTATAGAATGAAGTTTATTTTTCTGAGTAAAATTTCATTCTATGTTTTCTTTCTTAAATAAAAATCAGCAAGTAAAATGTGATGACTATGAATGTATTTAAATATAAATATTTCCCCTTTTAAAAAAAACTGATATAGCCTAAATGTGGAAATCTAACTTTCTTTAACTTTCTAGTGATGAAATAAGCTAATAACTTCAATGAAGATCTGAAGATATCTACGTTTTCAAATAAATTTATAAATTTCCACAAGTGTTTCTTTTCTTTCCCATACTAGCTGGAAACCAGTATGCAGTAATAGAGTTGTTATTCATTTTTTTTTCTAAAGATGAAACTAATTCCCTTTTCATGTTTATTTAACTTTCTACAACCATAGGACTAAATAAACAACTAGCAACCATAGTACCTTTTCCCTTTAATTAATACAAGTAATGCAAATAGAAGTTAATGAATGAACTACCCTTTTCTTTTTATTTTTACAAGAATGAACTTGCTACAATTTTAAAGCGAAATAATGCAAGATTCAACTTTTAAATAACATCTGCAACTTAAGACAACCTGTAACTTAACATCTAAATCTGAAACGTAGAACTTATTTCCACAATGACAAATATTTTCCAAACTTTATTGATTTTCCTTCCATGAGGTTACAACAGAATTTAAAACAGATTTGCTTGGCTCTTTTCTTTGTTACTAATAAATAAACTTAATAGGGCAAACATAATCTTTTCTCATAGTATTTTCTGAGAATCACTAGTAGGATAATGTTACACATAAACTTCTCCTCTTATACAATCCTTTTTTAGAATTTCTCTAAATACATAGGAAATAATCATAATCTAAAAATGAACATGTGAGTGCACTTGCAAAACACTTTTCAACAGCTACATAGGACTCCTTTTTTTTCTTCATCCTTGATAACCAATTTGCAGACTTGTAACAAAGTCATCCTTTGGTTGTGACCATGGAGGCTCACCTCCCAACCTAGGCCTACAAGAGGCCACCCCCGAGGTGAGAGAGCTAAGAAACCAAATGGGATACACACAAATATCAATACTCAATGTACAATTTATTGAAGAAGATCAGAGAACAAAGCCAAAAAATACTGAAAGCCTCTGTCGATAGCTTCAGTATGATGATTAGCAAGCTAGAATAGGTCCAACAAGAAAATAATACTATTGATACTACTGAGGATTGGCATTGATTCTTAAAGGGGGGACAAGTGGTCATGGTAAAAGAACTCATGCTAGTACTAGGAAGATGATCCAGCATGCCAAGGAGCTAGAGAATTTGAAGAGTGTTGTTTCCTGTATGGTCCTGCTGGAGCAAGAAGCAACATAGCTTATCATAAATCCTTCTTAGGGTCTGTTATTCGTGGTTGTCCCTTAGTTTTCTTTGTGCTGTCCCTCTGCCTTTTTTGGCTTCTTGTTGGCTTTTTGTCTTTGCCAATTGTCTCTCTGTTGTGTTTTGTTCTCTCTAGCATGTCTTTAATGCTCTATCTTTTGATTATCTTTCTATAAAAAGGATTTTGGGTCCCCTTCAAAACCTTCTTTTCACTTAATTAAAAACATACAATATCCAGATTTATACAAGGGAAACAATTCAACAATAGACTCCCATCCCAAGGCTTTCACATAGTCACCAAGTGACTTAAAACAAGGGGTGAAGGTGGAACAAATATCTATGGGGAGGACTGCATTAACCATTGATAACCAAATGCCTTCACAAGGCTTGAAAAAATAACCATCCGCTTGGTCTCTCACATGACCAAAAACAATCCTAATGACCCTTAAAGGCTTTAAGCCAAAATTCCCCTTATGACCCCCAATTTTATACAAAAATAATAGCAGCAAGGATCCCATAATCCTTGTTTATCCCTATCTTCCTAAAAGAGAGACTCTACACTCTTAGACTATCCTAAAAACCCTCCACCCCAAGACTACTCTTCCCTCCCAAGGGTAGGTTTAGTTGTGACTCCCAAGTACGTACAAACAAGGAAATCCGAAATAAATTAACTAAAATACATTTCAAAAAATATAGTTCAAAGACATAGATTTTCATTCAACTCATAAACAAAATCAGATTTTACATACAACAACATGAATACAACTAATGCTATGGAAGGAATAACACCAACCTTTACTCCAGCTAGGGTATCTATGTTGTAGAAGAGTTTCCCAATTCCCTTACAATCTCTTTACTTAGCCAAAATTCTACTCTCAAAATTCAAATCCTACTCAAACTTGTCTCCAAGATTGGAGAGTGGGTGATCAAAGTCCCAAGTTTGAAAACCTCCCCTATGTAGGCTCTCCTCACACTTTCCAACTTCCTTGTAAGGGATGTGATTTCCCATAGGTTGGTCTTCCTAACCTCTTACATGGTTTCTAGAAATGTAAACTGAAAAAGGTGGTTGCAAGATGGGGAAGTGCACCTAAACACCAAAAAGGAAGGTTGTCTACCCAAGAGTCAATCTTCTAAAAGTTGATTTTCGTCCATCTTGGAAAATCAATATGTTGTCTACTCCACAATAACATGTGAGTGGTCACATGGCTAAAAAATTCCCTTTACCCATAGGTATATCATGTGGGCCTTCAAAAGTGACCTAAACTCAACCATAGGAGCTAGTTTGACCCCCCAAAAACCCATCTAAAGTTTGTCTAGGGGTCAAACTTGGTTTGACCAAACTAAAGGCTCTCTAACCAAGTTATCTTTTGGGACCACAACAAGATATTTTAAAATGCATTGGGTTTCACAATTTCCCTCCTAAGGACATGTCATTTGCCAACTCACAATAGATCACAAGTGTCAAGTGACACCATAAAATACACATCACAAAATACACTTGGCATGTCCTTTTTAGGAATGAATTGAAATTAACAATTACAAATATGAACATACACTCAAGCATCACTATTATGAAATCAAACACATCACATACGAGGTATTGTCTCTCCAAATAGATAAACCTTGTCTTTACTATCTCACATAGGTTTGGCCTTAGTTCTCTATGTATTTCCATGGTCACATAGATTAATTTCTTGCACACCTCATTTCACATATCAGTAATCCAAAATCACATGCATATATACATATATGAAGGGAAATACAAATAAGACTCATAGCATTCAATTCACATCATCTCATAATTTAATCCAAATCAAAGAAAAATAAAGGTAGTATCAAATTAACATTTTCCCTAGCAAATCCATATGCAATCAATTACTCAATTGCTTCATCATAGGAATCACATAAATCAACTCCCCATAAGACATTCATAAATGTATCACAACATCATCAATCTAAGTACTGAAATCAATCATAATGTGGAATAGATCTTATCCACTAGTCCCATGAAGATCATATGTCAAAAGGGTCCCATTACCATGATGTACCAAGGTTCTATCTCAAAAGATAAGTCCATAACAAAGATGAAAGATATTCTTATAATGGGTTTGGGATAGGACCCCAAACCCCTAACAGATATAAGATGTATAAGCTAATTTTATCTAATCATCCACAAGGAGGTCCACATTCACTAATTTACTCAGGTAAGTGTTAGATACTTGATCAGTCCTGTTAGCACATATTTTTATAAAATATTTTGTGCTATATGGAGGTCTTTTCTTTTATCATATGAGCATTTATTACTGGTTTGCATGTGCAGGAACCTTATTAGCACAAGTAAAGTTCTCAAAGGATCAACTATATCAGGAATGTCAAGATATCACTTGGGCACACTAAGGGCATGCACTGAGTATAGACTGCACAAGGAATCCAGTTTGGAAGCATTTATCAGTGGAGAAGTCATTATGGTACAATCTAAGATTGTTTTCTAGCATGTATCAGATCTTGTGGGATAGTTGGGATCACTAATATTCAAGGTGGATGGCTCATTTGTTCAAAATTGAAAAATTTCAATTATCGGCATAAGTAGTCCCAATGAAACAACATTGGCAAGCAAAAGAAGGATTATCGACATGACATATACTGATAAATTAGAGGGAAGATTCATTGGGGCACTTAAGTAATATTCAACATAGTGCATGCTCTTGGAAAACCATACCATCGGGATAGCTTGTTCCGATGAGGCAGAAGGTGGGTATTTTCTATCGGCATGTATCAACTTATCAGAAATAATGAAACAACTCTATCCCAATAACCAATAACTAAAGAAAACTGAAGGTAGGCCCATCAGAGAAAAGGACCATATTAGAATAGTGCAAAAATAGTTAGGCCAATCTCGGATGACATGGAGAATTGGAAGGCAGAACCATCGATATTACCTATAACGATAAAACAAACTCGGAGGTATAAAGCATAAAAGTGCATCAGAGACTTATCAGGACTTCGGGACGAATAGAAAAAGGATATTCTAACTCCCAATGAAGATAAAAGTGCCTGTGAGGATATCAGTGTGAATTATACCGATAAAGTAACATAAAGTGAAGACTCATCGAGACATCGGGAGAAGAAATTTTATGCTATAATGAATCCCGATAGGACTATTAGGGAAGATGGTGAGTTGCAAGGAGTTCTTCGGGGTGAGTTATGCTGATAACGTAGGGAGCTTAGTCAGAATGCAGATTGATATATTGAGATTATAAGGGCATCAGAGGGACATAAAATGAACTATGCCAATACCCAATGGGCTAAGCAAAAGAAAACCGAAGGCGGATGCATCGGGGAGAGTTATACTGATGGATCATGAAAACAAAAAGAAAAGTCAAAATTGAAGGAGTGTCCATTGGGATAAAGTGAACCATCCGGATAGGAGAAATTTTTTTATCCCGAGACTCGATAAGACAGTTAGGATAGATTGTGTCGATCAGAAAGTAAGAAACAGTAAAGTCATAACAAACAACGTCAAACCATTGAATCATCGAGAAAAGTCTCACCACTGTTGAAGGTCTTGATGTGAAAAACTGACAAAATGGATTCCATTAAATGCATCCATTGAGTAGGTCTGATGACACATGAAGCAAATCCATCAATATTGTAGTAATTAAGTACAAGATTGGACTCCTTGGGGATATATAGCTAGTGTTGCATAACAACATTTCGCACAAAGTTATTGCAGAAAGTTATTAGGTGTTCATTAAGAAACATTTTGAGTTGCTGAGCATAGAGAAAAAGAATTTGCAGAGATGGAAGGGTCAAGCTCTAAAGGGAAACAGAAGGTCATTGAAATATCCAATAGCACGTCAAAAAAAAGCAAAGGGCGAATTCAGTGAGACTCAAAGGAAATTAAATCAAGACATGATAGATCAGATGGGTTCTCTAGGAGCTAGGTCATGCAGAGCTAAGGTGAATTTGCCTGTTCGTGACCAGTTGGAAGATAGATATAGAGAAATTGTAGATGTATTCACAATAGTGCGAGGGCACGAGCTGTTTCTTTTTCATTACCTCCACAGGGATGAGCCTATGCCATGAGCCTATGCCAATTTCAAACCCATGGAGTACTAGTATAGGTAAACTCGTGGTACCTAATGTCTTTGTAAATATTGATTTATTAAAGCTCCTGGTAAGACATTATGATACAAAGAAGAGATGCATTTTGTTGCCCAACGGGACTGCTTTAGTTCACTTTGCAGTAGCCACAATTCAGAAAGTTTTTGCAATAGATCTGGAGGTGAATGTACCCTTATCTTTTATGGATTTGGAAGAGGAATACGGAAAAATGGATACTACATACTAGGGTTTTAACCTCGCTATCCACAAAGCAAAGAAGGGGAGGCTAACAGAGGAAGATGGTCCTCCTTATGATATGACTATTTTTCAAGAAATATTTACAGTATACATAGATGGCATGTGGTTAGGTTGGAGGAATTGAAGCTTCTGATGTAGAAAACATAGCACCGCTGGTTATAGCAATAGATATTCAGAGACATGAGCCTAGAGGTTTTGATTTTGCTTCATACCTGGTGGATAGACTTCATGAAGGCTTCCTGGACTTGAAAGAAAATCCAGACAAGCATTTCAAGCATTATTCGCTATTAATGCATATTATTTTATTTTATGGGAGATTTAGAGGATTATGGCTACAAGGTTTGAATGTAAATACAATTGGGAAGAATGGACAAGATCAACGAGTGTAGTTATGGGTTCCTCTTTGGGATTATAGATATGTAAATTGTTATTAACTCAAATTTGAAGAATTCTTTGTTAAGCCAATTTTCTTGCTCTTTGTTGAGCCTCTATAGGGATCATTTTCTAAGGATGTAAAGAAGTTTCTTAGGCCTCTTGAACACAAAAGTCCGAAGGCTAATCATAATTGGGGTGATCGGTACTCATGCCAAAACTTCACTTTTGTTCGGTGCTATAGATTTGAAGGTTACCCCTATGTGCTACCGAAGCCTGCACCAGACAAGATTACTTTTTTGGAAATTGTAAGGAAATTAAGTGTCTCTAATGCCAAACATTTCAGAGGTACACACAAGCAAGCCTTCCTCCCTGGCACATTTCATTTCCTGGATTTTAAAATTGTATCTACTAGAGCATATGAGACTATTGACATGAAGCTTGTGGATGACTACAACCTGTTCCAGCTCACTCTAGAACACATTATGATCCTGAGGGCTACATCCACACGAGCAGGAAGAGAAAAGAGATGGGAGATTAATTTCATCACGAGGATGAGTTTGAAGACATGTGTAAAAATAAGGAAGTGGAGGAACTTGCAGAGGTTATGGAGACCTTGGAGAAGAAACTGGAGGAGAGAAGACAAAGACTAGAAAACATGCAGGGAGACCCGGCTCAAAGTGATTTAGGGGAGAACGAAGTAGTTTCCAAGCTCCGTGCACCTGAGATAGAGAAGGAACCAGAAGCACATGATAAGCTCCTCGTTGTGCTCAATGTAGAAATAGATGAAAGGATGATAGAGCACACTTCATTTGTTTCAGATGGTCAATTCATCAAGTCTAAAGAGTGTAAGTCCTTCTTATACCACTTCAAAGGGAATAAGCTGAGGGAAGCAATGCCAAATATCACACTAGAGAATATTGAGGAAATATTGCAGAAGCTTAAAGGTGATATTGATGTAGAAATGGAGACAATGATCCCTCAGAGAGGAAGGTAGTTGCTAGTAGAAGCACGTATTATTCTTTTCCCAGGATGGAATTTTAGTGCATCATTCATTTTTGACAGCTTATTACATGCAGACAATAAGGACTTCAAGTTGAATGTCCAAGGGGTTAATGATATATTCATTGGATCGAGGTATGATCCAGATGAACAAGCAATGTTCTTATGGGCATTGTACCCCTCAAATAAAAGGCCTAAAATCAAAGATGTGGATAAAGATTTTGGTCACATGATGATGCTAAAAGTTGTAGAGGTAGATCCTATGGTCACTGCTGACATAGGTATTAATATCTCAAAATTCAATAATCCTCAGATGAAACATGAGATAGCAGAGAAAAATACATATAAGGCCTTATATGAAGAAACCCTTAAAAGGAGTGGGCATCCGATCCCTCAAATTACTAATTTAGGAGGCGACTGGAAGAAAAAATTTGGAAAATTAGCTTATGAGCACACTAAGTTGAAGAGGGAGATGAAGAGCATCAGGGCTGATCCTTCTTGTGTACTGATGAGTAAAAGATATGATAACATGGAGAAGGCATTGGATGAATTCTGGGATGTATATCAGAGGAACATGGACAATATGGTTTCTAACACCAGAATTCAAGATAGACTCAACTTGTTGTTACAAGATGCATCGGCTAGGGAAAAGGTGAATAAAAAGGTTAAGGGTTTGCTTGTCACACATAGTGAATTTACGAAGGATTTGAAATCTGAATTTGATGATTGCCAGCAAATTATTCAGCATGGGGTTCCCAATTTGGTAGATGATGCAGGTGTAATTAAGTATGAGACCGTATGACTTTCTGAGTGTAAGTCTTTACTTAGTGCAGTCCAAGCCATTGCCAAGACGGATATTCTTGATATGAATGACATGACCGATCAGTTTGAGAACTTTTACGTGATTGAGAACGTAGCCAGGGATGTAGTATTCAACACTACAACCTACAAAGACGTGGGCTATTTGCGGCACATTCATAAGTGCAGACAGCGACTGGATCGAAAATCTTAGTTCATTGTCTAGTTTTATGTTTATAGTGCAATTGATGTTTTAGTTAGGCTGTTTAGTTGTTGTTCAATTAGTTGTTTAGGATAAGGAAAGGGTGTGTCCTTTTATTCATATCTCTTAGCATGTGTATTTGTAATGAGTCATTTTGTATGTAAAATGGATAAAGGATTCAGGGAAAAATATATTGCCTAGAAGGACTGCAAGTTATATGTATTAGGGAAGTCTATAGGAAGACAAAGTATCTTTTTACACAAATAGACTATAATGGAGTATTTTCAAGTGCAACTTATGTATGCAATCATTTCCCAAGGATTAATATACATGGTTCGTTGTTTCTTTTTCTAAATATTGTGCATACTGTTGTGTTGATGATTTTTCTTTGTCCTCTTGATAAATTTGTCATTTGATTTGCTATGATGTGCCATCACATGTTGTTACATTAAATGTGAGAGTGGGTTTTCTTTATTTGTATAACATATACTGAAATCTTCATAGTTGATGATTAATATTATCTTAGGAGTTGATAAGATCTTTTGTCCACAAAGTGTTATAAATATCCCTAGATAGATGCACTGGTCTATTATTTATCTTTTAAGGTCCTGGTTGGCCATGCATCTAAGGTCCTTGATAGAGAAAAGTTCTTCCCAAACTCTATATGAACTGATCTTTGCGTATTTCTTTTAAGTCCTGAAAGTTTTCTTATTTTTAATATACTATCATAATCATTTTCTTTTCTTTTCGAAGGCATTCACTTAAAGCATATAATAAAGCATAATTGTAGAACAATAATTTGCCAGTTTCACATTTGCTAACCATAAAGTTCAAATCCACTCTAAATAACTCTTTTTGTGCTTGAGAGGGAGAGGTACACCCACCTAGGTTCAGTGGAGCCTTAAGTGCAGTGAGATTTGGTCTTCAACCATCCCTGTTCATTGGCCAATGCTAGTTGGATTAGTTGAGGATTCGACAAACCCTTAAGTTTTCCAATTTGTGGTTTTGGGTACCAACAAATTGGCGACTCTACTGGGGAGTTGTCATACATAGTTTGACATTCACCTAGAAGCTCTAGTGTTTTTTCATTGAAGATTTGATAAGTTTTGTTTTTCCCATCCGAATCACACAACATTTTGGTGACTCTATTGGGGAGTTGTCATACGAAGTTGTTAGAATCTTTGGTAGTTTATTTCAGACTCTGCTGGAGGAGAGATCCCAGAAGATCAGCTAAATTGGTAATACTTCCTATTAGGAGGTGGCGACTCTACATTGAATACATGAATAATAATTGGTATGTTGAGAAAATAAGAGAAACCCTTAGGAATTTGTCAATAAGATTTATGTAGGGGAGGAGGTCTTTGCACAAACGACAAGAAGATTTTGTTTAGTTGAATCCCAAGAAAAGAAACAAAGGGAAAAAATCAAACATGGTATTTGAAGGATATAAGAGATTTCCTAGTAGGGAGGAAGATTCTTCATTTGCTGGCAAATCTAAGAATAGAGAAGAAAATCCTTTTTATAAAATAAATGCAAAGGATAATAGACATAGACATGATGAGATCATGACTGGTGATGAACCGAAAGCAAAATAGTGGGATGAGCTTATTCTTAGGATGGCTGATATGAATGCCGATGATGCCAAGATGGCGAGGGCACTTAAAAGGCAGCCAGATTGGGTTTTACAGAAACTCGAAATAGAGTGAAATAATATTTCAAGCCCCAAGACAGACAAGGTAGGAGAAGAGAGAGGTTAAACAAGTAGACAAGTAGTTCCAAAATATAGTCCCCCTCATATGAGAAGAATGGACCAACGTTTTGTAACTTATGATAACCCGTTGGTAAATGAAAGTAGAAGATGGAGGGATGTGCATAGGGATAAAAGTGAAGAAAGGTAGGAGGATGGAAGAAGGAATGGAGATGGGGGAAATGATGGGAACTGGAGTAACACAAATAGGGGTAACCATGTAGGAAATAATGGATATGGCAGCAATCAAAATAATGGACGTAATAGAGGTAACAGTGGCAATTATGGAAGTGGCAATGGTGCAGGTAGGAACAATAATAATGATAATAATAATGGTGGTGGAAACAATGGGAACAATGGAAATCATGGCAACAATGGTGGATTCAATAGAGTAATTATGAACAATCAATGCAACCATCATGTTGGCAAACAACCCTTAATCATTGAAAGATACAGACAGTTGAATTTCACTAGCATTGTTGGTTATCCAAATCAGATCACTAATGATTTAAGATTAGCAATCCCTAAATTCTCAGGAAATGGAGTTGATTCAGTAGAGCAACATGTAGTTAATGTAAAAAATATCATCGAGGAATTTGAGATTCCTCATGAAGATGTATTTATGAAATTGTTTGTTCAATCTTTGACAGAGGATGCAGGAGAATGGTATAGAAGCCTTCCTGATAGATGTATTTGCAGCTGGCAAGAGTTTGTAATGCTATTCTTGGAGGAATTTGGAGATCACAATGATCCTACATTTGCATCCCATGAATTAACAAGTATAAGGAAGAATCAAAATGAATCAGTTTCCAAATTTAATAAAAGATTTAATAAAGTATTAAATATAATACCCAGAGATGTCAGACCTGTTGATTCATTTTTGATTAATTTTCATTTGAGTGCTTTTGATGGCAAAAGTTATTATGAGATTTTGTCTCATAGACCTGACACTTTGCAGCAAGCATTCAAGACATCTACTACTATTGAAAATAATAGGAAGGTGGCTGGGAAGGTTGCTAAGAGAGATGATCCAAAGTTGAACAATTCCAAGATTCCCAAGAAAGATGATCTTACTCAGATCATGGACATGCTTAAGGACCTAAAGGGTAAGCGAAATCATAATGAAAGGCCACCATACAGGAACAATAAGAAAATAAATTACAATAGGATGAGGTTGTATGACATGCCATATAACACAAATTGGAAAGATGGAAAACCAGTAAAACCAAATACAAACAAAGAGACTCATGACCCATTAAAGAAAGCCACAAACTTTATAGATGAGTATCCATGGTTTGATGTATGTAATCTGCCTCATGCTGCAGAATAGTGCATAATTGCACAAGGCTTGATAGAAGAGGAAGATAAAAATGAGGATTATGAACCAACTATGAATGCCCTTTCATCTGATCCATATTGGGGAAGGAATGATGATTTATCTGAAGAAGAAGAATATTCTGATGTGCATCAAAGAAGAGATAATTTTCAATATAGTATACAATAGGTTTTTTCTGATGATGATGAAGATATCCTTGCTTTGAGAAAAGTATTTTCGGAGGAAGCAATGCCATCTTTGAGAAATTTGAGTGAAGAGGAGAAGAAAGCTTTCACTGTTGCAGCTGTGGAACAAGTGAAAAGTAATTACCAACTAAGGAATAGGAATGTAAATAATGAGCAGGTCAAGCTAGTAGGTATTTTTGCCAAGGTCACAAAATCGAGTGGAACCAATAATAACGTAGCTAAGGGAAAAGATGAGGGCACCAAGAGAGGGACAAAACCGGAAAAGACTAAACAAATTGAAATGCCAAAATTGGTCAAGCCAGTGGAGAAAAAACAAATCAGTAAGCCTTCTTCAAACTGTGGAACTTTTATGTCTCGAGTGTTGTCTCAGATAAAAAATTCTATGCCCTTGCTTGAAGTGATGAAATTTCTAGAATATAAGGATGAGACCTTGAAAATTATATCAAATGTTGGTGATATAAGAAAAGATGCTTCTATGTTGAAAGAAGATCCTCCAATGATTTACTTAGGCATGTCTATCACAAAAAACCTCACACAAGTTGATCCATTCTATTTGACATTGTTAATTAACAATAAAATGGTCAAGAACTGTATGATAGATTCAGGGGCAACAGTGAACATAATGCTTGAAGATATCATGAGAGAGCTCAGGATGCATGTTGACACACCTTATGGTAAGTGTTATGCCATGGACAATAGGAATGTTAACAATGAGCAGGGCAAGCCATCGGGTATATTTGCCAAAGTCACAAAATCTGATGGGACAAAAAATAGCGTAACCAAGGGTAAGGATGCTGGTACAAAAAAAGGGACAAAGCTAGAAAAGAATAAGCCAATTGAAATGCCAAAGCTTGTCAAGCCAATGGAGAAAAAATAAACTAGTAAGCCTTCTTCAAACTGTGCAACTTTTATGTCTCAAGCGTTGTCTCAAGTAAAAATTTCTATGCCCTTGCTTGAAGTAATGAAATTTCCAGAATATAAAGATGAGACTTTGAAGATTATATCAAACATTGGGGATCTAAATAAAAATGCTGCTAAGTTTAAAGAGGATCCTCCAGTAATTTACTTAGGCACATCTATCATGAAAAATCTTACACAAGTTGATCCATTCTACTTGACATTGTTAATTAACAAAAAATGGTCAAGAATTGTATGATAGATTATGCATGTCAACACACCTTATGGTAAGTGTTATGCCATGGACAACAGGTCTGTACCGGTGGTGGGTATTATGAAAGACGTAGAGTTCAGGTTTCCAGCTTGCCCGGATACCACATATAAGACAAATATCACAGTGGTACAAGTTCCTACAAACTATGGAATGTTGTTGTCCAGGTAATGGTCAAATTTGGTGGGTGGTCGCGTTTAGCTTGATCTATCCTATGCTACTATTCCAGTAGAAGGGACAGCGGTGAGGATAAACAGAGAGATAAGATCTCCATATCTCATAGAAGAGGTTGATCTTGATGAAGTAACTTGCTTTCATCATTCTGATATGGACAACTTTCAGGTAAGTATTTCTAAACCTTTAGAGATCAATAAAGTTACACAAAGAGTTAAAAAAAAAAGAAAACTTAATTTGGAAATTATACTTTGATGGTGCCTGCAGTAAGGAAGGAAATGGAGCAGGAGTTGTATTTATTTCACCTAATGGAATTTTTTTAAAATACTCTTTCTTGTTAACTTTTGAATGTACTAATAATGTTGCCGAATATGAGGCCCTCTTATTAGGACTTAAACTAGCAAATAAACATGGTATTAAGTTACTAATGGTTTATGGTGATTCAAAATTAGCCATTTCACAAGTTAGAGGCAAATTTGTTGCAAAAAATGAAAAAATTAAGAAATTATAGGAACGAAGTTTGGGATCACATTGAATTATTTGAGGCTTTCTCCATAAATTGGACTGAGAGATCTAATAATATTTGGGCATACTTCATGGCTAACTTGGCTATGAAGCACAATGACATCTCTTTGGATGACATTGCCCAAGTGGAAATCAAGACCATACTGTCAGTGTCTGATAATGTAAAGGTTGGCAAGTTTTTGATGATGAAAGGGATTTACTAAAATTATTATTTTCTGAAGATCAGTATGAGCACCAGCAGATTGATTGGAATGGACTTGTGGAGGAAAAGGATGACAAAGCAACTATACTTGGGCAAGAAGTATTGCAGCTAAAAACAAATAAAATCCCAAAAGGATTAATAGAGCTTGAAAGAATGTTTGATGACCAAGATGTAGTGAATTTTAGACCTAATTCAGGAGGATGTGAGGACGTTGAAAAGGTAAAATTGGGAAGTGAAAGAAACCCAAGAGAAGTATATATTGGAGAGAATCTCACAACAAAAATTGGAATAAAATTGATTAATCTACTGAGGAAGTATAGGCATGTTTTTGCTTGGTCATATGATGACCTTAAAGCATACAGGGAAGATTTATTCCAGCATGAGATACCTTTGAAGCCTGATGCAAAACCTTTCAGACAAAAGCAAAGGCCTATAAACCCTACCTTGGCTCCTAAGATGAAGGAGGAGTTAATGAAAATGAGAAATGTAGGGATTATTGAGCCTATAAGGCACTCAAAATGGGTGTCAAATTTAGTACCAATAAGAAAGAAAAATGGTGATATTACGTTATGTGTAGATTTCATAAATCTAAATGTTTCATCTTTGAAAGATAACTATGATTTGACTAACATGGAATCTCTATTGCAGAAGGTCACAGGGAATGAATTGTTATCTATGATGGATGGCTTCTCAAGTTATAATCAAGTCAAAGTTAGGGAAGCAAAAAAGTTCAAAACTGCTTTCACTACATCTTGGGGTACCTATGTTTATGCTAGGATGCCTTTTGGACTGACAAATGCAGGAGCTATATTCTAGAGGGCTATGGATGTAGCCTTTGAGGGTATGATTGATTGTATCTTGGAAGTATATTAGGATGATATGATTGCTTATTCTAAAAAGGCAAAAAATCATTGTGATGATCTAGGAAATTTTTTTATTAGAGCATTAGAATATGACATATCTTTGAATCCTAAAAAATGCCATTTTGGGGTTACTAAAGAAAAATTGTTAGGTCATATTGTCTCAAAAGATGGAGTTAGAATTGATCTAGAAAGGATTGCTTCTATTGATAAAATTCAAATCCCAAAAACTGTTAAAGCAATCCAATCTTTCTTCGGTCAAATCAACTTTGTGAGAAGGTTTGTTTCAAATTTCTCTAAAATCATAAAGCCTATTGCTAAAATGTTGAAAAGGGGTGCTAAAATAAAATGGACTAATGAAGCTCTTCAAGCCTTTGTAAATGAAAAAAGAGCCATCAAGGAAGCCCCTATTTTGAAATCACCCAATTTCTCTAAACCTTTTCAAGTATTTTCATTTGCCTCATTCCATACTATTGATGTTGTCATGTTACAAAAGAATGATGAGGGTCATGAACAACCAGTGGCATTTTTTAGCAAAACATTGCAAGCATTAGAATTGAATTATGATTTGAATGAAAAATAGGCTTATGCTCTTGTGAAAGCTGTGAAATATTTTAGACCCTATCTAGTTGGTGTCACTGTTATTTCCTATGTACCAAATGCTACTGTTAAAGACATCTTCAAACAATCAGAAACTAATGGAAGGAGATGCAGATGGATAAACCAGATCCAAGAATTCAATATTGATCTAAAAATCACAAAGTTGGTAAGAGGTCAAGGTCTAGCGAAGTTGATGGAAGAATCCAATGTTGAAGCATCACAAGTAAATTAGGTAGAGTTGGAGGATATACAAATTAGCATTGAGAGGTGTCCCTGGTATGCAAATATTGTATATTACCCAAAATACATGAAATGCCCGGATAACTTAAATGATAGTCAAAAGAGAACTTTAAAGCTTCAAACATCTAGGTATGTATTACTTAATAGAGACCTATACTGGAAAAATAGAGATGGTGTTCTTTTATTATGTCTAGATGAATGTCAAGCGTCTGTTGTTTTAAAATATTTACATGAAGGTGTATGTGGAGGCCACTTCTCAGCTAAGACCACTACTCATAAAATTATTAATACCGGTTATTATTGGCCTCAAGTTTTCAAGGATTTCCATACTTATATTAGGAAATGTGAGGCTTGTCAAAAGTTTTTAGGGAAGCTTAAATATAATGGAGCCATTCCTCTCAGACCCGTGCATACAGAGGAACCATTCCAGATGTGGGGTATTGACTTCATAGGTGAGATAGAAAACAAATACAATGGTGGGCATAAATGGATTTTGGTGGCTACTGATTATTTTACTAAGTGGGTTGAAGCCATTCCCACAAGACAAGCTACCAACAAAGTTGTGATAAAGTTTCTTTTGGAAAACATTTTGACTAGATTTGGGATACCTTGGAAGATTGTGGTAGATAATGGGATGTGTCTCAGGTCAAATGAGTTTTTGATTTTTGCAAAAATTATGGCATCACTTTGTCATATTCATCACCTTATCATCCCCAGGGAAATGGACAAGCAGAATCCAATAATAAAAACTTGTTGAAAATTATCAAAGGATGTTGGGTAACAATAAAAGAGCTTGGGATTCAAAATTGACATTAGCAGTATGGGCTGACAGAGTGATAGTTAAGAAGTCCACAATATTTGCTCCATATGAGCTTGTATATGGCAAAGAAGCACGGTTACCCTTGAATAATCTACTCCCAGTTTATAAATTTTTTGCGGAGGAATTTTTAGAAGAAGTAAACTTTATGGGAGACAGATTGATGGCGTTGGCTAAGTTGGATTAATGTAGAAGAGAAGCTCGGGAAAGAAACTTGCAAAGACAACAAATGGTAAAGGCTTTACATGATAGGAAAGCATGTGACAGGTCATTTGAAGAAGGGGAATGGGTGTTAAAATGGAATGCCAAAGATCAAGATAAAGGGAAGCATGGCAAGTTCAATGCACTTTGGCTAGGACCTTTTATCATTTCAAAAAAAGATGGAGAAAACTCTTATTACTTGAAGGATACTGATGGTCAAGTGCAGGAGTTCCCGGTCCATGCTCAGTATCTTAAGCATTTTTTCTCTTGATGAGTAGGAAGTATATTTGTATCATAATAGTTTAACTTTCTTTTTTCTTTCTATTTTTAATTTTCATTTTTGGTCTTCTTTTGAGAGATAACTAGGATCTTGCTATGTCCTTAAAGAGAGCATACATCCCCAGAAAGGGCCACTGTTAGCACATATTTTTACAAAATATTTTGTGCTATATGGAGGCCTTTTCTTTTATCATATGAGCATTTATTGTTGGTTTGCATGTGGTGGAACCTTATTAGCACGAGTAAAGTTCTCTAAGGACCAGCTATTTCAGGAATGTCAAGGTATCACTTGGGCACACTAAGGGCATGCACTGAGTATAGGCTACACAACAAATCTAGTATGGAAGCATTTATCAGTGGAGACATCATTATGGTATAAACTAAGATTGTTTTCTAGCATGTATCAGACCCTGTGGGATAGTTGGGATCACTAATATTCAAGGTGGATGGCTCATTTGTTCAAAATTGCAAAATTTCAATTATCGACATAAGTAGTCCCAAAGAAACAACATTGGCAAGGAAAAGAAGGATTATCGGCATGACATATATCGATAAATCATAGGGTAGACTCATTAGGGCACTTAAGTAATATTCAACACGATGTGCTCTCTTGGAAAATCATACCATCGGGATAGCTTGTATCGGCTTATCATAAATAATGAAACAATGAAACAACTCTATCCTAATACCCAATAACTGAAGGGAACTGAATGCGGGCCCATTGGAGAGAATGACCATATCAAAATAGTGCAAAAATAGTTAGGCCGGTCCCCGAGCACATGTAGAATCAAAAGGCGGAATCATCGCTATTACCTATACTGATAAAATAGACTTGGAGGTATAAAGCATAAAAGTGCATTAGAGACTCATCGGGACTTTGGGAGGAATAGAAAAAGGCTATTCCGACCCCCGATGAAGATAAAAGCACCTGCGGGGATATCAGTGTGAATTATACCGATAAAGTAACATTAAGTGAAGACTCATCAGGACATCGGGAGAAGGAATTTTATGCTATGCTGAATCCCGATAGGACTGTTAGGGTGGATGGTGAGTTGCAAGGAGTTCTTGGGGGTGAGTCATACCGATAACGCAGGAAGCTTAGTGAGAATGCAGATTGATATATTGAGATCATCGGGGCATCAGAGGGACATAAAATGAACTATGTCGATACTCGATGGGTTAAGTAAAAGAAAACTGAAGGCGGATGCATTGGGGAGAGTTATGCCAATGGATCATGAAAACAAAAAGCAAAGCCGAAATTGAGTGTCCATTGGGATAAAGTGAACCATCAAGATAGGACAAAAATTGCTATCCTAAGACCCGATAAGACGATCAGAATAGATTGTGTCGATCAGAAGGTAAGAAGCAGTAAAGTCATAACAAACGATGCCAAATAATTGAATCATCGAGAAAAGTCATGCCATCCATCGAAGGTCTTGATGTGAAAAACTAACAAAATGGCTTCCATTAAATGCATCCATTGAGTAGGTCCGATGCCACATGAAGCAGATCCATCAAGATTTTACTATTGAAGTACAAGATTGGACTCCTTGGGGCTATATAGCTAGTGTTGCATAACAACATTTCGAACAAAGTTATTGCAGAAAGTTATCAGGTGTTCATTAAGAAATATTTTGAGTTGCTGAGCATAGAGAAAAAGAATTTGCAGAGATGGAAGGGTCAAGCTCAAAAGGGAAGCGGAAGGTCATTGAAATATCTAGTAGAATGTCAAAAAAAACCAAAGGGTGAAGTTAGTGAGACTCGAAGGAAATTAAATCAAGACATGATAGATTAGATGGGCTCTCCAAGAGCTGGGTCAGGCAGAGCTAATGTGAATTTTCTTGTTCACGACCAATTGGAAGACAAATACATAGAAATTGGAGATCTATTCACAATAGTACAAGGGCAGGAGTTGTTTCTTTTTCATTACCTCGGCAGGGATGAGCCTATGCCAATTTCAAACCCATGGAGTGCCAGTATAGGTAAACTCGTGGTACCTAATGTCTTTGTAAATATTAATTTATTAAAGCTCCTGGTAAGACATTATGATATAAACAAGCAATTCATTTTGTTGCCCTATGGGACTTCTTTAGTTCACTTTGCAGTAGCCACAATTCAGGAGGTTTTTGCAGTAGATCTCGAGGTGGATGTGGCCTTATCTTTTGTGGATTTGGAAGAGGAATACAGAAAAATGGATACTACATACCATAGTTGGAACCTTGCTATCCACAAAGCAGAGAAGGGGAGGCTAATAGAGGAAGATGGTCATCCTTATGATATGACTATTTTCAAGAAATATTTGCAGTATACATATATGGCATGTGGTCAGGTTGGAGGAGTTGAAGCTCTTGATGTAGAAAACATAGGACCGCTGGTTTTAGCAGCAGATATTTAGAGACATGAGCCTAGAGCTTTTGATTTTTCTTCATATCTGGTGGATAGACTTCATAAAGGCTTCCTAAACTTGAAAGAAAATCCAGACATGCATTTCAAGCATTATTCGTTGTTAATGTATATTATTTTATTTTATGGGAGATTTAGAGGGTTATAGCCAGAAGGTTTGAATGTAAATACAGTTGGGAAGAATGGACAGGATCAACTAGTGTAGTTACGAGTTTCTCTTTGGGATTACAGATATGTAAATTCTCATTACCTCAAATTTGAAGAATTCTTTGTTAAGATAATTTTCTTGCTCTTTGGTGAGCCTTCACCAGGATCATTTTCTGAGGATGTAAAGAAGTTTCTTAGGCCTCATGAGCACAAAAATATGAAGGTTAATCACAATTGGGGTGATTGGTACTCAGGGCAAAATTTCGCTTTTATTTGGTGCTATGGATTTGAAGGTTACCCTATGTGCTACTGAAGCCTACACCAGACATAATTGCTTTTTTGGAAATTGTAAGGCAATTAAGAGTCTCTAATGCTAAACATTTCAAAGGAGCACAAAAGCAAGCCTTCCTCCCTGGCACATTTCATTTCCTAGATTTTAAAATTATATCTATCAGAGCATATGAGACTATTGACAAGAAGCTGGTGGATGAGTACAACCTATTCCAACACACATCTAGAATGCATTATGATCCTGAGTGCTACATCCACACGAGAAGGAAGAGACAAGGGTTGGGAGATTACTTTCATCAGGAGGATGAGTTTGAAGACATGTGTAAAAATAAGGAAGTGGAGGAGCTTGCAGAGGTTATGGAGACCTTGGAGAAGAAACTGGAGGAGACAATACAAAGACTAGAAAACGTGGAGGGAGACCAAGCTCAAAGTGATTCAGGGGAGAACAAAGTAGTTTCTAAGCTTCGTGCACATGAGAAAGAGAAGGAATTGGCCAGAAGCACATGATAAGCTCCTCATTGCACTAAATGCAGAAAAAGATGAAAGAATGAAAAAGCACACTTCATTTATTGTAGATGATCTATTCATCAAGTCTAAAATTTTTAAATACTTCTTATACCACTTCAAAGGGAAGAAGCTGAGGGAAGCAATGCCAAATATCACACCAGAGAATGAGGAGAAAATGTTGTAGAAGCTTAAAGCTAAATTTGTTGCGGAAATGGAGACAATGATCCCTCAGAGAGGAAGGTAGTTGCTAGTGGAAGTAGGTATTATTCTTTTCCTAGGATTGGATTTGAGTGTATCATTCATTTTTGACAGCTTATTACATGCAGGCAATAAGGACTTCAAGTTGAATGTCCAAGGGGTTAATGATATATTCATTGGATCTAGGTATGATCCAGATGAACAATTAATGTTATGATGGGCATTGTACCCCCCGAATAAAAGGACAAAAATCATAGATGTGGATAAATATTTTGGTCACATGATGACCCTGAAAGTTGGAGAGGTAGATCCTATGGTCACTGTTGACATAGATATTAATATCTCAATATTCAATAAAGCTCAGATGAAACATGAGATAGCAGAGAAAAATAAATATAAGGCCTTATGTGAAGAAACCCTTAAAAAGAGTAGGCATCTTATCCCGCAAATTACTGATTCAGGAGGGCACTGGAAGAAGAAATTTGATAAATTATCCTATGAGCATACTAATTTGAAGAGGGAGATGAAGAGCATCAGGGCTAATACTGCTTGTGTATTGATGAGTAAAACATATGATAACATGGAGAAGGAATTGGATGAATTTTGGGATGTATATCAGAGGAACATGGACAATATAATTTCTAACACCAAAATTCGAGATAGACTCAACCTGTTGCTACAAGATGCATCAACTAGGGAAAAGGTGAAGAAAATGGTTCAGGGTTTGCTTGTCACACATGATGAATTTAAGAGGGAATTGAAATCTGAATTTGAAAAGTGCCAGTAAATTTGTAAGCATGGGGTTCCTAGTTTGGTAGATGATGCAGGTGTAATTAAGGATAAGACTGTATGGCTTTCTGAGTGTAAGTATTTACTTAGTGCATCCCAAGCCATTGCTAAGATGGATATTCTTGATATGAATGACATGACCGATTAGTTTGAGAACTTTTACATGATCAAGAATGCAACTAGTGATGCAATATTCAATGCTAAAACCTACAAAGATGCGGGCTATTTGCGGCACACTCAGAAGTGCAGACAACGGCTGGATCGAAAATCTTAGTTCATTGTCTAGTTTTATGTTTATAGTGCAATTGATGTTTTAGTTAGGTTTTTTAGTTTTTGTTCAGTTACTTGTTTAGGATAATGAAAGGGTGTGTCCTTTCATTCAGATCTCTTAGCATATGTATTTGTAATGAGTCATTTTTTATGTAAAATGGATAGAGGATTCATGGAAAAATATACTGCAAGTTATATGTATTAGGGAAGTCTATAGGAAGAAGAAGTATCTTTCTGTGCAAACAGACTATAATGGAGTATTTTCAAGTGCAGCTTATGTATGCAATCATTTCCTAAGGATTAATATACAAATTTCATTGTTTCTTTTTCTAAATATTGTGCATACTTTTGTGTTGATGAGTTTTCTTTCTCCTCTTGATAAATCTATCATTTTATTTGCTATCATGTGCCATCACATGTTGTTACATTAAATGTGAGAGTGGTTTTTCATTGTTTGTATAACACATTCTGAAACCTTCATAGTTGATGATTAATATTGTCTCAAGAGTTGATACGATCTTTTGTCCACAAAGTGTGATAAATATCCCTAGATAGAGGCACTGGTTTGTTATTTATATTTTAAGGTCCTGGTTGGTCATGCATCTAAGGTCCTTGATAGATAAATGTTCTTCCCAAACTCTATATGAATTGGCCTTTGCATATTTCTTTTAAGTCCTGAATACATTCTTATTTTTAATATACTATCATAATCATTTTATTTTCTTTTCGAAGGCATTCACTTAAAGCACATAATAAAGCATAATTGCAGAACAATCATTTGCCAGTTTCGTATTTTCTAACCATAAAGTTCAAATCCACTCTAAATAACTCTTTTTGTGCTTGAGAGGGAGAGGTATACCCATCTAGATTCAGTGGAGCCTTAAGTGGAAAGGGATTTGGTGTTCGACCATCCCTGTTCGTTGGCCAAAGCTAGTTGGATTAGTTGAGGATTTGGAAAACCCTTAAGCTTTCCAATCTGTGGTTTTGGGCACCAACTAGTATCAAAGACACTGAGAGGGGGGGTGAATCAATGTCTAACTTGTAAATGAAATATTTAAACTTGTTTGCAATAAATAGAAATAAAATCATAACCATCAATGCACACCATAACACAGATATTTTTGGTGAGGAAACCTGGTAGGGGAAAAACCTCGGTGGGATTTGTGACACACATTATTTACTCACTGACCAATATGAATAAATATTATTTATACAATGGGGGCATGCACATGCAGGAAGGCCAACAACCTAGAGCTCACTTCTCAATCATAAAAAGGAATCACATTGACTACAAAATTGGATAATTAAATCCAATGACAATGTACTGTTCAAAATAGCATCTGCAATGTTGGATTTAGTACCGATTTAAACTCTGTCAAATACCTCTGCCATAAACATTTCTTCACTCTGCTCTTCTCTTATTCACTCATCACAATTATTACACCAAAATTCATATACAAATATTCACTCTCATATTCCGCTTCCATTAGTTACCTATACATATTTTTCATACATTTTCACACTTACAAAATGACCTATAATATCTCATCCATATATGAGCCTTGACAATACATCATGTCGGCTATACAATATAATTACAATACAAAACAATATAATTTCCATGTCAGTTGGGGTGCCGGTAAGATCTTTTATCGGTGTAGACTGGGTGCCAGTAAGATCTTCCATTGCTGTAGACTAGGTGCCGATGAGAATAATCTGTAGTGCCTGCCGGTGCTGGTAGATGATGTCTATTGTCGGTGTAAGCTATGAACCATGTTACTAGTTGGTTGCCAACAATGAAAACATAGACTATTATCATTTGAGTGTATAATTCCAACAATCTCCCCCTTTGGCATTGATGGAAACACTCATGAGAAAAATCCAAAAATAAAGTCCAAAACTGATCCAAAAATAGGAGTGCTCCCCCTGAGCAAATGATCTCTTTTGTACATTTTTCTCCATACTACTACTCACCCTTTGACATCAATGACAAAGGATTTCAAAAAGAATCAAAGAATTTGAAATTCTACCTCATAGCCTGTATCCGGTTATGTACAATTTGAAAGATATCCGCCAAAATCAAATTAAGACTCTGCATGAATTTAGTGCTATCAGAAATAATGGTTTCAGTCTGTTGGATCATACCGATCAGATAATGCATTTGTTGCTCCAGTGATCTTTCTCCTTGAATTTTTACCTTAGACTACTCAATCCACTGAGTTATAAGGTTGTCCAATCTAGGACCAAGTTTATTTTTCAGCTCACGTGCGTTCATTCTTATCCTTTTCTTTTTCTTTTTCTAGTTTTTCAATCTTTTCCTCAAAAGCTGCCATTTCTGGATCAAAAACTAAAGTTTTGAAGAACCTATCATGTTGTCTGCTATATCATCAATCTCTTTTTGTGATTTCTTTATATCTTTCTCAATGCCTTCTATGAGGTTGTGAGGCTTGCATGCTTCCTTATACAATTCTTTATATTCTAGAATAGTGGAATTAAGTACCGGTAATAAAGAGTCAATATGCCCAGTATAATCCTTGATAGTTTTATCAAAAAATTCACTTTTCTCCTTGTTCACCCTTTCCTTAACGGTCTCTTCATTAATTTTATCTACTATTAGAATATTTAAAGCAATGAATTTGGACAATGTGTCCAATTTACCTAAAGATCCATCAATATGATCTATCTTACATGTTAGTGCAATCATTTTCAAAATAGGTAGAGTATCATGAATGGCCTTAAATGCTAAGGAGTTGGAATTTGTGATCCGCTTTATTGAATCCAAAAGTACATAATTGAAGCATCGGGAAAAGTCACGTCAGCCATTGAAGGTCTTGATGTGAAAAACTAACAAAATGGCTTCCATTAAATGCATCCATTGAGTAGGTCCGATTCCACACGAAGCAGATCCATCAAGATTTTACTACTGAAGTACAAGATTGGACTCCTTGGGGATATATAGCTAGTGTTGCGTAACAACATTTCGCACAAAGTTATTGCAGAAAGTTATCAGGTGTTCATTAAGAAATATTTTGAGTTGCTGAGCATAGAGAAAAAGAATTTGTAGAGATGGAAGGGTCAAGCTCAAAACAGAAGCAGAATGTCATTGAAATATCTAGTAGAATGTCAAAAAAAATCAAAGGGTGAAGTTAGTGAGACTCGAAGGAAATTAAATCAAGACATGATAGATTAGATGGGCTCTCCAAGAGCTGGGTCAGGCAGAGCTAAGGTGAATTTTCCTGTTCATGACCAGTTGGAAGACAAATACATAGAAATTGGAGATCTATTCACAATAGTACGAGGGCAGGAGTTGTTTCTTTTTCATTACCTCCGCAGGGATGAACCTATGCCAATTTCAAACCCATGGAGTGCCAGTATAGGTAAACTCGTGGTACCTAATGTCTTTGTAAATATTAATTTATTAAAGCTCCTGGTAAGACATTATGATATAAACAAGCGATGCATTTTGTTGCCCTATGGGACTTCTATAGTTCACTTTGCAGTAGCCACAATTCAGGAGGTTTTTGCAGTAGATCTCGAGGTGGATGTGGCCTTATCTTTTGTGGATTTGGAAGAGGAATACAGAAAAATGGATACTACATACCACAGTTGGAACCTTGCTATCCACAAAGCAGAGAAGGGGAGGCTAACAAAGGAAGATGGTCATCCTTATGATATGACTATTTTCAAGAAATATTTACAGTATACATATATGGCATGTGGTCAGGTTGGAGGAGTTGAAGCTCTTGATGTAGAAAACATAGGACCGCTGGTTTTAGCAGCAGATATTTAGAGACATGAGCCTAGAGCTTTTGATTTTTCTTCATATCTGGTGGATAGACTTCATAAAGGCTTCCTAAACTTGAAAGAAAATCCAGACATGCATTTCAAGCATTATTCGTTGTTAATGTATATTATTTTATTTTATGGGAGATTTAGAGGGTTATAGCCAGAAGGTTTGAATGTAAGTACAGTTGGGAGAAATGGACAGGATCAACTAGTATAGTTACGAGTTTCCCTTTTGGATTACAGATATGTAAATTCTCATTACCTCAAATTTGAAGAATTATTTGTTAAGATAATTTTCTTGCTCTTTGGTGAGCCTTCGCAGGGATCATTTTCTGAGGATGTAAAGAAGTTTCTTAGGCCTCATGAGCACAAAATAACAAAGGTTAATCACAATTGGGGTGATTGGTACTCATGCCAAAATTTCACTTTTGTTTGGTGCTATGGATTTGAAGGTTACCCTATGTGCTAGTGAAGCCTGCACCAGACATAATTGCTTTTTTGGAAATTGTAAGGCAATTAAGAGTCTCTAATGCTAAACATTTCAAAGGTGCACACAAGCAAGCCTTCCTCCCTGGCACACTTCATTTCCTAGATTTTAAAATTATATCTATCAGAGCATATGAGACTATTGACAAGAAGCTGGTGGATGAGTACAACCTATTCCAACACACATCTAGAATGCATTATGATCCTGAGTGCTACATCCACACGAGAAGGAAGAGACAAGAGTTGGGAGATTACTTTCATCAGGAGGATGAGTTTGAAGACATGTGTAAAAATAAGGAAGTGGAGGAGCTTGCAGAGGTTATGGAGACCTTGGAGAAGAAACTGGAGGAGACAAGACAAAGACTAGAAAACGTGGAGGGAGACCAAGCTCAAAGTGATTCAGGGGAGAACAAAGTAGTTTCTAAGCTCCGTGCACCTGAGAAAGAGAAGGAATTGGCCAGAAGCACATGATAAGCTGCTCGTTGCACTAAATGAAGAAACAGATGAAAGGATGACAAAGCACACTTCATTTATTGTAGATGATCTATTCATCAAGTCTAAAAATTTTAAATACTTCTTATACCACTTCAAAGGGAAGAAGCTGAGGGAAGCAATGCCAAATATCACACCAGAGAATGAGGAGAAAATGTCATAGAAGCTTAAAGCTAATATTGATGCGGAAATGGAGACAATGATCCCTCAGAGAGGAAGGTAGTTGCTAGTGGAAGTAGGTATTATTCTTTTCCTAGGATGGGATTTGAGTGTATCATTCATTTTTGACAACTTATTACATGCAGGCAATAAGGACTTCAAGTTGAATGTCCAAGGGGTTAATGATATATTCATTGGATCTAGGTATGATCCAGATGAACAATCAATGTTATGATGGGCATTGTACCCCCCGAATAAAAGGACAAAAATCATAGATGTGGATAAATATTTTGGTCACATGATGACCCTGAATGTTGGAGAGGTAGATCCTATGGTCACTGTTGACATAGGTATTAATATCTCAATATTCAATAAGGCTCAGATTAAACATGAGATAGTAGAGAAAAATAAATATAAGGCCTTATGTGAAGAAACCGTTAAAAGGAGTAGGCATCCTATCCCTCAAATTACTGATTCAGGAGGGCACTGGAAGAAGAAATTTGATAAATTATCTTATGAGCACACTAATTTGAAGAGGGAGATGAAGAGCATCAGGGCTGATATTGCTTGTGTATTGATGAGTAAAACATATGATAACATGGAGAAGGCATTGGATGAATTCTGGGATGTATATCAAAGGAACATGGACAATATGGTTTCTAACACCAGAATTCATGATAGACTCAACTTGTTGTTACAAGATGCATCGGCTAGGGAAAACGTGAAGAAAAAGGTTAAGGGTTTGCTTGTCACACATAGTGAATTTACAAAGGATTTGAAATTTGAATTTGACGATTGCCAGCAAATTATTCAGCATGGGGTTCCCAGTTTGGTAGATGATGCAGGTGTAATTAAGTATGAGACCGTATGACTTTCTGAGTGTAAGTCTTTACTTAGTGCAGCCCAAGCCATTGCTAAGATGGATATTCTTGATATGAATGACATGACCGATTAGTTTGAGAACTTTTACATGATCAAGAACGCAACTAGTGATGCAATATTCAATGCTAAAACCTACAAAGATGCAGGCTATTTGCGGCACACTCAGAAGTGCAGACAACGGCTGGATCGAAAATCTTAGTTCATTGTCTAGTTTTATGTTTATAGTGCAATTGATGTTTTAGTTAGGTTTTTTAGTTTTTGTTCAGTTACTTGTTTAGGATAATGAAAGGTTGTGTCCTTTCATTCAGATCTCTTAGCATGTGTATTTGTAATGAGTAATTTTGTATGTAAAATGGATAGAGGATTCATGGAAAAATATACTGCAAGTTATATGTATTAGGGAAGTCTATAGGAAGAAGAAGTATCTTTCTGTGCAAACAGACTGTAATGGAGTATTTTCAAGTGCAGCTTATGTATGCAATCATTTCCTAAGGATTAATATACAAATTTCATTGTTTCTTTTTCTAAATATTGTGCATACTTTTGTGTTGATGAGTTTTGTTTCTCGTCTTGATAAATCTATCATTTTATTTGCTATCATGTGCCATCACATGTTGTTACATTAAATGTGAGAGTGGGTTTTCATTATTTGTATAACACATACTGAAACCTTCATAGTTGATGATTAATATTGTCTCAAGAGTTGATAAGATATTTTGTCCACAAAGTGTCATAAATATCCCTAGATAGAGGCACTGGTTTGTTATTTATATTTTAAGGTCTTGGTTGGTCATGCATCTAAGGTCCTTGATAGATAAATGTTCTTCCCAAAATCTATATGAATTGGCCTTTGCATATTTCTTTTAAGTCCTGAACGCATTCTTATTTTTAATATACTATCATAATCATTTTATTTTCTTTTCAAAGGCATTCAATTAAAGCACATAATAAAGCATAATTGCAGAACAATCATTTACCAGTTTCGTATTTTCTAACCATAAAGTTCAAATCCACTCTAAATAACTCTTTTTGTGCTTGAGAGGGAGAGGTATACCCACCTAGATTTAGTGGAGCCTTAAGTGGAAAGGGATTTGGTCTTCGACCATCCCTGTTCGTTGGCCAAAGCTAGTTGGATTAGTTCAGGATTGGGCAAACCCTTAAGCTTTCCAATCTATGGTTTTGGGCACCAACTAGTCTCAAACACACTGAGAGGGGGGGTGAATAAATGTCTAACTTGTAAATGAAATATTTAAACTTGTTTGCAATAAACAGAAATAACATCATAACCATCAATGCACACCACAAAACAGATATTTTTGGTGAGGAAACCTGGTAGGGTAAAAACCTCGGTGGGATTTGTGACACACATAATTTACTCACTAACTAATATGAATAAATATTACTTATACAATGGGGGCATGCACATGCAGGAAGGCCAACAACCTAGAGCTCACTTCTCAATCATAAAAATGAATCACACTGACTACAAAATTGGATAATTAAATCCAATGACAATGTACTGTTCAAAATAGCATCTGCAATGTTGGATTTAGTACCGATTTAAACTCTGTCAAATACCTCTGCCATAAACCTTTCTTCACTCTGCTCTTCTCTTATTCACTCATCAAAATTATTACATCAAAATGCATATACAAATATTCACTCTCATATTCTGCTTGCATTAATTACCTATACATATTTTTCATACCTTTTCACACTTACAAAATGACCTATAATATCTCATACATATATGAGTCTTGACAACACATCATGTCGGCTATACAATATAATTACAATACAAAACAATATAATTTACATGTCGGTTGGGGTGCCCATAAGATCTTCTATCGGTGTAGACTGGGTGCCAGTAAGATCTTCCATCGGTGTAGACTAGGTGCCGGTGAGAATAATCTGTAGTGCCTACCGGTGCTGGTAGATGATGTCTATTGCCAGTGTAAGCTATGAACCATGTTACCAGTTGGTTTCCATCAATGAAAACATAAACTATTATCATTTGAATGTATAATTCCAACAATCTCCCCCTTTGGCATTGATGGAAACACTCATGAGAAAAATCCAAAAATGAAGTCCAAAATTGATCCAAAAATAGGAGTGCTCCCCCTGAGCAAATGATCTCTTTTGTACATTTTTCTCCATACTACTACTCCCCCTTTGACATCAATGACAAAGGATTTCAAAAAGAATCAAAGAATTTGAAATTCTACCTCATAGCCTATATCCAGTTATGTACAATTTGAAAGATATCCGCCAAAATCAAATTAAGACTCTGCATGAATTTAGTGCTGTCAGAAATAATGGTTTCAGTCTGTTGGATCATACCGATCAGATAATGCATTTGTTGCTCCAGTGATCTTTCTCCTTGAATTTTTACCTTAGACTACTCAGTCCGCTGAGTTATAAGGTTGTCCAATCTAGGACCAAGTTTATTTTTCAGCTCACGTGCATTCATTCTTATCCTTTTCATTTTCTTTTTCTAGTTTTTCAATCTTTTCCTCAAAAACTACCATTTTTGGATCAAAAACTAAAGTTCCGAAGAACCTATCATGTTGTCTGCTATATCATCAATCTCTTTTTGTGATTTCTTTATATCTTTCTCAATGCCTTCTATCAGGTTGTGAGGCTTGCATGCTTCCTTATACAATTCTTTATATTCTAGAATAGTGGAATTAAGTACCGGTAATAAAGAGTCAATATGCCCAGTATAATCCTTGATAGTTTTATCAAAAAATTCACTTTTCTCCTTGTTCACCCTTTCCTTAACAGTCTCTTCATTAATTTTATCTACTATTAGAATATTTAAAGCAATGAATTTGGACAATGTGTCCAATTTACCTAAAGATCCATCAATATGATCTATCTTACATGTCAGTGCAATGATTTTCAAAATAGGTAGAGTATCATCAATGGCCTTAAATGCTAAGGAGTTGGAATTTGTGATCCTCTTTATTGAATCCAAAAGTACATAATTGAATCATCGGGAAAAGTCATGCCACCCATTGAAGGTCTTGATGTGAAAAACTAACAAAATGGCTTCCATTAAATGCATCCATTGAGTAGGTCCGATGCCACACGAAGCAGATCCATGAAGATTTTACTATTGAAGTACAAGATTGTACTCCTTGGGGATATATAGCTAGTGTTGCGTAACAACATTTCGCACAAAGTTATTGCAGAAAGTTATCAGGTGTTCATTAGGAAATATTTTGAGTTGCTGAGCATAGAGAAAAAGAATTTGCAGAGATGGAAGCATCAAGCTCAAAAGGGAAGTGGAAGGTCATTGAAATATCCAGTAGAATGTCAAAAAAAATCAAAGGGTGAAGTTAGTTAGACTCGAAGCAAATTAAATCAAGACATGATAGATCAGATGGGCTCTCCAAGAGCTGGGTCAGGCAGAGCTAAGGTGAATTTTCCTATTCACGACCAGTTGGAAGACAAATACATAGAAATTGGAGATCTATTCACAATAGTACGAGGGCAGGAGTTGTTTCTTTTTCATTACCTCCGCAGGGATGAGCCTATGCCAATTTCAAACCCATGGTGTACCAGTATAGGTAAACTCATGGTACCTAATGTCTTTGTAAATATTAATTTATTAAAGCTCCTGGTAAGACATTATGATATAAACAAGCGATGCATTTTGTTGCCCTATGGGACTTCTTTAGTTCACTTTGCAGTAGCCACAATTCAGGAGGTTTTTGCAGTAGATCTTGACATGGATGTGGCCTTATCTTTTGTGGATTTGGAAGAGGAATATAGAAAAATGGATACTACATACCACAGTTGGAACCTTGCTATCCACAAAGCAGAGAAGGGGAGCCTAATAAAGGAAGATGGTCATCCTTATGATATGACTATTTTCAAGAAATATTTATAGTATACATATATGGCATGTGGTCACGTAGGAGGAGTTGAAGCTCTTGATGTAGAAAACATAGGACTGCTGGTTTTAGCAGCAGATATTTAGAGACATGAGCCTAGAGCTTTTGATTTTCCTTCATATTTGGTGGATAGACTTCATAAAGGCTTCCTAAACTTGAAAGAAAATCCAGACATGCATTTCAAGCATTATTCGTTGTTAAAGTATATTATTTTATTTTATGGGAGATTTAGAGGGTTATAGCCAGAAGGTTTGAATGTAAATACAGTTGGGAAGAATGGACACGATCAACTAGTGCAGTTATGAGTTTCTCTTTGGGATTACAGATATGTAAATTTTCATTACCTCAAATTTGAAGAATTCTTTGTTAAGATAATTTTCTTGCTCTTTGGTGAGCCTTCGCAGGGATCATTTTCTGAGGATGTAAAGAAGTTTCTTAGGCCTCATGAGCACAAGAATACGAAGGTTAATCACAATTGGGGTGATTGGTACTCAGGCCAAAATTTCACTTTTTTTTGGTGCTATGGATTTGAAGGTTACCCTATGTGCTACTGAAGCCTGCACCAGACATAATTGCTTTTTTGGAAATTGTAAGGCAATTAAGAGTCTCTAATGCTAAACATTTCAAAGGTGCACACAAGAAAGCCTTCCTCCCTGGCACACTTCATTTCCTAGATTTTAAAATTATATCTATCAGAGCATATGAGACTATTGACAAGAAGCTGGTGGATGAGTACAACCTATTCCAACACACATCTAGAATACATTATGATCCTGAGTGCAACATCCACACGAGAAGGAAGAGACAAGAGTTGGGAGATTACTTTCATCAGGAGGATGAGTTTGAAGACATGTGTAAAAATAAGGAAGTGGAGGAGCTTGCAGAGGTTATGGAGACCTTGGAGAAGAAACTGGAGGAGAGAACACAAAGACTAGAAAACGTGGAGGGAGACCAAGCTCAAAGTGATTCAGGGGAGAACAAAGTAGTTTCTAGGCTCTGCGCACCTGAGAAAGAGAAGGAATTGGCCATAAGCACATAATAAGCTCCTCGTTGCACTAAATGCAGAAAGAGATGAAAGGATGACAAAGCACAGTTCATTTATTGTAGATGATCTATTCATCAAGTCTAAAAATTTTAAATACTTCTTATACCACTTCAAAGGGAAGAAGCTGAGGGAAGCAATGCCAAATATCACACCAGAGAATGAGGAGAAAATGTTGTAGAATCTTAAAGCTAATATTGATGCAGAAATGGAGACAATGATCCCTCAGAGAGGAAGGTAGTTGCTAGTGGAAGTAGGTATTATTCTTTTCCGAGGATGGGATTTGAGTGTATCATTCATTTTTGACAGCTTAGTACATGCAGGCAATAAGGACTTCAAGTTGAATGTCCAAGGGGTTAATGATATATTCATTGGATCTAGGTATGATCCAGATGAACAATCAATGTTATGATGGGCATTGTACCCCCCGAATAAATGGACAAAAATCATAGATGTGGATAAAGATTTTGGTCACATGATGACCCTGAAAGTTGGAGAGGTAGATCCTATGGTCACTGTTGACATAGGTATTAATATCTCAATATTCAATAAGGCTCAGATGAAACATGAGATAGCGGAGAAAAATAAATATACGGCCTTATGTGAAGAAACCCTTAAAAGGAGTAGGCATCCTATCCCTCAAATTACTGATTCAGGAGGCCACTAGAAGAAGAAATTTGATAAATTATCTTATGAGCACACTAATTTGAAGAGCGAGATGAACAACATCAGGGCTGATATTGCTTGTGTATTGATGAGTAAAACATATGATAACATGGAGAAGGCATTGGACGAATTCTGGGATGTATATCAGAGGAAAATGGACAATATGATTTCTAACACCAAAATTCGAGATAGACTCAACATGTTGTTACAAGATGCATCAACTAGGGAAAAGGTCAAGAAAATATTTCAGGGTTTGCTTGTCACACATGATGAATTTAAGAGGGAATTGAAATCTGAATTTGAAAAGTCCTAGTAAATTTGTCAGCATGGGGTTCCTAGTTTGGTAGATGATGCAGGTGTAATTAAGGATAAGACTGTATGGCATTCTGAGTGTAAGTCTTTACTTAGTGCATCCCAAGCCATTGCTAAGATGGATATTCTTGATATGAATGACATGACCGATTAGTTTGAGAACTTTTACATGATCAAGAATGCAACTAGTGATGCAATATTCAATGCTAAAACCTACAAAGATGCGGGCTATTTGCGGCACACTCAGAAGTGCACACAACGGTTGGATCGAAAATCTTAGTTCATTGTCTAGTTTTATGTTTATAGTGCAATTGATGTTTTAGTTAGGTTTTTTAGTTTTTGTTCAGTTACTTGTTTAGGATAATGAAAGGGTGTGTCCTTTCATTCAGATCTCTTAGCATGTGTATTTGTAATGAGTCATTTTGTATGTAAAAAGGATAGAGGATTCATGGAAAAATATACTGCAAGTTATATGTATTAGGGAAGTCTATAGGAAGAAGAAGTATCTTTCTGTGCAAACAGACTATAATGGAGTATTTTCAAGTGCAACTTATGTATGCAATCATTTCCTAAGGATTAATATACAAATTTCATTGTTTCTTTTTCTAAATATTGTGCATACTTTTGTGTTGATGAGTTTTCTTTGTCCTCTTGATAAATCTATCATTTTATTTGCTATCATGTGCCATCACATGTTGTTACATTAAATGTGAGAGTGGGTTTTCATTGTTTGTATAACACATACTGAAACCTTCATAGTTGATGATTAATATTGTCTCAAGAGTTGATAAGATCTTTTGTCCACAAAGTGTCATAAATATCCCTAGATAGAGGCACTGGTTTGTTATTTATATTTTAAGGTCTTGGTTGGTCATGCATCTAAGGTCCTTGATAGATAAATGTTCTTCCCAAACTCTATATGAATTGGCCTTTGCATATTTCTTTTAAGTCCTGAACGCATTCTTATTTTTAATATACTATCATAATCATTTTATTTTCTTTTCGAAGGCATTCACTTAAAGCACATAATAAAGCATAATTGCAGAACAATCATTTGCCAGTTTCGTATTTTCTAACCATAAAGTTCAAATCCACTCTAAATAACTCTTTTTGTGCTTGAGAGGGAGAGGTATACCCACCTAGATTCAGTGGAGCCTTAAGTGGAAAGGGATTTGGTCTTCGACCATCCCTGTTCGTTGGCCAAAACTAGTTGGATTAGTTGAGGATTTGGAAAACCCTTAAGCTTTCCAATCTGTGGTTTTGGGCACCAACTAGTTTCAAAGACACTGAGAGGGGGGGTGAATCAATGTCTAACTTGTAAAGGAAATATTTAAACTTGTTTGTAATAAACAGAAATAACATCATAACCATCAATGCACACCATAACACAAATATTTTTGGTGAGGAAACCTGGTAGGGGAAAAACCTTGGTGGGATTTGTGACACACATTATTTACTCACTGACCAATATGAATAAATATTACTTATACAATGGGGGCATGCACATGCAGGAAGGCCAACAACCTAGAGCTCACTTCTCAATCATAAAAAGGAATCACACTGACTACAAAATTGGATAATTAAATCCAATGACAATGTACTGCTCAAAATAGCATCTGCAATGTTGGATTTAGTACCGATTTAAACTCTGTCAAATACCTCTGCCATAAACCTTTCTTCACTCTGCTCTTCTCTTATTCACTCATCACAATTATTACATCAAAATGCATATACAAATATTCACTCTCACATTCCGCTTGCATTAATTACCTATACATATTTTTCATACCTTTTCACACTTACAAAATGACCTATAATATCTCATACATATATGAGTCTTGACAATACATCATGTCGGCTATACAATATAATTACAACACAAAACAATATAATTTCAATGTTGGTTGGGGTGCCCGTAAGATCTTCTATCGGTGTAGACTGGGTGCCAGTAAGATCTTGCATCAGTTAGAACTAGGTGCCGGTGAGAATAATCTGTAGTGCCTGCCAGTGTTGGTAGATGATGTCTATTGCCAGTGTAAGCTATGAACCATGTTACCAGTTGGTTGCCATCAATGAAAACATAAACTATTATCATTTGAGTGTATAATTCCAACAATCTTCCCCTTTGGCATTGATGGAAACACTCATGAGAAAAATCCAAAAATGAAGTCCAAAACTGATCCAAAAATAGGAGTGCTCCCCCTGAGCAAATGATCTCTTTTGTACATTTTTCTCCATACTACTACTCCCCCTTTGACATCAATGACAAAGGATTTCAAAAAGAATCAAAGAATTTGAAATTCTACCTCATAGCCTGTATCCGATTATGTACAATTTGAAAGATATCCGCCAAAATCAAATTAAGACTCTGCATGAATTTAGTGCTATCAGAAATAATGGTTTCGGTCTATTGGAGCATACCGATCAGATAATGCATTTGTTGCTCTAGTGATCTTTCTCCTTGAATTTTTACCTTAGACTACTCAATCTGCTGAGTTATAAGGTTGTCCAATCTAGGACCAAGTTTATTTTTCAGCTCAGGTGCGTTCATTCTTATCCTTTTCTTTTTCTTTTTCTAGTTTTTCAATCTTTTCCTCAAAAACTGCCATTTCTGGATCAAAAACTAAAGTTTCAAAGAACCTATCATGTTGTCTGCTATGTCATCAATCTCTTTTTGTGATTTCTTTATATCTTTCTCAATGCCTTCTATCAGGTTGTGAGGCTTGCATGCTTCCTTATACAATTCTTTATAATCTAGAATAGTGGAATTAAGTACCGGTAATAAAGAGTCAATATGCCCAGTATGATCCTTGATAGTTTTATCAAATAATTCACTTTTCTCCTTGTTCACCCTTTCCTTAACAGTATCTTCATTAATTTTATCTACTGTTAGAATATTTAAAGCAATGAATTTGGACAATGTGTCCAATTTACCTAAAGATCCATCAATATGATCTATCTTACATGTCAGTGCAATCATTTTCAAAATAGGTAGAGTATCATCAATGGCCTTAAATGCTAAGGAGTTGGAATTTGTGATCCTCTTTATTGAATCCAAAAGTACATAAGTCATATTTGTAGGCCTGTAATCGATGGTAGAAGTTATAGGTGGAGTGTGAGGTTCTGCAGTTGGTTTCTTCTCATCTCCGGATGTCTGCACATTAACCACTTTAGCTAACCTACTTCCATCATTTACCTCTTCTTTATTCACTATTTCTTCCTTTTTCTCATTCTATGTTTCGACTTTGTTTTCATCCTTATTGTCATCCTTACTCTCTGTCTTGCTGACTGTCGGTTTAGCTATACTCTATTCTTTTCCTTTTCCGGTTTCAGTTTGTGCTTCTTTTCTACTTCTACCGGTTTCTTAGTGTTAAGCTGAGTAGCATCTGGGATGGTATCTATTTCCTTAACTACAACTGGTATCTCAATGTTCTAAGAGTCAATAGTGTTGACTAGTGACTCAGAGATTTCAATATTTGTAGCTCTAGTTTTCTTTACCTCTGTGGTTTCCTTATCCATGACAATGTTGAAGTCCCAAGTGTCCACATTCATGGTAAAAAGAATGTTCGACTCTGAATTAGTATCATCTTGTGTCATCTCTTCTACATTCTCTTCTGGTTGACTGTCAGTTTGTACTGGTGCCTCTACAGTTATTGGTGAGGTGTCCTATGCTGGTGGAGGAAGGTTATCCTTGACCGTTATATCAGGTACACTACCAATTTTTAGTTTTACCTTTATCCTTCTGATATACCTTTGCAAAAGACTCATCCATTTTCTGTCTATCCTTTTCTTCTTTCTTCTCTTTTTCCACAAAGAATATATCCCATTTGTCTGATGTTTCATTTGCAATTTCCTTTACTCTGCCTCATCATGGCTACATCACTTTCAATTGTTTCAACACTACCAAATATTTTCTCGGATGGTTCCAATGGAGCATCTAGGAGTATTTTTGCATATGATTCCAAGATGTGAGATTCCACCTCATATTCCATTTCAGTAATCCATATAGTTCTGGGTCTAACTGCTTCCATGCAGATTTCATCTCTCTTTACTACAAAGCATATTTGTTTATCATATTTGTCTACGATGCTTTGGGAAATCCTTTCTCTCTATTTCATTTTGGTTTGAAAATTCTTGAAGTAATCTTTGACCAACTCATCATTGTTACCTCCCATACCAATGATTGCCTCCTTTATCTATTTTCCAACAGAAATATCATAGGCAAAATCCTTATGACCTATGCCGGGGATCTCCTTAGAAAATAAAAGCATTATTAATACCAACAGATTTTCAAACTTGAATGTTCCTTTCTTGTCACCTTTTATCTTATCCAAATTTTCTAGCATTTCATCCTTCAACCATTCACGAATGTCAATCTTTACATTGTTTACAATCATCTCATGTGCACTATGAATGCATGAGCTAGACACAAAATTTAACCTATTTGTATGACCAACTTTATATCCAATTATCATGCTAGCAAATTTAAGATTTTTATCCTTTATGTCATTGACCCTAAGTGACCAGTTGTCATATATAGCTTCGGTTAAGCTCATAACTTCCTTGTTAGGGATTTTCTTCTTCTTGTCAGGTCTAGAACTGGTGGAGGGTAAACTAGTAACAACTTTAATAGCTTCCTTGGTAATCTTTAATACTGAGTCCAACCACATAAATTCTCCGTGAACCCTGCTAAGGACATAGCAGATGACCTCATCTGATAATTTTGGCATATGGAGGATGTCTATGAAACCTAAATCCTCAACTACCTTATGTTCTGGTTTCACTATCCCATCCTTGTCAGTAATTACATACATGTACATGTTCATCAAATCTTCAGATCCTAAAATTTCTATGTTGCAATGTATGTATGCCCTAGGGTCTTCAGTGAACGTGACTCCCTTCGGGATTTTAGAAAATGCACCAATAGAATTATCCTATTTTGCTATCTTATGAATGATCTTGAAAATGGGTCTAGGTTGTTTAATGATTTCCACAATGGTAGGGTTTGCTAAGAATTCAGGAGCAAAAGATGAAGATGCCATTGCGAAAGATAAATACCTTTTAACTGCGAAATCCTTGATTGCTCTGAAAAGACCTTTGCTTCTTCGCCTTTAGAATGCCTTTGCTCAATTTCTCTCTCTTCAAATGCTTGGATGCTTGGTGAATTGAATTGAGAGGTTACAATGCCTTTATAACCAGAATTTGACTAACAACCGCAATAAATGCTTCGCCGGTGAAGGAAAAACTGCACATATCTGCCGGAAAAGAAGAAATATAACTTCTTACCATCAACCGAGGGTAAATGCATGGTTTTAAATTTGTTGCCTTACCCCTAAGGAATATTCCTTAGTTAGATGAATAATTTCCTATCGGTGCAGGATTACCCTATTTTGCCGGTGTAGTGACATATTCATCTCCTCTCTGATCTCTCTTTCTAATCCATTGTTTTGAAAATTCATGCTTGATTTCAATCACCATCTCTTTGCCTTTGTTATTAGATCCTTTATTGTTCTCTGGTATAGTCTTGCTTCTACAAAATTTTGCAATATGCCCAATCTTGTTACATGCATAACAAGTTACATTGTTTCTCTGAATAGCCTTTCCATAACCTTGACTAGTTTGAGTTCTGCATTGATTAGATAAATGTCCAAATCTACCCCAAACATACCATTTCACATTCATTCTGCAATTGTCTGAGTTATGACCATTTTTATTGCATTTGGAACATTGACCAGTGGGTAAGTTTGTATTCTGATTATTCCTAAATCTGCACTAATTTTCTCTGTGACCAAATTTGTTGCAATTAAAACATTTCCCATTAAATTTATAAGCATTAGGTTGCCTTCCCGGTTTTCTATGATCATGATTGTTTGCAGTCCCGAAACTTTCTCCATGTTCAAATCCAAGTTCAACTATTTCTCCATTAGGTTTCTGACTTTTTATCATATCATCAAGATTATCTGAACTTTTCTTGAATTTGTCTTTGTATTCCTTTGCAATGACCAACTCACTTTCCAAAGTGCTAACTTGTCTCAAAATTTCCTCTTTGTCATGTTGCATGTGAATCAAATCAGTTTTAAGCATATCATTTTCATAACTAAGCCTTTGAGATTCATTTGAGCTTTCATTTAGTCTTCTGGCCAAATATTCTTCATTCCTCTTTCTATCTTCAATATCCTTGCATAGTCTCATGGTTAAATCTTGCATCTCATTCTTCATGTTATTGTTCTCTTGTCTCAATTTGTATGCAATATCTCTAAGAGCTTATTTTTCTTCATCATCTTCATTTTGCAATTGCACATGTAATTCCTTTCTCTTATTCTTTTCTATAACTAGGTTATCTTGAAGTGCTTTGATAAATTCCCGAGCAGTTCTAAGTTCATCTTCCAGTTTGATATTCTTCAATTTTTCTACATTAAAATCTTCAAGAGCTGCTTCCAACTGTTGTCTCAAGCTTTCCATTGGTATCGGTTTCAGAATCTTCCTCAAGCTGTTAGGCTTTTGCAAATAGAGGACTAGGCTTTGATACCAATTGTTAAATACTTGATCAGTCCTAAAGACACTGAGAGGGGGGGGGGGAATCAATGTCTAACTGGTAAATGAACTATTTAAACTTGTTTGCAACTTTACAAGCCAAATTAATGTACCAGTAAACAAGCAATAAAGCAATAAAGAGAAATAATAGTATAACCATCAATGCACACCATAACACAAATATTTTTGGCAAGGAAACTCGGTAGGGGAAAAACCTTGGCGGGATTTGTGAACCACAATATTTATTCACTGGCCAGTATGAATAAATATTACTTATACAATGGGGGCCTGCACATGTAGGAAGGCCAACAGCCTAGAGCTCACTGCTCAATCACAAAAAGGAGTCACACTGACTACAAAGTTGGATAATTAAATCCAATGACAATGTATTGCTCAAAATATCATTCGTAATGCTGGATTTAGTATCGGTTTAAGCTCTCTCAAATACCTCTGCCATAAACCTTTCTTTTCTCTCCTCTACTCTTATTCACTCATCAAAATTATTATATCAAAATGGATATACAGATATTCGCTCTCATATTCTGCTTGAATTAATTACCTATACATATTTTTCATACCTTTTCACACTTACAAAATGACCTATAAGATCTCATACATATATGAGTCTTTACAATAAATCATGTCAGCTATACAATATAATTACAATACAAAACAATATAATTTCCATGTCGGCTAGGGTGTTGATAAGATCTTCTATCGGTGTAGACTGGGTGATGGTGAGAATAATCCGTAGTGCCTGCCGGTGCCGGTAGATGATGTCTATTGCTAGTGTAAGTTCTGAACTGTGTTACCAGTTGGTTGCCATCAATGACAACATCAACTATTCTCATTTGAGTGTATAATTCCAATAGTAACATAGTCCGTCATATTGAATCAAAGCATCTTTACATAGTGCTCCAACCATCCACGCAAGTTATTACTAAGGTCAACCATGGTCAAACTAGGTTAATCCAGAGTTTGATCAGGGAGGGGTACTACACCAAAGTACAAATTTACTATTAAAGGGCCAAAGCAAGGAGAATCTTGTCAATATGCACAAGAAGATGTTTGTAAGGAACTAGCATCAAAAGAACCAGAAAAAGGCTAGGAGGAGGGAGAAATACCCCAAGAAGAAGAAATGCAAGATCCGAGGAAATCGATTCTACCGTTAGTTTCTACTTCAACAAGAACACAAGTTCCTACTTCAACCTAGGTAACCATTCATTCTATTGAGTCTGATTTAGAAGAGGAAGATGAAGAACAAGGCTATGAAGGATTCTACTTTGTTGGGTCACAAGGAGAAGATGATCAAGAGTTTGTGACATTGTTAATCCTTCCTAGTTTTGATGATATGATTGAATCTTCAATCTTAGACTTCACAGAAGCAATGACACAAATTCCTCAAGAACAACAAATACTGACACTTAAACTGTTGCTACTGTAGAAGCTCCACCACTTGTTTCAACTGTCATTGCTATAGAAGCTCCACCATTAGTTTCCACCATTGTTGTGATAGAAGCTTCATCTCAAGTCCCTATTGTTGTCATTACAACTGCCCTCGAATTAGTATCTCAAACTGTTGCAACTACAAGTCATACCACATCACAAGTTCCAATAACTGCACAAGCCAATACCACAACTCCAATAACAAAATCAAATCTTCCCCCATGGTTGGATATTGTGGAACCTAAGAGAAAGAAGCAGGTAATCTCTCTAGATGATTTTGATTTTGGTCAATTAGGTCCTGTCAAACAGAAAGTCACCAAGAAGCCTGAGACTATTTATAGAGTCTTGGTTGATCCACTAAGTAAAATAAAATATGCCAAAGTCTTGGTGTCATCCTTAGACAAAAATACGGATCAAAATCAACCTGCAGATTATACTATGCAAATTATGGAATTTGGTGTGGAAACGCATGAGAGTGTTAAGCAAGACTCTCAATCTACCTTGAATTCTCTCATGCACAAACTTGATCAGGAAAGGGTTGAGAAGATAGAATGGAAGAAAAAATGTGAACAACTGACTGGTGTACTTCTTAGAGTTATGCATTCATGACAAGAAGTGGAGCCCTTAGTTTCTTTTCTAGATGGAGCAACGCTCAAGAAAGTAGAGGAAGTGAGCATCAAGGGCAGGGTGGTAGAGTAATGGATTGATCGCATGAAATTAGAAGGATCATATCTCCTTAATTCTATAGTCGAGCTCTTGCTAGATTTTGAAAGTGCACAAGTGTAGGTGCTAGATGTATAGCCATTATTATCCCAGGAGGTAGAAGAGTTTGGAAAAGATCTGGCACTATGGGATAAAATGAGAGAATACAGGGTAGACATCCTTTTTGAAAATAATGTGGTACAGACTCGAGGTGAGTATATTGAAAAGAATTAACAAAGGTACTGGTCAAGGATTTAGATCAAGATAGGAAAACATGTGTCAATGGAGCTGCTAATATTTCATCAAGGATAGTCGAGTTGCCTTGCTAGTTATATGATAAGGATCACAAGGTTTTACCCTATGTTCCTATTGAAAAGGATTTTTTTTCTATGATAATCCTATTAGTCAATGATGAATTTTCTTTGTGATCATTCGACAAGTTAATTGAAATCCAAGTTAACTTGGATGATTTTGCATCCATATTAAAGAAATCTAAAAGAGTGTATGTAAAAGTCAGAGATTCAATTTCCCCTGTTCACGCCATCTCCAGTTCAACAACAACGCCAGATAAATTTGAGATGCAAGCTACGTTGGCTAGATTTGAAGAATTCCAAAAGACCAAGGAGGGGAGTGAATGGAGAATAAAGTGTCATCACCACTAAGTAGAATTCATGTAGCTGCATCTTTTCTTACTGTAAATTTTCTTGCAGTTGCTTTTTTATTTTATGTAGTAGTCGTAGTGAAGTGGAACTTAGTAGTTTAATTAGTCAACTGTGCCCACATTTTTCTCAAATCCTTTCCTATAAAAGGAGGAACCTCATTTGTAAATATTTAGCTTTATATTCTTAGCAAAACTCTGCCAAATTATTGCCTCAAGTGAGACTTTGAGCTCTTTTGTTGTGAGAATTAATCAAGTAAATAAAGAAGGCAATTCTCTTTGTTTCCAAACTTTGAGTAGGGTAATAAATTATGTATATGAGTGAGTGTTATTTCGATCATTTCTTATATATGTTTTTTTAATTCCTTGATGGTATTGGTGTTTGGTTTATGTTATTAAAGGATAATTCTAATTGTGATTATAGATTTTGGTCTATCTTTCATATATGGTAAATCTTATTGTGATACAATGAATAAGCGGGAGGCTTTGTACTACCATTTATTAATTTTGGTTATTGAAAGTTTCACCTATAACTTGAATACTTTGAGCTACAAGTTATAATAATTATTAGATTGGAAATTGGATTGTATTCACATAAGACTTTGTGCTTATGCTGATTTAGGGATAAATTTTAATCATTGTAAGAAAGTGTAGTTAGTTTGTTAGTTTGTAAGAATTTTTATCAAGTGAAGGGATATATGTTAATTATGTAAAAAAAGAATTATACACCCTGATCTTACCCCCCAAATTTACTTCCAAGTAGTTGAAACACCAAAATATACCAAGGAACCTCCCCTTGATGAGAGGAGAGACTTTGTTTCAACATAGCTGTGTGTGAAAAATATATTTTGTCATTAGTATGCTGGTGACAAAATATTCACCCAACAAATACATGAACACCAACTTTGAAAGACGAAAGAGAGCCAAAAATGAGAGGAAAAATGGATTTTATAGAAGTCCTCATAAGAAATCTTGATTCTGGGAAGAATGTGGGATAAAAGAGTGGGATGGAGAGATAATTATTTGTCCCTTATTTTTTTAATGAATGTGATTGGTGGAGGATGAAGGAGATAGATAAAATGAGCTTATGAAATGGTGGAGATTAGGGATTCATTTAAAAATGGATTTATGTAAAAAAAAAGTGTAATGGATTAGATAAATAAACATGTGAATAAATGGATTAATAGAGGAAACTAATATTGAATTAATTAAATAGATAATAATATCTATTTAATTAATAGAGGAATTAGGATAATTATGAGGATAATTTTATGTGTCTACACATTGGTTAATCCAAAAGTAATGATTAACCACTCATACAACCATTTGTTATTCTTGAATGCAGTCTTCCATTCATCTCCCTCTTAGATTATAATATGATGGTATCCAATCTAGAGATATATCTTGGTGAAGTACTTTGCACCACTCTAAAAATAATCCATAATGTCATCCATCCTATTATAAACCTCAAAAAACCCTTTTGAATCCTAAAATTTGAAGTCTACATTTAAAAGAAAAATGATTATCCACCCTCATGAATTTCCATATGTATCAAGTCTTTCATATTTATGTTTTATAAGTTTTGAAATGTTACAAAAGTCTTGTCAAAATTGTCATACTAGCACATAGTTACTTTATCACTAGTTCCTACAACCCCACAAGTGTAATATCTAAGGATGCGCTTCACCACTTCATATTTAACACATCTGTGGGTCATCTTGGTCAATAGTCTTATTAGACCTATCATTGAGACTCATGTTCTATTTCTACCATGTGATCAAACAAGCACCATCATTTCTCACTAACCAGACTGGACATGTGTAACAATCTCATGGGATCATAGGGCTTGGACATGCTTAATCTTTAATCTTGTGATGATGTGCCTTGTTCATTTCTTCTAGCTCCATGGCCCCGACGCAAAACATAGCAACCTCTCACCACATCACGGGTTAATATTCCACTGTCATCTCCAAGCCACGAGGATGCGACGTAACATCTGTAGACACCTAAAACTATCTCAATCACATACTAATTATTTGTCTAATCGATTAAATAATTCTTTAATTATTTAATTAAGCTAATTAAGCCCATTTGTCTAAATTCATATTTCTTCATCATCTTACTAATTATTCTATTCCAATTCTATCATCAACTAATTATTAACCCTTTTCTTAATATCAATTAAATATTAATTATTTAATTAATTGTGATTTAAATCCTTTAATTAAATAATATTTATTATTTAATTAAATTCATTTTCTAAATAATTAAATAGTTTCTTTAAATGATTTAATTAACCAACTAATTCTTCTAATTCGAATTCCAAATCCCCAAATTCTAATTTCGTTTAATTTCATTTAATTTCATTAATTCTCCAAATTCAAATTCAAATTCATATTCTTCTAATTTCTTCTAAATTCAAATACATGTGGACGATTGCAAAAATCAAATTGAATTCCAAAGTCAAGTTATAAATATATTCAAATAACAAATTGAATTTAAAATAAATTCAATATTTGAATCAATTCTCATGCAAAGATTAACTTGAAAATCAAAATCAAAGTTCAAGCACATGATAAATTAATTGAGCTTTTTGGAAAAAAACAACGTGAAAGATAGAAATAGAGATTGAAAGATAATTGATTTAATTAATTAATTGATTGATTTAATTAATTAATTCAATTAATTAAATTAATTGAATTAATTAATTAAATCAATCAATTAATTAATTAAATCAATTATCTTTCAATCTCTATTTCTATCTTTCACGTTATTTTTTTCCAAAAAGCTCTCAATCAGTCGCTTCTGGGAGTTGAACCCTACACGTGAGAAAGGGTTGTAATGCCAGCTTGATAGCCTGAGTAAGGATTTTAAGTTGACTGAGTGAAAATAGGCACCACCACCCATAGCACTTGATAGCACGGGAAACAAACACTTTTGATTATCTAGAGTCCCACCCATATTTGATCGAGATCGAGATCATCTCCAGTTAAATATTCAATCTATTTCAATCTTCAATTCAATTAATTAATTAATTGCATCATTCTTTAATTCTCCTCCAATCATTCTTTTTCATCTTTCAATCAAGTTTTTTCTCAATCACTTAACTCATTTATCTATTCAATCTATTCTGTTCCACCACTTAATCGATAATTTAACTATCAATCAGCATGTGAGCTCACCTGAGTTCCACCTCTTCATCATTTTGTTCCACCTCTCAATCAATCCTCCCCTAAATTCTATAAATTCGGGATCAATTCTCTATTTTCAACAATCAGGAATAATCACAAAGTTTGAATCTTTGTGTCAATTGCAAGTTACCAGTGCAATATCTTAGACCCATCATACCACAAAGAAGAGAGAACAATGGAAGCCATGATTGAGAATACAAAGTTTTATATTGTTTAATTTGATTCAATTATTGATCTATTTCATTGGTTTATGTTTGGATTGCTTTAATAGTTAATAAATTCATGATTTTCTTATTTCTTATTTAGCAATGATGATTTTGAGCATATACATTTTGGTGAACCCGATGTGAAAAACAACTAATTAACCCCCCTGTGTTCCTTTTGCATTTTGGCAGGATTGTAAGAATTTTTAGACTTTTTGCAGGTTTTGTATGGGTTTCACAGGTGGACCTAACCATTACGTATTCATTCAAACAAAATCACGCAATCATATAGATAGTTTTATGCATTAGTGCACATAGGGTCACACATTCATGCAGACACCTTAATGCATTCGTTTAAACATATTTACATAGTTGTAGTTATTATTTTTGCATTCTATTAATTGTGTTTTTCTGATTTCTTATTCTCTATTTTGTCTTAATTCTCCATTCAATTATGCAAATTTGAAGATTTTATCTTTGTATGATGCTTTACATATATGATATCTCATGGCATACAAAGTGAAGTTTAAGATTTCAGGTGCTCGAAGAATAGCTGAATAAAGAAGGCAAGCCAAACATTACCGACAAATCCTAAAAGCAGTTAAATAATACAAGACTTAGAAGACCAAGAGGCTATTTCTAGTTTGAGTTTATGTTTTTGTTAGGGTTTTTAATTCTCTATTTTTCTCTCATGCATTCGTTCTGTCTCTATCATGCATTCATGTTGACAATATCATGCATTTGTTCAATCAGTATCACACATTCATCTAGTAAGTTTTACACATTCATAGGTTTAGTATACCGCTTTCATTTGGTAGATAATTGGCTTTCTGTTTTCTAGTTTTTTATGTGGTTTTCTAGTTACTGATTCCCTTTTTGCAGCATATGGTGAAATTACAAAGAAGGCTTGATCATCCTAGACTATTTTGAGACTACCGATAATTTGATTGCAGGATCCTTTAGGGTTAACTCACTTTTAAATTTTGGGTTTAAAATTGACATGCATGATCTCATACTTCACTTTAGAGTTTAAAATAGACATGCACATGCATATCTCACACCTCAGTTTGGGCTTTAAAATTGACATGAATTTTCCTTATGAATAGAATAAATCACACATTGTGGTATATAAGGGAAAAATAATTTTTTATTTCTTGGGTGGACCTATTGTTACATTAAGTACCTTTCCACCTACCTTCAGGGTCTTGGGAGAGATGGAAAGGTGATAGTGACACTCACTTTTTCTATTTAGTAATGAGTGTTGGAATAACCACTGTCATTACACCAGAAGATTGAACTGTTAGTGAATGGGAGAGCAGCTAGAGATAAGGATCTACAGGAGGCAGGAGGAAGCTATGTTAGGAATCCCAAGGAGGTGTTGATTGACTAGCCAACAATCCCCCCTAGCACCGACTGGGGATCCACAAACTTCTTTTAAGGAGACCACAGGGTGACCTCCTAGGATTCAAACCTGTAACCCAACACTCTGATACTGATTGTTGGAATCACCGCTGTCGTTACACCAAAATCTCGAGTTGTCAATGAACGAGGGAGTGGCTAGAGACAAGGATCCATGGGAGGCAAGAGGAAGCCATGTCATGAATCCCAAGGAGGTGCTGACCGACTAGCCAACATTGAGGTATATGTTTGACTAGGGATTTCATCACCCCACAAAGGTATTTTGAATTAGGATGTGTTGGGGATATCATCTCTCCCAGTGTACTCTCGAGTAGGTTTTTTGAGCTGCTATATAAACATATTGGTTAGGCGGCTAGAGTGTTGAGTGAGTTCAATATATGTTGGGGCCTTCCCCGCACTAATAAGCTTAACTAAATCCTTAAGTGGCTTTCTTTGAGAATCTATCGTTGGATCGGGACCCCTTGAAATTTACAATAAGAACCAACTTAGTAGCCCAAATCCCACATTCATTGATTCTGAGAGTGCGGATCATACCCCATAGATACCCTTCATGTCCCTTGCATTATGATACAAAAATCCCTTGGCGATAAGATCTTCTGATTTTTAGGGTAAGAGAGACTGACATGCCCGAGAAGTGTGTATCATGGAGTGGAGCCAGTGCAACCAAAATCTCTAGCTATTCATCTTGTTTCGGTATTGTTGGCAATATTTGTGCTAACCTTACAGGGACCAGTTCTGGGAATTTAGTGTAACTAAGATTTTGTGTTAGTCAATATTGATGACATGTCGTGTTATCGGTCTCAGCAGAGTTAACTTCTTCTTCATAGTTTTGAGAGTCATATAACATGAGGGTTATATGATATATCAATAAAATGAGTGTTATGACCTCGTGCCTAATATGCTATATCAATAGCTCATGTCAGTAACATGTCATGTTATTGACCGGGTCATGTTATTGACCACCTTAGTTTGCAGCATGTTATTTGGCAATGAGGTGGGCCCCAGTCAACATCAAGGAACAACATGAGAACACAACGGTGTCACATGGGATAAGAAAGGTCAAAGGAGGGTAGGATTTTTGCTTAACCCGCAAGGTTTAAAAGGCAACATCGAAGTGATGTGAGATAAGGAAATAAAGACAAACTCAAGGAGTCTTATCCCACACGGTAAAATTAAGGTCATGAGGGATCCGTAGGATAAGAAACAAAGCAGAAACAATGAGGAAAACATTATCTTGCGAAGTTGGATGAAGGCACAAGGGAAGGCCATTAGATAAGAAACATCAAAGGTGATGGATGTTTTCCCTTATCCCACGAGGTGAAAAGATCAACAAGAAAGGGTCATGGGAGAAGGAGGATAAAAGAAAATAAGCTAAAGGGCTTATCCTGCAAGGTAAATAGAGACAACAAGGGGACCCACGAGATAAGAAGACAAAGGAAATGCAAAGGGGATGGTTGTTCCCACTTATCCCACGTGGTATATAGGGTTGTTTAGCGGTAAAACACAACCAGAAAGGCATGGACCTAGGGTACCACATCAAACATATGCAGTCATCTAATCTTCATTAAGGCGAGTCTCTTATTGGTCCCCCTGGGTTCTTACATGGAGAGATCTCACGCATAGGGTAGTTGTCGACTCGATGGTCGAGTTATTTCTTTGCTCAACCAATACTCGATCTTGGACCTGATCTCACACCAACCAACATATTTACATGCCATAACTCCAAAGGTGACCCATGCAGGCCATTTTCAGATGCCACAATGCCCTCTTTAATGCAGAACAAAGACTTTTGTCCCTGCAAGTGTGCCCGACCATGCTGTTCACAGGGATTACTTCTTTGAGGGGTGGTTTTCTCTCTTCTAGAGGTAGAGGATGCCTTTAGAGGTCACATTCAGCATGCTATCAACTCTGTCAATCTGATCCTCTTCTCCCCACTCAGACATTTTGTAAACTAACTCTGGTTAGGGTTAGGGTTTCTATCTTCAGTTCCATCTAAGTTATGCTTAAACTATAAAGCAATTTTGTAGCATTTTCTTGAGATCTTCTCTTCTTTTGTTCTCTAGAAGGCTTATGTCTCTTTGCACTTGTAAAAATTTCTTTGTCTCCTCATTAATGAAATTCACTTGTTTTTCCTGATTTTAGTTCTTACAACCTATGTAATTTTCTACCTCTTTGTATTAACATATTTTACTTTGTTTTCTTAGTTGTAAGTGTCTGTGTTGATCCCTTTGTGGATGTCGACTGTGAACTAAACTTAGTTCCTGTCTTCATTTCATAGATTCTAACCTTCAGTTACACTTAGGTGGCTAATTAGGGTAGAAATTTGTGCATGTCTTGGTTGGTTTCATTGGTTATTTGTGTAGTCATAAGTAGGGGAGATCATCATTTCAGTCTGGGTGCAAACCCCCTTTCCCCTCTTTCTCCCTTTTCCTTGTCAAATCAATAGATTATACTTTTATGTGTTGGATTGGTCCAACACTTTGCATCAGATTGAATAGAATTCAAACTTCTTCAAAGATTCAACCTCACATTTCATAAGGTCCCACATTTGGGAGGTTGATTCAATGTTTTAGAAGGTTGATGACTGTTGAGGTTAAAGTTGAACTCCAAAGAAATGTCCTGAAACTTGTTAGTCCATCATAAAATATAAAAAAGAAAGCTACATGAAGCTTAACTTCAACCAATGAAGTAACATGAAGTAAATGAAATAAACAAGATTATACCTTCCATGATTTACACCTCATTGTGTCCTAACTCCACTATTCCTAGTTGTAGATGATTTGCTCTTAGACAAGCACTGGTAGCTTCCAAGATGGCATATGAAGAATGGATTGATAGTTAACTGATACTATGCTATGCATATGCAAATGATTTAAGCTAACATAATATTAAGCTATGATAAGAATTCTAAAATTACTAATTACTTCAAACTCAAACTCATGGATGCAAGATAAAGACTCCTAGAATGACTATATGATTAGCTATTAGTCTATTAGTTTTAAAATGGCTTAGAAGAACTATTTTTGTAGATTGTTGAGTGCATGAACTTAGGTGGCAGAGATCAACGATCATGATCAAATCTTGAAAATTGGATGGCTATGAGCAAGAAGTTGAAGGTTGAGAGAAAGGGGGAAGGAGAAGACAAGTGTCACTCATCTTACCTTGACTAAGTTGAAGACTTGAGAGGATATATGATAGCTGGAGAAAATGTAGGAATGAGAGGACAAGTGGACTCAAGTCCTCCTAAGATATAGGGATGTTGGAGAGAATATAGAAGAAAGTTAGGAAATATGTGTATGCACACAATATTTTATTTATTTTGGAAGTTGGAGATAAGTGGCTAATAAATGATTTTATTTTATTTTATTTTGTTGAATTAACTTAGCCACATGATGGATGAGTTGGCAAATAAGAAGTGTGGAGAATGAAAGGTGAGTTGGAAAAGGGATTAAATAATTAAGAAATTATTTAATTAATGAGACTATAGGATAGTATATAGAGGAATAATTAAATATTAGATATTTAATTAATTGATTAGAAGAAAAGGATATAACAAATTAATTAATAAAATGTTTCAATTAAATTAATTAATAGAAGGACATGAAATGAATTAAACAAATTAATCTTTTCAAATTAATTATTTAATAGAAGAATAATTTTTAAATAAATATAAAATATTTATTTAATTGCTCATAGCCAATTTTATGTGTATACATTTTGCCCCTCTTTGAAAATGATTTTGAGACAACATTGTTTCAAAGATTAAATCAAGTCTAGATAATGTGTCTGATGGAGATAAAAATTCTTAATTGTGTGCCCCCTTGGGAGATTGGTCGTGAATTTATTGAAATTTTTTGATTCAGCGATTAATTTCATGATAAATGATTGAAATTTCTACAACTTTGGTTGATGAAAATGTCCACTCTTTGATTAGTTTGATATTATTCTTTATTTGATAATTGATAGAGTTTGATTTAGTTCATGATCGATGAGGGTCAATGATATAAAATCAAAGCTTTGATGATCTAATAAGATAGAGTTTGATTGACTTCATGATTTATGAACGTCAATGATGTAAACTCAAGATTGGATACAATAGATGTGTAATGTCATGATGAATGAGAGTCACTAATATGTGGTCAAAGAGATTGATAGAAATATCAAGTGAGTGGATAAGATAGTTGATTAATTGATCAAAGCGATTGATTGGATCAAGAACTTACATTTTGTTGATATCATGTTGCAAGAGGATCTAGATGTATTGATTCATCCAGGGAGAGCAGGAGGATCAACAAGGCCTACAACATCTAAAAAGAGTGGTTCTCTTCGTCCTAGTTGAGATATTGATACAAGACATTGAATTGTATCATGGGACATTGTATTTTATTGATTATTTCTTTGATATTATTGTATACTTGGACTATTTATTGTTTTATGATGATATGCAAACATGGACCCTATATGATGCTGATGATAAAATGAAAATGCATTTGATTTTTGATTTTTCTGATCTATATACATTGACTACATAGATTATATATGCATTGATTAGATGGATGATGTTATGATGATCTACTCTTTCTTTGTTTTTCATGATGATGATGTTCTATATGATGCAATGATGATGAAATGATTTTTGATTTTAATGATTATGGATTTACTTTAATGGTTATGGATGTAAATGAAAATGATACTAACTTAAATGATATGCTTTACTTAAATGATGTGTTTATTAAACTCATATGATGAATGCCAATATGATGATGCTTATGATCATAATTAAATTCTTATAATGATATGATAAATGAATCGAAGTGCAAAGATACAACTAAATTACTTTAATGGATAAAAATGAACTAAAGTGATAATGAACCTAATGTAAATAAAAATGATATTCTACACATGATCAATGAAATGAACTTAATGAAATGCAAACTAATGCAAATGATTGAATGCAACTAAATGAAATGAATGATAATAATTTAAATGATTCTAAAGATAAATGAACCTACAATGATCAAATGAAAATTATTTTTGTTTGTCCAAGTATACTCAATCTTTATTTCTGGCCTTTGATCTCTGAATGGAATGAAATGCTTATAATGCAACTGACAATGAACTAACTTAAATGATACTTTCATTCTTCATATGTTGTCTTGTAACAATACTTGATTTCATCATTGAGCTTTAAAATGTTGTAAAAAAATACAAGCAACTTTACATAATAATTGAAGCTGACCCGAGTATTTCTTACATGGATTTTGATATAGCAAGTTAATACAAGCAACTTGATATAATGAATCAAGCTAACCTAAGTATTTCTTGCAGAACGGACAAGGATTATCCCCTTTCATGCATGACTCAGAACGTCCTCCTTAATCTTTTTCCGATCATATCCTTAGACAAGTACATAAAACAAACAAGGAAAATAATCATTCCCCATCATAGCTTCTCTAGTCATGGACATCTTTGAGTTTCATAGAGTACATGATCAATAAATCAAGATATAAACATTGAATCTTGTATTTCATTTATATGTTCTCATGGTCATTAACTGATATAATCATCTTGATGAATAATCCTTGATAGTTTTTTATTAGTTGTTGGTTGAATCTTTGTTTTCTGAGTTTTGACAATTCATTTGTTACAAAATACCTTGATCTTTGTTTCTTTGTTTCTCGTTATCTGTTTCAAAACCCTAGGTGTTTTAGTTTTTTCTAAGTTTTCCAAATGTTTTGGATTTTCAAAGATTTAAAAGATCACCTTAGCAAAAGAAATTAGGATTTTTCCCCCAATGAAAATAAAACTTTATAATAGATGTACAAAAGGATGATCCAAACCATGGTGGTATATAATGCAAATATGATTGATAAAATCCAAGACAATTACTACGCTAAGTATGTCAAAAATTGATAACTGTTAATAAGCTACATATTTCTTCCTAAGTGGTTCACAACAATGAATGTGAAAGATGAAATGGATAGGCTAGGATATATGAAAGCGATATATGCAAATAGGATGGATAGATGTGATAGGTTGGATAGATGCACGAAGCGATCTCATAGATGGAAGAACTCACTTTTAGATAACGCATGTTTACCAGGTTTTCACTATCTAAATTTATTACATTTTTTTCATATTTGATTTTTTCTTCTTCTATTTTCATTGTTTTATGATTTTTAGGGATTTTCTACTTTTCTAATTTTTTACTAATTTCTTTAGGACTTTATATGCTTTTTTTACTGATTTTTTTTTAGGACTTTATATCTCAAACATAAAACTTCTTGAGATGAATAGAATTGATGGGATCATCAAACCAATCAACTTCAGGTGTAGATAACTTGTATGCTCCTGAGCCATATGCTGCTACTATAAAAAAAGGACCTAACCAGTTTGGTTCAAATTTTCCCTTCTTTTCTTGAGCTTACTGATTCATTGAATTCTCCCTTAGAACTAGATCTCCAATCTGAAAAATATGTGGCTTAACTCCGTGATTATAACTTCTCACCATTCTCTGTTGATATGCCTTCAAATGATCTGTAGCATTTTGGTGACGTTATTGAATTAGCTCAAGTTCTTGAAGTCTAGAGACTCGTTGTTCTTCTTTTGGTATAAGATCTTTCAAGGATACTCATAAAGAAGGTATCTCTACTTCTAATGGTAATATAGCTTTTGATTAATAGACTAATCAATATGGGGTTGCCCCTGTTGGTGTGTGAATGTTAGTTTGATATTCCTAAAGAGTAGGATTTAGCTGAATATGCCAGTCTTTACTAGCTTCATTGTATGTTTTCTTCAGGATCTTCAAGATTGTTTTAATTCATGCCTTATCTTGACCATTTCCCTATGGATAATATGGTGTAGAAAACCTATGCTAAATATGAAATTTCTCACATAGTTCCTTTGCATCTTGATTCTTAAATGGTCTTCCATTATTAGTGATAATGTTCATAGGGACTCCATAGTGAAAAATTATATAATTCAGGATGAATGATGATATTTTCTTTCTTGTCACTTTTGTCAAAGGAACCGCTTCAATCCATTTAGTGAAATACTCTGTAGTAATTAGAATGAACTTATGTCCATTAGAATATGAAGGGTTTATTTTACCTACCAAGTCAAGATCCCATTGGAAGAATGACCATGAACCTGCCATAGGATGCAGTTCTTGTGCTAGTGCATGGATGAGATTCCCATGGATCTTACATTTTTTGCATCTCTTAGCATATGTAAATGAATCTCTCTCCATGGTAGGCCAATAGTAACCCAATCAAATAAGTTTCTTAGCCAATGTTAAACCACTTGAGTGCATGCCATAAATACCTGTGTGGACTTCGTTAAGAACTTTCTTAGATTGTTCTTGTTCGAGACATCTCAGTAGAGTGCTATTTAGACCTCGTCTATATAAGGAATCAAGAATGATAGTATAGCGAGATGACTGATGAATAAAATTTCTTCTCTCATTATGACATAGGTTAGGAGGAAGGATATTCTCCTTTAGGTATTGATAATTTTGGTTGTATAAGGATTGATCGGTTCCAAATATATGGCCAATTATGTGGGTATTTTGGGATTCAATGGTAGGATTCAAGATATCTTCCACCAAGAATTCATAACATTGTTGATTTTCTTGATTCTATAAAAGAGATTCTATTGTAACCATTGCATCTGTTGCTTTGTTCTCATTTCTTGGGATCTGATTAAATGTTATTTCTTCAAAATGTTCTTTAAAATTTTCAACCAGCTATTTATAAGGCATGAGCTTGTCATACTTAGCTTGATAATCATCATTTATTTGGTTGATTATAAGTTGTGAATCACCATAAACATGCAATTCCTTGATGTTCCATTCAATATCCATTTTGAGCCCAATAACCAATGCTTCATATTTTGTAGTAGTGTTTGTGCATGGAAACCACAATCTATATGATTTTGGAATTGTGTGTCCCTGAGGTGTGATGAACAAAATTATGGCACCTAATCCATATTGTGTATAGGAGTCATCAAAGTATAGCTCCCAAAATTTTGTGCTTATTGTCAGAATGTCTGCATCATGAAATTCGATGTGTAACAGTGTGTCATCTTACAAGGGTGCTTTAGCCAATTGATCAACAATGACCTATCCTTTGATAGATTTTTGATCATCATATTCTATATCAAATTCACTTAGTACCATAACCCATTTTGCCAGTCTACCTATCAAAGTTGACTTGCTCAACAAAACCTTTAGTGGATCTATTTTTGCTATCAGTTTCACAAAATGAGGTAGCATATAATGTTGCAATTTTTGAGTTACAAATACAACTACTAAGAATGTCTTCTCAACTGATGTATAGTTCAATTCATAGCCTACAAGTGTTCTACTGATGTAATACATTGCTCTTTGTTTCCCTTCTTCATCATGTTGTGCTAAGAGAGCTCCTAGTGATACATTTGTTGCTAAGATGTAAAGCAACAAAGGTTTCCCTTTGATTGATGATACAAGTACTGGAGGGTTCATTAAATATTCTTTGATTTGCATAAAATCTTCATGACACTTCTAATCCCAATTGAATGGAACATTCTTGTGTAAAAGATGAGTGAATGGATGACATCTATCTGCTAATTGAGAGACAAATATTCTGATTGACTGCAATCTTTCTTGTAGAGAATGCAATTGACTTCTGTTCATGGGTGACTCCATTTCCATGATAGCTTTGACCTTTTCTGGATCTACTTCAATTCCACGAGTTGATATAATGTACCCAAGAATTTTTCCAAAGGTTACTCCAAATGCACATTTCTTTGGATTCAATCTTAATTGATATTGTTCAAGCCTATCAAAGATCTTGCCCAAGATGTTCAAATAATCTTTCCTTGTATGAGATTTTGCAAGTATGTCATCGACATAATCTTCCATAAATGTATGCATCATATCATGGAAAATTGTTGTCATGGCTTTCTGATAAGTTGCTCCTACATTCTTAAGCCCAAATGGCATAACATTCCAGTAGTAAGTACCCCATGCATAGGTAAATGTTGTCTTTACTTGATATTCATCGACAATTTCTATTTGATTGTACCCCAAGAATCCATCCATTAATGAAAACATCTCATGTCCTGCTAATAATTCTACAATTATATCAATGTTGGGCAATGGGAAATCATCTTTAGGATATGCCTTGTTCAAATCTCTGAAACCAGTGCAAAATCTTATGCTTTTGTCTGGCTTTGACACTAGCACAATGCTTGAGACCCATTCTGGATAAGCAACATGTCTTATAAAACCCACATCCAATAGTTTCTTTAGCTCTTCTTTTACAAGGAGAGTGATGTGTGGATGCATCTTCCTTAGCTTTTGTTTAACTGGTTTTACTTTTAGATCCACATTGAGATGATGCATGATAAGATCTGGATCAAATCCTGGCATGTCTGCATAGGACAAAGAAAAATTTATCTATCTTTGTTTGAAGAATTCTATGTATTCTTTCCTCTCTTCATTTGATAATGATGCAGTAGGATGAAGAACTTTGGGGTCCTTTGATGTACCAATATTTATTGCTTCCATTGGCTCTATTAAAATAGAAGATCTCTCCTGAAAATATGTAGGGAGGATGTCAAAATTTCCATCTTCTGGCACCTTAAGGAGGTTTTCACCATCAGATACGTCCTTATTTTTCCTCTTGATTGATCTAGTGTTGCCATGAAATGGTTTTCAACACTAGGACTTTTTCCTTGTTTTATTTTAATTTTACGACTGGAAAGTTTGGCACTCTCCTGACTGCAAGAAGCGTTACTCGATTCCACGGTGGAAGATATCTTAGGTGTTATTGGTTCTACAATATTAAGATATATGGCTAAATCATGATCATTGGAAAATACATCCAATTCATGGTTTTCTAAGTTATCCTAATCAATTAGTTCTAGATGAAGTAGGGGTAAGTCATAGTCATTGTCATTGTTGGGTGTTTCAAGGTTCATGACCTAAGAGTAATAATTTGGTGTAGAGTATGTAATGTCATAGATAGAACTCTCTTGAGGACAGTCTCTCCCAAGTTCTCTCCAATCAGCTCTAAGAGTGTGATCAAGTATGTGGCACAATGTCTTGGTCTGAGAATGAAGGCTAGAAAAAATGTTGCAGGTCTGGTAATGTCTCCTTCAATCAAGAATGGTACCTTCTAAAGTCACACTCTTTATCCATAGTGACCTCCAATGGAGAGACATTCAATGCCTTAAAAAAAATTTCACTCCTCCCTAGAAATGGCTAACTTCAATATGCCTTCTCACAACTTTATGTTGGCAATTTGGAGGAATTGAATTTGGAGGAATTGATTATGTGTTGCAATGATGTTTGTCACTAATGTCAACACTAGCTATTTTGGCTATTTACCGGTATCTGGTTGGTCCCGGTAGGATGATTGATTTCTAGTTGATAAGATCATGTTAATCTGGTATGCTCCGGTATGCTCTGGTCTATGGAATTGGTTTGGGATTTGATGATCTGGAAGCTATCACTTGTTCTAGTAAGCCTTTTGGTTACTGGTAAGGGTTCTATTGGCAGAGCTTTGTTGAAGATCTTTTGATGAATCTGATAAGTGGTGTTGGTACAACTTCTAGAAGGTTATCCAGATGCTAATGGTTATCATGTTCATGTTCCAGTTGTTCGTGGTGTTTCATTTGGCTTATGGCAACCTATTATAGGTCTGGTGGTTATTCTGCTAGGTTATGGACTAGTTTATGTAATGTGTGGGTTGATTCTCCCGATGCATTATCGGTTGGATTCATTGATTGGATTATTTTGTTTCGATTTTAGGCCGACTTGGTTGATAATTAGATTGCGGGTCTACAAATTGAATTTATTGTATTATCTTTTAGGTGGCTGACCTAATTGTTTAAGTCCCGAGTTGGTATAAATATGATGTAAGATCTCTTTGTAGATCATGAGATCATGTATGGTATGGGTTATGGGATTATCTATATGTGAAAAATGTTGTAATCATATGCAGAGGTTTTGGTCTATCATAGGTGATCGAATTGGGTTTCTGGAAGAGGTTTAAGGCCTCTGATATTGAGCTTAACTAGAACTATACTTAGGCATGGGAGATTATATACTTGTATTTCAATCTTCATTCCGGATTGTTGTCGGATGTTTTCTGTAGTCAGTGAGACTCCTTTTGTGATGAGAAGTGCGCTCTAGGTTGTTGGCCTTCCTGCATGTGGAGGCCCCTTATTGTAATATTTATTCATCTAATCAGTGGATAGATATTGTGGGTCTCCAATCCCATCGTGGTTTTTCCTCTTTGAGGTTTTCCATGTATAAATATGTGGTGTTATGGTATTCATCTTTGTGGTTGCATTGTTGCTTATTGTTATATGCTTTTATGTTTACCGGTTGCTAAGTTATTGTATTAATAAGGTTAAATTTCTCCATTGCAGTAGAACATTGATTCACCCCCTGCCTCTCAGTGTTCTTGGATCCCAATAATTGGTATCAGAGCTTGGTGCCTCAAAGTATGTATAATAGATTGAGGAAGATCATGTATACGAAATCTATGGAGATAAGTTTAAGGAACTTCAAGTAGCACTTGAAGACTATGATGTTGAAAGAATGAGGAACATGAAGTTGCAAGATGAGTTGAGATCTTCAAAGGAATTCATTTTTACTCTGCAGGATAGGTTGTCATCTGCCCAAGCTAAAAGGAAGGGACTTTTACAAAATCAGGATGATGAAGAGAAGGAAGCCCTTAAGGAACAATGTCAGAAGCTGAATCAGGAGAATATTGCCATGAAGAATGAAATGCAAGCCCTAACTATGAGGATGTCCAAGGAGATTGAAGACCGTAAGATGAATGAAGAAAACCTTGGTAGATCTCTGAAAGACAAATCTGAAGAATGCATCCAGTTGGTTCATGAAAAATGATGTGTTGAGAACGGAATTGGTGCAATCACATAACAATGAGAAAGAATTGGAAAGAATAGTAAAAATCCTAAGAGATGATTTGACTATTGTAAATGAATACAAAGATAAGTTCAAGGTTAGTTCTACTAAGCTTGATAAATTATTGAAGGATCAAAGGGACACTGGAGACACTAGAGGTCTTGGATTTGAGCATGGAGAAAGCTCTGGTACTGCAAATAAGGATAACACATCTGACCAGAAGGTCAACCGGAATCAGAGGTCACCAGTAAGGCAACTCAATGCACATAAATTTAATGGTAGATGCTTTGTTTACCATAAATTTGGTCATATAGCAAGACATTGTAGAAATAGAGCAAATTAGAATAATAATGTAGTTCTCAGTCAATGTTCAAATTATAAGAAGTATGCTTATAGGACAGAAGATTGTAGAATGAATGTGAAATGTCATGCATGTAGAAAGTTTGGACATATGGCTAACCAATGTAGGTCAAGGAATGGTCAAGGTTATAGTAAAGCAATTCAGAAGAACAATGTCACTTGTTATGCATGCAACATAGTAGGACATATTGCTAAATTTTGTAGAAGCAATAACCTACCAATAGGAAGTGATGAATCTAATGAGAAGAGAAAGTAGAAGGTTGATGACATTCAAAAGGAGCATGAGAAGAAGTTGGTTATGAAGACTAAGGTTCAACCAATAGAATAATTTGCCCCAGATATTCATTTGGCTAAAGGATATACCCCGGTTACTCAACCGGCAGAGCAGAATGTTCCTGCACTAACAGGAAACTCATTTGGTAACTAAGGCATTCCCCTTAGAGGGAGGAAAATTGATGACAAATCTTTCATTGCCCCTGGTAGTGGTCTAAAATACCATTTCAAATTTTTGGAATTCAGTTTGAAGGCTAACCAAAAAAGTTTTGTTGAATCTTAGATCTAGTTTGCTTTACCGATAAGTCACTTTATGAGTTATGGTTTGGTCATACATCTACAGTTAAGTATTTTAGAAGTTTGATCCTATATGTGATTAAGGAATATTTCTTGGTCACTCTAATAAAAGAAAAGCATATAGATGTTATAACAAGAGATTGCAGAGAATTGTGGAGAGCACTGATGTCAAGGTGGATGAGCAGTATAGAAGTCAAATTAGAATTTATGAGCAAGAACCAGTAGTGGAAATGGTCTTAACTAAACTGATAACACCTATACCAGAACATATTATAGAACCAGTTACTTCGGCAGTATCAAAAAACTCAACAACAACTGAAGATCAAGGAAGAGGAACAAAAAGTTAGAAGGATCCTAGGTATGCAAGGCTAAATAATTCAGAAGATCAGATAATTGGACAAGAAGAAGGGTTTCAGCTAATGAGGTGTGCTTAATTTCTTTAATCGTACCGACATAATTTATTGAAGATTGTAAGGATGAATATTGGATGAAATCTATGAAAGAGGAATTGGATTAGTTAGAAAAGGACAACACATGGACTTGGATGTTATTGGAACTAGGCTTGATTCGTTTGCAATCGATATTCTCGGAAGGAAGGAATTGATTATGTTGAATCCTTGCTCCGATAGCTAGGATTTTCTAATATTTTCAAGGATTTTCTGGTATGGTTTTTGTTTTATGATGACTTTACACTTTGAGTATGTTCAGATGCAGATTGGGCTAGAGATATAGGTATCCAGATAGGCTCATCTGGTGAAGCTTTCTTTCTTGGAAAGAATCTTATTCATGATCAACAAGAAGCAGTCATGTACTTCTTTATCTACTATTGAAGTTGAGTATGTTTCTGCTGACACTAACTATACATAGGTTCTATGGATGAAGCATATGTTGAAGGATATAAAGCTAGATTGTAATGAACTGGTGGTTATTCATTGTAATAACTCTACTACTATTGACATATCAAAGAATCTGGTATTTCAATCAAGTAAAATTTTCTGAAGGAGTAGGTTGAAGCAAATGAAGTCAGATTGGTTTGAGGAATCATTTGAGTACTTCAGAGATAGATTGGGGTTTTCTGCCCCTCTAGTAGAGACCTGAGTGATGTTGAATGACATTAGTCCTGTATGCATTGTCAGAGCTATCATTCATTCTGGATTGATGTCTTGGAGCTACTACTCAGAGGGAGTAGTTAGCTGTATGGTTTAGAGGATTTACGATTTTTCTTTGATGTTTATGTCATATTTCTGGCATTGATGTCAAAGGGGGAGATTATTGGCACAAAGAAGAGGAATTGAATTTCAGAATGGTTGTTTTCCATTGGGGGAGTTTGGTTTAGGTCTATGAATGGTTAGTTAGTACAGAGATATTTGGTTCAGAACCTCATTGTCATATCATTTTGTGGGAGATTGTTGGTTGTCTTCCATTAGGGGAGACTTGTTTGGAATTTCTTGGCACTTGGATGTTTTTCACATCTAGTGTTACCATCAATGCCAAAGGGGGAGATTGTTGGAAATTTGGAGGAATTGATTATGTTTTTCAATGATGTTTGTTATTGATGTCAACACTAGCTTCTTTGGTTGTTTACCGATATCCAGTTGGTCCTGGTAGGATGATTGGTTTTTGGTTGATAAGATCATGTTGATCCGGTATGCTTTGGTCTGTGGAATTAGTTTGGATTGGTGATTCATGTGTTCTTGATGTGTATCACATTCAGTTGGTTTGGGATTTGATGATCCAAAAGCTATCACTTGTTCTAGTAAGCCTTTTTGTTACTGAAAAGGGTTTTAACGACAGAGCATTGTTGAACATCTTTTGATTAATCCGATAACTGGTGTTGGTGACTTCTACAAGGTTATCCAGATATAGATGGTTATCATATTTGTGTTCCAATTGTTCATGGTGTTTCATTTGGCTTATGGTGACCTATTATAGGTCTGGTGGTTATGCTGCTAGGTTATGGACCGATTTATGTAACGTGTAGGTTGATGCTTTCGATGCATTATTGGTTGGATTCATTGATTGGATTATGTTGTTTATATCTTATGCCAACTTGTTTTATCATTAGATTGCGGGTTTAAAAATTGAATTTATTGTATTATCTTTTAGGTGGCCGACCTAATTGTTTAGGTCCCCGGTTGGTATAAATATGATGTAAGATTTCTTTCTAGATCATGAGATCATGTATGGTATGGGTTATGGGATTATCAATATGCGAACAATGTTGTAATCATATGCAGAGGTTTTGGTCAATCATAGGTGATCGAATTGGGTTTCTGGAAGAGGTTTAAGGCCTCTGGTATAAAGCTTAACCGAAATAGTAATCAAGCATGGGAGATGTTATACTTGTAGTTCAATCTTCATTCTGGATTGTTGCTTGATGTTTTTTGTAGTCAGTGAGACTCCTTTTGTGATGAGCAGTGTACTCTAGGCTGTTGGCCTTCCTGCATGTGCATGCCCCTTATTGTAATATTTATTCATTTGACTAGTGGATAGATATTGTGGGTCTCCAATCCCACCGTGGTTTTCCTCTTTAAGGTTTTCCATGTATATATCTATGGTGTTATGGTGTTCATCTTTGTGGTTGCATTGTTGCTTATTGTTATATGATTTTATGTTTACCGGTTGCTGAGTTGTTGTATTAATAAGGTTAAATTTCTCCATTTTGGCAGAACACTAATTCACCCCCCCCCCTCTCAGTGTTCTTGGATCCCAACACTCTCCAAGCATTATATTAGTCACTTAATAATATTCATATAATGTTGGGTATGTATTTTTAATCAAATTTTCACCTTCACTTTATTGCACATTGTTGTTGCTAGGATATGTTGTTGTCATTGATGTCAACATATTCCTGTGTTTTGGTATTGCAAATAATTATTTTGGTGATCCAGTGATTGTAGTGAGTTGATCTAGTTGGTTTATATATCTGTGATGGTGGGATAATTTATTTATTATTGGTTTTAGTGATCCAGAAGTTATATTGATCATATCATTTGATCCAATTTTAGGTGTGGTCTTTCTATTTAGTGGTTGGAATAGTCTGGTTTTTTATCTGGTGAGCTCTGGTATGATCATATCTTGTGTTGCGGATTCGGGAGAATGTTTTGGATGTTTGTGTGTATCTTATTTTCAAATGATTTGTGATTTGGTTCTCTGGAAGCTATCTTTCTTATCCGAGTTGTTGAGTCTTCTTGAATATTATCTTGTTGATCAATGGATATTTGCAATAAGTGGTGTTGGTGTAGCTATTGCGGATGGTTCTAATTTGATCATTGGTGTTTCATAATCATGTCCTATTTGTCTTGGTGGTCCGCATTATTTATTTTGTGAGTTCTTGATGATCTTCATGGTTCGGTGATATTCTTTGTGTTATGCAGTATTTTGGTGGTGTAACGTGTTGCGGTTGATCTTGGTGAGATTTTTGGTGGTGGTGCATATTTGAGGAGTTGAGTTAGGTCCACACTATGTCATCTATGGAATTGTATTGTTCTTGTGGTTGATTTATGTTACGTGTGATGTAATTTTGTAATTAGGTGATATGGGTTTGGCCGACCTTGTAGTTAAGGTTGATGATCTATATAAATGGGTGATATATTCATGTAATTTGAGTCATAGTTGTTGAGTCTGCATTATCAAAGAGTGGTGTATGTGCGAACAAGTGAATTCATCTTTCGTTGTGGTGTGTTGAGAAAATATTAGTGAAGGGAAGACATTTGAGCTCAACTAGAACTGTCATCAGGCATTAGTAGATGCTATTCTTGTAGTTCATTCTTTTTGGATTATAGTCCAAATCTTTTTGTAAGGTAGTGAACCTTCTATGATGCTAAAAATGTGGTATATAAGAAAGGCATACACATATAATGAGACAATTAAACATATGAAAAGATTAATTAAAAATTAAATTAAAGATGCAAACCATAAACCTTCCTTGAAATGTCCCATTTTCCTCTATTCTTGAGGAGCTTGAAAGTGTTGGATTGGTTGGCTCTTAGGGGAGCAATGACCTCCAAAGTGGCAACCCAAGAGTTGAGTAGCTACTTTATTATGATTGATTATGTAAATGATATGAAATGCAATGCTATGATTAATCCAAAATGCTAATTACTAGATGATTGAAATGAAAATGCCTATAGTAATGATGCTGAAAATATGAATGCAAGAATCCTTTTTGCTCCAAAATGGGGGATATTTATAGGAATTTCAAGGCCAAAGTTGAGGTGGCGGAAATCAACGGTCCAGATCTGATATGAAGATATCAAGGGCCAAGATTAAGGAAGTTGAAGAAGAGGTTGGAGGAAGGGACATTTGTCATCTCTATGGTGACAAGTATCAAGGAGCCTTGCTCATGAGAGGGAAAGTGTCCAAGGGGGAGAGACTTGTGGCAAAAGTGCCATGTGTCTCAAGGGGAGAATATACACACCATGGGAGATTAGGATAAGGAGGTTAGAATGTGCAAGATAGGATAGGGTTAGTTAAACCCAAGGTTAGGTGAAATGGGTTAGGTTAGGGGATGGTTAGGTTAGGTGGTTAAAAGTTAGGAGCCATGTGCTCATTTGAATTTAGAAATTCAAATAATTTAGAAAATGATAATTAATGTCAACAAACTTGAGTTTGTTAATTTTAATTAGGGATTAGAAGAATTGATTTATATGGGGGGAAATTAATTAATTTAGAATGAATTAATCAAAAGGGGATATGAAAGTAAATACATCATGTAGATTTATTTATTAGTAAATGAGTATAGAAATTATTCAAATTGCTTGTGAATTCAATTAATTGGGAAGGGGGGTTTAATTAAATAAATGCATATTTAGTTAACTATCTTCATACCATTTTTAGGTTTATACATTTTGCCCCTCTTTGAAGCGATGTGTGACGACATATTGGTTCAAAGAAAACTCGATTGATGTTGCTAATATTGATTTTGATAGGATGCAAATTTGATCTTGATTTGATGCGGATTTGATTTCGATATGATACTAATTAGATTTTGAGAAGATAAATCTTGATATGATGCCCCAGACGCTGACTAATAGATATTGGTGCGAGGTTGCCCCCTCAGGAGATGAATCAGATAATTTTTGCAATGTTTTTGAATTTTTCGCGATTTTTTGATTTTTTTGAAATTTTTGAAATTTTTACGATTTTTACGATTTTTAATGACTTTCTGATTTTTAGAGATTTTTCAGAGTTTGATCTGATTCATTTCCTGATAAGAAAATTGAAAACACTGCCTTGCTAAGTTGATTAGTTGATTAGATGATTAAAAATTAGTGGAATAAAAATCCCACTTAAAAGGCCCATTGTGAGTTTAAAAAGGTGAATTCTTTTTACCACTCTTCATTTGTGCACTTCAGTTATTTGAAAAAAGTTGCTCTGGAGGAAGGAATGGGGATCATGTACCACCAACATAGGTTTGAGTGATTTTGGTGATACGAGCATTCTCTGGCCTACGGTCCACCGGTATGTACTACTAGAAAACTAGCTTTGTCAATTTTTAGTTGATATTTGAAAAAAATAGTTATTTGTAGAAAAAAACCATTTTTTAGCATTTTCGCCATGTGGGTTTGTAAAAAAATTACATTTTTGATATGGGTTTTTTGAATTACAAAATGGGTTTCTAGGATTTTTCAAAAAAATTTAAATCGCATCCCGAAATTTTTTTTATTTATTTATCACGCATTAGATAGATTGATTTGATAGATAGATAAATCGAGAGATTGCTATGATCAGATGATTTGATTGTAGGAGCACTTTAGTGTCCTCGAGTCCTAGGAGCGCTTCCCGAAGACATGGATGTTGATACCCTGCCTTAGCCAGGTGGAGCAAGACCACATTGACAAGTGTGGTTTATCTTCCCTTCTTGACATGCTCTGACCTTTGATAAACCAGGGATTATTGACGGCCTTAGCACAGCGTTGGCATAGCGAGCACAACACTTATCAATGGGCGAGATGACGGTGACACCCAAAGATGTATACCAGATACTGCACATCCTTGTGATAGGCGAGCTAGTGTATTACGATCTCAGCGAGCAGGGTGGGACAGATGCACTTTGTCGAGTGTTTGATGATGATGAGATAGGTGGATATGACATTGCATGGCAGGAGATGCTAGAGCTAAGTTATGCCACATTACCCAGTGTTCTTGTTGGATTCATTGGAGGTTTCCTTTGTCCTGATCATAGGTCAAAGGGATTATCTATTGGATGGGGCCATCTCCTTGAGTAGATGGTGACATAGGGGACCCGATTTACGTGGGGATCATGCATGCTAGCGCACTTGTATCATGACCTACATCGAGTTGTGTACCAGAGATCGGTTGCATTACCAACAGGGGTGACCGTTCTCTAGATATGGGTCTGGGAGCACCTGCCTATCACACGACCATTGGCTGATAGAGATAGACCTGTAGGTAGGCCTTATGCTGACGGGTATCCAGGCATCATTGTTTAGAGAAAGTTGGGCAAATTGGAGTATTAGCGATGAACACTAGATGATCTGGATATAGTGATATGGAGACCGTATAGAGATTGCGAGATTTGCCCCAAGGATGCATTCGAGATGCCATATGTATTTGTGACGTGATACCTGATTGGATCGACACCCTATGTTATCGAGTGATTCCTTTACATGAGGGTGTTGAGATAGTATGGTAGGGTACAGGGGATACCATAGGGTACAACTCATTATGCTCGCAGGAGACTAGATGTGGCTACTTGGGGGCCCTCTATTTCATATGACCAGGCGTGTGTAGAGTATCAATCATTGGGGCCATTGGATTGGGATTATCTTCCACATGTGATAGATAGCGGGAGGACAAATGAGTACACCATATATTGTACTATACACATGTTTCCAAGGCTGACATGTCCAGATGAGCTAGAGCTAGTTTTAGATGAGGATGATGAGAGGCTACGACACAAAGCTCCTAGATGATCGAGGGATGGTGAGGGGAGAGGAGGTGGGGGTGGAGATGATGGCAGACATGGAGGGGATGACAGAGATGGATATGGAGGAGACACAAGAGATCATGGTGTTGGAGATGATGATGGGGGAGATGATGATGGGGGAGATGGTCAAGTAGTGGCAGTGGTAGGCACACCGGGAGCAAGTAGTTCTAGATCAACTAGAGATGTATATATGTATTGGATGGCCTATGTGGTCAGATGGAGGAGAACAGGTCCAGTGGATCAGGGGCATCAGGTCCCAAACCAGGAGGTTCCCTAGGTTGAGTAGGTACCTATGGGAGTATCATAGGTTGAGCAGCCATAGGTAGAGGCACCTCGATGGATACTCATTAGGATGTCATCTCATCAGCAGGAAGCTCAGATTACGGACTTATAGGGTTAGGTTCAGCAAACTAGAGAGTTGAATAGCAGAGAGGGACTCTTAGATGGCCCAGCTAGAGGTTCTAATGCCTTCTCTCATGGTCAAGAGAGATGCAGCTAGGGATAGGTATCGGCAGGCTGAGATGCAAGTATAGATGTTAGGAGAGTCTCGTTTAGGCAAGGCTGCCCTGAAGATTGATGAATAAATGATGAACAGTTAGTACCAAACCAATACTAAGAGGGGGGGGGTGAATTAGTATAGGCAAAAACATTTCCTGAACCGATTTGACTACAAACACTGCACTTTGACTGGCAAGCACTAACACCGGTCTAAATCAGATTACTACCGGTAAGACATAGTGAGAATGTGAAAGACATAAACCGGTAACCCTTAGCTTTCCAAACAATCTAATACCTCATTTCCACTTCATCCTTATGCATAAACAAGTAATCTATCATCAAAAATATAATGGCTGCTAGTTCAACATATTTTACCAGTTTGACATAAAACACTAAACCATCACATGAAAGGAATCACACATGACACATTGATTTTTTCATGTGGAAACCCAACTGGGAAAGACCACGGTGGGGATGAATACCCACAAGCTACTCTTTGAACTCTTTTGAAGTCCGCTCTGTTAGGAGGCTAGTCCGGTTAAAGACTATTATAATAGGTTCTACTAGGAACTGATCCTACTAGGGATCACCCAGTTAAGGGATGGTTAAATACCCAGTTAAAGGTCAGAACCCTATTAAAGGTTACCTCACAAGAGGATTTGAAGAACTCATTGAATTGAGTCACCCTGTTAAAGGATTTACACAAAATCCTGTTAAAGCTACCCAGTTAAGGGATTTTTCAATTGCTGAAATGGTTAGAAGTCAACAGGTAATACACTGATTTGATAACAACACTCAATGCCAAGGCAGATCCACTTTAGCTCCTTTTCTTCTGCAATCACACTCTGCAGGTATCAACACACTTCTCTGGTCTGGAAAGAATCAAGTATCACTCATTGGGATACACACATAACATTTTCCAACAACTTCAAAATGAAAAACATCATCGACCTTATAGGAAATAGATAGGTCAGTATCATAAACCCTAAACCCTAAGCATTTATGTTTTACAATCCAGTCGGTTCAATCCTGACCGTTAATCACACTGCATCAAATACAATAGTCTTGAATAGATCTCAAGACGTCCTCCAACATTCATTCTTTGCCACTTCAGGAAGCTGATAACTCATCATGCGCTCTCCATCGTTTACAGAGACTTCGCACATTCCCGAGGTAGATAAGATCAATCTCCATGCAAGATCCTCAAGGAAATCCTTCACGTGCACAAGGCTGACATGGTAACACTTATCTAGTCTTCATTACAATGCTAACTCATCACAAGATGTCATCAGTTGAATCGCACAATCTTGGAATGCATCAACCGAAAAACCTGAAGCTGAGACTACCAACCGGTAGTCATGCCAAATGAAACCCCAATACAAAACTTCCATTTACTGGTTCTCATTCCAACATACTGGTTCACCTTGAACAAACATACCACTTCACTTTTTCACAAATACTGGTTTACATCATCATATTGATTCTCTTGCCAGTTTTCTTACTACAACATACTGGTTCATACTTCAGCATATTGACATCAATGACAACATACAATATCATCATGTCATCATGCTCTGCACATATGCCAACAAAGATGATGCGCTAGGCAGTCCAAGAGGCTGAGTATTACAAGACCTTATACTATAATATTGTTCCCACTGATCGAAGGGCTCCAAGATTTTCACAGCTGATCAGGAGATTGGGACAGAGCCAGTCTGAGAGTCAAGGAGTGAAAGGGCCACTTTAGAGAGATCCCCTAGGTGGGGATCTAGGTACAGGGGTATCATCTGGTGTTACTAGACCTTCCGCATCAAGACAAATTTTTGCTTCGTGTCCTAGTGGTCGCACTGACATGAGACATTGATCCATTCATGTACACACCTTTTGTGATGAGATATTGATGATTCCCACAATGTATATGTGTGATGTATCTCATATATTTTTGTGATATCATTGTACCTTGGACATTGATCTTTTTGATGATATGATATGCAGTCGATCCTATTTGCTCTACATGACCTATGAGATGATGGATGCATTTGATTTTCTATATGATTATGTTGTGCAATTACTTTCATGATGTATGCTTTATTTTCTATATGCTTATAGATTAGATGATGGATGCATACTTTTTATATGATGATGCAGTATTTACATGATGTTATGCAAATGAGAATATGTTTGGTGATGCTTATAAGTACTATGTGATGCATGTGCAATGCAATGCTTTCTATGTTTATGATATTTTTATGATTTTCTCATGCATGTTAATATGGGATGGATGCAATGATGTTACTTTATACGATTGGAGATAAAATGGATGTAATGCAATAATCTAACTACATGAATGAATGATTGGATTCTTTATATGAATGATGGCTTAGTATGCAATGGTTAAATGAGATGAACTAACTTATCATGCAAGATGAAATGAATTGATTATTTTTGTTACCGTCCAATGTACTCAATCACATAATAAGAGAGATAACACCATTTTGAAATCTTTGGCCTTGGAAAAGATGAGTGTTGTGATCCCATGAAAAATGAAATGCAAATCTACTTTAAAAAATGTAAATGCAAAATGAAATGCAATGTGGCGATCAGACCGGTTATGTGGTCATTGCTTTGTTTCATCATTGCACCTTTAAAAATGTGGGAAGTGAGTGCAAAAATCAATGGTATAATTTTTTGAACACAAAGTATCACTAAGAGGGGGGGTGAATCAGTGGTTCCTACACTTTTTAACTTCCAAATCAACTTCAGAACATCAGTTATTCACTTAAACACTAAACAATCAAACCAGTAGAACAAGAAAGAAAGCCAAGGAGATCATTCACATAAATGTAACTCTCAACACCAGATTTATGAGGAAAACCCAATGTGGGAAAAACGTCGGTGAGAAAAGCTATTTGAGACTACTTCTCCAATCCAGCCTCACAAGTAAAACACTGAATTACAAAGATTTAGGGCACCAGCCCAAGGAGCACCAACCCCTGCACTTTTAAGGAACCAACCCAAGGAGCACAAACCCCTGCACAAAGCTTCAACTTGGTGATGTATATTGAAATACTATTTGAATACAATTAAGGCTTCTTGTTGCAAATGAATTCTGCAACTCTTTAATCAAATAACTCACTGCCCGTTGATAGTCTTTTCTCCTCCACTGAATCTCACACTACCAGTTGTGAGATTACTTTCTCTGATTCTTGACCTCTATTATCTTTCTCTCTCTCTCTCTCACAGTCTCTCAACATACTATGTCACACTTGGATGTTGCCTTCTCTGCCACACCTTGCCGGTTTAGCTTAACTATGAAACTATAGTTATGTCGATAGAACCCTCTCACTGGTATGCTTGCTCTCTTACTGTGTAACTTTCTTAGAACTATTTCTAAGGCTATAAATTATTCTCTTTCACTTAATCTCTCTTTTCTCTTCCTCTTCTCTCCAGCATCAGATCGCTCTATCTCGAGCTCTCCTTTTTTTTTAACCATGATTTCTCGCCAAAAAGCAATTCAAACTTCAGAGCAGTTAGGGTTTCCTCTTCCTGACACAATATTCATGAGATCTGATCTAGCCTGTCTTAGATCAATAATTTGTCCTTCAAGGATGCATCTGTACATAGTTTCCATTATCAAGCGCATATTTGTTGAAAATAGCAATCTCAAACAAGATTTCTTGCCTTGAAATCTATCGACACGTAAAATGCTTCAGCTATTTCCTTTTCGAGGTTTCCCTGAATCAAATTTCCTTTGCATTGATCCATGCGGTAACTACTCCATGATCTTCCTCTGTCAATCTTTCTTCCTCGAGCTGCATCAATCAGTTATAATCCCGTGATTTGTGACTATTTCATTTATATCGACTGACAGTTTCACCAACTATGTCGATGGTTCTTTTATCAACTTCTGCCTATTTGCCACCTCGGCTCCACATGGCATCACCATGGTCAATCACTCTACTCATCGATACATAGTTGTTTTAAACTTGAACATTCAACAAAATCATACCGGTACACACCTTTACCAGTAAGGCCTTCTTCTTTTGCTAGCCGACAGTGCACATTATACCAATAACACATATTCACCTCCAATGGTTTGTGATAACTTTAACATTATGCCTCTTCATCATAAATAGGCAGCCAACTACTAGACCGGTTTATTGCTCAACATGTTAACACACACATAGTCTTCATCCTGGTTTATGCCTTATCGGTAAGCTTTCATTCTGTCTGCTCACTCTTATGTGAATTGACATCATGCCGGTTGACATCAATGCCAATTTAATGCCAAAATGCCAACAATCTCCCCCTTTGGCATTGATGTCAACTTCTTGCAAGACACTTCATACCAGTACATTTCTCCCCCATTGACACAATGACAAAGGGTACTGTGCACTCCCCCTTTGATCCATACCAATCTCCCCCTGAACCACATGAAGCCTTCCCAGACAAATGACACAACTCCCAACTTGTATCCGAGGTACTCAAAAGTGCTTACCAGTAATGGTTTGGTGAAAATGTCTACTACCTGTTCTCCAGTAGGGACATAATCCATCCTTACCTCCTGGACTTCAATCTTCTCTCTAAGAAAGTGATACTTGATAGTAATGTGCTTTGTTTTGGAATGCATGACTGGATTCTTTTCTATTTTGATTGCACTTGAATTGTCACACCAGATGAAAATAGGATTAGTGATGTCCACCTGTATGTCTTTGAGAGACTGCTTCATCCAAAGCATCTGAGAGAAGCATGTAGAAGCAGCAATGTATTCAGCTTTAGCAGTAGATATAGAGACCAGTCCTACTTCTTGTTGTGCCATGAGACCAACTGGTCACCTAGAAAGAATGCACTACCACTTGTGCTCTTTCGATCATCAATGCAACCTGCCCAATCAACATCAGTGTATGCTTCCAAGATAAAATCTCCTTGTTTAGGATACCACAAACCATAGCTGAGCATCCCTTGTAGGTACCTAAAGATTCTGCTAACAACATTCATATGTGATTGCTTTGGTGTAGCTTGAAATCTGGCCACCATGCATACTGCCTGAACTATATCTAGCCTTGAAGTAGTTAGATACAGTAGACTACCTATCATGGATCTATATAGAGTCTGATCCACCACCAGTGATTCATCATTCTTGCTCAATTTGTTGTTGGTCACCATGGGGGGTACTTACCAGTTTACAATCTTCTAGTTGGAATTTCTTCAACATCTCCTTTGCATACTTGATTTGTGAGATAAAGATGCCTTTATCTTGCTATAATATCTACAAACCAAGGAAGTAAGCCAATCCACCAAGCATTGACATCTCAAATTTTGACTGCATCTTATTAGCAAATTCTTTACAGAGGGTGTCCTTGTTTCCTCCAAAGATAATGTCATCTACATACACAACCATAATGATCATGTGGTTCTCATATTTCTTTATGTACAAATTGCTATCAACACTTCCCTTTTTGAATCCCTGCTCCTTCAGATACTGATCAAATCTTGAGTACCATGCTCTAGGAGCTTCCTTTAGACCATACAAGGCCTTCTTCAACTGACACACAAATGTCTCATCATCATGTAGCAGAAACCCTTCCGGTTGCTCCATGTAGACTTGTTCTTCCAAATTTCCATTCAGAAAGGCAGATTTTACATCCATTTGGTATACTTTATAGCCCTTGTAGGCAGAGTAGGCTAGAAAAATTCTAATTGCTTTTAATCTAGCTACCGGTGCAAATGTTTCTTCAAAGTCAATCCCCTCTACTTGAGAGTATCCTTTGCACACTAGTCTAGCTTTATGCCTAACAATATTACCTTCTTCATTCATCTTGTTCTGGTAGACCCATTTAGTGCCAATGATTTTCTTGTCTTCCGGTCTAGGGACTAATTCCCAAGTCTTGTTCTTCTCAATCTATTGCAGTTCTTCTTCCATGGCATCCATCCATTCTTGTCTTTTTCTTTCCTCATTGAATGTTTTGGGTTCAACTTCATTCATGAGGTAGAGGTTAACTTGTTCATCATTCTGAGAAAGTCTTCTTCTAGTTTGCACACCAACACTCTTATTTCTTGGAATTTACTCTTTCAGGTGATTCAACTGTACATACCAGTTGGGGGGCTTCTTGCATGCTTTTTCTAGTTTGATGTCTAACTAAGCTCCATCATCTTCATCACCAAAGTTATCATACTAGTTGATATGTGGTTGACATCCTTTATGCATATCCTCATCAACTCTTACATGCACACTCTCAACAACTCTTCTTAGTCTTTTGTTGTAGCATTTGTAGGCCTTGCTATTAGATGAGTAACCAAGGAAGATTCCTTCATCACTCCTGGAGTCAAAAATTCCTAGACCATCCATGTCTTTCTTGATAAAGCACTTGCTTCCAAATACCTTTAAGTATTTGACCGAAGGCTTCCGACCATACCACAACTCATAAGGTGTCATTTTGTCATTAGTCCTTAATTGAAACTGGTTCAAGGTATATGTAGCAATATGAACAACTTCCTTCCAATAAATGTCTGGCAGACTGGCCTCATTTAACATGGTTCTGGCCATCTCCTTGACTATCCTATTCTTCCTTTCTACCACACCATTTTGCTGTGGTGTCCTAAGAGCTAAGTATTGCCTTCTAATTCCATGTTTTTCACAATAATCTTCAAACTCATTTGAAGTAAACTCTCCACCCCTGTCCGATCTTAGGCATTTTAACCTGTACCCACTTTCTTTCTCCACCATCTTTCGAAAGATCTTGAATCTTTCAAATGCTTGTGATTTATCTTACAGGAAGGTGACCCATGTCATTCTTGAGTAGTCATCAATGAAGAGCATAAAGTATCTTTCACCTACAAGTGCTCTTGTTCTAGTTGGACAACACAGATCTGTATGCACGATTTCAAGTGGTCTTGAGGTTTTGTGCTCTTTTGTCCTAAAGATCACTTTAGTTTTCTTACCTTTTACACATTCATCATAAAATGTGTTTACTGGTTTGATGATGGGTGGAATATTCCTCACACACCCCTTTTTTCTTACTGCAACTAGGTTATCCAAGTTAATATGGCCTAATCTTCGGTGCCACAACCAACTTTCATCTACTTGTCCTATCATACATTGGGACTCATAGCATTCCTTAAGATTATAAACGTTTCCATCTTTTCTCTTTCCTTCTGCCACAACTTGACTAGTACTGTCTTTCTTTATCTAGCATTTGGTTGAGTCAAAGGTGAATTTGTAACCTTTGTCACACATCTGACTCACACTCAGTATATTGTTCTTAAGGCCTTCCACATAATATACATCATGTGCCTTCAATTTTCCATCAATGCTTAGATTTCCTTTTCCCTTTATCTCCAAACCTTACTAAACCACCATTCTAGTCTTCAAGTTTGATGAATTTCCTTTTGTCACCATTCATATGGTTTGAGCAACCACTATCTACAACCCATAGATTTTTCCTTTCAACATGTAAGGCAATCTGTACTATGAGACTTCATTCTACCTTTTCCTTTTCTTTCTCAACCCAAACTGGGTTGTCTCCTTCTTCTTGTCAGCTGCTATATTGTGCTCAAGTTCAGTTACCGGCTCTTGATCAGGATTTGTCTTCTTCTTCTTGATCTTCTGGTTTTTACATAACTTTTCTATGTGTCCAAACTCTTGACAATTATAGAATTTTTTATTTTCATTTAAGGGAACATCCTTAAAATTATTGTAGGGTACTAGTTTATTCTTCCTACAATCAAAACTCTTATGGCCATATCCATTGCACTGATAATAGACAACATTCATATTCCAAAGTTCATAAAATGGATTTCTAATTTCATAACTCAAAGAGGGCTTATTGACTAATCTACAATTAGCTATTCTATGCCCAAATTTGTTACACCAGTAATAGTAACCATGAAAGTTTGAAACATACCGGTTAGGTTGTTTTGGTCCTAAAAGGAATTGCCTGATTGGGGGTCTTCCCTTGATGTTGTTGAGTCTAGTGAATCCTTCACGATCAACTCTTGCATTTCTCCTTGGATCTGCATGTTGATATAAGAAGTGTGGCCTCTAGCTCATTGTTATGTACCGATTTGAGTGGCGATTTCCAACAACATCTACATATGTCTTTTTGTCGGTATCCTTGTCTACAATGAATGTCTTCTTTTCTTCACTTTTAATTGAAGAGGTGAACATTATTTCTTTGGTGGGTTTATCTTTGTGGGTTGAACTTTGACCTTCTTCAAAGCCTAGGCCACCAGTGTCTTTGGATTGCTTCTGTTTGCTCAACATCTTGTCTAAGGCCTCGGTGTTGCCTTCATACTTGCTCCTTATTTTTATTTCTTCCTTACTTTCTTCAAGTTCCTTTCTGATCTTTACTATTTCTGCTTCCAACTTTTGATGCTATTTTTCCTTCTTTGTCAGATCAGAGGCTGTAGCTTCACATATCCTCTTAGTTTCTACCCGTTGCAATTTCAAGTTAGATATAACTTGACTATACTCATCCAAGGATTGCTTCAAGAGACTTGTTAATATACTACAACAAGCTTAACCCTCTTGAGTTATCTTCTTGTTTTACTCAATTACTCAAGAGCACTGATAAGTTCACCTTCCAATTCCACTTTAGCCTCAATATCCTCCTCTTCCTCATCTTCATCAACTGGTTCACCAAGTGCCATGAAGAGGTTGACTTTTTTGTCATTCTCATGGTAATCAACTTCTAATGCATTTTATTCATTTGTTGTATTATCCTCAATAGTATATATATTGTTCTGATTCCGGTAGCCTCTCCTTCCTTGCTGGTAGTCATTTATTTCTCTATCTTTTTTGACATATTTTCTGAAATCTCTTGACTCATCTCCACTGGTTTCCTTGTGAGGACAATTAGCAGCAAAGTGTACTACCTTCCCATAGTTGAAACATTTAAGCGGTATCTTTCCTTTATACCAGTCGGTTCCTATTTTGAGCTTCCTAACAAATTTTTCTACTTCTGCATCCAGGTCTTCACTAGATTCTTCATGAGTAGCTACTTTTTTTCCCCTTTTTGGTGATGTTGAATGCTGCTTCTTTCCTTGAGGAAGTATCACTAATTGTTCTCATCTCATAGGCTATTAGTGAACCAAATAAATCATCTATTGAAAAAGTCTTCAGATCCTTGGCTTTTTCTATGGCAGACACCTTAGTATCATACTTGGGTGTGAGAGATCTAAGTACCTTCTTGACAAGAATCTCATCTTCAATCTCTTCTCCAAGTCCTCTAATAATAGTATTCACAGTTTCATCAAATCTATGAAGATAGTCTGCAATATTTTCAACATCTTTCATTTTGATGCTTTAAAGTTGGCCCCTCAATGCTTACAACTTGGCTTCTTTGACTTTTGCATCAACTTCAAACAACCTCTGCAATTTGTCCCAAGTCTCCTTTGCTGAAATACAGTGCATGACTTTGACAAATTCATTATTAGATAGTCCACTCAAGATAGAATGTTTGGCCTTTGCATTATTCTCATACTCCTTTTTGGCATCCAAATTAGTGGGAGGAACATTAGGAACAACATACCCATTCTTGACAGACATCCACATATCAAAACCCAAGGAGGAAATATAGGTCTCCATTCTTCTGCTCTAGAAGGCATAGTTGGTTCCATCAAACATGGTGGCTTTTGAGGAAGAAGCCTCATTTCTTGCCATTATGTTCAAAGTCTAGAATCTACCCAAGGTTTAAAGATAACCGAGAACCTATGCTCTGATACCAATTGTTGAACACAGAGTACCACTGAGAGTGGGGGTGAATCAGTGGTTCCTAAACTTTTTGACTTTCAAATCAATTTTAGAATATTAGTTATTCACTTAAACACTAAACAATCAAACTGGTAGAACAAGAAAGAAAGTCAAGGAGATCATTCACACAAATGTAACTCTCAACACTAGATTTATGAGGAAAACCCAATGTGAGAAAAACCTCAGTGAGAAAAGTTGTTGGAGACCACTGCTCCAATCTGGCCTCACAAGTAAAACACTGAATTACAAAGATTTAGGGCACCAACCCAAGGACCACCAAGCTTTAACTTGGTGATGTATAATGAAATACTATTTGAATACAATTAAGGCTTCTAGTTGTAAATGAATTCTACAACTCTTTGATCAAATAACTCACTGCCGGTTGATAGTCTTTTCTCCTCCACTGAATCTTGCACTACCAGTTGTGAGATTACTTTCTTTGATTCTCAGCCTCTATTATCTTTCTCTCTCTCTCTCTCTCTCTCTCTCTCATAGTCTCTCAACACACTGTGTCACACTTGGATGCTGCCTGCTCTGCCACACCTTGCCAGTTTATCTTAACTGTGAAACTATACTTATGCTGGTAGAACTCTCTCATTTGTATGCTTGCTCTCTTACTCTACAAATTTATTAGAGCTATTTCTAAGGCTATTAATTCTTCTCTTTCACTTAATATCTCTTTTATCTTCCTCTTCTCTCCAGCATTAGCTCGCTCTATCTTGAGCTCTCCTCTTTTTTTTACCTTGATTTCCCACCAGAAAGTAATTCAAACTTCAAAGCGGTTAGGGTTTCCTCTTCCCAACACAATATTCATGAGATTAGATCTAGCCTATCTTGGATCGATCACCTATCCTTGAAGGATGCATCTGTACACGGTTTCCATTATTCAACACATATTTGCTGAAAATAGCAATCTCGAACAAGATTTCTTGCCTTGAAATCTGTTGACACGTAAAACGCTTCTGCTGTTTCCTTTTCGAGGTCTTCCTAAATCAGATTTCCTTTGCATTGATCCAAGCGCCAAATACTCCCTGATCTTCCTCTGTCATTCTTTCTTCCTCAAGCCACATCGATCAGTTACAATCTCGTGATTTGTGGTTATTTCATTTATATCAACTAACAATTTCACCAACCGTGTCGATGGTGGTTTTATCAACCTCTGCCTATTTGCCACCTCGGCTCCACATGGCATCACCATGGTCAATCACTCTGCTTACTGATACATAGTCAGTTCAAACTTGAACATTCAAAAAACTCATACTAGTACACACCTTTACCGGTAAGGCCTTCTTGTTCTGCTAACCGGTAGTGCACATTATAGCGATAACACATCTTCACCTCTAGTGGTTTGTGATAACTTTAACATTCTGCGTCTTCATCATAAACAACCAGCCAACTACTAGACCAGTTTATTGCTCAACATGTTAACACACACATAGTCTTCATCCCAGTTTATGCCTTATCGGTAAGCTTTCATTTTGTCTACTCACTCTTATGTGAATTGTCATCATGTCAATTGACATCAATGAGAATTTAATGCCAAAATGCCAACATAATTGAACCATTATGACCTAAGCACTATTTTCCTAGGTTTTGATGTTACAAGTTATCACAAGCATCGAGGTATAATTGAACCATGATGACCTGAGTGTTGCTTGCGTAAAACAGGTAGCATTAACCATTTATATATGCAAGTCAGAAATGTCTACTATGATACTCTGATGATCATGTCCTGAGACAACTTTGCACATATTATCAATAAATTTACAGACAACAAACAAGAAAATATCATGTTCCTTCCTTATTCCTCTAGTCAAAGACATCTTGGAGTCACTCAGAAATCATGATAGTGAAAAATTAAGATAAAATAGTTGAACCATTATTGTCAAAGTGTTAAAATCATTAGTCAAAATATATCATCCATTGATATGTATTTGTCATGTTTAGACTGATATGTGATAGTTGATGGTTGACAATTTAATCTTATGTTTAATGTTGGATGTGTCTCAGTTTTTTGTTTGACCAGTGTTGCCTAATGATTATTTTACCTATTTGATTAAGCTCAAAACGATGATAATTTCACCCCCAACTAGGTTCAGGATTTTGCCCCTAGTCTAGAAACAAACTTTATTATGATATATACAATGATCCAAACCATGACGAGAAATCACCTACGATGCCTGCGCATGTACAAAGGCTTTATTATGGATATGAATAGCGCTGATGGAAATGAATACAAGAAGAAGGATGCATGAACCAATAGATGGAAGAGCTAGCTGATAGATAGAGCCTATTTGCCAGGTTTTCACCATCTATTTTTATTGCACTTTTTCTCATTTTTGGTTTTTTTTTCATTGTTTTTCACTATTTTTGTATTTTCTGCTTTTTCACTATTTTTGGATTTTCTGTTTTTTCACTGTTTTTGGATTTTTTGCTTTTCATTGTTTTTGGATTTTTTGCTTTTTCCCTATTTTTGGATTTTCTGCTTTTTCACTGTTTTTGGATTTTCTCTATTTTTTTAGACATAAAACTTCTTCAAATGCATGCTGTTGATGGGTTCCTCGAGCTGATCACCATCCTATGTTGATAGCTAATATGCTCTTGACCCAAATACTATTGGGACGACAAACGAACCTAACCAATTTGGTTCAAACTTCCCTTTCTTTTCTTGATCCGATTGGTTTCGTGGACTTTCCTTTAGTACTAGTTCCCCAACTTGAAAGGCTCGTAGTTTGACCTTGTGATTATAACTTTGGCACATTCTTTACTAATATACCTTTAAATGAGAAAAGGCATTTTGTCTTCATTCATGGATCAATTCTAACTCTTGCAATCTAGAGACTCATTGTTCTTCATCTAGGATAAGGCCTTTCAATGATACTCATAGAGAAGGTATCTCTACTTCTATTGGCAGTATTGCTTCTGATTCATAAATAAGAGAGAAAGGTGTGGCACCTGTTGTTGTGCGGATACTGGTACGGTAGGCCCATAGAGCAGGGTTCAATTGAATATGCCAATCTCTTCCAGCATCATTCACTATCTTTTTGAGGATTTTCAAAATAGTTTTGTTTGATACTTCTACTTGCCCATTCCCTTGTGGATAGCAGGGTGTAGAAAGTCTGTGTTGGATATTGAATTTCTCATATAGCTCTTATACGTCCTGATTCTTGAACAATCACCCATTATCAGTGATAATGGTCATTGGTATTCCATAGCGACATATGATGTAGTTCAAGATAAATGCAACAATTTGTTTTCCTATGATATTTATGAGAGGTACTGACTCAATCCATTTTGTAAAATATTCTCTAGCTACAAGGATGAATTTGTGACCATTGGATGAAGAAGGATTTATCTTTCCTACTAGATCAAGACCCCATTGGCAGAAAGGACAAGATGTTTCCAAAGCATGAAGTTCTTGTGTTGGTGCATGAATCAAATTCCCATGGATCTAACATTTTTTGCATGTTTCTATCTAAAAATAATCTCATTCCATAGTTGGCCAATAATAGCCCAAGCATATGAGTTTTTTTGAAAGGGTAAGACCACTTCAATGAGTGCCACAAATGTCATTATTGACTTCATTTAAGGCCTTCTCAGATTCTTCTTGTTCAAGACATCTTAAAAGAGTACCGTTCAGACCTCGTTTAAACAGGGTATTCATGACAAGAGTATAATGGGAGGATTGACGAATAAAGTTTCTGTTTTGATTTTTCCTATGGCCAAACTTATCTTTCCTACTAGATCAAGACCCCATTGGAAGAAAGGACAAATATGAGCAGGGTAAAACAACCCTTCCACCAAGAATTTATAACAATCTTGATTTTCCTGTGTCTGAAGTAGAGAAGCAAGTGTTTCCATGGCATCTGCTGCTTTGTTGTCATTCCTTGGAATTTGCTCAAAAATGATTTCTACAAAATACTTCTTGTAATCATCTACCATATTTTATAAGGCATGAGTTTGTCATCCTTTGTTTGGTAATCGTCATTAATTTGATTGATGATGAGCTGAGAGTCTCCAAAGACTTGAAGTTGTGTAATGTTCCATTCTATAGCCATTTTGATACTTGTAACCAAAGCTTCATATTTTGTTGTGTTGTTGGTGCATAGAAAGATTAATTTGTACGCTTTTGGAATTGTATGACCTTGTGGTGTGATGAATAGAATGCTTTCTCCTAATCCATGTTGTGTCCCATTATTGATGCCTTCTCCTAGACTGATATTCGGGTGAGGTATTATAAGATTTGGATCTAACCTTGGAATGTTTGCATATGACCAGATAAGATTGATTTGCCATCTTTTGAAGGGTTCCAAATATTTCTGCCCTTCATGTTTTGATAGAGAGATTATTGGATGTAGATCAATTGTGCCAATGGTAACTGCTTCTGTTGGTTCTATGAGCATAAATGACCTCTCTTAATAGTATTCAAGTAAGGTGTCAAATCTCCCATCTTTTGGCGCCTCAAGGAGGTTTTCACCATTAGATGCGTTCCTTCTTTTTACTTTTTCCTGATCTAATGTTTCCAAGAAATGGTTTTCAGCATTAAACTTGATATGGTTTTCTTTATTTTCCTTTCTGAGACTAGGAGATTTGGCACCCACTTGATTGGAAGATGCGTTGGTGAAATCCCTGGTGGAAGTTGTTGCGGGTTTGATTGTATCGAGATATAAGGATATGGCATGGTCATTAGGAAAAGTAACAATGGTAGTATGTCTTTCATTTTCCCAGTCCATAAGTTCAGGGTGGATTAGAGGTAAGGGGTCCTCAGGTTGAGATGTTTCGAGGGTATTTAGGGTCATGATAGAGATCTCAAAGTTTTTAATATGTACTTCAATGTCTAGAATGATACTCTTGTCAGAATGAGCTCTTGCAAGTAGCTCTCAATCATCCTCGATTAAGTCCAAGTCAACCAAATGTGATCCTGATTCAAGTGGGCTAGTTCTTAACATTTGTCTTGTATACATGTGAACTATATTGACACCTACATCTTCTTCATCCTTTTCAATTTCAAGTTGCTCTTGTTTATTTTTCCATGATAGTAAATATTCTTCGTTCCCTCGATCTCTTAGATGCATTTGTTTTTCCATGCTTGCCAAAGTTTATGCAAATGATTGCTCCTTGGATTGTGTGCTTGAAGATGATGCCTCTCTATTATGTGGAACAATGACCTTTGAGCTGGTTTTGGATTACTACAACACTATAATGGATTTGAGTTTGTTGAGATCGTGATTTCCTACCCATTGTATGGAAATTTTAGGCATTGATGACATGTTGATGGAATAGCCTATATGTCATGTATCCATGGTCTTCCCAAGAGTATGTTGTATGTTAAGTCCAATTATACAACTTGGCATGATGTGTCTTTATGCAAAGGTCCCACTTTGATGGGTAATATCACAATTCCTTTAGAGGGATGCTCTTCTTCATCATATGCTTTGAATGTGATATTTTTCTGGGGATCAACTGCATTTTCTAAATAACCTAGAGCATAGACAAGACTTAATGAGCAAATGTTTAAGCCAACTCCCCCATATATTAGGACACATTTAACAAGCATTCTTTGAATGCAAACTTCAATTTGCAAGGGAGCATTATGTTGTAAGGAATCAATGCTTAGATATAAAGGAGATGGGTTTTGAATACGATCCTCTGAAATAGGTTTGATGGTCATTATAGATATCCCTTGGGGAACTTTATCCTTGGGTGTACTATTTTATGAGGATGCTATGGAAGGTTCTTGCAAGTTTTTAAGAGGTGTAAGAATAGATGCCTTTCGAGAGTCAATTTTCTTATGGGGGGATGAGCCATTGCTAGACATAGGTGCACAATTTTGATCTTCCTCGGGAAAATCCTTTAGGGATCTCTTTAAGAGTTGCATAAAAGAGCCACCTTTCTTTGGAGATGTATTTTAATCTTTGTGAGGTTTTGACATAGTTGGATTTTGATTTTGGACTTGTTTGATTTCTCTGATATGTTGGCATGTTATGTCTTCTTCTTGTATTTTGCTTTGGTATTCTCTGATATGTTGACATATTTGATCTTTCATCTCTGTGCTCTAGTTAAAACGGGCATACACGTGTGTTGAATATTGTGCAAAGATTGAATTGTCTAGAAGGTGTTTCGATAAGTGACCAACTGTCAATGTAGGTATGATAGAGTGATAAGACATGAAAAGATAATTCAAGTATTTGTAGATTTGTAAGTTTTTTGATCTTAGTTTGGAGTGCAATGATGATTTTGATAAAATCAAGTCCAATAGGAATGATATATCCTACGATGTGGGACAAGGTTATCCTGATCAAACATTGTAGTTTCATGATAGAGGATGATAGATCCTGATGAGAAACTATGTTTTGAGTGATCAGTTTATCAAAGAAGGTGTGATGTTGCACTTTGAGATGTTAGATCTTAAACTTTTTGGAGATGAATACTTGAGAACCTTAGTGTGTCTTGCTTTGAATCTATTTTGACAGAAGATAACCTGATTGAGTGACCCAAGAAGATGACCTAGTCTCTATGTTTGACTGTTTGAGAAATGGGTTGTTTTTGTTTTCTGATTTTGATGTAGTTTTCTAGAAATGCTAATAAAATGACCAGAAACACTACTATACTAACCAAAAATGCTGCTATATGGACCAGAAATGCTGACAAACTGACGAGAAACGCTAACAACTAACCGAGAACACTGCTATACTAACTAGAAACGCTGCTATACTAACCAGAAACATTGCTATACTGACCAGAAATACTGACAAATTGACCAGAAACGTTGCTATACTGACCAGAAACACTGCTATATTGACTAGAAACATTGCTATATGGACCAGAAACGCTAACAAAATGACCAGAAACGCTGATAAACTGATCGAGAATGCTACTATACTGACCAAAAATGTTGCTATACTGACTAAAAACATTGACAAACTGACCAGAAATGATGCTATACTGACCAAAAACACTGCTATACTAACTAGAAATGCTGAAAAACTAACCAGAAATGCTAACAAACTAGCCGAGAACGCTACTATACTAACCAAAAATGCTGACAAACTGACTAGGAATGCTAAGGAACATACCAAAAATGCTATTCTGTAGTGCAGTGACTCTAAAGTTCAAAACAATGATGTTTAGACTCGGCAAATTGGGTGTTTGAACTTAGGAGATTGTTGTTTTGATCTAACTTTTTTTATTTTCAGACTTAGATAATTGATATTTAGACCTAGAAAGTGCATACTAGGAGATCTAGTGTTGAAACATGAGCAATTTCACATTCAAACCAAAACAGTTGTTGTTTAGACCAAGAGAGCTGACATTTAGACTAGAAGAGTTGATTTTTAGACCAAGAGAGCTGATGTTTAGACCAGAAGAGATGACGTTTAGACCAAGAGAGCTGACGTTTAGACAAGAAGAGCTGACGTTTAGACCAAGAGAGCTGACGTTTAGACCAGAAGAGCTGACGTTTAGACCAAGAGTGCCGATGTTTAGAACAAGAACTCTGAAGCTTAAACTAGTGATGTTAGAACTTAGACAAATGGTTATTTTGACCCCAAGAGTAAATGTTTAAAATGAGAAAATTGATGTTTATACCTAGCAAGCTCAACCTTGGAGAGTTAATGTTGAAATATGAGAAAGTTAACATTCATACCAAGAGAGCTGACGTTTGGACCGAAAGTGTGATTGTTTGGACTGAAAGAGCTACTGTTTGGACTGAAAGTGTGACTATTTGGACCGAAAGAGATAATGCTTGGATTGAAAGTGTGACTATTTGGACCAAAAGAGATAATGTTTGGACTGAAAGTGCGACTGTTTAGACCAAAAGAGCTAATGTTCGGATTGAAAGTGCGACTGTTTGGACTGAGAGAGCTATTGTTTGGACTGAAAGTGTGACTATTTGGACTGTAAGTGCGACTGTTTAGACTGAAAGTGTGACTATTTGGACCGTAAGTATGATTGTTTGGACCGAAAGTGTGACTGTTTGGACCGTAAGTGCGACTGTTTGGACCAAAAGTGCGACTGTTTGGACCAAAAGAGCTAATCTGCTCTGAAACTTGTATATTTGACAATTTGAAGTTTGAGTTTGCAATTTTTGTTGTATTTCAATGGATGATATCTTGACTTGACTTACAAACACAGAAATCAGATTGTATTTTTATCCCAAATGACATATAAAGTGTATGCTCAAGAAGGTTTAAAGAAAGCCCAAGTTTTCATGGGTTTTGAACAATTGAAAACACATCATTCAGTCTATCCTAAGGAGATTGGCTTCATTATTAGTTCTTAGCCCACACTTGGTACCCTATTAGCTCACACAGCCTTGTCACCCCCTAAAGGGTGCCCATGTTTTTGCCTTTGCAAGAGCTAGTGGAGTCCCATTATGAGCCTAGCATTAAGATCTCAAAAGGGGAGTTCACACATACGCTTAAGAGGGACATATGGTGAGTATCTTAAGGGGAGATTCTTCCCCTCCATGCACTAAGAATTTAATAATGTTTAGAGGTAAACTGGGTAGCTTCTAATTTTAATTGGAACTAGTAAGGGATCTGTTCAGCACCTCGGGGTATAAAATCAATTAAGAGGTCTCCTAGCCTTGAAAACCAAGGTTTGATATACCCAAAGGTATGGAGGAGAGCTATTCCTGAGCACTGTCATTAACTTGATTTTCATCAAATTATGTTTATTTTATAGTGGGTTGAAGTACTTGGTGTTAGCCGTTCCCACTTGGGTCATTCCCCTCTCACTGGCCTTAATGGATTTGGCTTTATAGGCTCCTTGGGAGGGCAGGCCCACTAAAGATATGCACTATTGAAAGGAAAAGATAAGTCTATCTTTCTAATCACCTAAGAAAGGTGAGAGCATACTCACCTATCATCAAAACACATAAGACATGTTTGTTCATTTCCTCTGTAATTAGTCTATGTGCCTAATTTATCAAAAATAAGTGCAAAATCCTGTGACTGCAAACAAAGTTAGTAGTTTATATTGAATTCTTTGACTACGAAATGGTTTATGACTCCGATCTTTCATAGTGAAATAAGTACCTGTAGAAATAGGCTCGGGAAAATGATAGTTGAGAAGCAGAAATGAGAAATTCAAAATACAACATTAGAAAAATCAATGAAAAACTGAAAAGGCCATCAAATTGACCAAGAATGCCATCATATGTGCCAATAACATTGCTACATTGACCCAAAATGCTATTTTGAACACCAGAAATGCTGTAGAATTGACCAGAAGCACTACATAATTGACCAGAAGTGCTACAAAATTGACTACAAGCACTGTAAAATAGACCAAAAATGCTAAAGTACAGACTGAAAGCACTTAAGTATAGAAAAACATAAAAATAGAGTTGATAAATCTCCCAAAAAATCCATTTGAGGTGCCGGAACACTACAAAAGAGGCCAAGAACGTGAATCTGGAACCCAAGAGAGCTAATCTGTGTGCTGAAAGAGCTAATCAACCTATTAATGAGATTTCCTGCAAGAAAACTCGTTAAAGATCAAAGGGCCTAGGTCCCACGGTGGGCGCCAATTAATGTGATGCTAAAAATGTGGTATATAAGAAAGGCATACACATATAATGAGACAAAAAAACATAATGAAAAGCTTAATTGAAAACTAAATTAAAGATGCAAACCATAAACCTTCCTTGAAATGTCTCATTTTCCTCTATTCTTGAGGACCTTGAAGGTGTTGGATTGGTTGGCTCTCAGTGGAGAAATGACCTCCAAAGTGGCAACCCAAGAGTTTAGTAGCTACTTGATCATGATTGATTATACACATGATATGAAATGAAATGCTATGATTAATCCAAAATGCTAATTACTAGATGATTGAAATGAAAATTCCTATAGGAATGATGCTGAAAATATGAATGCAAGGATCCTTTTTGCTCCAAAATGGGGGATATTTATAGGAATTCCAAGGCCAAAGTTGAGGTGGCAGGAATCAACGATACAGATCTGATCTAAAGATATCAAGGGCCAAGATTGAGGAAGTTGGAGAAGAGGTTGGAGGAAGGGACATTTGTCATCTCTGTGGTGACAAGTGTCAAGGAGCCTTTCTCATGTAAGGGCAAGTGTCCAAGGGGGGAGACATGTGGAAAAAGTGCCATGTGTCTCAAGGGGAGAATATCCACACCATGGGAGATTAGGATAAGGAGGTTAGAATGTGCAAGATAGGATAGGGTTAGTTCAACCTAGGGTTAGGTGGAATGGGTTAGGTTACAGGATGGTTAGGTTAGGTGGTTAAAAGTTAGGAGCCATGTGCTCATTTGAATTTAGAAATTCAAATAATTTGGAAAATGATAATTAATCTCAACAAACTTGAGTTTGTTAATTTGAATTAGGGATTAGAAGAATTGATTTATATGGGGTTGAGTTAATTAATTTAGAATTAATTAATCAAAGAGGGATATGAAATGAACTATATAAATACATCATGTAGATTTATTTACTAGTAGATGAATAGAGAAATTAATCAAATTTCTTGTGAATTCAATTAATTGGGAAGGGGGATTAATCAAATAACTGAGTATTTAATTAACTATCTTCAGACCATTTTTGGGTGTATACACCTTCCCAGAGGGTTAAAGCCTTCTAGGTCATTATAATTTGATCAGTGAGCTCTAGGCAGTGTGCTTGAATGCATATACATTCCCCATTGTAATATTTACACATACTACTACAGAGTATCATCTCATTGTGGGTAGGTTCCCACCATGTTTTTCCCTTAACCGAGTTTTCCATGTTAAAAATATTGGTGTTATGTGTGTTGTTGTTATTGTTGTTATCTTTCTTTTTGCTGCTGTTGATCAGATTTGAGATTGTGCTTAATTGATTTAATCTGATGAAAACTAGTTCACCCCCCTTCTCAATTTTTGTTCTTGTTGTTGCCAACAAGCAGTATCAGAGCTAGATCCTCCTGAAGAAGCTTAACTACTTGAGGAGATCTGAGATGGCAGCTTATGTGATTAAGAAGGAGAGTCATAGATTTCATGGAAATAATTACTGTCTGGAAGGACCAGATGAAAGTTCATTTGAAGTGTCTTGGTGAAGAATATTGGAAGATTACAAAGAATTTTTATAATATTCCTTTGAATGGACCAGTTACTGTTGATGAGATCAAGGAAGCTGAACAAAACATAAGAGCTAAGGAAGCATTGCTGAGTGCTTTGACCGATTCAGAGATGACAAATGTGGTGGGACTTCAGATAGCACATGAGATATGGAAAAAGATTGAGGTCTTGCATAAAGGAGACGCACAAGTTAAAGTTGCTAAATTGCTGAGTTTGAAGAGAAAATATGAAACATTAAAGATGGGAGAATATGAGAACATAACTTCCTTTATAGATAAAGTGAATGATCTTGTTATTAACATCATATGTGCAAGTGGAAATTTTGAGGAAGATGAGATTTTTGCTAAGGTATTGAGATCCTTGCCTTATGCTTATAAAGCTATAGTTGCTACTATTGATGAGATCTAGAGTGTGACTACTATGACAAGAGATATGTTGGTTGGTAAGCTGGTTGCATTTGAGTTGATTGAATTTGGAGAATCACATGGTAAATCTAAGATTACATTTAAAGTCTCTATATCTGGGAAGCAACTATATGATCTAGGAGAGAGTTTGTCTAGGGTTTCAAGATATGAAAGAGAGATGAGAGAGATGGAAGAATAGGAGAAAGAGTTGGATGAGCTTGAAGCACTTATTGCTTGGAGATTGCCTAAGGGAGCCAATAAGTATGATGAAAAGTTACCTTTGAAATTTTTTTTTTGTAATAAGATATGACATTTTGCTTCTAGGTGTCCTGAAAGAATGTCTAGGTATGATAAGCATGAAATACATGATAGATATAAGAATCATGATAAGCCCTACAATCGCTATTGGAAGTACAAAAATTAGAAGAGATGCTATTTTCCTTCTTATCAAGGTGTGACAGATGAAGAATCGAACAATTGGAATTTAGGAGACAAGTTTGTGTTTATTGATATCAAAGAAGATGATCCTATACCAGTGAAACCTACAAGCTGCATTGTTGAGGAGAAAGTTTTGGCTGCTAAGATTGAAGAGAAAGATGAGTGGGTAATTGACAGTGGTTGTACACATCATATGATAGGTGATAACAGTAAATTTGTGAATATGGAAAGGTATGATGGTGGTATAGTAATATTTGGAGATGATAAACCTTACATGATTCATTGTAGAGGTTCTATATCTTTTGATTGTAAGAATAACATTGATGTTGTTTTATATGTTGAAGGATTAAAGCACAATCTTCTGAGTGTTGGACAGATGGTTGACAAGGGATATGATTTGCAATTCAAGAATGGTAAATGCAAAATTTTGAATGCCTCTGGTGTAGAGATTTCAATAGGGACTAAAACTAAAGGTAATATCTTTCATTTGAATGTTGGTGAGAAAAGTTGTTTGATTTCTCAAATAGATGAAAGTTGGTTGTAGCATAGGAGGATGTGTCATGTTAACTTTGAATGTATGGTAAGGATAAGTTCTACTCAAGATGTTAGAGATTTGACTAAGATTATGAAGCCCTCTAATTCGGTATGTGCTAGGCCCCCTACAATTTTCATTTAGAATGTTCACGCTTGCGGGTTGCCTTTTGGTGTCTTTATTTCTTTCGGGTCTTTTTACCTTATCATTTTGAACCAAAGTGGTTGAACTTTTAAAAACAGTTCAATAGGTTCAAGGTTCAAGGCATGTTTTAAGAAAATGTCTCTAGCGGCCTTTATCTCCACTAAAGCAAGCGCGTTATTGTTATGCATTTTGAACTTTGAACCTGTGAACCTTTTTGGTTCAAGGTTCAAAACATCTTTTTTTTGTGAGTCGCAGCTATGTAATTCAGTGGTGATGGGAAAACCACTGTTGATGAGCACCTGAATGTATTCAATGTGGCTTGTGGGATAATAGTTGTTCAACATGAGGATGTTTCCATGAGACTGTTTGTCCAAACACTAACTGGAGTAGCAGCTGATTGGTTCTATCACCTACCAACTGGTGTGATAACTAATTGGCAGGACTTGAAAATGAGGTTTGAGGCAAGATTCAAAGTGGCTGAAAATGAACACTCTCTTTTGGCTCAATTGGCCCAATTAAAGAAAGAGATTCCATATTCTATGAGGGACTTTGTAGCAAAATTTGATAAGATTGTACATAAAATTCCAGTCCATCAAAAACCCTCGGATGACAATCTGAAGTGATTTTTTTATAAATTCCATGCCTTCAGAAATAGGTTCCTTGATCCGTATGCAAAGAGTTTCAAATCTAAGTGATGCTAAAACACTTTTCGTTGAGTTGGAAGATGATCTAATCACTATAGGGAAATAGAAAAGAGAAGTATAGATACCCAATGATCAACCTTCTACTTCTTCTAACCCTATGATCCAAAGACTGATGAATGATGTGATAACTCTTAAAAGACAATTACCTAAAGCCATTACCTAGGAGAAATATAAATGAGTCCTTGCATATTGGAAACAAATCTTTGCAATTAATCCCTACCCAACAAATATTGGCAATTGAGGCACCACCACCTAAGGGGAGTATGTATGTTTTTCATCTAACAGATGAACATGATGGTAGTTCTCATCTTGAGATGGTGCGTTATGCACAATTGATGAATTCTAAAGAGATCTCAAATGAATGGAGTGAAGAATAATCTTTAAAGCAACTTGGCAACTCTGAAATCCACTTCCTAGAGTACGAGTGAGATTCATAAAAAGGAGGTGACATTTTGGTTACTTTAGAAGATCCTTCATGTGTTGTACTCACAAGAAATCAACAAAATGTAAAACCTCAGGGTGCCTCTTCATCTGAATTTCAAAGGTAAGGAGATTGTTTCAAAATTTCATAACAATGATCAAAAACTACAAGAGTCCCCATTGGTAAGGTCTGTTGAAAAGGAAAGTTCATTTGATATTGTAGAATTTTGCAAATCCTCCCAAATTCAAATTACACCTGCCAAGTATCTTAAGTTAAATCACAAAGAACCGGATAGGCTTGTTCAGTTTGTAAAAGTAAATAATATGTTACAAGATAATGGAACAAAACAATCAATAAATGCCACATTGTCTTCCTACAATGATGTATCAACTTACCTTGTTTCTCATGAAAGGACCCCTAAAATAACTACCCTCCAAACAGATGATACTTTGTCCGCCCTTGAGTCAAAACCTAAGCCCTTTTACATATCATTATTTATAAATGGTCATAAATTGAACAATTGTATTATAGATTCAGGTGCATCTGATAATATAATGCCCTCTGTAGTAGCTAAAGTGTTGGGGTTATCCTTGATGAAAAATTTTGGCAGATGTTACTCTATAGATTCAAAATAGATTCCCCTATTGGGACAAATTAAGGATGCTCAAGTAGTTCTTGCCACCCACCCGAATAAAATAATCAAGCTGACTATTCTAATAGTTGACATCCTAGCTAGCTATGGCATGTTGCTAAGTCATACATTTTGTAGAGACTTAGGAGGAGAAATTAAAATGGATTGGTCTCAAGCCACAATTCGTGTAGGAAAACAATGACTCATTCTGTAGCCTGAACCAAAGTCTAAATTCACTGTTTTTCTTTCTGATGATCCAAGGCCCCAAATTTTGTATCATGAATGTCAATTCGGAAACTACATGATTTTTTTCTGATAATGAGGTAGTGGGAGGTCCATCATAGCCAAAGGGAGATGAAATTTTGTGGTTAATGGAGTTTGATGGAAGTTGTGTAGCGACAGGTTCAGGCATAGGGGTAGTGTTAATTCTGCCTTCTGGTAATCATATCCCTTTTTCTTTTAAATTGGAGTTCAAGAAAACCAACAATACGGTTGAGTATGAGGCTTTGTTATTAGGTTTAGCTGAAGCCAAGAAACTGGGAGTAGAACTTCTACGGGTCAAAGGAGATGCTGAATTGATTGTAAAACAAGTCAGAGGGTTGTTTAATGTAAAAAATGAAAGACTGAAACACTACCGAAATAGATTTTGGGATGAAATCGAAGATTTTGATGTATTTTACATTGAGGCAATTCCTAGAGAACAAAATTCAAAAGAAGATTCGTTAGCCATGTCAGCTTCCTTATTGATTCCACATCGTGAATTTGTTGATGATACGAGTAGAGTTAATATATCAGCCTAGTGTTCCAGATAACTCTAAATCCTGGCAAGTATTTGAAAATGATAAACAAATTAATAATTTTATGCAATGTGTAGAAACATTTTCTACTACATATTTTGAAGGTTCAAATGCAGAGTGTAAGGAGTTTTCACCAGAATGGGCCAAGGAGTTGACTGATGGAGTTATGCAATTAAAAGGGAACAAGATTCCTAAAGGGTTGGTTTCATTAGAGTGTCTATTCGATCGTCATGATGTTGACAAGAAAAACAGAGGTGACAAGTCTCCTAAAGTTCAAGATGTTGGAGGTTACAAAAGGATTAACATTGGCACTCAAGATGAGTCCATATATATGAATTTGGGAAAATATTGTATACTCGCAGAAAAAGGGAGGTTTACTAGTCTCATGTTGGAGTTCAAAGATGTATTCGCTTGGTATTATGATGATCTAAAGAATTTCAGAGATGGAAAATTTCAGCATCAAATTCCCCTGAAACCTAGAGTAAGTTCTTTTTGACAAAAGCTTAGAATCTTCAAACCTAAAGTAGCTAAGGCCATATTTCAGGAGGTAGATAAAATGTTAAAGGCTAGGATTATATAACCCATCTATCATTCTACATGGATAGCCAATATTGTTCCTATTAGGAAGAAAAATGGAGAAATAGGGATATATTTAGATTTTAGAAATGTGAATCAAGCTAGCCTAAAAGATAACTATCCATTACCAGCTATGGACCACATTTTGCAAATAGTTTCAGGTTTTGAAATGATGTCCATGCTTGATGGATTTTTGGGTTATAATCAAATCGATATTCTAGAAAGTGATCAACATTAGACTACCTTTATTACTCCCTGGGGTACCTTTGCTTATAACAAAATGCCATTTGGTTTAATCAATGCAGGGGCGACATTTCAGAGAGCTATGGATTTATCCTTTAGTCATTTGAAAGATAAGATAATTTTTTTGTATCTCGATGATTTAACCATCTTTTCAAATAGAAGAAAACATCACCTCAGGGATTTGAGACAAGTGTTATAGAGGTATCGTGAGCATGGGATGTCCCTAAATCCAAAAAAGTCAGTGTTTGGGGTGACAGAGGGTAAGTTGCTTGGCCATGTTGTCTCTAAAGAAGGAGTAAGAGTAGATCTTGAAAGGGTAAAGGCAATTCAACAACTAAGTCTACCATCAAATAGAAATGCAGTTAGATCCTTCTTTGGACAAGTAAATTTTCTAAGGAGATTCATTCCGGATTTTGCAGAGACTACTAGGTATATTGTAAATTTGATGAGTGAAAAGAAAGCTTTTAAATGGAAAGAAGGGAAGAAAGCATTCGAATAAATAAAGAATGCTATTGGTCATGCACCTGTTCTAGTTAATCCTAATTTGAAGAAGGATTTTTTTATCTATTGTTATGACTCAGAGCATACTATGTAAGAGATTCTATTGCAGAAGAATAAGGATAATGAAGAAGTCCCAATATCTTTTATGAGTGTTCCCTTGAAGAAACATGAATTGAAGTATTCTTTGGTGGAAAAACAAGAATATGCAGTTGTGAAAGCCGTAAAACAGTTCAGGGTCTATATTCTCCATTCTCATGCAATTGTTTATGTGCCTCACTCTATAGTCAAGAGAATATTGACACAAAAGGATATAGGAATGCATAATAGAGCCTCATGGGTGTCAAAGATTCAAGAGTTAAATTTGGATATTAAGACCACAAAATTGGTGAGAGGATAGGGTCCATGCAAATTAATTGCTGAAAGTAAGGAGGAAATGACTGAGGAATTGCCTTCAGTGTTGTTTGTCAGACTTCAGGATTCCTAGTTTATGGATGTTGCTTACTTTTTGACCTATGGAGATTGCCCAATACATCTTTCTTCAAAATGAAAGTGAAACTTGAGGTTAAAGGCTGCCAAATACATCATTTTCAATGATGTATTATATAAAAGGGGATTGGATGGAACTTTCTTATGCTGTGTAGATAAATCATTTCAGGAGTCACTATTGAAGACCTTTCATGATGAAGCCTATGGCAGCCATTTTTCATCTATAGTAACTACTTACAAATTTTTGAGGAATTGCTATTATTGGCCAAGAATGTTCAAAGATGCGTATGCATGGGTGGCCAAGTGCGAGAAATGTAAATTGTTCATAGGTAAGCCACAACTCACAACATTACCGCTTTGACCTGTGATTGTGGATGAACCATTCAAATAGTGGGGTTTAGATTTTATAGGTCCTTTGACACCTACTTCAAGTGCAGGGCATACACATATAATGACAACCACAAACTATTTTACTAAATGGGTTGAAGCCATTCCGGTACGAAAAACATCTTCGGAAGTTATTTGTAACTTTCTCAGAGAAAATATCTTGGTTCGATTTTGAGTTCCACTAAAAATTGTGGTTGATAATGCCACTAATTTCTCTTCTGCTAAGATTTCATTATTTTGATATGATCATGGGATATCCCTCGCTCATTATTTTAATTATTATCCTCAGGGAAACAGTTAGGCAGAATCAACAATAAAAATCTTATAAATATTATGAAGAAATTGGTGAGCGAAAATTTCAAAGATTGGCATAAAAAATTGTATGAAGCTCTTTGGACTGATTGTACATAACCAAAAAGAGCTATTGGGATGTCACCATTTGAATTTTTCTATGGTCTAGGAGCTCAGGTAGAACTTCCTCTAGAACTTGCAGCTACCAAGTTACAGACTATCATTGAGGGTACCTATTTTCAAGATTCTCTGGAAAAATGGATTATGCATTTGATGAGGATTGATGAGGAAAGAGACAAGCTAGTAGACCGAATATAGAGCATAAGATGAGGGTAAAGAAGATATTTGACAATCGAGCCAGGCTACGAAGATTCATGCTAGGTGATCAGGTATTGCTCTGGGATAGAAGAAGGGAACCAAAAGGAGCACATACGGAGTTTGAATCGCTATGGAAGGGACCATTCATGATTCAGGAGGTAAAAGGTCCTAACTCTTTCAAAATTGCATATCGAGATGGTTCTTCTCTTCCCCTGACCTATAATGGCCAAGATGTGAAATTATATCATTTGTAAATGAGAGTCCCTCATTGTTTTGTACATAAATTTTGGCTTGTTTAGTTTGTAGTGTCTTTTCTGTTGTTGGGTCAGTTTTGGTCTTTAATAAAGTCTGTTTGTGAAACTAGAGATCTTAGAGTTCATGTCTAGTTCCCTATAGCCCTAATCCCCAGTCAGAGTCGATGTTAGCCCCCCTACAATTTTCATTTAGAATGTTCATGCTTGCGGGTTGCCTTTTGGTGTCTTTATTTCTTTTGGGTCTTTTGTACCTTTTCATTTTGAACCAAAGCTGTTGAACTTTTAAAAATAGTTCAATAGGCTCAAGGTTCAAGGCACATTTTAAGAAAATGTCTCTAGCGGCCTTTATCTCCACTAAAGCAAGTGCATTATTGTTATGCGTTTTGAACTTTGAACCCATAAACCTTTTTGGTTCAAGGTTCAAAAAGTCTTTTTTTTGTGAGTCACAGCTATATAATGTTGTTTAACGAGCAGGTTTGAATATCTTTTAAGTTGGATTTGAACTTGAACCTTGAACCAATTGTCTTTTCAGTTCAACGGTTCAAAGGTTCAAAGTTATTTCTTGTTAGTCATGTTTATTGCTCGTTCCCGGTATTGTTTTGAGCCGCTAGTTCATTGTTGTTCTTCTCGGATGAACTTGAAGCATTGAACTCTTTGTAAGATGGTTCAAGATTCATAAGGTTCACTTCAAGTTGATTCTAAGACTTTGTTAACACTGCAAGTGGCATGACAAGAAGGAATATTCCTAGCATCTAACAGTTTATAATTCCAAATTTGGAAAGTAATCATGAGAACATTAACTATTTGTGCGGAAGTGATGGGCAATTAAGAAGGTGTCATATTTTCAATCATTTCACTATTACTTCACACACTTAAGTGAATCATTATGAAGCATATGTGGTTTTCTTGATACTTTTCCATCTGTTTAAAGGGAATATATGAATTCATTTTCATAATTTGTAAGGGTTGCAGCTACTGTAATTGAGCAAATTGGAGGTGCCGAAGTTAAATTCAGCTCTACTTTCTTGAGAAGGTTTCTAGATTTGTGGTGGTAACGGGTAAGTTCAGATGATTCCCCTATGTTGTATTTCTTTAGTTCTGAGGATTTATTAGTGTAGGAAGAAAATCTTTAGCTTGTTGGAGTAGAATTCTACCCTATTTTAGAATTGCTTGATTAAAATTATAGATAGGCAGTATGAGGCTGGTATTGTCGAAGCTTGGCCGAACTTCATGTTTGGTGAGCATATTACCAAAGCTAGATGATAGTTCCTTGGCTCATGCCAATATAGGGGATTTCCTAGAAAGAACCAAGAATCGTGAACCTAGTTCAATGATGGAGAAAATAGTGAGAAGTGGTCTCGTTGAAGCCACTACATTTCCACTTGTCACACCATGTCCAGATTTGGTGATTGCTTGCATGAATAGGTATGATGCATAGAATAGATGCATAAGAAATAGTAATGGTGAGTTGCTAGTTGGTATCAACAGGGAAACAGTAATGGTGTTGATGGGTATCCCACACAAGGAATCATATGAGGATTGGTCTACTGGGACCTCATATGCCTTCTTCTTAGAGAAAAAGAGTATGTATAGGAGTGTAATTGTAAGAAATTGGCTCCTTAGGGTTCAAAAAGGAGGGTCACGGCTAACAAAACCCTTGACTAGAGAGCACTTCATCACAGAAGTGTGATACATTGTTATACTACTGAATAGGTTAAAAGGGAACTCACACTCCTTTTACTAGGAATATTGGATGTATTTTTACATTTAGTTGTTGTTATCCAGTGACAAATATCTTGATTAGGCCCAAGTAATTGTAGAGAGACTCCATGAAGGTTTGAGTAACTTTGTGGGTATGTCTAGTTTTTATATGTCCTCTTATCTTTTCTAAATACTAGCTTGTACTAGAGATTGGCCTAGTTTAGTCAATGAACCATGGGTGGATGGCATGAAGGTGTATGATTACTACCCTTTGTTACAATAGGAGAAACATGTAGAACATATTTCCATATGGAATGGTGTCTTTGTAGGGAGACTTTCTTTTGAACTTCAAGGTGATGTGAATAAGAGGATGTTAGCTGAAGCAGTGGAGTTAATAAGTATATGCAATAGCTTCTTCATTCAATTTACTAGGTTCACCTATCTTTGGGTAGGTAGTTTTGAGGGTGAACCATTCAAGCTACCAAGGTATGCTTGTGATAGATATGTACTTATAGAGGTGAGCAGACAACTAGCTCATATCGATAAAAAGTTGGGAGCAAAAGGCGAATCTGGAGTTTCTTTCCCCATTGAACTTGGATACTATAGCTGCAAGTCTGTATCTAATGCTCTAAATTTGGAATTAAAATTTAAGAGGATGAACTTGCAGCCCTATGTTGCAAGACGTAGGTTTGATAGCAGAGGTTATGTCATGGAAAATCTAAAAGTGGATGACCACTTCCATCATTAACCCCAATTGGAAGATTACTGGGAGAATTGCAGTGATGAATATGAGGTAAGAAGGAGACTATGGTCAAGATTTACTCTACAATAGATAATCACCATGAAGCTTCCTATCAATGTATCTGAAGTTCAAGAGGAAACAGGTGAAGATATTTTGGGTCCAGAATTTGATAAGGAAGTTCAAAGAAAGCCAATCCTTGAGATTGACTAGAATAAAATGGAAAATGATAATGTTCAAGATAAAACTTTCAATGTTGTTAGGAGAACTGAGAAGTGGTTGAGAGACCAAAAGTTCAAGAAAGGATCACTTATATCCTCCCATGAACCAAGAGTTGATTCACATACTGTGACTCAACTTCCTATTTCTTTCGCTAATGAAATTGTTGATGTTGCAGGTGGTTCAAAGCCAAGTGTTGAAAAAATCTAACCCAAGAGATCAGGAAGGTCACCATTAGGTTCTATAGCAGCCCGAGTAACTTAGTCAAGGAGCAAGAAAAAGAGTTAAAAGCCAATATTGAGCCAAATTGTTGTGGACCTGGATCCTAGTGAAGAGGTAGAAGTAATAATAGAACAACAAGATTTAGGTAAACTTGTGGTGTAGGAAATGGACACAAGTAAAGAAATAAAGAGTGAATTGGATCCCATGAACACTCTAGTTATTGTCAATTCACTAGATACTTAGACAAATCCTCCACCTAAAGAGCCTCCAAACACACCATGATGGTTGGAAGCTGTTGTTGGGAAGAAACTAAGTGTGGTTCCGATTACTATTCCTATAGAAGTCATGGTTAGCAAGTGTCTTAGAAAGGTATCCAAGCCAAAAAGACTCAAGATGCAGACAATGCTTTTGGTGGATGAAGCAATAGGTCATTAGATGGCCGAGATAGCCAAGCCTATTCCAGATAGAGATGCAGACAAGGCTACCAAGGATGACTTCATAGTTGAAAAGATTGATCTTGGGGTTGCTTCACGAGCTATTGATGTTAGACATTTGGAGTCCTCCATGAAGAGAATGATTTCTAGAAAATGGAAGGATGAGAAGGATAAAAGGGAGTTGAAGAAAATCATCACTCAAATAGCTGAGTACCTCAATATCATTCATCATCCAAATCCTCAACCCTTGTCACAGGTGGCAGTATCATTTGATCCAAAATCTCTTGCAAATAAAAATATGTTGGATCAAGTCTAAAGAAATAGAATGGTCGCAGAGATGTTCAATAGCTAGCTAGATCTAACAATTCAGCAATGTTCAGACTATATTGTTAGTCTAGTGAAAGTATATGAGGATGTTGTGATTGTGAGCAAAAAACTAGAATTAGATGGCATTGCCTAGGAGAAAGAAAGGAGCAAATGGGTAGCAGTTCTTGCACAGATGAATGATATACCAAAATATGGAGTGATGAAGTTCTTGGCTGAAAAGCCTGTGGAAAGTCTGGATGATAATGTGTTATATATCTCAAGGAAAAATGTGGACTAGCGTAATTCAATTATCAAATAGGGCCACGAAGAATCCACTAAACTACTAAAAGGATTGACATATTTAATTGATACAATGCAAAAGGATCTCAAATGCATTGACATCCAGGTTATGAAAGGTGATGCCTAGACAATCAAAGCTGCCATAGAGATGACAAAAATCTTCCAGGAAAGGATACAACTCATTTGAAAGACAAAGTCCTTGACTATGGATGACTTCTCTAAAGTAGCGAGGATTTAGTCAATGCTCGCGGTATGCTCTGAACATCTAGAAATGCGCAAAGCAAGGGTGACACAAGTGAATATGGAGAAGGAGGTTTGGAAGCAATGAATCCAACACATTGGACTCCTCTACTTTCAGGTCATTCTGAACTTCTCGGTGACACATTTAGAATGACGTGGTGTGCATAGTTTTGTGGCAAAGCGGGATAGACCAATGGCTCCCTTTGCCATGATGGAGTCATGATTAATTAGGGGATGAGTTGTCAGCCTTTCTGTGGCTGTTTATTTTAGTTTTTCTTGTTTTTAGCAAACAGTTTCTTTAACCTCTGGTTAAAATAAAGTTTTAATGATTATGTAACAAACTATGAGCCTGAAGGCTATTTAAGCTAGGAAGTTAGTTTATGTTGAGGGGGAAAAACTATGATTTTTCTAGGAACAAGTAGTATCTACTTTTCTGTGAATTTTCTAAAATCTGGAATGACTAGTTTAGTAATGAAATGTTATGTGTGCAGTCTTTGAATCTATGTGTTTAAGGATTGGCTATTTTTCTTAATAAATTAGCTAATGTGCATGATATCATTTGGTTATTAGTTATTTCTATGTTTTCTAAAATCATTGTTACCATTATTTACAAGTAAATTCACTATGAATTGAGTTGTGTTGATCCCCCTTGTCTTGCGAGGCATGAGAGAGAATTGATCAGAGTTCATACTACTATGCATTTGCTTTTTCTTTGAATCTATCTGATGAACAGTGTAAAAATTGGAGTCTATGAGCTCTCATTTGATCTTCAAAATATTCTTTCTATTTTATGTTAAAAACATTCCTTTGTGTTGATGGATGAATGCTAAAGCCTTTCCACGCTTTCTGGTTAAAAGTGTATTCATTTCAAAGTTTTCTGCATAAAATTCATGTTGCAAATCATATGAGGAGCTTCCCTCTAATGCATAGGATGGCTTTTTAATTGATTCATCCAACTGTTAGTTTATTTGTTTCTTTTCATAAAGGGGTGTACAAGAGTCATATTATTATTCAAAGAAAGTATACATTACAATTTGAAGAAAGGGACAAATCTGTTAACCAACAGTATGTAAAGATTGTCAGTTGGGGAAGCAAACAAGAGCATCATGTAAAAGTAAATTTTATACATCTAATGGACTGATCAATCTTGTGCATACTAACTTGTGTGGTCCTACTAGAGTGAGAAGCATGCAGGGTGACATGTATTTCATGTTGTTGATTGATGATTACTCTAGAATGACATGGATGACTTTTCTAAGGGAGAAATTAGAATCATTGGATAAATTCAAGATATTCAAAGCAAAGGTGGAGACTAAGACAAGGTTGAAGTTAAAGTGTTTGAGATTTGACAAAGGAGGATAATTCAGGTCCGATGAGTTTGATACATTCTGTGAGAGTAATGAAATTAGAAGACAATTATCTGCTCCTAGAACTCCTTAGTATAATGGAGTTGTTGAAATGAAGAATAGAACAATCTTGGATGCTACTAGAATGATGTTGATTGAAGGAAATATTGTGCAAAACTTTTGGAAGGAAGCTATTAGTACTACTATTTACAAATTCAACCCGGTGCATAAAAAAGGTGATTTCGGTAAGACTCCTTATGAGCTATGGTTCGGTCATGTTCCTACAGTTAGATATTTCAGAGTTTTTGGAAGTAAATGTTATATAAAAAGAGATGAGGATATAGGAAAGTTTGATGAAATATGTGATGAAGGAATCTTCTTGGGATATTCTACCAAGAGCAAGGCCTACTGATATTACAATAAGAGGTTGAAAAAGATAGTAGAAAGTGAAAATGTAAAAGTTGATGAATGTTTTGGTAAGAAGATCAGAGCATGCAGATACAAGATTGATGAATAGGATATTGTCTCTAAGCCTACATAGACTAAGTTCCTAAAGCAGATTAATCTAGTAGAGATAATTAATCCAGATATTATTGTTGTCAGTGAAGGACTTAAGGAGCTTGAGAATCAGAATAATCTGAAGACTCAGAGCTATATAAAATTGAATCACTTTGAGAGTTAGATTATTGGTGATAAGTGTTGGAGATTGCTGCTACTAGGATATGTTGTTGTCATTGATGTCAACATATTCATGTGATTTATTGCTTCAGTGGCTATAGATTGGTTTATTGGGATCATGGTTTGGTGTATGGAGTATTTCTAGTATCACTATATCTTTCTGTATTGGCTTTGGTGATCTAGGAAGCTTAATTGAGTATATCATATGATATAATTTGCAGTTTAGTTTTTCTAATTAGTGTTTTGTAGAGTTCAGTATTTCCTCTAGTATATTCCGGTGTGATCAGATCTTGAGCTGAGTTTTTGGGAGATTGTTTTAGATGGTCTTATATGTCTTCATTTTTAGATGGTTTGTGATTTGGTGCTCTACAAGTTATCTTTCTTCGTGATAGTTATTGTGTTGGAATCCAAGAACACTGAGAGGGGGGGATGTATCAATCTTCTACCAGTATGATCAAATTTAACCTTATTAAAACATGCATACACCAACCAGTATACCGGTACATAAAGAATTGAAAGAAATAAACCAACCAATAATCCAAACACATAAATGAATAACATAACACACATAATTATATGTGGAAAACCTAAAAGAGGAAAAAACATGGTGGGATTTGTGACCCACAAAATCAATTCATTGGCCATATGAAGAGATATTACAAAATATAAGGGGTCTGCACTTGTAGGAAGGATTACAGCCTAAAGCCCACTACTCAATCACAAAAGGAGCCTCATTGAATACATATAAATCTAGACTACAATATGAAGAAATGAATGAACTGCTAAGATAGCATCTTCTATGCCAGAATACAGTTATGGTTAAGATCTATTTGTTCTGATCTGAAACCCTAAACCCTTTACCAGAATATCCCTTACATAAATATCCTCACATACATGATCTCTCTAATATATTTTGCATCATATCACATCCACATATTCTATATTCTCACATATCATAAAATGATCTAATCCAACTAGCCTATATACCCTATACAATTTATCATGCCTTATGTCGACTTACAATGATATTTACAATATCAAATTACATGTCGGCTATATAACATAAATAAATGAATATCAAAATCAATTATCAATGCTGGATCCAAAATATGTCGGCCTCCAATATCGATAACCATATTCTAAACCATGTCGACCTATCCTACCAATGCTGGTGAAGTGTCTATCGGTGAAGTGCCCGCCAGTACACAACTAAACCAAAACATGAAGCCAGAACAAGATATCATGTTGCCATCAATGACAACATAGGGAAACTAGCCAATTGAGTGTCAACTACCAACAATCTCCCCCTTTGGCATTGATGGCAACACTCATATGAAAAATGATCATGGTTTCATCTGCCGGTTTCATCTTGTCTGCTCCCCTTGAGCTCAATATTAATCAATACAAAATACTCCATACTCCATATCTCCCCCTAATGTATACAACTCCCTTTTTCTTTTTCACATCTATATCACTCCCCGTTTGACATCAATGCCATCAAAATTTACAAAAAGAATGCCAAAGATCCAAAACCGGGACAAATAATGAAAGATATTGTACAATGAATATCCCAAAAATGTCTTACCAGAGCTTAATATATTTGAAAATATATGGGTATGCCTTCTCCAAAATCTCAAGATAAGTATCCTAACTAGATTTGAAAGTGCCTGAAATAGATGCAAGTCCATTTAGCATATGGGCAAAGGACTCTTTCTCACTTAACTCTATCAGTGTGGGCTTACCAACCATATACATACATTCCTTCTTATGTACACTGAGTGAATCCAACCGTGGACTCACAAAACCTCTAAGACTTCTAGCTCTTCTTATGATTTTTTCTTTTTCTTTCTCAAGGGAATAAATTTGGGCTTCCAAAACCAAAATTTGACCATCAATGGATGTAGTCAATGAAGTCAATCCGTCAAAAGAATTAGCTATACTTACAATTTTCTCCTGGAATTCCTTAATCTTCTTATCCAAATTAAATGTAAGAGCATCTATATTACAACATACTATGTATATATTTGTACACTACTACAAAGAATTATCTATCAATTTCAATTTCTCATCAATTTTCTTCTCTGAAACTCAATCATCTAATCAAATTCTGCTCTTTTAGCCTAGGTGAACCTCGCTAGTACTTGCCAATTTGAAATCTTCTGCAAGGATCAAAAATAATTTGAAATGTGTTTTATAATTGTCTTATGCTTGCCAAATGGGCTCGCTTCTATGTCAAACTTGCAATCCAGGACTAGTCTATGCAAAACAGTGATAGACTGATCAATAATCCCTTTATCCATAGATCCCTCCTTCATTAATTTATGTGCAGCCATCATTATGAGTTCAATTAAACTCATCTCAGTTATGTTTTTCTTTACAACCTAGGAGGTGTTAATTGACAACAATGATGGACTCACTACCGATTCCCTACCAGATTCCCCTTTTTTCTCCTATGATGATTATCCTTTATAGATTCTTCACTTGCACCGGTGGCTTCACCACTTGGTGCAGTCTCAGTAACTGTCGGTTCCTCCCTAGGAACTATAACCTCAACCTATACATCTGTATCTAGAGGATTGTTGTCCTCAATATTAGTAACCTGTACATAATCGACATTTTCACTATCTATATTTGCTGGTATCTCAACATTTGCCTGTACATTTGTATCTATCGGGGGCTTGATTTCCACTATCTTACTATTTTTCAAAATTGAGGGTGAAGTACCCATAATACCCTTTCCTTTCCCTTCAACCGGGATGTCAACAATGTTTTTCTTTGATTCCAGTGAAGTAAAGAAACCTCAGTTCTCTTTAAAGAACTTAACCCATACCTTTTGGGTCTCCTTGATTATCTCATTTACCCTTCCTAGCATAAGTCTAGTTATTTTATGTTTGTTGTTAAAGATTTTTCTATCTGCAACCTCAAGTGTCTTATCCATTTCCTCGGGAGTAATAGAAACAAAAATATATAACAACTCTTCAATTTTTATATGCATTTCTTCTTGTATTGATGATAGCCTCCTAGCATCTAACATATCATATAGTTTTGTCAGTATTTGATTTTCAATTTCTATCAAGGCTTTCTTATAAATATCCAAATATAACAAAATTGCTTCCTCTACATCTCTTTGTTCAAAATTATCTAAACGATCATAGTAAAACTATACATTCTTTAACATTCCATCCTTAGTTATTTCATCAACTAATTCTGCACAAGTCTTTGGTGGAATGATAGTCACATTACTAGATTGAATTGCTAGATCAATGACAGTCTTCTTCTTCCTTCTTGCAATACCGGATGGAGCTGAAAATGTTACTTTTGGTGCTTGCTTCTATGCCAGTAACTTGAATGTGACTCTCCTAACCAATTTCTTTTTATCCTCTACATTGGTTTCCTCTATTTTCTTCCTTATAACCCTTTTGAAAGCCAGGGGTTCTTCATCCTCAAATTCAGAATCTATTGTAACAAGCTCAATGAACACTCCTGGTTCCTTCCTCTTCCTTCCTTTCTCTGATACTGCATTAATCAATGCTTTAATGTCATGTGAGACCTTCTCTACAAATTTTCTTGCCTTTCCTTCCTGCTTCTCTCTCTTCTTCTGGTTGAACTCTGTTTCAACCTCTTGTGTCTTTTCCTTTGTAGTACCATAGGGATTCTCATCTTCATCAATAGGTGTATCAATCAACATTTTTGCATAAGCATCTAAAATATGTGCATCAACTTCATAGCCCATTTCCTCAATCCAGATCTTCTGGGGCTTAACCGCTTCCATAAGTGTTTCATCTTTCTTCACCTTGAAGCATATGTCAATTGAGTATTTTTCAACAATGTACTTTGGAACCCTTTCTCTAGACTTCATAGCCTTCTAGAATGCCTTAAAATATCCCCATACCTTATCATCTTTTTGACTACCTAAAGTAGCAATTGACCATTTTAGTTGCCTCCCTGTCGGGATATCAAATGCCCATTGCCTTTTCCCAAAACTGAGAGTCTCATTCATGAAAAATAGCATTAAACAAAAAATTAAGTTTATATATCAGAAAGTTCCTTTCTTTTCTCCTTTAATATTCCCTAGGTTTATTAATAATTCATCTAACATCCAACCCACATAGATAAAATTTCTCATTTTCTCTCATCATCTTGTAAGCTACAAAAATGCAGGAGCTAGAAATAAAATTCAGTTGATTTGGCTGAGTTACCTTATAACCGATGACCATGGTACCGAATCTGATGTCTATGTCGATAATAGTGCTTATTCTCATAGATCACCTGTCTGATGTTGTACCAATAATCTTGTTGCCATAATCATTAGAAACCTTTTTATCTCGTCGTTGCCTAGCCTATGGAAAACCAGTGAGTGCCCTGATGGCTTCCTTGGTGATCTTGTATGGTATATCTAACCAGATAAACTCCCCATGTAATCTTCTGAAAACATACCTAATGATTTCATCTTCTAATTTCAAAATGTCCACAATGTCAATAAACCCTAAGTCTTCAATGTGCTTGTACTCAAGTTTGATCTTTCTAAATTTTCCCATTAGCTCTCTCATGTACATTCACTTTATATCAAATGTCCCCAAATCCTCAATATGACAATCTATGTATGCCCTAACATCTTCAACATAAACAACTCATTTTGAAATAGGAAAATACTCCAATCGAGTCATCTAGGGTAGCCACATGCAGACATCGCTTCAAAGTTGACCTAGGACGGTCCTTGACCTTTACAACAGTCAGATTTGCAACAAAGATAGGAGTAAATGATGATCCTGCTCCCATGATTAAAGATATGTACTTGATAATCGCTCCTAGTGAAAACCCTAACAAATTCTTTTGGTTGCTGGTGAAATCGCATAAGAAGATATCTGATCACAATAAATCTCCTTTGATCACTCTGAATCTCTCTTAATCAGTTCTGAATGCAAGGTGATCAAAATGAAGTGAATTTGACCTTTTAACCTCCAAGAAAAACCCTAATCTTTCATTGACATCAATGACTTCCAGTGAAAGATACCAGATCTTTGACAAACCTCTCCATGTCAAATAAGCATCTCCAATGTCTGGAACATCTTCTAGAACCTCTTCCCAGGGCATATGCAACATCTTTATGAATTTTGCCTACCCCTAAGGCATCTGCCTTAGTTACCAATTGAGCTTCCTACCAATGTAGGAGCAACCTCCTCTGATGGATAAGTAACTGGTGCATTCTCATTCGCTCATTATTCTTCAGTCTTCCTAGCCCATCTCTGGGTATGATCTTTTTGGATTTCATTAACCTTCTATTTCCCTTTCTCATTTGATCCTCCATTACCAACCGGTGGATTTTTGCTTCTACAAAATTTAGCAATATGTCCAACCTCATTACATGCATAGCATGTAACATTGTTCCTTTGAATTGCTTTGCTAAAATTGGTATAATTGTTTGACCTGCACTGATTAGCCATATGCCGAAATTTTCCACATGCATAGAATTTTACATTCGTTCTGCAATATTTTGTCTTATGACCATACTTATTATATTTAGAATATTGTCCGAGAGCAGAATCAGGGATTTGATTTGGTTTGTTTCTACATTGCCTATCCATGTGACCAAATTAATTACAAACAAAACATCTACCATTAAAATTATAAGCATTAAACTACCTTATCGGTGCCTTATGATTTTGATCTTCATTAGTTGTACTGGAACTTTGTCCTTGTTCAAATCCATGTCCACTAGAATCTCCAATCTGTCTTTGTCTCTTCAATAGCTCATCTAGCTATGTTGAACTAATCTTGAATTTTTCTTTATACTCACTTGTAGTAGTTAGATCATCTCTCAGAATTATCATTTGTCTCTCAAGCTCTTGTTCATTACTCTGGGATTGTACTAAATCAGTTCTCTACATATCATTCTCATGAACCAACCTACCACATTATTTAAATTTGTTCTTCAAAGAAACAACAAGATTTTCTTCCTTTCTCTTCTGGTCCTCAATATATTTAGACATCCTCATGGTTATATCTTACATTTCATTTCTCATGACCATGTTCTCTTAACTTAGCTTCTGACACTACTCCTTAAGTGCATCTTTCTCTTCATCATCCTGATTTTGCAAAAGTTTATTCCTTCTAGCCTAAACATATGACAACCTCTCCTGTAGGACAAGAATGAATTCCTTAGCAGAATTGAATTCATCTTGTAGCTTTAAGTTCTTCCTCCTTTCAGCATCATAATCTTCAAGTGCCATCTCAAGTTGCTTCTCCAAACCCATATCCATGGATTTTGGATTCAAGATCTCCCTCAAGTTGTTAAAATTCCTCCAAGGCACAAGGCTCTCATACCAATTGTTGGAATCCAAGAACACTGAGAGGCGGGGGGTGAGTCAATGTTCTACCAATATGATCAATTTTTACCTTATTAAAACATGCATACACCAACTGGTATACTGGTACATAAAGAATTGAAAGAAGTAAACTAGCCAATAAGCCAATCACATAAATGAACACCATAACACACAAAATTATATGTGGAAAACCCCAAAGAGGGAAAACCATGGTGGGATTTTTGACCCACAATATCAATTCACTGGCCATATGAAGAGATATTACAAAATATAAGAGGCCTGCACTTTCAGGAAGGCTTACAACCTAGAGCACACTTCACAATCACAAAAGGAGCCTCACTGACTACATATAAATCCAGACTACAATCTAGAGAAATGAGTGAACTACTGAGATAGCATTTTCTATGCCAGAATATAGTTCTGATTAAGCTCTGTCTATTCCAGTCTAAAACCCTAAACCCTTTACCGTAATATCCCTTACATAAATATCCTCACATACATGATCCCTATGATATATTTTGTATTATATCACATCCACATATTACACATTCTTACATATCATAAAATTATCTAATCCAACTGACCTATATACCCTATACAATTTATCATGCCTTATGTCGGCTTACAAATACATTTACATTATCAAATTACATGTCGGCTAGATAACATAAATACATGAATATAAAAATCAATTGCCGATGCTGGATCCAAAAGATGTCGGTCTCCAATACTGATAAGCGTATTCTAAACCATGTCAGCTTGCATTGCTAGTAACCTGAGAATTCCTTCTATCCTGTCAGTACCGATGCCGATGAAGTGTCCATCGGTACACAACTAAACCAAAACATGAAGCCGGAACAAGATATCATGTTAACATCAATGACAACATAGTGAAACCAAGCAATTGAGTGTTAATTGCAAACATGTTGGTGTTTGAGTACTCTTTAGTTTCATATGTTGATTGATGAAGATTTGATAAGTGGTGTTAGTGAAACTATTATAGATGTTTATAATATGCTCGCTTGTGCTTCTTAATTGTGTTGTATTTGTTTTGAGCATCTGCATTGATCGTTGTGCAAGTTCTTGGTGATTTTGTTGAGCTAGTGATGTTCTTTGTGTTATTTGGTATTTTTGGTGGTGTAGCGTGTTGTGGTTGATCTTAGCATGATTTACGATAGTGTTGTGTATTTGGATATTTGATTTAGGTCCATATTATATCATGTATATCATTATATTGGTCCAGTGGTTGATCTTTGTATCGTGATATGTAATTTTGTAATTGGGTGTTGAGGGTTTAGCTAACCTTGTTGTCAAGGTTGATGAATTATATAAATAGGTGGTTTAGTCATGTAATTTAGGTATTGAGGTCATGTCTGCATTATCAGAGAGTGGTGTATGTGAAAACAAGGGATTAATCTTTCATTGTGGTGTATTGAGCAGAGATTGGTATAGATCAAACAAATGTGCTTAACCATAACTGTCATCAAGTATTTACAAATTCTATTATTATAGTTCATTCCTTTTGGATTGTAGTCTGAATTTTGTTGTAAGTCAGTGAGACTTCCTTGAGGGTTGTAGCCTTTGAGGTTATTGTATCTTGAGCTGTGAGCTCTAGGTAGTATGCTTGAATGCTGGTGCATTCCCCATTGTAATCATTTTAACATACTCCTGCAGAGTATCATCTTATTGTGGGTAGGCTTCCACCGTGATTTTTCCCTTAACCGGGTTTTCCACGTCAAAATCTTGGTGTTGTGTGTTATGCTATCAATTTTCTTATCTTTGTTGTTGATGTAGTTTTTTTTATTTGTATTTGTGGTTGATTTTGTTGATCTAGTTAAAATTGATTCACCCCCCCTCTCAGTTTTCCTTCATTGTTTTTCCCAACAATTGGTATCAGAGCTAGATCCTCCGGAAGAAGCCTAACTGCTTTAGGAGATCTAAGGTGGCAATTGGAGGAGTTATCTTAAGAAGGAGAGTCTGAGATTTGATGGAAGTAATTATGCTATATGGAAGAATCGGATGGAGGTGCACTTGAGATGTCTTGGAGAATATTACTAGAAGATTACAAAGAATGCCTATTATATTCCTCCGAATGGACCAATTACTGTTGATGAGATCAAGGAAGTTGAAAAATAACATTAGAGCTAAGGAAGCATTGCTGAGCATCATGACTGATTCAGAGATGACTTATGTGATGGGACTTCAAAATGCACATGAGATCTGGGAGAAGCTTGAGACCCTATATGAATGAGATAAATAAGTAAAATTCGCTAAGTTGTAGAGTTTGAAAGGGAAGTATGAGAATTTGAAAATGGGAGAAGATGAAAACATAAATTCCTTTATGGCTAAGGTGAATGAACTTGTCCTAGATATTAGATGTGTTGGTGGAACCCTTGAAGAAGATGAAATTGTTGCTAATATGTTGAGATCATTGCCTCATGCTTACAAACATAAGGTAGCTACTATTGATGAGATCTAGAGTGTGAACACTGTGACAAGAGATGTTGGTTGGAAAGATTGCTACATTTGAGCTGAGCGAGTTTGGTGAATCACATGGAAAGTTTAAGACAACATTTAGAGCATCTGTATTTGGAAAGAAAAAATATGATCCTGATGAATGCATAATATTCAGATATGAGAGAGAGACAGAAGAGATATGGAAGAGAAAGAAAGAGAATTGGATGAGCTTGAAGCATTGCCCAGAGATTACATAAGGGAGCTGGTAAGTATGATGGAAAATTTCCTCTAAAATGTTTCTCTTGTAATAAGATAGGACATTTTTCTTCTAGGTACCCAGAGAGAATGGATAAATATGATAGGAATGATAGATATGAGAAGCATAAAAAGTATGATAAGACTTACAAGCCTAACTAGAAGTATAAGCATCAGAAGAATTTTTATTATGTTGCTAATGAAGGTGTTACAGATGAAGAATTAGAAGGAGATGAAGTTGTGTTTATTGCTATCAAAGAAGTGGACCGATACCTATGAATTCTACAAGCTGCACTATTGAGGAGAAATCTTTAGCTGCTAAAGTTGAAGAGAAAGATTAATGGGTGATTGACAGTGATTTTTCACATCATATGACTGGTGATAAAAGAAAATTTGTATGTATGGAAAGATATGATGGTGGAATAGTAAGATTTGGAGATGACAAAGCCTGTGTGATCCGTGGTAGAGGTTCTATTCCTTTTAAGGTAAGAATAAAAATGATGATGTTTTGTATGTTGAAGGTTTGACACATAATATTTTGTGTTGGACAGATGGTTGACAAAGGTTATGATTTACAATTCAAGAATGGAAAATACAAGATCCTAAATGCCTTTGGTATAAAGATTGTATCTGGAACTAAAACTAAAGGTAATATCTTTCATTTGAATGCTGGTGAGAAAAGTTTCTTGATTACTCATATTGATGAAAGTTGGTTGTGGCATAAGAGAATGTGTCATGTTAATTTTGATTCAATGATTAAGATCAGTTCTACACAAGTTGTTAGAGATTTTCATAAAATTGTTAAGCTTGCTAATCCGGTATGTAAGGAAATATCAAATAGGTAAGCAAACATGATTTTCTTTCAAGAGTAAGAAATATACATCTAATGCATTGATAGATCTTATGTATAATAACCTATGTGGACCTACAAATATTATAAGTATGCAGGATGACATATAATTTATGTTACTAATTGATGATTATTCTAGAATTATGTGAGTTGTCTTTTTGAAGGAAAAATCAAAAGCATTGGACAAATTCAAGATATTCAAAGAAAAGGTTGAGACTAAGACAGGACTGAAGGTGAAATGTTTGAGATCTAACAAAGGAGAAGAATTTTGTTCTGGTGAGTTTGAGTCATTCTATGAGAAGCATGGGTTTAGAAGACAATTATCTACTCCTAGAACCCCACAATAGAATGGAGTTGTTGAAAGGAAGAACAAAACTATCTTGGATTCTGCAAGGACTATGTCGATTGAAGCAAATGTTGCAAAGATATATTGGAGAGAAGTTGTTAGCACTGTTGTTTACACATTCAATCAAGTTCATATAAAAGGTGATATTGGTAAGACTCCTTATGAGCTATGGTTTGGTCATGTTCCTACTGTAAGATATTTCAGAAGTTTTGGTAGAAAATATTATATCAAGAGAGATGAGGATATAGGAAAGTTTGATGCAAGAAGTGATGAAGGAATTTTCTTGGGATATTCAACAAAAATCAAAGCCTACTGGTGCTACAATAAGAGATTGAGAAAGATAGTAGAAAGTGAAAATGTGAAGGTTGATGAGAACTGTGGAAAATAAATTAGGGAATGCGTATATGATGATGGTCAACATATTGTTCTAGCTCCTATTCAGAATGAAGAATTGAAATAGAATAATCTAGTAGAGACAATTAATCTGGACATTTCTACTACCGAGGGAGAAGTGCAAGAACCTAAAAAATCAGAATAATCAAAAGACTCTGAGGTATGTAAGATTGAATCACTCTGAAAATCAGATTATTGGTGATAAAAATAAAGGTGTGATGACTAGAAAAAGGCTAGCTACTGAAGAGGTATGTTTGATTTCTAAAATTGAACCTAAAGATGTTGTTGAGGCTTGCAAAGATGACATGGATAAGGGCTATGTAAAAAATATTAAATCAGATTGAAAATAATAACACATGGGAACTTGTCCCTATACATAAAGATAATAATGTTATTAGTACTAAATGGGTATTCAAGAACAAATTGAATGAAGTTGGTGAAGTTGTCAGAAATAAAGCAAGATTGGTATGGAAAGGATATTCATAGAAAGAAGGAAATGATTATGAGGAGACTTTTTCTCTGGTAGCTAGACTTAAAGCTATTAGACTATTGCTTGCATATGCTGAGTATAAGGATTTCAAGGTATATCAGGTGGATATCAAGTCATATTTTCTGAATGGTGATCTTGAGGAAGAAGTCTACAATGAGCAACCTGATGGATTTTCATTATCAGATGATGGAGACATGGTAGGCAAATTGAAGAAAGCTCTTTATGGATTGAAACAAACTCCTAGAGCTTTGTGTTGGTTCCCAAAACCACAGATTGGAAAACCAAAAGACTTTCCAAATCCTCAAGTAGTCCAATCAGCTTGGCCAACGAACAGGGATGGTCGAAGACCAAATCCCTCTGCACTTTAGGCTCCACTGAACCTAGGTTCTTCTTCTGCGCTCCACCATGTGGCACATCCTGATTCGCTTATAGATCCACTGAGATGACACCTCATCTGCCACCATGGTAGTCGCTATGTTGCGGGGGATATAGGTTATGCAACTTCATCTTGTAGTATAGCAATAACCGTTGATCCACCTTCAACCTGCTCTATCGTTAACTCGCCTTTTCTGCATGTGCTTAGTCACCAAGTCACAAGGATAAACCATCGTGCATCTCTATCTTGTGGTATAGTGACCACCATTGGATCATCTGCGATCACCATTTGATCAGCCAAACTTGCTTGATCTTTAGCCCTCATTCTCACCAGTCTGTCGTAAAACTTTGGTTTCCTCGAGATGCATGTGTGTGGGGTCCATTGGGTCACTAAGCTAGATGCTTGTCAAAAGCCTTTAAGATTTGACACTATGGATATGTGTGACTTTTCACTTAAATACAAAAATGTCCTCTCCACAACCAATGTGGGATAAAAGGTTTCATGCCTCCCCGGCTATCGCATGTGTTCTACGCCCGAGCCTTTGCTTGAAAAAGCCTCTGAGCCTAGTCTGCAACTACACGACCCATGGCAACTACATTTGCTTGGAAGTTTCTAATGCCTTTTCTATAGCTCGATCTGGACAGGCTCAGAGAACTGGCAACACCATTCATGAGGCATTTAGTCTTTTGGACAACTCCATTTTCTTCAGTTATACCCCTGCATATAAGACATCAACAGTAAATATTTATATGATGGAAAAGAAGGATCCATATATAGCACAAAATATTTTGTAAAAATATGTGCTAACACTTTGTATGATAGACTGGATAAGAACTTGCTGAAATTAGGATTTAATAAAGGTACGACTAATAGTAATCTGTATTTCAAGATTGAGAATGATAACATCTTGATTGTTGAAGCTTTGGTTGATAATATTAGCTTCAGAGGAGATGATAACTTGAGTATTAAGTTTGTCAATGATATGCAAAAATAATTTAAGATGTCTATGATAGGAGAGATGAAATTTTTCTTAGGTTTATAGATTTCACAAACTAGAAAAGGTATTTTTATATCTCAAACTAAATATATGAAGGAATTATTAAAGAATTTTGGGTTAGAGGACTCCAAACTAGTTGGAACTCCTATGGTGACTAGCTGCAAATTATCTAGAAATGATGAATCTTTAAAAGTTAATAAGTCTTTATAAAGATCTAAGGTTGGTGGACTGCTATATCTGACTCATAATAGATCGAATATTATGCATGTTGTGTGCATGTCTTCTAGATATCAAGATTATCTGAAAGAGAGTCATATCACTGATGTAAAGAGGATATTCAGATACTTGAAAGGAACCGTGGATTATGGTTTGTGGTGTCAGAGGAATGATGATTTCATGTTATGTGCTTACATTGATGTTGATTGGTTTGGTGATGTTGAAGACCGAAAGAGTACCTCCGGTGATGCATTCTTTTTGGGTAAGAAACCGGTTTCATGGGTAAGTAAGAAACAAGATTCAGTGTCCTTGTCTACTGCTAAAGCGAGTACATTGTTGCTGCTAGTAACTGAACTCAGGTAGTTTGGATGAAGCAAATGTTGAAGGATATCAAAGTTATCTATGATGAGCATACTGTCCTATATTGTGATAATTCCAGTTCTATTAATATGTCAAACAACCTAGTGCAACATTCAAAGACTAAACATGTATCAATCAAATATCATTTCTTGAGAGAAAAAGTCAGTGAAGAGGAAGTAAAGTTGGAATATGTGTCTACAAAGGAACAAATTATTGATATTTTTACTAATCCTTTGCCTACAAATACATTTGTCTATTTGAGAGACAAATTAGGGGTATCTATCCCTCATGATGAGAACTAGATGCATTGAGCTGCATCAATTTGGTGGACTTCACAGTCTTATCTCTTTGTCCGGATTGATGAGTTGGTTTTGCTACTCTATTGGAGTAGTTAGTTTGTTTAAGGGGAAGAGTAAGTTTGATTTTCTATTTTGAGAATCCTTGGCATTGTTGTCAAAGGGGGAGAGAAGCATGTTAAAAACTATTTTATTTGCTTGATCTTAGGGGGAGTCTGTTGGAGATGTTTTCTTTCTTTGCACTGATTATTTTTCACATTCATATTTTTCCATCAATTCCAAAGGGGGAGATTGTTGAAGATTGCTACTACTAGGATATGATGTTGTCATTGATGTCAATGTATTCCTATGATTTATTGCTCCGACAACTACAAATTGGTTTATTGGGACCATGGTTTAGTGTATGGAGTATTTCTAATATCACTATATCTTTTTATATTGGTTTTGGTGATTTGAGAAGATTAATTGATCATATCATATGATCTGGTTTGTAGTTTTGTTTTTCTGATCAGTGCTTTGTAGAGTTCCATATTTCCTTTGGTATATTCTGGTTCGATCAGATCTTGAGATGAGGTTTTAGGAGATTGTTTGGGATGGTCTTGTGTATCTTCATTTCAAATGGTTTCTGATTTGGTGCTCTAAAAGTTATCTTTCTTCATGGGAGTTGTTATTGTTTGAGTACTCTTGAGTTTCAGATGTTGATGGATGAAGATTTGATAAGTGGTGTTGGTGCATCTATTACAGATGATTATAACATGCTTGTTGGTGTTTCCTAATTGTGTCCTATTTGTTTTGATGATCCACATTGATTATTGTGCAAGTTCTTGGTGATTTTTTTGAACCAGTGATGTTCTTCATGTTATGCGGTATTTCTGGTGGTGTAGCATGTTGCGGTTGATCTTGGCATGATTTCTGATGGTGTTGTGTATTTGGAGATTTGATTTAGGTCCATATTATATCATATATATCATTATATTGGTCCATTGGTCGATCTTTATATCATGTGATGTAATTTTGTAATTGGGTGTTGAGGGTTTAGCTGACCTTGTTGTCAAGGTTGATGAATTGTATAAATAGGTGGTTTAGTCATGTAATTTATGTATCAATATTGTGTCTACATTATTAGAGAGTGGTGTATGTACAAACAAGGGATTCATCTTTTGGTGTGGTGTATTAAGAAAAGATTGGTGTAGAGCAGACAAATGTGCTTAACCAGATCTTTCATCAAGCATTCGTAGATGCTATTATTATAGTTCATTCCTTCTGGATTATAGTTTGAATCTTGTTGTAAGTTAGTGAGTCTTCCCTAAGGGTTGTATCCTTTCAAGTTATTGTATCTTGAGTTGTGAGCTCTAGGAAGTATTCTTGAATGCTAATGCATTCCCTATTGTAATCATTTTCACATACTACAACAAAGTATCATCTTATTGTGGGTAGGTTCCCACCGTGTTTTTTCCCTTAATTGAGTTTTCCACGTCAAAATATTGGTGTTGTGTGTTGTGATATAAATTTTCTTATCTTTGTTGTTGTTGTAGTTTATTAGATTTGTATTTGTGGTTGAGTTTGTTGATTCAGTGAAAATTGATTCACCTCCCCCCCTCTCAGTTTTCCTTCATTGTTGTTGCCAACAATAAGAACAAGGGTGTGATGACTAGGGGAAGACTTGCCACTGAATAGATATATTTGATTTCTAATATTGAGCCTAAAGATGTTGCTAAAGCATGTAAGGATCAAAATTGGATAAAAGGTATGGAATAGGAGTTGAATCAGATTGAAAAGAATAATACTAGGGAGCTTGTTTCGAGACCTAAAGACAAAAAATATGATTGGCACTAAATGAGTGTTCTTGAATAAATTGAATGAAGTCGATGAAGTGGTAAGAAAAAAAGAAAGATTGGTATGTAAGGGATTCCCTTGGATGTAAGGTATTGTGTAGCACCCGCCAACAACCCCCAAGGAACTTACACTAACAACCTAGAAATGGAGTAAAAAAATTAAATTATTTACTAAATAAGTTTCCATAATGCATACTCTAGGTTATGATGATTAAGAAATTAGTTCCCTTAAACTCATCTTACTATTGAATATTAAACATTGATTGTCTAATTATTTTCTAGACATAAGCAGAAACATGATTACATAGTCTCATATAGCTCCCTGGGCATATTTATGCCACTACTTAAATTCCATACCAACTTTATGATTCTTAATCCATGCATTAGATTTACAATAAACATGAAAATGCATATATGCACTTAATGATCTAGCTATCATAATGTCTCCACATGAGGGTTATCTACATAGGCTTCCCTCTAAATTATCAATGCATTCTACTATCCATAATTCTTAGTAGCTACTTAAATACATATGAAGTAAACCCCTCTATACAATAGCTCCTCCTAGGAACCTAAACCATTCAATCCTACAAGTCTACATGCATTAGCACTTTACACTCTTTCTACTACACGACACTAAATGTGGAGCTTCTATCATATGCACATTACTTATGATTACACATTCTATGTCTACATGATTACCATGCATTTAACTAGATGAACTATCATACCATGCAATGCATAATTACCAACTCTCATCCTACAACATGGATGCTACTAAATGCTTATACCTTAACATGCTAAGGAAGAGCTCCTACTACCATTATATTAATGTTTCTATCACTGCCCACAAGCAACATGCATTACTTAAATACCATACAACCTAGTACTACCATGAAGTTAACTGAACTATTTCTGCCCATACACATAATGCATTACCTATAAGCCATTCAATCTATTGATTTCCTAAGACGCATGCATACTAGCTTATCTATATTTCTTTATGAATATTGGCATTGTCTACCAATTGATTGTCTTATTTTTGCCACCATACTGATGAGTTTATAACCATTTATATCCCTTAATGTAGTCAATGTTCTAAGCCTTGCTATAATTTCCAGCCCTTTAGCTAATTTAGTTTCAATGATGCTAACTAATATATTTATTGTGTATGACATGTTTTCTACCTTTAACATTAATGGCTTGATGAGGTCTTGTTTACTAGTCATTGCATAGGTTCTAGAGTCTCATAGATATGATCTAACATCTAATTATATTGTATCCACATATACATGAAAATACCTTCTTCCATACATTGACTCATTCCATAGTTAGCGACATAACATGATGAAAGTAAACAAATACATCTTTTCTACATTACAACATGTAACTAACTATATGTATATATCCATTACATGTCATGGTAATACCACATAATCGTTCAAATAGCTGCTCCAAGGCTATTTCTATTATGATCTTATAAGATACAGCTTACTAAGTACATTACAGTATAAATATGACCATCTCATCACAAGTGTTTAAGTCCTTATACATGTTTACAATCCTGTCCAAAAGTTGCATAACCATTCCTAATTCAATGATACATATAAACCATTACATAACAATATCATATGAAGAAATCCATTGAATGTCTATCTAATGTATAGTCATGGATACACTACATACTACTATTACATCTACTCCATATAATCATAAGATTTACTCAATATTTTAAATGGATCCAACACTATTACATAACAAGTTCATCTCATAATCCATAAAGGTTGATACATAAATCTGCTCCATAGAATCCATAGTCATCACAAAGAAAGATCCAAGTCCACACACAAGAAGCACAACAACAAGAAGGGGAAAACCCCAATGGCAAAAAGCTCCAACCACCCAACAAATGTGGAACCTACAAGGAACCACCCCTTGAGCTAGGAGATGTTGCTAGGTCCCAACTCACACACTAAACCTAGATTGATGTTTTTAACCAAAGGGACTATCACAAATAGACTGTCACACACACACCAATGCGAACAATGATCAAGAAAATTTCAGAGGCCAACACAACATCAATACAAAGATGCAAAAGTGAAACATAAGGGGAACACATGTACAAGGGAGTGTCATCACATGCCAAACCAAGAACAAGGCACTAGCCTAAGGGCATGTAGGGCCATCTCAACCTTTGAGAGACCAAGGGAGATTGGCTTACCATCTCCATGATCTTCTCATGCTTAGCCTAAAACATCCTCCCTAGGATTGGGTCATGAGGCAATATCAATTTTATTATCTTTTTAATTATCTAACTACGCATACCCATTCATTAGTTAGTTACCACTTGATTAAATTATAGTAAACTCCCTTATGCCCATGAGGTCTGGACTTCACTCATCCTTACAAGGAACCTCGTGATAGTCCATCTCTCGTGACCCTCGGGTGTCATAAAAGAGCCCACTCCCTTTACATGGACTTGTAAGCAATAATACACGAGGCTCTTAAACACATAAGTAAATCTGAAACAAAACATCAAACTGTGCCAAACCATTCATAGACACATGCTCAAAATGACCAAACATCAACATATAAGAAACGAGATGAGCCTCTTGGCCAAAGGAAGCATAACCCAAGTTGTAACACTACTGTAATAAAGTAAACAACAACTTAGAAAGGTCTTCACATTTGTTGTTATAAAATCATAAGCATAAGCAATTCATCCTCATGGCAAAACCATCATTAGGGGATGTCAAAATAACCAAAAAGAACTCACAAACAATCATGCCATCAAATTGAATTAACCTCATTTAAAATATAATTCAAACAAGCAACCTCCGGAAATAAAATACGTTAAGACACATTACAATTGACTACTACAATGAAGAACAATGAAACAAGTTGGGGCAGTGAACATGTCACACTTAGACCATGCTATAACTCGCGGGTTCTCCCAAAAACATGAATGAACTTCACAATGAAACATATAGACTCTTTATATGAACAATACCTTGACTCATACAAAAAATAATAATACACACAATAGAAATAATCAGTTTTGTTGGTATTTTGGATATGATGATATGGTTTTGTCATTGACGTCAACACCTATCATCACTTGTCAACACTTATCAGCACTTGGAGATCTTTGGTTATGTTCACGGGCAAGTCAAAGACTTATGCATAGTCACCGGTATTTGGTGGGCAGATTATATTGTTCACCGGCCCTTGGAATGACTTGGAGACTACTTGGTTATGTCGAAGACATTATTTGATCACTTGGTTTTGGTGATCTAGTTATTGGTTTACTCAGGTTTGCATATTTGTTGTTACCGACAAATAGCTCCAGGTTATGCACCGATAGGCATATCTATTCTAGATCAGCACGAAACGTTATGGAGATGATTTATTATTATTATAAATGCATTGAGCCGACATCATGCATCAGATATCGATTTATTTGTAATTGATTTTATTGTAATATCGTTTAGTGAGCCGACCTATTCAATTGGTCTTAGGTTATGGTACAAATGTAAGATCTCATTTGTGAGATTGATATGCGATTGGAAAAAGAATTGTAATAAGGTATATGCAAAAATAAGTAGAGCTATACATGCAGACATCATTTGAAGGTTGAAGGAAGGCTTTTGTGAAGGCAATCAGAACTAAACTAGTACTAAATCTAGCATATGAAGATGCTATTTTATGCAGTACATTATCATTGGATTTAATCATCCAATTGTAGTTAGTGTGACTCTCATTTTGTGATTGAGCAGTGAGCTCTAGGCAGTTGGCCTTTCTGCATGTGCAGAATCCATATTGTACAGACATATTATCTACAGTAGTATCATCTGATTGTGGGTAAGGCTTCCCACTGTGGTTTTTCCCCTTACAGGGTTTCCACATACAAATATTTGTGTTATGTGTTGTGGATGTTATTGTCTTTTTGTTTCATGCATTAATCTTTACCCGTACTGTAATTAACTGATAAAACTCTCTACCGACATAAAGTTTGGTTTACCGACATTAAGCATTAAGTTTTGGTTAAGTTAATTTTGGTTGAATTTATTGGACAACTGATTCACCCCCCCTCTCAGTTGTCTCCAAGACCTAACAAGTTTAAATCAATCAAATTAACTATCAATGTCTTACATATATATACACCGAGATCATAACATTCTCAAACAATTCGAGAAGGGAGAAACAATCAAATTGTAATTTTAATCGAAAGAAATTCTCGTATTTCTCTAAATTGTGACTTTGTTGCCCATCCATCGAGTTGGGTATCTGAAGCACAAAATACCCATCAATTGGATGATTATCAAATTCTATATTTCATACAGTAGACTAGGACTAAATTTCATAATTTATATTGCAGACTGGGTGAATGAAATTACAGCCCATATGCTGCAAGCTAGGTGAATTTACTTCCAGCAGGGGAAATCAAAATTGCAAGTTTGAATTAATGCATGGTGGTGTTGTGCAACAACACCCACCAGAACATTGGTGGGTTGATGCACCCACCATATCGTGGGTGGTGTTGTTGCACCACCACGATATGGTGGATGCCATGACATCCCCCATATTATGGGTGGTGTCATAGCACCCAACCCGCAATGTGGGTTTAAATCAATACAATAGGGAAAAAAATAAGAAAGCAGGGAATTAAAATAAGGGGCGGAAAAAATAACATCAACAACCCATAACATTTAACAGGGGGTGGAAACAAATCAATCTTCCCTAGAATAATTAATTAAAAAAAACATATAACATCAACCACACTACTAGAGCCTTTTCTAGAATATCCTTATGTGCAGACGAGATCTTGAGGAGCTCTAATATGAATATGTGGGCTGGTGTCTTCTTCAATTGATCTAATAAGCTATATTGAGTGTTTGGAGATGTTGTTGTTTTGGATGCACCCCCTTTTAATACATATCTAGATTGAGCTTGTGTAGTCACATTGATCGAAACATGTTCTTGTTTGTCTTTTATCTTAAAGACATTGACCTAATTGTCAAACGTTGATATGTGATTAATAACATTGTTGTATACATGATTGATACGAGCCCCTTTTTTGTTTGAGGATGATGTTGCGCCTTTGTCATAATTTGGAACTGGATTTTTGAAGACCTCATGATCATCATTGGTTTTGTGACCATCTACTATTATGTCACTGTTATCTAGTAAATCTTGAACCAAATTCTTCAACCTTAGGCAATAATTTGTGTGATGCCCTTTGTTTCTATGATATTCACAGTAGTGTGCATCATTCCACCATGATGGCATGACTTGAAGTTCAAAATCACTGGTGTTTGGCAATTTAATGAGTTTATTTTCTAACAATTCTTGAAATATTGATTCAAGGGTTTTTCCTAAAGGTGAGAACTTCTGTCGATATGGTGTTGGTTTCATGTTAGTGTTGTTTCCTTGATTATTGTTCCCTTGGTTAATGTTTCCTTGATTGTTTGTTCCTAGATTGTTGGTTCTTTGATTGGTATTTCCTTGAGTGTTGGCTGGTGGAGTAATACCAGATAAGTTTAATACCAGTTGTTTTGTTTTAACATTGTTAGCGTCAACTACACCATCATTGATGACATTCTTGTTTCTTGTCCATAATTTAGATTTGTTTGAATTGTTGTAGTATTTATTGTTATAGTTGTTGTTTGATGAACTAGCACCTTCTTTAGAGAAATTCAAAGTTCCTCTTTTGATTGATGCTTCTTCTATCTGGATATCATTTTTGATAAACTTTTTAAAACTAGGTAGACATTGTAGTTTAAGTTGATATCTCATCTCGTCATTAAGATTGTCTGTGAAGATTTCTATTTTATCCTTTTCAGGTACAATGCAAAGATATATAGAGATCAATCATCTCCATCTTTGAAAACACATCATGAATGATTCATTGTTCTTTTGTTTTGTGTTGCAAAGATCAAGCATGGTAAGCTTGTGTTGAATGATATAGGACTATTATGAAACAAAAATTTTCACCAACTCCTCAAATGATCTGATGGGAGGTGTGATTTTTGAAATCCATTCCATTGTTTGTCTTCCTAGGCTCCTTTGAAATAACCTCATCATGTAAGTGTCATTGTGGGTAAACTCCAAGTTCATCATACAAAATTCCCTTATGTGATCATGAGGATCACTTTTACCATTGTATTTGTCATACTTTGGTATTTTAGAGTTTAGTGGGAATGGTGCCATGTTTAGACTTTGATCAAATGGATAAGGACAAATATCCTCTAAGAAATATCACATGGTAGTTCCTTGTTGCATGACTTCCATTTGTTGTTGAAGTACTTGTAGTTGTTGTGTGAGTGTAGTGAGAGGATTGTTTCCAGTATTAGTATCCCGATGGTTGATGTCACCTTGATTATTAGTGTCACCTTGATCATTGGTATTGCTATGATCATGCGTATTGTCATGATTAGTGTTAGAGGTGTGTGTTCTTGATTTTGTCTTTTTGATGCTCTAAGTTTGTTTTGGTTGTTCTGTGTCAAAAACCTCAGGGATTTTGATACCTTTTCTAGATAGAAGGAGGAAGAATTTTTGTTTATTAGTTTCGATGAGTTTTTCTAGGAGTTTGTGTAGGTTAGGGTCTTGTTGTGCCTCTTCAATAACTTCATATGTTATTTCCACTTCATCCATATTTTGGTATTTTTCCAAGTGTTGACTTCTTGATATCTCATGCTTGATTCAAGCTCTTCGTCACACTCGACATTTTTATGAGATCATGTAGAAACTAGCATGACTTAATTTGATTCAATATGTGATTGGATCCTTAGTAAAATAAGCTAAATTGAGTTTTCCTCCTTGGTTGATAAGTTGAGAGAATTTTGATTTTTGTTCAAAGGCCCTTGGTTTCAAAGCTTCATTGTCAAACTCTCTTCCTTTACCGCATAGATAGTTATGAAAGTGATGTAAGAAAGTATAGTGTTTTAGGAAGAGTTTACAATTTATGTAGAGAAATTTTATTCTTTTTAAGATTTTCTTTTGGCTTGGTTGTTTTCTCTTCAAATTAGTTTTCTGATGAAGATTATTCCTTTGTAACTATTGAGAAGTGGTCATACAAGTGATAAAAGTTTTATTTTGGTTGACAAAATTCTTTTGTTTTTGTTATCTAAGTTTACTTAGTTGAATAGAGGATTCAATATGCCCCTATTGATATGACTAAGTATGTCCAAAAGGATGTGATAAAGTTTCCTGATAAAGAATGCTATATCTTTAATTTTGGAAACTTGATGTGTTTGGACTAACTTAGGATAAATCAACTCAGTATTTTAATGGTGATATGGTTGAAATGTGAAACTAAAATCATGAAATGATACTGCTTTGATAAAATTTCTCCTCTTCAAGCTAGTTTTGACAAAGGACCCAAAAGGGTATCTGAAAAAGGTGTCAAAATTTCAAATTTGTTGATAACTTGCTCTCTTTTTTTGGATATCTTTGATATGCACTAAACCAAACTGTTTATGCACTAAAATATAAATCCAATGTGCTATAAAGATGCTCAAATGCACTATGTTACCCTTGGTATGCACTATCTTATGTTTGTTGACAGTGAAAATGTTATTTTTCCTATGCACTAATATGATCTTCTGAAGTGCTAATGTTTGGTTTGCACATGCTATTAAATGAAAGCTATGCACTACATTGATGTTTAGATGTGCTACTCTAGACTCCCAATGCACTATGTTGCCCTAGTTTTCTCTATTTGATGATTTTGTGAATTTTTTGAAACAAATCTGGTGTTTTTATGGATGATCTTCTAAAAAGTTGATTTGAAAACACAGTAGACAGAAGTAAAATAGTTTGTCTATGCTAAATAGATAGTGTATGTTCAATAGGATCTTTTCAATTTCTTGATTGTTTTCATGGGTTTGCACAAGAAATACACATCAGATAGAACTCTCTATTCTCAAAGTTCATTTAAAATATCAATAGCCCACACTTGATACTTCTTCAACTCAAACAACCATGTCACACCCTAAGGTGTGCCCATTTTTTTACCAATGTCCAGAAGTTGAACCAAAGAAGATTTATCCTCAATTGGATTATTTTCTTGGGAGATATATGGTGAGTGTCTTGGGGGCGGATTCTTCCCCACCCTTGCACTATGATATTAGAAATGTTTGGTAAAACTGACATGGCGAGGCTTCTAGTTCTAAAGTTCATAATCAAGCTTTCATTCGGTCTTCAGTGATAAACTCCCTTGGGAGGCTTCACAGCCTTTAGAACAAAGGCTTTACGTATCACAAGGATACTAGAGGAAGGCTAATCATTGAGAAAAACTATTGGAGGGGATTTTCATCAGCCTCCACATTTGATTATAGTGGGTTAGAATACTTGGTGATAAAGTCGTTCCCCTCACACTGGCCTTATAGGCACCTCGGGAGGGCAGGCCTACTAAAGGATTTATCTTAATGCTAAATTGAAAGAAAGCTTTGAAAATGGTGTGTTTGGCTTTTTGATCACCCAATTAAGGGGAGAACATATACCTAACACCTTCAAAACATGGAATACACTTTATTTTTATCCAATATCGCAATTGTTTTCTAAAAGCTACCTTGGATATGTTGCTCCAAAAGACATGTGGTTCTTTTTTAACCCAAGATAGCAATATGTGTGTGATAGCAAAAAAAGTTGGAACAAATGAAATCCTGGTCAACCAAAGTAAATTTGCCACAATGAACAACAACGATCTTCAATTAGAAAGCTTTGAAATAGTAAAGTGAAGGTTATTTTTTTAAGCTTCCAAATAAAGAGTGAGTTTTGTTTTAATGAGCACCAAAGGAAAGTGATGTTCAATTTTAACCCTTTGCAAAAATTGGAAAGTTTGTGTTGTTCTTTTTAGAGCCCAAAGAAATGTGATCCTAACCTGATTAAAAGGAAAGATTTGAGTTGTTCTTTTTACCTATGCAAGCAGATGAGCTTCATTTTAATCACCAAAAGAAATCATAAGGTTCATTTTAAACACCAAAAGAAATCACGAGGTTCATTTTAAAAAGGAAATATGAGTTATTTTTACTAACTTAAAAAGAAAGTAAAGAAAAGAAAACTAACTCCTTTTGTTCCTACACAAAACTATTAGAACCTGCAAATAATTATTTAGGAAAATCAAATCCTAATGGTGGGCTTTACAAGCTTGATTTCTAATTATGTTACAAAATTTTATGCTCTATGTCTGGTCTATGTGCTAAAATATGGAATGTATGCACTAGAGAATGGTTCTGAAGTGCTAAAAGGTAGAGCTGATGCACTACTCTAAAACCTGTATGCGCTAAAATGATGTTCCTATGCACTGAAGTATCTGACTAAACTAAGAACTAAAATGTGTTGAAAATAATGTACCACTGAGAAGGGGGGGTGAATCAATGGTTTCCAAAACTCTTTAACCTTTTGATCCTAAGAGTGAGTAATGGTTTGCAAAGAAAACACAAGTAAACCTACCAGTGAGATAATGCAAGACTTTACAATGCAATCACACAAACGCACATCACATGACACCGGTATATACAAGGAAAACCAAAGATGGGAAAAACCTCGGTGAGAAATGTTGCTCAAGTCTACTACTCCAATCCAGCCTCACAAAGAAAAACTTGGTTAAAATATTTAAGGCACCAATCCAAGAAGCACCAACCCTTGCACTGAGATCTTACTCAGTGTTCTATAATGAACACAATCAATTAAAAAAGTAATATTTTGATTACAAGTGAATCTTGTAACCATTGCATACACTTTACCCTGTCGGTTTCTCACCTCCTCTGCCTTATCGGTTGACTCCTACTCTTCCTTATATCTCTGTCTCTATCGGTTTGCTCTCCTTCACCTACTACTGCTGACACACTGGTTCTACCTTTGCCTGTTGGATGAATAATCAAATCATATACCTGCTGCCAGTTACTCTACTCACCGGTTTATATTTTCTCTTCTTTCTACCTGCAGTATTTTTCCATACACACACATATAGCTACTTCACTCTGCACTTTCTTCTAGCTGGATTAAACACCCTTGATTCCCCTCTACACTTATCCTATCTTGATGCTTTACTGGTTACTTTAGGCTTTACCGGTTTGACTCACAGTTAAACCCTCTTACTGGTTTAACCTTCCTTGTTGGCTCTCTGCTTCAAATGCTAAGTTCCTTGACTCTTCTCAGTCTTATCTGATCTCCAATTTTTTTAGGATCACTCTTCTCTACCAACTAGTATCACCCAACTTCAATCTTTGATCAACATAAATATCAGAGCTTTCCCGCCAAAACGTGAGTTTGAAATTTTGCATGCTAGGGTTTTCACACCGACCAATTTGGCATACCAGATCCAATCAAATCTCTTCTCTGATATTGTGGACCTACAACAAGTCATCCATTGCTACCAATCTTGTGGCTTCTAATGCATATTTTCTATGTTTAGCAAATACAAAAGACTGATCACTGACCTGCTTTAATCCATCACATTAAATGGTATCACGGTTATCTTTTCCAGGTTGATAAGTTGATTAGATCTCCTTCTTCGATCAACTCACCAGGGAGCATCCTTTGATTTGCCTTGAGTGGCACACTTCTACAATTCCCCCTATGATTGTCGTAGTCAACATTAAATGTCGACCAATGCCAACAACCTCACCGACATGACACTTCACCGACCTCTGCATGCTTGACACTTTAACTCCACGTGTCATCTTTGTTAGTATTCGTCAGCTCGGACCTCTGTGTTGGTCTAGACAGGATCACTAATAAAACACTTAACTGATGCACACCTACCAGTCATCTAACCCTACCGGTACACCTCACCTTACTAGTTAATCATCTTGCCATACAGTCTCCTACACAACTGGTGCAACACATTTATCAGTCATCACCTTGCTGAACAATAGTAGATGTCCATTGTTAATCATCATGTACCTTACCACCTGACTATAAGCACTCCACTTTGCCTCTTGACTCTCTACTGCATACTGGTAACCACCTTGTTTACTGGTTGACATGTTTCTACCTTCATACCAGTAATATGCATGATGTCTTCATGCCATCAACCCCCAACAACTATGCATCTATGGCAGGACCCTTTCACCATCTGTATCCCAGTCACTCCATGTGTGCCACTATAGAGCCTTATCTTTATTTGATAGGTTCTCCTCTCAACTAGTTTGCAATGGTTACAAACACATCTTCTCAACTCCTCCTTCTCTTTCATGGGAGTAGATCATGTCTTCACATGCTGATCTAGTGTACATCCCTAATCTCAAAATCTGGAGGCTTCCTCATCTTCCACTTTGGTCATACAATCTATGGACAACATCATTTTCCAGTGGGAGTCTTGGTAGATTTCATCATACTAACATACCCGTGGCCTGTTCACTTTGTAGTCCTATCGGTCATCATCTTATCGGTTAGTACCAACATGTATACTAACATGTTCATCCACTTGTTCACTAGATACCGGTTTCTTCATATCCACTTGTTCCCTTTGGCATTGATGTCAACACATTTAGTATCTGGTATACTAAAGTTTCTTTCTCCCCCTTTGACAACAATGGAAAAGGGTAGTGTCATCTGGTAAACTACAGGCATTATGTCTCCCTCTTCCTACTGGTTTCTTCTCCATTTTTGACCACTATGCTTTGCATCATCTCAAACAAAAACACTTGAGATGCAGGCACTAATACCAATTGGTGCTAATCTGATGTTAATGGTTCTCCAGTAGATATTGATGGTATTCATGAACCTGTTTATAGTTGTCTTTATGGAAATAATATTATTTTTGGTGCTATTATTCCTACCTCTGTAGTCATTGGTCTACATTTCTATCCCATATGGGAAGTAGCTTCTGTTGATGAATGGCTATACAACGGTGGTCCCTATGAGATAATCGTTCTACACTTCCTACTTGGTGAGCTTTCTATATGGGTCATGAGTGGGAGCTTAGCTTCCGTCTAGGTATGCATCCTTGGATTGTTGTTGCATATTCAGCTCTAGTAGCAATAACTACTGTTGTTTTCTTGATTTACCCTATTGGTCAAGGAAGTTTCTCTGATGGTATGCCTCTAGGAGTCTTAATTTATGAGGGTTGCAGTGACACAAATTTGTTGGTAGCAATTAGGTACCAATCTGATAGATTCTCCCCCTTTGCAGGTAACTCTCCCTCTTTGTGCTCACAACTAGTTAACTGAGCTCTTTTCTTCTCCTTTGCAAGTTTTTCTTCTTGTAAATCAAAATCCACTTCCTATCACTAGGTGGCCTAATGATAGATGAGAAAATCCTTTTCCTATTCTACTATACTTTCAGGCAACCTGATTGTGACTTTGATAGATAGACAAATTGAAGAAGCACCTTCCCAAAGCCACTAACATACTGGTATGGTCAACGAACTGCCTGATCTACCATTATGTTTAGTATGTCTAACACCAATTAGAGGATATAGCTATGAACTCCTACTGAACTACAGATCTCTAGTCTTCTTAGCATTTCAGGTCCTAATCTGGTGCTTCAATCTGCACCTTGTGCCAGTAGAGATGAGAAACTATGAACTGCAAATGATTTATCACTTCCATGATGTCCACCACAATCTTGTGACATCCTCTTCCATGACCACAATACCAGCCTATATTAGCATTATGTCACCTATCCCACCGATTGACTCATTAGGATGTGTGCACATGAGATCAATTACTGGTTCAACACATTGCCAGATAATGCTTCTCCAATATTTCCCAAGGAAAATTTATTCTTTCCAAGCCACCGGGGCCACTGCAATGTTACTAGAATGCATTGCAACACATATTCTTCAATACCAGTAACTATCCCTACTAGCAACATACTGCACATGCCGGTTTACTATACCAATCCAATATCTTTTCCAATATACTTTGTCCACTAGCCCTCCTTCCGGTGTCACATCCCACTTTGACACCTGCAATAGTGATCCATCTCACCCGTGTGAATGTGTAGCCAAGATATTAACTACACACACTCTTTTATCTCAACTTTTCCCACATGTTGGTAACTAGCTGTCCTTAATCTTTGTCCCTCTCAACATTTGTAGGTGAATGATCTGATCAACATGTAGCTCCCCCTAAGGATTTGCATCTCCTTTAAACTTTAGGAGATATCACTTGTGCATTGAATGCACAATGTCGGTCCATGGCCATGTTTTCATCCTTCTTCCTCCACACCTACTTGGACTCCCTCCTCTTCTCATTTTTATCAATTAGAGAAGGTCTCATCTTCTGCTGATATGTCTTTGCTTTATCAAGTTCTACAATATGACTAGATGCATTGTCATAGAAGCATACTGCATTCATCCCAACTAGATTTATTGGAAGGTATTCTATCAAACCAATTTGATCATCTTCTTAGGGTCATGCCATTTTAGCTCACTACCAGTTTCAACTGACTTCTTGATTTTGTAGGTGCAGTTCTCCTTTGGGCATAGTTATTATGTCAATTGCCATGTGCATGAATCATCTTCTTCCTGCACTCATTACTTCTATGGCTAGATCCATTGCAGTTATAACCTATATAATTTATATTTCTTGAAGAAGCAAATGGACTCTGGTTAGCATAACCAGGGGTGAGCTTATGCATGTTTCTACATTCTAATGTTCTATGCCCAAATGCATTACGTCTTTTACAAACTTAATTTCTATTCCTAGGAAATATACCTTTTCTATTCCTAGGCATCATTTTGCATTCCTCTACCCTATGGCCATATCCTTTACAAACAAAATCGTAACCGAAGAATGGAGACTTATTACTTACAAATTTGTTATGCCAAAAATGAGGTGATCTAACCAGTTTGGCTTCTTCACCTTTACTTCTCTGGGGTGCAGCATCTCTTTGTCTTCCACTAGTGGGGTATATTTTAGGCTGTCTTCTTGTATTCTTATTTCCGGTGAACCTATCTTCTCTCAGCTTTCTTTTTCCTTTAGGATCTATATTATTTCTTCTTGTTTCATAGGTCTTCATTTTTAGCCTCATGTCCTCACCGGTTGTAGTTACGTCAACCTTCTTTCTTGGTGCACTTTAGACTGTGAAGTTATGAACCTTGTTATCTCCATTAGAGGAGACAAACTGAATGTCCTTGTGGACGACATCCATGCTTGTGGAGCATTCACCGACAACATATCCTAATCCTCTAGTATCCTTGGAGTGTTTTTGTTTACTCAACATTTTGTCCAAGGCCTTAGTGTTTCCATCATACTGGATCCTTACCTTGAGCTCATACTAACACTTCTCAAGGTCTTTCCTGATGTTCTCCATTTCACCTTTTAAGTCTTGACATTATTTGTCCTTTGTCTCCACTTCTAGCTATAGCTCCTCACATCTTCTCTCCTTAGCATCAAAGACTGATTTCAATTCACCAGTCATTCCTTTTGCCTCTTCTAGTTGAGATGTCAATATGCAGATATTATTATTTGATTCTTCAAGGCATGTTCTCAACTGGCTGCATTCTTCATGAACTGAATCTTTATACCTCTTAAATTCATTTCTAACATTTTGCAGCTCTTCTAGTGTACTTACCAGTTCACATTCAAGATCAACTTCAACTTCATCTTCATTATCATTGCCAAAGACATCTTGTTGGTAGGAATGACCTACATGATCACTCTCTAATATGTGCCTCTCATCTTTTGATTCTTGATCCATAAAGAGGTGAGTTTCCTCCTCGTCATATATGTTGCTACTAACAGATCTGCCTTCATCATTTGCAAGCACATGTGCTTTATTTCTTTTCTTGTTTCCACAAACTGGTTCTACAGTGTAAGGTTCATTTCCATAAAGTTTCTTATATCTCTCCCATAGGATTTTTGTTAATCTGCATTTGTCCACATGTGAGGAGACATCACCAGATAGCCCACTGAGTATGGCCTCCATAGCTTCATCATTACATTTATTTCTCTTTTATGATTCAGGACCGGTGGCAGGAATGATTTTACTAGGGTAGCCATTTACTACTGACATCCATAGATCAAACCCAAGGGAGGACAGGTAGACTTCCATCCTACAACTCCAAACAGAAAAGTTTGAACCATCAAACATTGGAGTAGGGGTTGACACTAAACAAACCACTGTGTTCAAATACCAGAATCTACCCAAGATGGAGAAATCTTATCAATTGGGAACCTAGGCTCTAGTACCAATTGTTGAACACAATGTACCACTGAGAGGGGGGGTGAATCAGTGGTTTCCAAAACTCTTTAACCTTTTGATCCTAAGAGTGAGCACCGGTTAACAAAGCAAACATGATTAAACCTACCGGTGAGATAATGCAAGACTTCACAATGCAATCACATAAAGGCACATCACATGACACCAGTATATACAAGGAAAACCCAAGATGGGAAAAAAATTGGTGAGGAATGTTGCTCGAGTCTACTGCTCCAATCCATCCTCACAATGCAAACCTCAGTTACAATATTTAGGGCACAAATCCCTAATTTAGGGCACCAACCCAAGGAGCACCAACCCCTAATCTAGGGCACCAACCAAAGGAGAACCAACCCCTACACCGAGCTCCTACTTAGTGATCTATAATGAACATAATCAATTACAAAAGTAATAATTTTATTACAAGTGAATCTTCTAACCACAACATACACTTTACCCTACCAGTTTCTCACCTCTTCTGCCTTACTGGTTGACTCCTACTCTTCATTCTATCTCTCTCTCTCTCTCTATCTCTTTTCTCACCTTCACTTGCTACTATTGACATGCTTGTTCTACCTCTGCTTGTTGGATGACAAGTCAGATCATGTACATGCTACCAATTACTCAGCTCATTGGTTTATCCTTTCTCTGATTTCTACCTGTCGAATCTTTTCTCCCATACACACATACAATTTCTTCACTCTACACTACCTTCTAGTTGGCTTGAACATTGCCAGTTCCCCTCTGCACTTATCTAGTCTTGATGCTTTACTGGTTACTTTGGGCTTTACTAGTTTGACTCATAGTTAAACCCTCTTACCGATTTAAGCTTCCTTGCTAGCTCTCTGCTTCAGATGCTAAGCTCCTTGACTCTTCTTAGTCTTATCTATTCTCTAATTTTCTTAGGATCAATCTTCCCTGCCAACTAGCATCACCCAAATAGCATCACCCAACTTCAATCTTTGATCAACATAAATATCAGAGCTTTCCCACCAAAACATGAGTTTGAACTTTTGCGTGCTAGGGTTTTCTCACTAACCAATTTGGCATACCAGATCCAATCAAATCTCTTCTATGATATTGTGGAACTGGAACAAGTCTGTTGGCCATTTGGTGGAATTGATAATGTTTTGTCATTGATGCCAACACTAGTTATTTGGATGCTTTACCCAGACCCTTCTAGTCCCGGTAGGTTGAGTGGTTTATGGTTGATTTGGATCCGACATGATCCGGTAAGCTATGGTATGATTTGGTTATGGAATTAGCTTGTTTATGATACTCATGCTCACATTTAGTAAGTTTTTTTGGTTTGGTGATTGGATGCTATCTTGTTTTCTTAGAAGCTTGATTTCTGGTTCCGGCGAGGGTTTCATCGGCAGAGCTTTTGATGAAGATCTTTGATGAATTGCATAAGTGGTGTTGGTGTAGCTTCTAATGGAGTTTTAGGATGTTGTTGCTGATCATGTTCAAGACTTGGCAGATGCAGATCATTTTTGTAGTGTGTGGACCTATACTGGGTCCCGGTTGGTCTAGGTTACGGACTGGTTTAATGAAGCATGTGGATTGGACCTCTCGATGTGTTTCTGGGATGACTTATGTGTTGGATATTATTTGTTTGGTCTAAGACTGACATGGTTTGTAATTATGTAATTGGTTTGTCATCTAGTATCTTACCTAATTGTTTATGGTTGAGGGTTTGTATATATATATGTAAGATCTCATTATAGATCTTATAGGAGAGATCATAGGAATGGGAAAGGAATGTAATGTGCAAATAATGTAATATCATTTAGGTAGAGGATTTGGTCGATCATTGGAGATCAAATTGGGTTTATGTAATAGGATTTAGTCCTCTGGTATTGAGCTTAACCAGAGCTATACTCAAGCATAGGAGATGCTGTGTTTTGCAGTTCAACACTTCTCCGGATTGTAGTCTAGATTTCTATGTAGACAGTGAGGCTCCTTTTGTGATGAGTAGTGCGCTCTAGGCTATTGGCTTTATTGCAAGTGCAGAACTCTCAATTGTAATTCACATACTTACTGTAGAAGTATTATCTAACTGTGGGTGGGCTTCCCACCCTAGTTTTTCCCTTTATCGGGTTTTCCATGTATAAATCTTGGTGTCATGTGGATGGTATTTATTTTATGATTATTGTTTATGCTTAATTGGTTTAACTGCTATTCCGGTATTAATATTTTGGGTTCTGATATTAAAAGTTTTAATTGCTAATGGTTTCAGTAATCTATGACAATTGATTCACCCCCCTCTTAGTTGTCTTCTGGTTATTTGAACTGCCTAACAATTGGTATCAGAGCTTTGGTCCTCTCTGCAGAAATTGCTTGAGGAAGATCATATGCCATCTAATAGTTCAAGTTCATCCAATTCATCTGGAGCTATCTTTCAGAGAGATATTTTGAGGTTTGCTGGAACAAATTACACAATATGGAAGATTCTAATCGAGACTCATCTAAGATGTTTTGGCAAGGAGATTTGGGAGATCACATAGAATGGTGTCACACCTCATAATCTAACATTTGGAAATCCTCCTTTGATAAACTTGGATAATGAAAATGCCCCAGATACTGACAATGACACATGCATGCCCCCTCGAGGAATTGGCCGGAAACATCCAGAAAAGAGGCCAATTGATCGATAAGAATGACAGAAGATGATAGGATTAAACGGACTGCCAAGACTGACGAAAGAAATGTTAGTAAGAAGAAATTAGACAAAGGACAGTTAGAGATGAGGAAAAACTTTCTTTCACAAATGCATAGAAGTAGGTGAGAACCTTTATTTATTGTAGCAAAGCAGATGCAGAGCATCATGGCATTGAAGGCCAGAGCTGAAATGCAACCCTTTCTGCAAAAGACAGACACATCGCACACAAGGAATGAGTGAAGCATCCTAGGGTGCATACATCAAGGGTCGAGGTATGTGCGGTGTTCACAAAGCGAACGTACTTATCATAGACACCCAATGATATAGTTGCCCTAGTTTGTAACAAACATTCCACAAACAGCAATCACAACAAAAAAGAAAGGGACCATGAACCATCCCAGTCACTCTAAATCACTCAGTGACATCATCGAGCAACATAGGAACATGATCGAAGCCAAAGATATATCAATAAAAAGATAAGACTCGCTAATTCCAACAAGTCAAACAAACATCTTGATCTTCATTGTCAAAAGTTGAAAGTGTTGATAGGACGTTCATGTTGTCTGGTTTCAGGGAATGCGGTACCCCGTCTAAGACAGGACACTGTCTGGTTTTGAGTATACCACATCCTGTATAAGACCCATGATCATAGTGACAAGGACAAATGATATTGATGTTGATTGATTGATATGACAAATTTGATCAGTTTGCATGTTTGGTTTGATTGAAAAGTTCATCTGTTAACACATGATCTCATTAAAGCGTAGTGTGTGATTGATTGTCGTTGGAGGGATGCTCAGTGATTTGTCTTATACACAAAAGCGATATTTTTTGTTTTTGCTTTTCGAGATTTCACAATTTTTTTTTTTGTGTTCATTTTTTCAGGACTTTATTTGATGTTTAGGGATTTTTTTTAGGACATTTTTTTATTTTTAGAGATTTTTTCAGGACATTTTATGAATGTTTTATGATTTTTTCAGGACATTGTTCAATTTTTTTGGATTATTTCAAGACATTTTTCAATTTTTTCAATTTTTTTCAGGACATTTTTCAATTTTTATGATTTTTTTCAGGACATTTTTCAATTTTTATGATTTTTTCAGGACATTTTTCAATTTTTTAGAGATTTTGCCTCCAGTGTCTAGCAAGGCAAGGAATATGACAGGTGAATAAATAGGCTTTCTGAAATGATGGTGGATAGAGGGAAGACAAAGGCCTTTTACTATGGAGACAATACGGATGCAATTTTCAAGGGCTATGGTGTGATGGGACAAGAGATTGGATATGACAATGTAAAGCAGTGGCATGAGGGATATGTCAAGAGGTTTTTGAAACCATGTTTTACATTTCACGTCCTTATGTTAGATCAAGATCAAGGAATGAAAAAGAGTGTATGGATAGTGATAAGATAAGGATAGGATAAGCAAGACCAAGAATGGATAAGGGACATGGACTAAAGGTCGGGATAGGATACAGGAAAGTGGTAGAAAGTTGCAATAAGCTAGGGAATATGGATGAAAGGTTGTAATAAGCAAATGGATAAAGACCAAAAGCTATGATAGACTAAAAGCTGCAAATAAGATGCATGATGCTCATGACAATCCTTAGCCTTGTCAAGATCAAAGGTGGAAAGAGGAAATGGACATGAGGGACAATAGGATATGAAGGGTAATGATAGGGGTTCGATAGGATAATGAAGGGTAATAGGATATGAAGGAGTATGACATGGGTTCGATAGGATAATGGAACAATGAAGGACAAAAGGATGTGATAGGATAAAACCTGCCCCCAAGTGTGATGTGCAAGAAGTTCATAGATTACGCATGACACCTATTTGCCAGATTTTCATCACGGTACTTGCCCAAGGTGCCTGTTTGCCAGGTTTTCACCAGTGGGCGAATCATTTTTTCTTTACTTTTTTTTTTCTTTTGTCTTTTTTTTTTTTTTCACCTTTTTTTTTTGGATTTTGTATTTTGACTTTTTCAATAGAAGATGGACACGTGATAGGGGATGGAAGAAGGACTCAAGCATCTTTTTGTTTGGATAGTAGCCTTGAAAAAAATGGACCATGACCTTTAAAAGTATGCTCAAAGACGTTGGTAGGATAAGGATATGGAATATGAGATGAAACTAAGGCAAGGATTTATGTAAAGGATTGGATCAAAGGGATGAAAGGATGGAAAATATGCATTGGATAATAGATAGGGTATTTGAAGAATTGGGCTTCAGTGGATAGAAATCTTGGCAAGATTGACATTAGCACACACCTTGAGGGGTGATGGACTGATGGAGGAAAAATGGATCTCAGATTGTGAGATTTGGATGGAGGAAAGGCTATGGATTTTGGGACATAAGGGCCCAAAATGGATGAAGAAGGTGGTGGAGAAATAGACTTGAAAGGTTTGGATGGAGGAATAGCAATTTTAGATGCCAATTTTGATGTTTCTTTAGGATTTTGTGCTTCAAGGAGCTTCTTAGGGATCCACATGGTTTTTGATTTTTCATGCTTTTGTGGTTCCTTGGAGTGCATTGCTTACACAAGGGATTTAGGAACCCATATATATTTTGACTTTGCTTTATTTTTCTCAGTGGGCCTTTGTGGCCTTTTGGATATTTCTTTTTCTTTATAGATCAATTTGTTCTTTGTTTTGACATGTCGATTATATTGGACATGTTGATCCTTGAATACATGTGGATTGCTAGACTTATGACATTTATACTTGGCATCCAAATTGCTTGGAGGGGGAAAGGAATGCATGGATGGATAGGAATGAAGTGGACTTCTTTTGGATTGATGAAATTGACTCAAGGATGTGTGCCTTTGCTGACCTTGCATAGAGGATGAAGGGATATAAGGACCTAAGATGGATGGAAAGTATGATGGGGAAGGGATATGTTTGGATTTTGATGGAGGGATACCAACATATTGAGAGTGAGTTGTGTAGCCATGACCCTTAAGATCTTCTTTAACATGAAGGGATTCTTGCTTATGGAGATCTACTCCTTTGCCTTTATGAATATCTTGACTTGTAGGATACTCTTATCTTTGGGAAGAAGATGCGAGTCCATTATGAGGTGGATATGATATGAGAGAAATAATGAGATCTTGAAGTGGATCAGATTGCACCAAAGTGGAAGAACCCATTATGCATGTCGAGGGTTCTTGAACATCTTGCACTGACACGTTAGAATCATGAGGGGGATTAGGATCATGAGGGGGACTAGGATTGTGTTGTGGACATGGTTCAATGATAGGCTCTTCAAGAGATGGAATGGGAGAAATAATGGGATCATCAAAAGAAATATGATCTTGGAGTGTATATGGAGCATTAAGACAAGGAGATGGAGGAACAAAAGGATCTTGTGGAGGATTTAAAGGAATAATTTGATCTTGACAAGGAGGAAGATCATTGGAATCCTCTTTAAAGTTGCTTTTCTCTTGACTTTTAATGGGATCATCAGAAAGGATGGAAGGGATATCTGGAATGTCAATGGGATTTGAAAGGATATTGTGTTCTTGAATAGAATTGATAGGAATAAGTGAATCATTGAGAGTGTCTGGGGAAATGGGATCCTGGTCAACAATTGGATGGGATGATAAGGTTTCGGGATCTTGATCTTGATTTTTTTTTAAGACATGTTTCTTCATGCTCTAAATTATCCTCTTGACATGGGGTTGGACTTTGGATATGCATGGAGGATTCTGGCAAGAAATCAATGTTTTGGCATGAAGGAAATGCACTTTGAACATTTGTGATGGATTCTGGCAAGGAATCAATGCTTGAACATGAGGAAGAGGGACTTCGAATGGGGTCCTCTAAAATAGGTAATGGAAATAAAGTGCATGGTGGCATTGGGTCTTGTATTTCTGAAACATGACAAGGATGTGCATCATGAATTGGATTATCTTGGCAATCAATTATGGATAGCTCTTGGATAATTTCATCCTTGGGTGTATTGTTTGATGAGGACAATATGGAAGGTTCTTCTAAAGGTGTAGGGATAGATGCCACTGGAGAGTCAATTTGTTTGTGGGGAGATGAGGCATTGCTAGACATAATTGTATTATCTTGATCTTCCTCAAAGAACTCATTTGGTAATTTCCTTAAGAGAATTGCAATAAAGCCACCTTTCTTTCGAGGTTTTGACATGATTGGATATGGAATTTGAACTTGTTTGGCAAGGAGTTGGTTCTGATCTGATGTCATGTTTTGATTTCAAACTAGATGTTGATCAAATTGGTTTGACATGTTCAAAATTTGGCTTGGTGCATGTTGCAACCTTTGTTTTTGAATGTTTGGTTGTAGTTGTTGACATTGATATTCCACCATTGGTTGAACTATTTGTTGAAATTGTATAGTTGGTTGGACATATTGTTGAAATTGGACCATTTGTTGTGTTGGTTGTATATGTTGGACCATTGGTTGTGTCTGTTGGAAATGTTCGAACTGTTGAACAATTGGTTGTGATGGTTGAAAATTTGATTGATAGTAAACACCTTCTTGTTCTTTTTGTGGAGGCACATAATGTTGAAATTGATGTTGTCTCTTTTCTTGAAATTGTTTCATCATCTCTATTTGGGAGAGGAGAGCTGGTATGTTTGATCGTTCAAGAAGAGATCTTACATCAATTGGCTCAATCTTTGGATTTAGACCTAGAAATTTTTGAAACATTTTGGACATTTGTGATCTATTCTTCTCAATGTTTTTCACTCTTTGTTCCAATATCTCCTCTTCTTGAGCTAGTTTCTCCTCTAGTTTTTGTATTTGGACATTTACATCATCATGATAAGTTTGATCCAAGTTCTGAGACATGTAGAGATTGGATTGACATGATTGATTGCTCAATTGTGATGACATGGCTTCGTAAGAAGGTTGAGACCTCATTTCAACAAACATGTCACTATGCAAATGCAATATTTTTGGAAATTTTTTTTTTTTTTTCAAGGATGATGTATGATATGCAACTAAATGCAAACTAAACAGACGGAAATGCAATCTATGGCAAGAATGCAACCTATGTTTTTGTTCTTTTTTCAAGATTTTGACAAACTTATGAATGTAATTCTAAAAATGAGACCATTAGGAAATTGAAATGATGTCTAGACCTCAAAGGACAAAAGGACCAAGTGACAAAAGGACAAAATGACAATGTCTCCCCTATTATGCTTGGATACTAAGCTAGGTTTGACCAAATGACAGTAATGACAAAAAGAGAAAAGGTTTGATAAGGTCTAGACTTCCTAACAATGACTTAGGGTTTATCAAAGATTTGGATTACTCAAGTATGACAAAACCTAGTTTTGACACTATATGCAAAGGGACAATTACTATGCAAATGACCCTAATATGATATGATAATGACCTAAACTTAATGAAGAGACCTAGGGTATTCAAATGCAAATGTATGACAATGTCAACCTAAGTTTGAATTATGAAATTGTATTACTCTAATGCAAGAGGACATATGCAAATGGATGACCCTTATTGATATGCGAAAGGAGTATGACCTAGGTGAAACCTAACCTTGGTAGTTGAAAATGAACTTTGCCAAATGCAAACCTAGGATGAACCTAAATCTAAGTGACATGAATGTTGAGACAAGATTTTGAAGAATATTTTACAACCATGTTTGAAGGTTTTTTGAACTTTGTTGGATGAAATGTTCTTGTGTTTAACCTTGTTTTGAATCAATTTGTCTTGTTTTTGAAATGAGACACAACTCAACTTTTGACGAATAAAGAAGACAAGATATTTCAACTTAGACTCAAGACAATCATGCTCATTCACACATTTCTTATGGTAGGCAAGGATAGTAGGTACTTGAGAGGTAGACTCATTATGAGATTCAAGGAGAATACATAGATGCTTGACCCCACGGGCTCCCCTCCACAGCACTCACTTCTCAGGGCAGCCAAGCATCAGTCTCCATGGAAATCTCCCCATGGTGAACTTAGTATCTCTTCCAAGTATCCGAACTTGTCCTTATCAAGCAACTAGAAGGATTTTTGGCCTCTAAATACAAGGTGTTTAGTAAGGATTTCTATTAAGTGTTACTCCTTGGTGTCATGCAAGCATGATTGAGACATTAAGACCACCAAGATACCAAACAAATGTAGTCACGCAAGCACGATTTAGACCTTAAGGCCCTACTTAGATGTTGATATGAGAAAGAGTCCAAGGGTCATCACTTCCCAAGTAACTACAATTCCCACGTAACCCTTCCTTCAAAGCTTTCACCCATCAGGTATTTATTTATAGTGAGTTAGAATACCAAGGTATTCTAGCTGTACTCACTTTGGGTCATTCCCTTCTCATGATTGTCACTTGCTTGCAAAAGAAAGCAAATGGTCGGGAAGGCAGGCCCTCTAAAGGTAACAAACAATCTAAAACATGAGAATGGTATCGAAGATCTGGATTTCTGATCACCCTAAGAAGGATGAGAGCATACTCTCCTACTCCAATGTCAAACTCGACAAGCAAAGTGAACACATGTTCATTCCATCCTACTTAGAAAACATAATAGGTGCCTAATTAAAAATCACAAACACAAAGTTTGGTTGGAATATAAGACAACCTGCAAAACCACCGAGTCAGAAGTTTGATTTTCTTAGTCTTTGACTAGAGAACCTGCATACAATGTGTTAGTAGTTTCATTTGTTGTCTTTGTCATGTGTATGCCAAGGTGCTGCACAGAGAATCAGTACCAAAAACCAAAAAGCAGAAACAGAATGCAAAACAAAACAATTTGCAAGTAAAAAAACACTACCTTTTACCTCTGTTTCTGGCCCTACACAGGCGCAGAATGTCTCACACAGGCGCAGAATGCTTGACACAGGCACAGATTGTCCTTGACATAGGCACAAAATGCTTGACACAGGCACAGATTGTCTCACACAGGCACAAAATTTCTCAGAAAACCCTGCATTACCCTGTTTCTTGGGTTTTTCACCTGCAAATCAACTCAAAAGCACTCAAAAGCATGGTTAGGGGGTTAGTTCATGTCAGGTTCACCAATTAATGTAGATAGGAAATCTAGAAATCATCAAAGCAATGTAAATTATTAGTCTAGTTCAATCACAAAAACTCAATTGCAATGATAACAATCCTAATTACACTCAATAAAGACATGAAAACAAGACATCAATTCAAACGCAAACCATTGCAAAATTGAATGTCTCCTTCATGTGTCTCCATTGTCCTTCTTTCTCCTTCAAATAGCTTTGTTGTGGATCTCACCTACTAGTGCATGAGCATGATGTGAAAGCAAGTAGACAAGATGATAGTGCAAGAATACTTGAAGCGTGATTGATTCGACCAAGGATCAGGGGCCTTGATTGAAGAAATTCATCCAATTTATAGACAAATTGGAGAAAAGACAAAATTAGCATGAATTCGACTCGAATGGAAATTTCAAATCAAGAATGACAAATATGACAAATTATGACAAATTTGCACTTTCTATGCAAGATTGATTGATTGTCAATTATGACAAAATTATGACAAAATTGATTGATTGTCAATTATGACAAATTGAAATGTCATTCCCATGAAATTAGGAGAAAAATAGGATAGAATTGAATTAGAAATTAGGAAAATTAGAAAATTGGAAAATTAGGAATTAAGTGAATTAATTAACAATTTTTCATTTATTAATTAATTCACAAAGAGGGAGAAATTAGTTAGCCAATTAAATGAACATTTAATTGTGACAAGAAGACTTAGGATAAATAAATAAATTATTTAACCTTGAGGGAGAAATGACAAACAAGGTTAAATGAATAAATCATGAAACCCTAGAAGATGAATTAGAAATGCAAGGATGACAATTAGGTCTTGATTGAAGGATCGATTTGATCATGATTCAGACTTGATAAAAGACCAATGCTGATAAATGATTTGATTGATAAACAATTAAGATTGGTTGACAAATTGACCAAGATTGATAAAGAGACCAATTTGATAAGTGCCAATTGACCTGATTGAAGAGGACAAGGATTGATGATGAATCGATCGCAAAATGACAAAATTGGCAAGGACAAGGATTGACCAAAATTATGACTGAAGATTGTTATCGACAAGACCAAATTTGAAAGTGAGATAAACGAAGAATGCAGAAGAAGGACTCAATGCTCACGAATGATAAAGACCAAGTGCGATTCATAGGAGAAATGTTAATGCAACGCAAAAAAACCCTAAAATAAGGCAATGCGCAAATGTTAAAATATGACTCCGCAAGCGTTGACCATTTTTAGACGTCTACAGGATGGTATTTATTTTATGATTATTGTTTATGCTTAATTGGTTTAACTGCTATTCCGGTATTAATATTTTGGGTTCCGATATTAAAAGTTTTAATTGCTAATGGTTTCGGTAATCTATGACAATTGATTCACCCCCCTCTTAGTTGTCTTCTGGTTATTTGAACTGCCTAACAATTGGTATCAGAGCTTTGGTCCTCTCTGCAGAAACCACTTGAGGAAGATCCTATGTCATCTAATAGTTCAAGTTCATCCAATTCATCTAGAGCTATCTTTCAGAGAGATATTTTGAGGCTTGATGGAACAAATTACACAATATGGAAGATTCAGATGGAGACTCATCTGAGATGTTTTGGCAAGGAGATTTGGGAGAATTGGTGGATAAGGGATTTCAATAACAGTTCAAGAATGGAAAATGCAAAATAATTAACAAATCTGGTTTGGAGATTGCAACCGGTACATAGACAAAAGGTAACATATTTCATTTGAACTCCGGTGAGAAGACATGTTTGATTACATAGATTGATGAGAGTTGGCTATGGCATAAAAGGTTGTGTCATGTAAATTTTGATTGCATTATAAATATTATTTCAACTAAGGTAGTTAGGGATATACCTAAGCTTATGAAGCCCTATAATCTGGTATGTAAAGAATGTCAAATGGGTAAACAGGTCAGATCCTCTTTTGGGAGTATACAAGATAAATCTGAAGCATTTGAAAAGTTTAAAGTCTTTAAGGCTAAAGTGGAAACTGAGACATGATTGAAGATTAAATGTTTGAGGTCAGATCATGGAGGAGAATTCACATCTGCTGAGTTTAGTAACCTTTGTGACAAGAATGGTATAAGAAGACAATTTTATGCTCCTGGACACCCGAACAGAATGAAGTTGTGGAAAGGAAGAACAAAACTATCTTGGATTCTGCTAGAACAATGATGATGGAAGATAGTCTACCTCATATCTACTGGAGAGAAGTAGTGAGCACATTGGTTTATACATTCAACAAAGTACATATCAAAGGAGAAACTGATAAGACACCTTATGAATTATGGTTTAGCAATACACCTATAGTTAAGTATTTTAGAATTTTTAGTAGTAAATATTATATCAAGAGAATGATATCATTGGCAAATTTGATCCTAGATGTGATGAAGGCATATTTCTTGGTTATTCTAATGGAAGAAAAGCATATAGATGTTATAACAAGAGATTGCAGAGAATTGTGGAGAGTGCTAATGTCAAAGTAGATGAGCTGACCATAAGTCAAATAATAGTTTATGAAAAGGAACCGGCGGTGGAAATAATTATATATGAACCAGTAGCACCTTTACCGGAACAAAGTGTTGAACCAGTTACTCTGGTAGTATTAGACAATTCTATAGTAACTAAAGATCAGGGAAGAGGAATAGAGAGTCAGAGGACTCCTAGGTGTGTGAGATTGAATCATTCAGAAGATCAGATCATTGGGGATAAGAACAATGGAGTGATGACAAGAAGAAGACTGGCAACTAATGAGGTATGTTTAATTTCACAAGTTGAACAGATATCAGTATTTGAGGAATGTAAAGATGAATATTGGTTGAAAGCTATGGAAGAAGAATTAGATCAGATTGAGAAAAATAACACATGGACTTTGGTTCCCCGACCTAAAAATAAAAATGTTATTGGAACTAAATGGGCTTTTAGGAATAAATTGAATGCGGATGGTCAAGTTATAAGGAATAAGGCTAGATTGGTTTGTAAAAGATATTCTCAGAAGGAGGGAATTGATTATGGAGATACTTTTGCACCTATAGCTAGGATTGAAGTTGTAAGATTATATATTGTCTATGCTTCTTATAAAAACTACAAGGTTTATCAAATGGATGTTAAATGTGCATTCTTGAATGGGGATCTTGATGAGGAAGTTTATATTGAGCAACTTGATGGTTTTTCACTATCAGATGATACAAATATGGTTTACAAGCTAAGGAAAGCTTTATATGGATTGAAACAAGCACCCAGAGCTTGGTATGCAAGGTTGGATAAATATATTTTGAAGCTTTGTTTTACTAAGGATAGTGCTGATAGTAATTTATATTATAAGATCACTGATGATGATATACAGATTATTGAAGTATTTGTTGATGACATTATTTTTGGAGGTGAAGATAAGTTGTGCATAGAATTTTCTAGGAATATGGAGAAAGAATTTGACATGTCTATGATTGGAGAGATAAAAATTTTCTTAGGTTTGCAAATTACTCAGACTGACAAAGGTATTTTTATTTGTCAAATTAAGTATGCTAAGGAATTGTTGAAGAAATTTGGTATAGAAGATTCTAAACCGGTAAGTACTCCTATGGCTACAAATGAGAAATTGACAAGAAAAGATGTTTCTACACAGATAAATCCTACAAGATACAAATCTATGATTGGAGGTCTAATTTATTTGACTCAGACTAGGCCTGACATTATGAATGTTGCTTGTATTGTTTCAAGATTTCAGACTGATCTTCGAGAAAATCATGAGATTACAATGAAAAGGATTTTTAGATACTTGTAAGGTACATAAGAATATGGTTTGTGGTACCCCAAGGATGATAAATTTACTTTATGTGCATATATAGATGCTTATTGGGCTAGAGATGTTGATGAATGGAAAAGTACTTCTAATGGAGCTTTCTTTCTTGGAAAGAATTTGGTTTCATGGATCGGCAAGAAACTGTCATGTACTTCTTTATCTACTGTTGAAGCTGAGTATGTTGTTGCTACTACTAACTGTACACAAGTTTTATGGATGAAGCAAATGTTGAAGGATACAAAGGTGGATTGTGATGCACCGATAGTTATTCATTGTGATAACTCTATTGCTATTGATATATCAAAGAATCCGATATTTCATTCTAAGACAAAGCACATATCTATTAAGTATAACTTTTTGAAGGAAAAGGTCGAAGCAAATGAAGTCAGACTGGTTTATGTGAACACTAAAGAGTAGATTGTAGATATTTTCAATAAACATTTGCCCAAGGAATCATTTGAGTACTTGAGAGATAGCTTGGGAGTTTCTACCCCTCCGGTAGAGACTTTATTGATGCGGTTTGGCATCAGTCTGGAAAGCATTAATTATCAAAGATACTATTCATTCTAGCATTGATGTGGGGATGGTATTGCTCAGGAGGAATAGTAAGTTTTGTAATTCAGTGGTTTATGTTTTTGCTTTGATATTTTTATCGGATTTTTGGCATTGACGTCAAAGAGGGAGTGATATTGATGTGAAAAAGGAAGTGAAAAAGAAAAGGAAAAAGAGAGAAATTCAGAGCTTTACAGAGATATTATTCACAGGGTGAGTTTGGTCTTTATTTAAGAGTTGTATGCAGGAGATTGTTGGCTATCTTCCATTGGGGGAGATTTGTTTGGCATTTCTTGGTACTTAGATGTTTTTCACATCTAGTTTTGCCATCAATGCCAAAGGGGGATATTGTTGGCCATTTGGTAGAACTGATTATGTGTTGCATTGATGTTTTGTCATTGATGCCAACACTAGCTGTTTGGATGCTTTATTGACACCCTTCCGGTCCCGGTAGGTTGAGTGGTTTCTGGTTGATTTGGATTCGACATGATCCAGTAGGCTCTGATATGATTTGGTTATAGAATTGGCTTGTTCATGATACTCATGTTCATATTCAGTAAGTTGTTTTTGGTCTGGTGATCGGATACTATCATGTTTGCTTAGAAGCTTGGTTTTTGGTTCCGACGAGGGTTTCACAAGCAGAGCATTTGATGAAGATCTTTGATGAATTGCATAAGTGGTGTTGGTGTAGCTTCTGGTGGATTTTTGGGATGCTGTTAGTGATCATGTTCGATACTTGCTGGATAGAGATCATTGATGTAGCGTGTGGACCTATACTAGGTCCCAGTTGTTCTAGGTTATGGACCGGTTTAATGAAGCATGTGGATTGGACCTCTCGATGTGTTTCCGAGATGACTTATGTGTTGGATATTATTTGTTTCATCTAAGGCCAACATGGTTTGTAATTATGTAATTGGTTTATTGTCTAGTAGCTGACCTAATTGTTTATGGTCGAGGGTTTGTATATATAGATGTAAGATCTCATTATAGATCATATAGGAGAGATCATAGGAATGGGAAAGGAATGTAATGTGTGAATAATGTAATATCATTCAGGCAAAGGATTTGGTCAATCATTGGAGATCAAATTGGGTTTATGTAAAAGGATTTAGTCCTCTGGTATTGAGCTTAACCAGAACTATACTCAGGCATAGGAGATTCTATCTTTTGCAGTTCAACACTTCTCTAGATTGTAGTCTAGATTTTTATGTAGTTAGTGAGGCTCCTTTTGTGATGAGCAGTGTGCTCTAGGTCATTGGCCTTCTTGCAAGTGTAGGCCCCTCAATTGTAATTCACATACTTACTGCAGAAGTATTATCTGAGTGTGGGTAGGCTTCCCACTATGGTTTTTCCCTTTACTGGGTTTTCCACATATAAATATTGGTGTCATGTGGATGGTATTTATTCTATAATTATTATTTATGCTTAATTGGCTTAACTGCTATTTTGGTATTAATATTTTGGGTTTTGATATTAAAATTTTTATTTACTAATGGTTATGGTAATCTGTGACAACTAATTCACCCCCCTCCCTCTCAATTGTCTTCCAGTTATTTGAACTATGTAACAAATTCATCTATCATCCATCACTACCAATTTTGTTTCTTCCAATGCATATTTTCTATGTTTAGCAAATACGACAGAGTGATCACTAACCACTTCAATCCATCACATTAAATGGTCTCGCAACTCTCTTTTCTAGGTTGATAAGTTTATCAGATATCTTGCTTTGATCAACTCACCATGGGGAATCCTTTGATTTATCTTGAGCCACACACTTCTGTAGTTCCCCCATGATTGTCATAGTCAACATTAAATGTTGACCAATGCAAACAACCTCACCAACATGGCACTTCATTGACCTCAGAATTCTTTCCACTTCAACTCCATGTGGCATCTCTATTGGTCTTCATCATCGCAGACCTCTATGTCTATCCAAATAGGACCACCAACCAAACACTTAATCAATGCACACCTAACAATCACCTAACCCTACTGGTACACCTCACCTTACCAATTAACCATCTTGCCATACAGTCTCCTGCACAACTGGTGCAATAGATTTACCAGTCATCACCTTGATGACTAGCAATAGATATCCATGGTGAGTCGTCATGTACCTTACCACCTGATTATGAGCACTCCACTTTGCCTCTTGACTCTTTGTTGCATACAGGTTGATGCAAAGCCCTCATTGTTACCTACCAAACACTTCTAAATGTATGACACTGACCCCTTAACACATGGATGGGATCCTATCCATGTGTTAAGGGGTCAATGTCATACATTTGGAGGTGTTAATGGCTTTGGTAAAGAGATAGAAAATTGAGATATGTTAGAGGGACAAGAAGAAGAGGTCCCTAGAGGACCAATCACCAACATGGAATTGGCAAAGATTGTAAGAGAGTAGACCACTGCTTGCAAGGCAATGCAAAGGGAGCTAGAGAGATTGAGAGGCAGAGTAGATGGAAAGGAAGATGGAGGCACTGGTAGTTGTGATGAAGGGGATGAGGATGAGATCCCTATGCCGGAGGAAGAGGAAATTCCTCCTAACTAGAGGCACTTCCTTAATACCCTCAAATCCATGGAGAGGAGAACCATGGAGCAAAAGATTGATTTGCCAACCTTCACTGGGAAGATGGAACCAGATGTTGTGATGGATTGGATAGACTCCATGTCTAGTTTCTTTGAGTGTGAAGATATTCCAAGAAACCAGAAGGTGAAGATTGCTAATTCCAAGTTGAAGGGAGCAACCCTAACTTGGTGGAACTTTGTCCAAGAGGAAAGAGAGAACGACAATAAGCCCAAGATTGTTTCTTGGAAGAGGATGGTTTCCTTAATTAAAGAGGCCTATGTACCCAAAGACTATGAAATACAACTCCATAAGAGGAGACAAAATCTCAAGTAGAAAGAGATGGATGTGAACTCATATACAGAGGAGTTCCAAAGGCTATGCATGAAGTCAAAAACAAAAGAGGAAGAGAGTGAGAAAGTTGCCTGGTACCTGAATGGATTAAGGTACAACATTCAAGAAGAATTGAACCTTCTTAGCTTGGATATCGTTGGTAGATGCCATCAACTTGCTATCAAGGTGGAAGAGAAGATCAAAAGGAGACAAGAGCACAATAATAAAGGAAGAGAAAGATAGCAAAGGGGTGGAAGAAATTTTTTCAGAAGAAAAGGAAATGGCTTTGGAAATCAAAGTAAAACCGGTCAAGAAGGCACTAAAGGGGAGAGTAGTTCCAATAACAATGGAGAATACAATCAGATAGGTAATTTCAGAGGAAGAAGACCACCATTCAGAGGGAGATCTCAAGGTAGAGGTCCAATCAGATGTCATAACTACAATCAAGAAGGACACATGGCTAATTAGATGCCCAAAGAAGCCTACTAGTTCCATAGGAGAAAGAAGAAGTAACTTGATTTTAGAGGCTGACTGCCGAAGTGTGGCAAGTGAAAACACATACCAAAGTATCAATACCATTGACAGTTATGGATACCCTAAAAAAGGTGAAGCCTTGATGACCAGAAGAGCAGTAACCACCATGAAGATGTCTGATAGAGAACCCCCACAAAGAAAATGTCTATTCAAGACCACTTGCAAAGCGGGTAGAAAGGTCTGCAAGGTTCGAACAGATTCTAGTTCAACTGAGAAATTTGTGTCTCTAGAGATGGTGGAGAAACTGAATTTGAGGAGGCTACCTCACCCTTGCCCCTACAAGGTCTCATGGCTCACACAAGGACAACAAGCTATTGTGGAAGAGTAGGCTTGGGTAGAATTCCAGATTGGAACCTATAGAGATAAGTTAATGTTTGACATTGCAAAGATGGATGCTTGCCATCTCCTATTTGGGAGACCATGACAGTTTGATTTGAAGGCACAACATGATGGTGCTAGAAATACATATTTCATTACCAAGGATGATAAGGTAATTGAGTTTCTACCTTTAATGGAGAGTGAGGAGGAAACCAAACAAAAGGAAGCCAATGTGTTGATATTAGGAGGGAAGCAGTTCATAAAGAACATGGAAAATGAAGGCATGGTTTGTTATGCCCTTATCCCTATTCCAACAACAACAAAGGTGGAGAGGTCTGAGGATAAGAAAGAGGACATATTGAGATTGATTGACCCTGTAGTGTAGCAGCTACTAGACAAATACAAGGGTGTCATCTCTGATGGCATGCCAAGGTCACTACCTCCCATGAGGGACATAAACCATTGTATAGACCTTATACCTGGATCCATATTGCCTAATAAAGCAGCATATAAGCTCAAATCAGATCAGAATGTTGAGATGGTAAAACAGGTTGAAGAATTGTTGTAATCCGGATTGGTTGAGCCCATGTCCAGTCCTTGTAGTCTTGGCACCCAAAAAGGAAGGCACTTGGAGGATTTTCACTGATTTAAGATCTATCAAAAAGATTACTATCAGGTATAGGTTTCCCATGCCTAGGATTGAGTATTTGTTAGATTGTTTGGGGGGTGCTAGATATTTTATAAAAATTGATTTAAAAAGTGGCTATCATCAGATTAGGATTAGGCCGGGAGATGAATGGAAAACTTCCTTTAAAACAAATGAGGGGTTATATGAGTGGAAAGTCATGCCCTTTAGCTTATCCAATGCACCTAGTACCTTTATGAGGTTAATGAATGAAGTCTTGAGGGATTTCATAGGGAAATTTGTTATAGTCTACCTAGATGACATTCTAATTTTTAGTCAAACCAAAGGAGAACATCTAAAGAACGTAGACCAAGTCCTAAGGATATTATATGAAGAACAATTAATGATCAACTTGTAAAAGTGTTTCTTTATGCAGGAAGAGATCATTTACTTGGGTTTTGTGATCTCATATGGTGAATTGAAAATGGATCAAGAAAAAGTGAGTGCCATATTGTCTTCGCTTACACCTAGGACAATGAATGATGTTAGGAGTTTCCATGGCTTAGCTACCTTCTATAGGAAGTTCATAAGAGGCTTTAGTCATATTTGTGCCCCTATGCTTGATACAATAAAGGGAGGACAAAAGTGCAGGTTTAGTTGGATAGAAGAAGGAGATAACTCTTTTGAAACATTGAAAAGGAAAGTTGCAGAACAACCAGTCCTTGCCCTACCTGACTTCAACAATATCTTTCAAGTAGAATGTGATGCTATTCATATGGCCATTGGAGCAGTACTCGGTCAAGAAGGAAGACCTATTGCTTTCTTCAATGAGAAGTTGAATGAGGCAAAGAGAAGATATTCATCTTATGACCTAGAGATGTATGCTCTAGTCCAATCATTGAAAAAGTGGAGACACTACTTGCTACCAAAAGAATTCATAGTTTTTATAGACAATTGGGCCTTTAGCTTCATAAGCAATCAAAAAAAGTTGAATCAATGACAGATGAAATGGGTAGAGACCTTGCAAGCTTTCACTTTCATTCTTAAGCATAAGAAAGGAGTCAAGAATAAGGTGGCAGATGCTTTGAGCAGAAGAGTCCTGGCTGCAAATCAAATTCAGTTGGAGAGTGTTGGAATAGACTCTTTGAAAACCATGTATGAAGATGATGAATATTTTGGAGAGGCCTACAAGGTATTTACTTCATTTGTTGAACAATTTCATGTTGAGTATTATGAGTTTTTGATTCAAAATGGATTGTTGTTTAAGGGTGCACAACTATTCATACCCAAATGCTCTATGAGACTGAATATCATTAAGGAAAAACATTGTGGAGCAATTGCAGGGCATTTTGGTCTTGACAAGACATTAGATCTGGTAAAAAGATATTATTTTTGGCCCAAGCTATAGACAGATGTTAGGAGATTTGTGGAGACATGTGTGATCTTCCAAAAGGCAAAAGGAAAGTCCACCAATGCAGGTTTATACCATCCTTTACCCATACCTTGAAGACCATGGGAAAGCATAAGTATGGATTTTGTTTTAGGATTTCTTAGGACAAGGAAAGGATATGATAGTGTTTTTGTAGTGGTGGATAGGTTCAATAAGATGACACATTTCTTGCCATGCAAAATGACTTGTGATGCTTCTTATGTAGCAGATTTGTTCTTTAAGGAGATTTTCTAGATACATGGTTTACCTTTGACCATAGTCTCTGATAGGGATGTAAAATTTGTTGGTTACTTTTGGAGGACCCTTTGGAGGAAACTTGGTACAAATTTATCCTTCTCCTTAGCCTACCATCCCCAAATAGATGGTCAAACTAAAGTTGTAAACAAATCAAATTTATCCTTCTCTTAAGGTGTTTGACTAGATTTCATGGAGAAAGGTGGGATAGTATATTGTCTCAGGCAAAAGTCTCCTGTAATGATATAGTTAATAGGAGTACCGGTAAGTCACCTTTTCAGATTGTCTATGGCATCCACCCAAGAGGTGTGTTGGAGTTGAGAGAGATACCTCAAAGAGAACCCATTAGTGTAGATTGAGAAACCTTTGCTACTGCTATACAAGAGATCCATGACCAAGTGAAGACTCATCTTCACCAATCTGCAAAAATATATAAAGCTCATGCTGACAAAAAGAAGAGGGATGTTCAGTTTGATGTAGGAGACTTGGTGTGGGTTCACTTGAAGAAGGAAAGACTTCCAAAAGGAAGACACACAAAGCTGATGCAAAGAAAGATTGGCCCCTACTAAATCTTGAAGAAATATGGTTCAAATGCCTCTGAACTTCAACTACCATCTGATCTTAGTTTGTCACCTATTTTTAATGTTTGTGACTTAACTCTTTATACATGTAGTGTTGATGCAGGCGAAGACACAATGCAGGATATTGCTGATGATGACATTCCTAAACATGAACCACCAAAGTTGCATAAGGTTCTAGATACTAAGGTTGCCAAGAAAACTAGGAGTAAAGTTTACATGGAGTATTTAGTGGATTGGAAAGGACAACCTGATACTAAATCTATCTGAATGACAAAGCAATAGATCAAAGATCATGGTGCAGACCTGCAGACTCTCATCTCAAGTGGACTTGAGATTTCTTCTTCCAAGGAGTATGGTGTAGGAGCACCTTATCAAACCCTTTAAGATGATATGAAAGACTCTGATAAGGGAGGATAAGGAATTAACAATGTCTTTAGGATATTTTATATTGGTTTTTAATCATGCATTATATGTTTGTAATAATGAATCCCATCTTGTGAGCCAAACTCCTATTTTGGCATTTCTATGAGCCAATTAGGAATTTTGGACAATAGGGATCCAATGTGTTGGTTTTGAGTGTTTTAAGATGTTTTAGGAGGGGTTTAACTTGACCCAAGGCATTAGGAGGCAAAAGATGACATTTTGACAACTTTTGTAAAAGTTGTCAAAAGTTGTCATGAGCAACTTTTATGCACTTTTTGCATTTTGTAATTTGAAACTTCTCTAATGCCTCTAACCTCTTTATTTTTGGTTGAGAGTAGTTGAGGAATGGTTTTATACACCTCAAGGATCCAATTTCTAGGGGTGTGATTGTACGGAGAAGAATTCTGATGCAAACAAACCAATAAAATTCTGAGTTTTCCTACAATTCTAGAGTTTTTGGTCCATGGTACGGTTCTGTACGAATTGGTATCCATTCCCAATGATATGAATTGAATTGAGAGGAGAGTTTTCTCTATTTTTTTATTTTATTTGGAGACTTGATTGTGTGTGTTTCTCCTGGTATTGAAGTTTTGTTGTAGGTACTCTAAAAACCAGGGTTTACCTTGGGTTTTTCCTCATTCATGGCCATATCTTGCACTTTACCAATCTGAGGCTCATGGGATTTGGTAAAATTCAAGTATGGTCAATTTATTTTAGATTTCTAATATTTTTTTATAGGAGGAGAAAAGGAGTGAAGTGTTTGAAGCGACCCTAGGTAGACATCTCTATGTGGCTACCTAGACCTTGAACAAACAAAATCACCGTGTGTGCAAATGGTGATGCTTCCAGGTGTGTAACCCTGGAATCCCTATTGATTTATGTTTTCTAGCATTCCCATTGGATTTTAGTCCACTGATTCATTCATCTGAGTATAGTTGCTTCACAAAAGAGACATAATTAGCCCTTCTAAGACAGTCAAATTCCTATCGGCAAAGACCTTTATTTTCTATACCTTGACCCTTACTTTTGGGGATTTGTATAACTTCCAAAAGGGTATTTAAATCCATAATTTTTTTACCTAGGTGTTTGGGAAAATTTGAACTTAAGGTCGCTTTATCCGCTAAATAGGGCTACAAGCGACTAGGCCTAATTGAGGAAGTCTCTTAAGGAATGGGTATGAACTCTTGTCACCAGTGCTTTGTTTGAACTTGGGAAGTTTTATATGACCCAAAACCAGTGTGAAACTAATTTGTAACACTTGGAAGTACCATGGAGTGTGTTGTAGCAAGATACCTCTAATTGAGTAAGAGAGGGTCTTGGAGATGTTGAGAAGATTGTACTAAAGTTGTAGAGCCTTGCCTTGATAGGATCCCATCCATGTGTTAAGGGGTCAGTGTCATAAATTTGGAGGTGTTTGGAAAGTAGCAAGGAGGGCTCTACATCACAGGTAACCACCTTGTTTACCAATTGGCATGTTTTTGCCTTCATACTGGTAATATTTATGATGTCTTCATGCCATCAACCCCCAACAACTATACATCTATGGTAGGACCCTTTCACCATCTTCATCCCAATCACTCCATGTGTGCAACTATAAAGCCTTATCTTCATTTGGAAGGTTCTCCTCTCAATTGATTTGTCAAGGTGACAAACACATCATCTTAACTCCTTCTCTGTCCCAGGAGTAGATCATGTATTCACATATTGATCCAGTGTACATCCCTAATCTCAAACTCTAGAGACTTCCTCATCTTCCACTTTGGTCATCTGATCTATGCATCCAATCACCTGACTTTTCTTACTATGACTATCTTATCCTAGAATGTCATGAAGTATGCCATGTATGTTGTGGGATAAGCAAGGTATTACCACTTATCGATGAGAGGAATAAACAACTGCACTTCAACTACTAAACACCGGTGAAGGAGGATCTATGTCACTGACTGGCTAATGAAGTGACATACCTATTATTGGGTAGATGAAACTTCTTTATAATCCCTTGGTATCATTCCTTCTTTAGTCTTCTCTTCTTCTAGGGACAACATCATTTTCTTTTGGGAGTCCTGCCATATTGCATCATACTAAAATACATGTGGCTTGTTCACTCTATAGTCTTCCCAGTCATCATCTTACTAGTTAGTACCAACATGTATACTAACATATTCATTCACTTCTTCACTAGATACCAGTTTCGTCATACCCATTCATCAACTTGTATACCAATGACTCTAGCTTGCATACTGGTTGGCCTCAACTGCACATATAGTTGGTTGACATCCATGATAGTAATACCAGTTGACATCAATGGCAATATTGCACATGCATCTCTCATATTGGTTTCCACCCTATATCGGTTGACATCATTGACAACACAATGCCAACAAAATGAAGTTCCTATGCACTACAATTTGGTTTCTATGCACGTAACAGTGCAGTAAATGCGCTAAAGTAAGTTGAAGATGTGCTATAGAATCTTGTAGATGTGATATTTTGGTATTCCAGCTTGATTGTTGTCTTCAAACTATGTGAAAAATGATGTTACATTTGGGGACGGGCCCCATGGTGGGCACCAAAAATATATGCAAGATTTAGTGTGATCAAAATACTAAAATTGAGATCAAAAGCTAACATACCAATGAAACTTTTGGGTACAAAGATTAACTAAGTTTAAACTAATATAAACAAGTTAACTTCCCAAGATGTGTCTCATTGTTCTCTATCTTGTAGGATCCCTCAAGACAATGTTTGCTCTCAAATCATTGAGAAAATGACTTAGGAATGACAATGCCAAGAATGGGTGATAAAATGATAATGATCTATATGCAATGCATTCTAGATCTATATGATGTGTTTAAGATATGATGCTAAGCTATAATGATGATGATTTTATAGTAAAGGTATTATGCTAACATGATATACTAATATGGATATGCTATATTCATGATATGAAATGCTTCTAAATGCTTAAAATCCTATTCTAACAAAAGAGGCAAGATGCTTGATATAATTGGACTATAGTGCAGATGCATAAAAGACTTGGATATGGATTATGAAGAAAGTGAGTTCTATCTATATAGAAAATAAGGAAATAGATGGTTAAGATTCAATAATCTTAACAAGGGCTAGGATTGAAAGTTACTCAATCCATGTTTACAATTTTCACCAATGAAATGGTGACAATTGTCAACAAGAGGTGGCTTTAGATGATATGTAAGAGGCAAATTCCTGAGAAGACATGAGGGTCACCCTAGGAGAGTTTGGTTAGGGTTAATTAGGATTAACCGGTGGATATAGCTTTTACCCAAAGGGTAAACTCTTGTGCAAGGGTTAATAAGATAACTAGGGTCAAAGAAATGACTGCTTGATGAGACTCTTGGGTTAAATGAGGGTTAAGTTACAGATAAAGTCTCTAATTATGAGTTGAGGTTGGATTAACCATTAATGGTTAGAAAGACTTTGAAGGTTAACTTGTTGAGGACATAAAGCCTTTAATGCATTTCAAACACTTTGAGGCATTTTTGAGAAGTGACTTCTCTTAAGGAATGTGCAAATGTTTAAGAGATGAATTAAGCTAATTAGGATGATTATAAGTATATAGAAGTCTCTAGAAGAGGATTAATCATGCAAGTGGATTTTTTAGGAGAATGCAAGTGGGAGATAATTTTGGATTTTAATTTTGAAATAAAGTGATTTATTCCAAAAAGTGGATGACAACTTGCCTAATTTAGATAAAATTTTGATTTATTTATATTTGAAGGGGATTTTTAATTAAATGTAAATTTAATTAAAACCGGAAGGTGATTTAATTAAATAAAGTGATTTATTTAATTAAAAGCTAGAAATTGGCTATATGAATTTAATTAAATAAATTGAATAGTTAATTTAGTCAAACAGATGAAAGTGGGAAAATTAATTAAATATAATTTAATTAATAGAGGAATGTGGTTTTGATGAATTAAATAAATATTAAATATTTATTTAACTAGATGGTTAGATTTATATGTCTACACTTCCTTTTCAAAAAATAGGTGCAACTTCCTATCTTACAAATTTTACAAATCCACCATCATACTTATTTAAAGTGATAAATTTGTCTTTATCTTCAATCATGTGATTCAAGCATCCAAAATCAATGATCCATGATCTAGGTTCAACTTTAGCATGTAGTACAGTCTTCTCTTCTTGTCTTCTCATTCTTTCCTAATACTTCTCCTTTATAGCCAAAAATAAGGATTCTTCATTTGATTCTTCAACATCTTCAAATGAATGTCTCTTCATACAAGATAAACTCCTTTTCCCTTTTTCTCTATCATCTATTATTTTCTTGAAATGATTTCTTCTATATTTACTTTTCTTTTCATCATCCTTAGGCTTTCTATAATCTTCTTTGTATATACATTTAAGAGCATCATGACCAATTTTTCCACAATTACAACATTTCAAGGGCAAGTTATCTTTGTATTTTCTAGTTCCTCACTTCACTCTTCTTACAAATTTTTCTTCAATCTCATCCAAGTTCTAACTTGTTTTTGGTTCATATCCTGATATCCTTGAAACATTGAATACAAATTCTCTTTGATAGGACTTTATATCTTCGATCTCTCTGATCTCATATGTAGATAATGTACCTATAACTTGATCAATTGTGTAGTTGTTCAAATCATGACATTCTTAAATAGCACACTTCTTTGGTGTGTATGGTTTTGTAAATGTAAACAAGATCTTCCTAATAACATCACTTTCTTCAAGAACTCCTCCAAAATCTCAAATAGCTTCTATTTTATCATTCAATCTATGTATGTAGCTTTCAATACTTTCATCATCAGCCATTTTGAAACCTTTAAATTTTTGCTTTAGGTTCAAAAGTCTTATTTGTTGAGTCTTTGAATCACCTTCATATGCATATAGAACTTTTTCCAGATTTCCTTAGCTTCTTTAATTCCTTTAAACTTTCCAAATACTTCATCACTAAGATAGATGATAAAAATTGTTCGTGCCTTTACATTTGTCTCCTAAGCCTTAATCTCATCTAGATTTGATGGTCCATTTGAAGGTTGTTGATAACTTGTTTGCATGATCTCCTTGATTCCTTTCTATAAATCTTCCAAATAAGATTTCATTATTTCCTTCAAATAATTAAAGTTTGTTCCATCAAATATCAGAGCTATAACATGAGGTTCTTGCACCATTTCTAGATCTACCTCAATTAGTTAAGTTTTGCAAAGAGGAACCTTCCTCTGATACCAATTATTGAACATCGAGAAAGAATGAGAGGGGGGATGAATCAATCCAGAACTTCAAAAAAAATTATTAATTAACTTATTTAACAATAATACTTTAACCATCAAGCATAAACACATAAACACATGAACACTATATTTACATGGAAACCCCAAACAATGGAAAACCACGATGAAAATCTAACTCACACTATGAATAAAAATGTTTGAAACATTTTAGGCTTGCAACCAAGAAGCAAAAACACATGAATGAATTATAGAATTAAGGTGCACTGCTATAGGCAAGATACAAGAAGGACTTGTATATCTAAAGAACACTTCTTCACAAGACAAGATACAAACTATTGCCGAAGGACTCACTATAAATCAACAATGAATGAAATAGTTGAACTAAAATTGAGAAGGATTATCCTAATCATGAAATTTTCCTTGAACAATAACCAAGTGACCAATAAAATGGAAAACATCTCTAATAATATTCACTATCACAACACATTATCCTGCAAAAAATATCAGCTTCGAAGCTCCTCTCAAATTGACTTTCTCATCAGCAAAAACTCAAATCTATTTGCAAATTATTTGAATACACTTCTCACACAATTCACATCTCATCCAAAATAAATCATCCATCCAAAAATATTATGTATGAGATACCACATTGAAATCCTAATCAAGGGTCAACCAAAATAGAATAAGAAATATTATACAAAATAATCCACCCAGACCTAAAATACTTAGATTGGTCCATTCTAGGAGAAAGAGGGAACCAAAATATATCATAATAAATCATTTCATGAATTATATGATGATACACGTGCTAACAAATATTCCAAAGTACATTACAAAGAAAAACGTGTAGATATAATCAACCAATCAACAACATAACCACTTCCAATGCAAAATACTCCATGCAAATCTCCACATGCCAAAGTAGGAACCAAATAAACATCTCAAAACATCTTCCAACACATCCAAACCAAATAATATGACCCACTAAACCACAATATAATTAAAAAAATATCCAAAGGGCACCAAAAGCATTCTGGACCACCTTAAATAAAGGATGACACAACCAACACCAAAAGAGTATCCAGACCAACATCCATCTAGTTAACCAAGGTCTAACAAAGCATATTTAGACCAATATCCATCTAGATAATCATGTTTAACATAAATTACAACCATAAAAGCTTGTGATAACAACAATCTCCACCATATCTCACATCCCTAAAAAGTGAGGCTAAAATTGTCAGGACCAAGATGCCCATGACCACTAGTTTGAGAACTTTTGCCCTATATTTTGGGAGGATAATACGATGGTCCTATCCTATTAAAGTCTAGGTATATGAAAAAATATAATAATTATAAGTCAGCCTAAAGTTGATTTTATTATGAAATCCCTATATAAAGAATCTTTCTCAATTCATTTTATCCTCTCATCTTATTGTTGCATTTTCACTCCAATTCAACAACAATTATTCTTCTCTAAGATAAGATCTAATTCAAGGAGTAATAAGATAAATCAAGTAGTATTCAAGTATGTTTCAATTATGATTTCATGATATATTTCATGTTATTTATCATTTCATTGCATCAATGCATGAAGGACTTATCCTAAGGACATTATATCATCAATTGATGGTATAATCAATTCAATCAATCATTTCAATCAAGCATTTTATTTTCAATTTAAATTTAATTTTAGGGTTAATTAAAAACCTAGGGTTTGATGTAGGTAAACCCATATACACAACCAAATTTCCCTTCTTTTTGTGTGTAGGTGATAGATCTAGGAGCTAAAAACAAAGAATTAGGTAAAGGAGACAAAGGAGAATGGACCTGGCTTTTGTAATGGACCCGACTTCAGTTATAGGTTCGCCTTTGTATCCTAGTTTAATATCTACATCTATAGCTTTATATTTGACCTAGGATTCCTGTATATACTAATTACTGTCATCAAACCTAGCATAAAAATTGCATCCTTTCAATTGTATTTTTAACTTAAAATTAATTAGAATACAATTACTATTTATCCCTCTTCCTAATAGAAATGAAGTTGAATCTATTTCGTTCATTCTCCTTTTAATGTGATGTTTGTGAAATAGGTTATTTACATAAGCTATATATGTGAAATCCTATTTTCATGCATTGCATTTTGGTGAACATATTTTTGTTTTTAGATCTGATTTTGGTATGTAATTCTAATATTTAGATGCATTCATTCAAGTTTTATGTACTTGCATTAGTAAAAAAGAATAAAAAATTGCAGTACTTGTAATAGTGATAACTTCATTATTTTGAAAAATATCCAAGCTCAGTGGTCCTTGTTGATCCCAATCAATGAGTTATGGGTGGAATGGAGGTAAGTAATCATTGGTGTTTGCAAAGGATATAGATATGGTAGTTAAGGTTTTAAAGTTGAGGTATCATTGGGATTACAAAAGGTTATAATCTAGGCATGGTTATTAGTATATTTATCAACCTACGAGTTTGTATTAGTATCATTGTTAGATTTCTCAATTCTATAGGTAGAATATATGTATTTTTATAGAAAACACCTTATTACAAAGAGTTCCTAATCTCAATCGTTGACACCCAAGGCCTTTATTCTTCAACAAGAATTTGGGTTGTATAGGCTCCTTAATTGCTTATTTTGGTAGTCCTAGACCATTGTGGGCATCATATCCTTTATGTTCCATTATAATGAAGCCTTTACCATACACCATAGGCCTAATAGGTTCTATCTCTTCTTCATCCTTATAAAGATAGGTAGAAATGTCTTCCTATATGGATTATTTATTGAGCTCACCCCACTTACTAAAGGTAGGAGGAGGTTGATACTATATGGTGACCTTAAGATATTTTTGTATTGGATGTGATTTATCATATGAACTAGGTGAGACAAGAAACATGCCAATATAGAATGAGTCACCAATAGTGTATTCACCAAAAACTTTGTCTGAACTTGAACCTTGATATTAAGAAGGGATAAGGATGGAATGAAAGAATTTGATAATAGTGGTGGATGCATGCAGGTAGAAATGTTGGAAGACGAAGCTTCTTGGTTAATAGGTACTTGGCACTCAGGAACCCCTTTTAAGTTACTACAATATTAGAAGGGATTAGTATCATTTTTTATTAATTCTAATTCAACCTTTTATCAAAATTAAAATTAGGGTTTCATATATAAAGCTTTTCTCTCCCTCATTTGAGGAGTTGAATCAAGAAATTTGAAGGGAGATCCTTCCAAAGTGAAAGAGAGGTTTTTTGTGAAGTCTAAAGTTAGAAAATTCATACATCAATCAAGTCTTCATCAATCATGGAAGCTTTAGGAATCTAGTTGTAGGGTTTTTCTCCAAACATAGGGTAGAAATCCAATTTGCATTTAGCTCATAGGAATCTTACAAACATATGATATTCTAGGGCACACACATTTTTCAACACAATATCAACTAGTTGTGGAGGTAAAAATCACCAAAACAAGGGGTTTGACTAAGGAAAAACTCTTTATAGCCACAAACACACCATTTTCCATCTTGGAGGTGTAGTTACAAGTTTCCGTTAGAGTAATCAATTTCCAAGAGATCTTGGCAAAAAGACATAGACCTAGTATCAAAATTTGGACCCAAATTTTAGGGACCAAGGTGCTCCACTCACTAGTCCTCCTGAACCAGGGTGCTCCATGCCCTAGTCCTCCTCGGTCAACAGGATATCTCAAACAATCTTAGAATTCACCTCTCCAGTTTGTAACTCAACTCAGTCTCTGAGACCAGGGTGTCCAATGCCTTGGTCCAATCAAATTAGGCTTAATTTAGTGTCACAGGTGCACATCATATCCTTAGGCTCATATCTATACTTTATGTCTCAATTTGGCTTCTGTATTAGACTATTATCATTACTATTATAGTTATTTTCATTCATATTTCTAGCTTAGATTTATATTCTCTTACATTCAACACATTTCATATCAATGAAGGAATAGAAATCCTAAAAGTGTACTTTGACTCTCTATCATGAGAGTTAGTCAAAGTAGATCACTCCTCTAGGTGCTTTTGTATTCCAATGTTTGGATGAAAGTGGGATTAGGTTGTAAACTACTCAATTCCATTTTCACCCAACACATTTTGGTGAACTTGACCTTTTTACATTGCATTTTCTTATTTGCATGTTCATTTCATTTTAAAATAAGGAAAATACAAAAATAATTTTGTTTTATGCATTGTGTGTGTTTCAATTTATATGCATTGTTACATTAGATTATAATTACGTATGGAGTTGTTATATTTTTTTGTTAGTTCAATTTCAAGTTTTTTTCAAGATTTTCATGATGTTCCCTTGTATTCATATGAGGACAACTTAGTTAATCCTTTCATTCATAGTTATGATTTACCCTCTCTTAATGATCCTTCTACTCATGAGGACACTTTGGTGATAGAAAAGTTTATTTTCACTTCTTTTAAAACTCTCTTCTAAGGATGAAGTTTTGATGAATTATATTGATCTTTCTTCTAAAATGCTTATCTCCCATTAGGCTATCCTAAAGGAAGAGGATGATATTATTGACCATTTTTATGTCAATCTTATCCATGCAGATAACCAATCTGAGATATTCTACTGGCTAAAAGCCCTATTTCCTCCCCAAGGGCCTAAACCCTAAACCTTTAAGACTTCATGCCTTAGCCTTTTCATCCTCCATTTTGAGGCACTTTCTACACACTACCCTTGCACTAATGAGACTTAAGGTTGATACTGTTGGATGTTATTCCTCTATCTCTGACTCTATCTTGAACAATGTTTTCAACTTTGAAAGTGCTACAGGTTTTCTCAGAAATCCTTCTAATCTTGACTGCCTTCTCATCTTTTTTGATTGCTATTTTTTAATGAACCTATCTTAAAAAATACAAAATGGGTTTGTACGCATTTTTTTGGTTTTTTTTTTCATTCTTTTCTAATTTCTCTGAAAAATTTATCCAAATTGGCATCTGGGTTTTTTAGAAACAATGGAAACAACGTGATTGTATTTGACTGCTCATGTGAATTTGACCATGTCTTTCACAACTTTCCATGTATGATTATTTGGCTATGTGAATCTTCTTTGACTTGATGCACTATCCCCATATGGTATCTCAGGACTATGGCTACTAACCCTTGATTGGATCAATGATAGGGATTGTTCTTATATCACACACTGTTGTGACTGATAACTCTTAACTTTGAGATGGCTAATTGTAGATCTTGACCTTTGAGACTTTTCTAATCACTATTGTTGTTGCACTGTAACATACTCTTATGACTACTCTTTCCATCTTATGTAGGTCTTCTCCTTAACTGATTATATCACCATTTTGAATGTGAATGAATTCATCAGACCTTATGATGACTGTGCTTAAAAATTAGGACTGTAAATCACCTTTGCACTAAAAGAAAGCATTGTACTGTGCTAACTTTATCATTGTTTTCAGACTTCCTAGTCTTTGGGATAAGAACCTTGTGATTATAACATTCTCAATGGACTGAGATATAGTGCCTTTGAACTCCCTTGACTTCTCCCATTATCCATTTGGGCTATGACTACACTTTTAGCTCTATTATGGTAAATTCTGCTCCAAAATGGTTGCTCTATGACTAAGTAACCTACTGCTATAGAACTTGACTTTGTGACTTGTGATTGTCACTGATATTTTAACCTCTATCTTTTTGGTTTCCTTATGCTCACATTGATTTATAACAAAGATTAATAATGATGCAACCTCACATAAATAATGGAGCCTCTATTCCTCAATTTAGACATTTGAAACACTTATCACAAAGATTCTTGAGTATAAAATGAATACACATCTCTTTTAAAGCATGTATGCCCAAGAATATTTATTTTACAATTGCATATAGGAATTGATTTTCTTTGAAATATAAAGTATTGATATGAAAGAAACCCTACCTCATATTGAGCTCTAACTGATAACCATTTCTTCTTTCCATCTTGATTTGTGCTCTTGGAAACTTTTGGTAATGCCTTTACATGTGCAGGCTCTTTGCATGATTCAAAAAACTACTTGTTGATGATTCCTTTGGTAGTGTACCATCACTTGAAATTTTGAGCTATTTTCATGATGAGAGAGGGAAGTGGAGAGTAATCTGTACGTAACTCAAAGAAGCCCTAAATACATGCATTTTTGTGTAACAACTAAAACTTCTTCTAAAAAACCCTAACTCAATCTTGTTATTATGTGGAAAGAGGACTTGAAGGAAAATAACACCATGTGATTAAGAGAAAACCAAAAGTTTCACACAATGTATAAACTCTATTTTTCTAAAAATTTGCTTTTTCCTCCAATTATAACAAAAAGAAAATCTCCTTGAGGTACTTTACGTGAAATGAGGCTTTTATATCACTTTATTTCCTCTTTAATAAACAAAACATTGTAAATGTTTTATTTCTTTTAACTATATAACCTTAAAGAACTTTTGGGGAGGGAATTTTGGTTCTTGATAAAATGGTGCAAAATTTAAATATTTTCTCATTTAAACAAAAACTTCTTGCACCTTTGACATGAGAGCTATTTTGGCCCTGAGGTAAAAATAGGTAACATTTTGGCGACCTCTCAGGGGTGTTTGTCCTCTAAACACGTTAGACCAGTTCCTTAAGCAATCCATTGGGCAACAGAGTCTTGGGAAAACTTGAATCAACTCAGGTTTGAGCTCAACCATGAATAGTAGCTCACAACCTTCTAATAAGATTGGAAATGTGCATCATCACTTACGAAAAATAAAAAATTAACTAAAAGAAATATGCCATAGCACTTAAAGGAAAGCAAAAACTTAGAAAACAATTGCATCAGGACTTATTGAAAACTAAAATCTACTCTAATAAGTACAAGATGAAACATTCACCTCAATAACAAAGCTTGAGATGTATCCCATTAACCGGGATAGGAAGCTCTTCTCCTTCCAGATTTAATAGCTAAAAGACATTATGTGGCTTGCATTTAGTGATCAGGTAAGGACCACTCCACATAGGATCAAACTTTGGTGGGTTTTCTAGGCCTACTCTTCAACTAATCCCATTTAAGGACTAGATCACCCTCATTGAAGACTCTTGGGATTGCCTTCTTGTCAGATGTTTTTTTCATTTGAGCTTGGTGATTTTTAATGGTTTGTAACGCATTCTTTCTTACCTCTTCCAAATCCATCAGTTCTGCAAATCTGAGTTGCATGGGTTCTTCTTCTAACATTTCCAGCTCTTTAATCAGATTTAGTGTTGGTAATTCAATTGAAATTGGAAGCCTTACTTCCTTACCATAAACAAGAACATAGGGATAAATACATGTAGCTCTCTTAGGTTTGATCCTATTAGCCCATAATGCTTGCTTCAGTTGATTGTGCCAAGTCCTCTAATTGTCATCTACTGCTCTCTTGATTATCCTGATCAACGTCTTGTTAGTGGACTCAACTTGTCCATTACCTTGGGGGTAATAATTGGATGAAGTACTCAAAAATATGTTGTTGTTGACAACCTATTTAGTTATTCTAAATCCTAGAAAAGCTAATGCATTGTCTGAGATAATAGAATCAGGAACTCCAAACCTTGCTACCAAGTCCTGATAGAAACTTAGGACTGCACTTTCATTTGCCTCTTTCAAAGCCACACCTTCAGTCCACTTGGTAAAGTAATCACTGGCTATTAGGATCTATTTGTGTCTTGAACTTGAAGATGGATTGATGACCCTGATAAAATCAAGGCCCCACTTCATGAATGGTTGTTCAACCTAAATAGGTTGCAAGGGTAAAGCTGCTAATCTCTGTTTGCTTGCAAAATTTGCACACTTTCTATACTTTTTTACCCAAGAATAAGCATCTTTATGTAAATTAGGCCAAAAGTACCGAGTTTTCATGATTTTTAAAGTTGTAGTCCTTGGTGCAAAATGACCACTAGCTGGTCCATCATGGAATTCTTCTAATATTCTACCAGCTTGATCTAAATCTATGCATCTCAAGAATACACCATTTAAATACTTTCTAAACAAAATTTCATCCAAAATGACATAAGGGATAGCTTGAAGTCTTAAGTGCCTTTGTTTATCATTTTTAAACCCTTAGGAGACTCACCAGTTTGAAGATAATGCATCATTTCATGGACCCAACTTGTAGGAGGTGTTACTACAATAATTTGTTCTTTATCTTTAATAATTATGACAGCTTCTTTAACCTCTTGTTCGTTGTTTTCTGTGTGACCAGCAAGCTATTCACATAGTCCCTTACCTCTAATCAACTTAATCACCTTGATCACCTTGATATTGACATCATAATCCATCACTTTTGTGATCCAACCAACTCTTTTGTCATTAAAGTCTCCATCCAACAAAAAATCTTTTATACTAGGATGAGCAACCATTAAGTGAATTTTGTTATTTGAAAGCATGTGTCTAAATTTCTTTAGACTCCTAATGACTGCCAATGCATGTTTCTCAACAAAAGAATAATTTTGTTCATACCCTTCTTGGCCTTGGCTGAAGAATGCTATTGACTGCTCCAATCCCTCATCATTCTGCTAAACCAACATAGGTGAAATGGTGTCAAAAGTACCAAAAGCATCTAACACAAAATCTTTTAAAAAATCTAGGTTTATCAAGGTAGGAGTTGATGTTGTGGTACTCTTAATCTCTTCAAAATTACTTTTACCTTCTTTAGACCAACTGAAAGTCATATTCTTTTTAAGCATGCTAGTTAAAGGCTTCATAAGAACTGCTATATTGGGGATGAATCTCCTTACAAAATTGATTCTATCTATAAAGATTTGAAGGCCCTTCTTATGTGCAAGTAAAGGAATAGTTGAAATAGCACTTACACTTTCCGGATCTATGGTTATGCCATGTTTGGAGAAGATATAGCCCAGAAACTTACCCTCATGGACAACAAAGATGCATTTCTTGGGATTTAGAGAATTCCATATTCTCTACATCTTTCAAAAATCTTCCTTAAGTGAGAAAAGTTCTCTTCTGCATGCTTTGAAAAAATGGTTATGTCATCATGATAAACCAAAACAAATTTATTTATAAGACCTTGGAAGGCCATATCCATTGCCCTTTGAAAGGTTGCTCCTGCATTTGACAAACCAAAAGGCATTTTTCTATATTCCATTGTACCCCACTTTTTAGTAAAGACTATCTTAAATTGGTCATCCTCTTTTACTAGAATCTGATTATAACCAGAATAACCATCAAGTAGTGAAAATCTATCTGAACCTGAAACTACTTGTAAGATTTGCTCCATAAAGGGCAGTGGGTAATGATCTTTTAGAGAGGCTCTATTAAGATCTCTAAAGTCTACACAAAGCGTAAGCTCACCATTCTTCTTTCTTATGGGAACCAAATTTGAAACCCAAGATGTATGCTTTATAGGAAATATGATATTACCTTGGATCATCTTGTTAAGTTTTGTCTTCATGAGATGCTCAAGTTTTGGATTGAGGGGTCTTTGTTTTTATGTTATAGGTTTGGCATTATCTTCCAACTCTATGGTGTGGTGGGCTAATGCAGGATTAAATCCCTTCAAATCTTCATATGCCATGCAAACACATCATTGAACTCCTGACAAAGAAAAACAAATGCATGCTTCTCTTCAACTATACATACCTTTCCAAGCTTCAATAACTTATCTTTGAATATCTCAATAGGTTCATAGTTCTCCTCTTTAACCATCATGCTCCCCTTTTCTTTTCTAACCTAATCATCAATGTTAAAGACTGACTCAAGGGTTACCAATCCCTTTGGTAGCTTATTACTCTTTAATTGAAGAATCTGATTTTCATATTATTTTACAAATTTGTGTTGATTACCAACTACAAATTCAGCCTCTTCAATAAGAAAATTAATCATTTGTTCATCTGAATAAAAGACTTGCCAATTGACACTATTATCTGGAATTGAAGGCCTAACAACCACTTTGACATACTGATGTCTTTCAATATTGCTTACCTCATCTGGGATATCAAATTGAGCACCCAAAGCAGCCAACCTATTTGCTTCCTTATTCTGATTCCTAGGCATAGACAGTAGATTAAAAGCATCAAATTCTTCAATTAAGTCCCATATCCTATGCTTATACATTTTAAGGAAATCATTCTTAGTCACATTGACGCCTCTTACTTGATTTGCCACTAGCTCACTATCCCCAAATACTTGCAAACACTTTACATTATTGGTATTATGGATGTGTTGCATTAGTTTTGTCATTGATGTCAACACTTATCCTTCTGGAGATCTTTGGTTATGTTGAATAGGCACATTATGTTCACCGGCATGTTTAGTGACTTATACTGTTCACCGGTAGGTTATATTGTTCACCGACACTGAGGATAACTTGTTATCATCTGGAGATCACTTGGTTATGTCAAAGACATGGTTTGGACACATGGTTTTGGTATTATGGTTAATGGTCTAATCAGGTTGACATATTTGTTGTTACCGGCAAATTGGTCTAGGTTATGGACCGACATGCATTATCTATTCCAGATCAACACGACACATTATGGAGATGATTTAATTAATTGAATATTGTTGTAAATGTATTGAGACGACATGATGCATCGCATCATGACTTCTTTATAATTGATTTTATTATAATATTCTTAGTGAGCTGACCTACACATTTGGTCCTAGGTTTTGGTATATATATGCAAGATCTCATTTGTGAGATGGATATAGTAGCAGATTATTGTAAGTAAGGTTATGGTATTGTAACATGGTATGTGTGAATATTGAAGATCATATGAGAAAACCATAGAGAAGGTTCAAGGAAGGTTTGAAGGTGATTATCAAAGCTTAACCGATACTGAATCTAGCATTGGAGATGCTACTTTGAGCAGTACATTATCATTGGATTTAACCATCCAATTGTAGTCAGTGTGACTCCTATTTTGTGACTGAGTAGTGAGCTCTAGGTAGTTGGCCTTTTTGCATGTGCAGACCCCATTTGTATACACATACTATCTACAGTAGTATCATCTAATTATGGGTAAGGTTTCCCACTGTGGTTTTCCCCCTTACAGGGTTTCCACATACAAATCTTTGTGTTATGTGTTGTGGATGTTGTTTCTCTTTCTATTTTATGCATTGAGTTTCACCGGTATTAATATTGACTACTAATCTGTCAACCGGCATTAAGTTTGGTTTACTGGTATTAAGTATCAAGTTTGATTAAGTTATATTTGGGTTGAAACTAATAAACAACTGATTCACTCCCCCCTCTCAATTGCCTGTGGGTCCTAACAATTGGTATCAAAGCTAAGTCCTCTTTTTGCAGAAGTTTAATAGCTTGAGGAGATTCTAGGCATTTAACTTTTTCAGGAAGGATAGTCTGAAACTTGATGGAACTAACTATGGTATATGGAAGATCAGAATGGAGACACATCTAAATTGCATTGGAAGAGACATATGGGATGTTACAAAGAATGGCTATGTTGGTCCTACACCGAATCAACCTAATCCACCAACATTGGGTAAAGATCAAGAGAATGATTGCAAAGAAAGAGAAGCACTCTTGAGTGCCTTGTTAGATCAGCAAGTCATGGGATTATCAGACCGATCTATTACTAAAGCTATTTGGGATAAATTGGAGACATTGAATGAAGGATACACCACTGTCAAAATTAAAAAAATGGAATGCTTCTGGGCTAGGTATGAAAATCTGAAAATGGAAGAGGATGAAACAATTTTTGCTTTTATGGAAAGGGTTAATGAAATTGTTTTGGGAATACAATGTTGTGGAGGATCCTTAAGTGAAGATGAAATTGTTTCTAAAGTTTTAAGAGCATTGCCACCAGCATACAAAATGAAAGTAACTGCTATTAATGACTTGAGAACAATGCCTAATACATCAGTATCTAGAGATACCTTGGTTGGAAAACTTTCAGCATTTGAGCTTGAGGAATTTGGTCCTGTTGCTACAATTAAAACAAATTTGGCCTTAAAAGCATCATCATCATCATCTAACATATCTGATTGGAAAGCACTTTATGCAAGGGAACTTGAAGATATCAGAAAGGAAAATGAAGAATTGGAAGAACTTGAAGCACTATTTGCAAGGAAAATGCCTAAAGGTACTATTGGAAGTAAGTATGAAGGAAAATCACCATTTAAATATTTTAACTACAATAAAGCTAGTCATATGGCATCTAGATGTCCTGATAGACATGCAAGATTGAGAGAAGAATCTAAAATAACATATAAGCCTAACCTTGAATATTAGAGATACAGATTTAAGAATAATAGAGACAAATTATGTTACTATGTTGATGAAGGAGTTACTGATGATTCTGATGAAGAACCAATAGACAATGGATGGGCTTTTGTTTTAATAAAAGAATATCAACCAACACCTACTGTTCCACCGGTAGAGCAGGCCTTGGTAGCTAAAATTGAAGAAAAGGATGAATGGATCATAGATTCAAGATGTTCACATCATATGACTGGTGATAAAACTAAATTCTTATCTTTTCAGGAATATAGTGGAGGTCTAGTAAGAATTGGGGATGATAAAGCTTGTTTGATCAAAGGAAAAGGCACTATATCTTTTGATGGTAAGCACAATACTAACACTGTTTATTATGTTGAAGGTTTGAAGCATAATATTTTGAGTGTTGGTCAATTAGTTGAAAAGGGATTTCAGTTATAGTTCAAGAATGGTAAATGCAAAAACATGAATAGAACTGGTTTGGAGATTGCAACTGGTAATTGGACTAGAGGTAATATCTTTCATTTGAATAACAATGAAAAGCCATGCTTGATTGCACATATTGATGAAAGTTGGCTATGGCATAAAAGACTTTGTCATGTGAATTTTGATTGTATTATAAAGATTAGTTCATCTAAGGCAGTAAGGGATTTACCTAAGATTGTAAAACCTCATAATCCGATATGTAAGGAATGTCAAATGAGAAAGCAAGTTAGAACAACTTTTAAAAGTACTTCTAAGAAATCCAATAATGTTCTTGATTTAATTCATACTGACTTGTGTGGTCTGGCAAGAACAAGAAGTCTACAGGGAGATAGATATTTTATGCTAATCATTGATTATTATTCTAGAATGTGTTGGGTTACTTTTCTCAGGGGGAAATCAGAAGCTTTTGGGAAATTCAAACTATTCAAGGCAAGGTAGAGAATGAAACCAATAAGAAAATCAAATGTTTGAGATCAGATCAAGGAGGCGAATTTACATCTAAGGAGTTTAATACATTATGTGAAGTAAATGGAATCAAAAGACAACTATCAGCATCTTAGACAACTCAGCAAAATGGAGTTGTGGAAAGGAAGAACATAACCATTCTAGATGCAGCTAGAAGCATGATATTAGAAGCAAATCTACCTCATGTGTACTGGAGAGAAGTAGTGAATACAATAGTTTACACTTTTAACAAAGTTCACATTAGAGGTGAAACTGGTAAGACCCCTTATGAACTATGGTTTGGTAATACTCCTATTCTTAAATACTTCAGAATATTTGGAAGAAAATGTTATATTAGGAGAGATGAGTATATTGGTAAATTTGATCCTAGAAGTGATGAAGGAATATTTCTTGGTTATTCATCTAAGAGAAAGGCATATAGATGTTTTAATAAAAGATTACAAAAAATCATTGAGAGTGCAAATGTGAAGATAGATGAACAATTTAGAGGAAATTCAAGATCTATGGATTATCAACCAGCAGTTGAGATGATCATAAATGAATCTATACAGAGTGCACCGATACAGAATATGGATCCAGTCACACCGACATCATTAGAGAATTTTACAGTGACTGAAGAACAATAGCAAGTGAACACACCCAGGTATGTAAGATTGAATCACTCTGAAATTTAGATAATTGGGAATAAGTATCAAGGTGTTATGACAAGAGGAAGACTAGCAAATATAGAGGTATTTTTAATTTCTCAAATTGAACCAGCATATGTTATTGAGGCATGTGAAGATAAACATTGGATTAAAGCTATGGAAGATGAATTAAAAGAAATTGAAAAGAACAATACATGGACATTGGTTCCCTGACCTAAAGACAAAAATGTAATTGGAACTAAATGGGTATTCAGAAATAAACTTAATGAAGATGGTAAGGTAATCAGAAACAAAGCAAGATTAGTGTGTAAAGGATATTCACAGAAAGAGGGAATTGATTGTAATGAAACCTTTGCACTGGTAGCTATAATTGAGGAAGTCAGATTATTTATTGCATTTGCAGCTCACAACAACTATAAAGTATATCAAATGGATGTAAAATGTACATTTCTAAATGCTGATCTTGAAGAGGAAGTTTACATTAAACAACCTAATGGATTTTCTTTGACAAATGATAAAGATATGGTTTGCAAATTAAGGAAAGCTTTGTATGGAATGAAGCAAGCTCCTAGAGCTTGGTATGCTATATTGGACAAATATCTTTTGAAGCTTGGTTACAGGAAAGGTAATGCTGACAACAACTTATAATTCAAAGTTACTAATGAAGACATCTTGGTTATTGAAGTTTTTGTTTATGATATCATTTTTGGAGGAGAAGATGAATTGTGTAAAGACTTTGCTAATAAGATGCAGGAAGAATTTGAAATGTCTATGATTGGGGAGATAAAATTCTTCTTAGGATTGCAAATTTCACAGATTGATAAAGGTATATTTATATGTCAAACAAAGTACTTGAAGGAACTATTGAAGAAATTTGGTATGGAAAATTCCAAACCGGTAAGTACTCCTATGACTACAATTGATAAATTGACATTGAAGGATGATTCAGCTCCTGTTAATCCAACAAGATACAAATATGTGATTGGAGGTTTATTGTATTTGACACAAACAAGACCTAATATAATGAATGTAGTATGTATTGTTTCAATATTTTAGAGTAATCCTAGAGAAAATCATGAATCAGCAGTGAAAAGGATTTTCCAGTATCTACAAGGCACAACAAATCTTGGTTTATGGTATCCTAAAGATGAAAATTTTGATTTATGTGCATACACCGATGCAAATTGGGTAGGAGATGTAAATGACAGAAAGATCACCACTAGTGGGGCATTCTTTCTTGGTAGTAGATTGATTTCATGGTTGAGCAAGAAATTGAGTTGTACATCATTATCAATAGTAGAATCAGAATATGTTGCAGCAACAACTAATTGTACTCGGGTATTATGGATTAAACAAATGTTGAAGGACATAAAGGTAAAATGCAAAGAACCTATAATCATTTATTGTGATAATTCAGTAGCAATTGATATATCAAAGAATCCAATATTTCACTCTAAGACTAAACATGTTTCTATCAAATATAATTTTCTGAAAGAGAATGTTGAAGCAAAAGAAGTGAGATTGATTTATGTGAATACTAAAGAGTAGATTGTAGATATCTTTACTAAGCCTTTGCCTAAGGAAACTTTTGAATATCTTAGAGAGAAGCTTGGGGCAATACCCTCACTGGTAGAGACTTAGACAGTTGATGATTGGCATCAAACCGATAGAATTAACAAAGAAACCTTTTTTCAACTTTAATGGAGGAGAGCTACTTCTCAGGGGGAGTAGTTGGTTAAAAAAATTGGTTATATGAATTGATTGTATGTTTTAGTATTTGTATTGCTTTGGCATTTGATGTCAAAGGGGGAGAGATATCTATGGAAAAACTTTGTATTTAGGAAACATTATCCTATGGAGAGAGATTATTCATTGGGGGAGAGATATATACTCTCTGCATTTGTATTTTGATTTCTGGTATTGATCTATTTTGGAGATTGTTGGTTTTTGGTTTTTGGCATTTTGGTTTGGCACTTAGATGTTTTCCCATCTTGTGTTGCCATCAATGCCAAAGGGGGAGATTGTTGGTATTATGGACGTGTTGCATTAGTTTTGTCATTGATGTCAACACTTATCCTTCTAGAGATCTTTGGTTATGTTGAATAGGCACATTATGTTCACTGACATGTTCAGTGACTTATGCACAGTCACCGATATACTGTTCACCGATAGGTTATATTGTTCACCAACACTGAGGATGACTTGTTATCATCTGGAGATCACTTGGTTATGTTGAAGACATAGTTTGGACACTTGGTTTGGGTATTATGGTTAATGATCTAATCGGGTTGACATATTTGTTGTTATTGGCAAATTGGTATAGGTTATGGACCGACATGCATTATCTATTCCATATCAGCATGACATGTTATGGAGATGATTTAATTAATTGAATATTTTTATAAATGTATTGAGCCGACATGATGCATCACATCATGACTTGTTTGTAATTGATTTTATTATAATATTCTTAGTGAGCCGACCTACACATTTGGTCCTAGGCTTTGGTATATATGTAAGATTTCATTTGTGAGATGGATGCAGTAGCAAAATATTGTAAGGTTATGGTATTGTAACATGGTATGTGCGAATATTGAAGATCATATGAGAAGACCATAGAGAAGGTTCAAGGAAGGGTTGAAGGTGATTATCAGAGCTTAACCGGTACTGAATCTAGCATTGGAGATGCTACTTTGAGCAGTACAGTATCATTGGATTTAACGAACCAATTGTACTCAGTGTGACTCCTATTTTTTGATTGAGCAGTGAGCTCTAGGTGGTTGGTCTTTCTGCATGTGCAGACCCCATTTGTATACACATACTATCTGCAGTAGTATCATTTGATTGTGGGTAAGGTTTCCCACTGTGGTTTTTCCCCTTATAGGGTTTCCATGTATAAATCTCTATGTTATGTATTGTGGATGTTGTTTCTCTTTCTGTTTTATGCATTGAGTTTCACTAGTATTAATATTGACTGCTAATCTGTCAACCGATATTAAGTTTGGTTTACCAGTATTAAGTATCAAGTTTAATTAAGTTATATTTGGGTTGAAACTAATAAACAACTGATTCACCCCCCCTCTCAGTTGCCTCTGGGTCCTAACATACATTTCTCTTTCTAGCCTATTCCAATCCATGTGCAAGTGACTCATATTCAACTGTATTATTAGTATAGCTGAAAGAAAATCTAAAGGCTAAAAATTATTTCTTACCTTCAGGAGAGATCAACATAGCACCACCTCAAGAACTGACCTTTCTCCTTGAGCCATCAAAATAGATTTTCCATAATTTATTGCTTTGTTGTTCACCCTTCTACTTGGACAATTGTTTGTCATCTTTTTCAAGATTAGGGACAACAACACCCTCTCCATGGATCATGTAGACACCAAGCTCTAACTCTTCCATATGCTTGAATGGATCTTCCTTATCATTCTCAGCTACCCATTCATCTAATACTAGATTAGGTATCCCTTCTATTGGGGTATTTGGATCTTGGATATTGGGTTGTTCATCAGGTTCTTGTATGGACAAATTTGCATTGACATCACTTAGGATGTATGGTTCTATATGATCATTGGCTAACAATTCTAATTTTATGGTCACTTTAGTACCACATCTTGTTCTGAAGAACATGCGTGACCAATCAGAAGACAAATACCCACCCAACTTGGCTGTGAAATCTTTGGACAAGCATAAATCAAAGTGAGGTAGAATATCTATGATATAAACATCTTGTGAAATTGAGAAATTTGGGTATGCATGTAATGTGAGACCCAAATTCTTAATCACACCTACTATGTTTACTGTTGTCCCATCTAGTTAGACTACCCCTTTTGAAAGAGGCTCATATGTAAAACCCAACCTATCAACTATCTTTTTTGGTATGACAGAACTGCTTGTACCTGAATCAATCATACAATTATGCACTAGGTGTTGACCTATGATCAAAGTCGGATAAAAAGGAGGGGGTTTAATATTTTGAATTTGTTGTTGATCCTTCTTTTCTTGAGGGGAATCGGATAAGACAACTTTGGGCTGCTCATTAGGAGGCTCTTGTGACAAAGAGAGGTTAGACAAAGCATTTTTAAGCAAATCCTTTTGTCCTGGAAGAGCTAAGGAATCCCACGTTAAGACACTGACATGTATCTTCTTCAATTGATCCAAAATATTAAATGAACTTGTACTAACCTTCTATTGTCCTTTTTTAATAGAAGCATATTTGTGAACTTATGTTGTTTATGATTGGCCTCTTGGTTGATCCTTGTTGACCATGAATTGCCCTCTTGGTAGGATTTGTGTACTCTGAGTGGGTTGAGGTCTAGGCGGTGCTTGTTAGCTTGTAGAAGCCTAATTGGTGCCTTTATCATCTTGTTGTCCTATATCAATTGCCCTCTTTTTGGACCATGTATGCACTGCAATAGAAGTGTAGGACCGATTCTGAGCTTGTGGCTGATTCACCCCACAAAATTATTCAACTTGCCAATTGACCAGGGTGACATCTAGGCATTGTTCAGAATGAGAAACTTGTTGTTCATGAGTTCCATTAGTTTTATCTTCTGAGATAGCAACGTTATTTTGAACCATGAGTGCTTGATGTAGCATACCATTTGAATAAGTGGTCTGATTATGAGGTTGGTTGCAAGGATAACACCAATTATAATTGGATTCCATGTTGTTCTAAGTTGGGACAATATCTTTGGATGTGCTGGTAGTGTTAGGATTGTAAGCTATATTGGATCTTTGGTTATAATTCCTTCTTTGACCCCGAGGGTTAGCTTGATAAGGAGGCCTATTCTGCTGGTTATTCTGATAAGGAGCTTGATAAGGCTTGGTATTTTGGGCTACTTGCTTCTCAATATTGGTCATTTTGTTCCCAAAACCTTGGAACATGGCCTTCATCTCATTTTTAAACTTCCAAAACTCTTGATTTGGGAGTGTGACAGTATTTCCCTGGGCTACAACTTGATAATTTAGTGCTGGTAAAGGTAGGACAACAACTAGAGGAGGCTCTAAAAGAGGTACAATAGGCTATATTTATAGAAATATGGGCACTGGAGGCCTAGGGGCTATTTTACCAGCCTAAATTAGATAGTTTTATACTCTAATAGCAACATCAAATGCATTTGGGAGAGTATTTGCACCCACAAACTGAATCATGACTGAAATGTCACTATTAAGGGCCCTAAGATAAGATAGAAATGCATGTGCAGGAGTAGGCCTTACCATGACATGGATTCTACTCCAAGTCTTTTGGAAATGAAAATTGAAATCACTCATTTTCTCTTGAGGATCTCTCTTTATGGTACTCGACTACTCTAATAGTGAGAAATGGTCAAATTTGTCCTTAAACTATGAGTTTAACTTATCACCCAGCTCATCCTAGCTAGCAATTGAGTTTATAGGTAGCCCTCTAAACCATTGAAGCATTTTCCCTTTGAAGGAGGTAGCTAGGAGTCTGATTGCAACATTCTCTTGTGTGATATGATGTACACCACACAATGAAGCTACATCCCTTATATGCTCAATGGGAGTGGTTTGATCTTCTCCTCTGAAGAAAGGTAAGCTTTTCAATGCTACTAAAGGAATATCATCATGATGTGTAAAGAATTAAGGGGCTACCTTGATTGAAAGGCACAAAAGGTTGAGCTCTTGGCATAGCCATTGGGATAATAGGTGGATTTAGTTGTGCTTGAGCTAAGGAGCTTTAAAATAAAGGATTATTGTAAGTTGTAACTGGAGGCTGAACAATGAGAAGAGTAGGCAAAACTTGAATTGATGGATTAGAAGGATTTGATGGATTCACATCCTTCTTTATTGCCTTATTTTTCCTCTTTGGTGCTGATAAATGAGAATGCTCAACAGGATCCTTACTTGATCTAGTTTGTATCTTTCTCATAAGCTACAATATCACTAATTCTTCTTGAAACCATGAAAAATGAGTTGTGAAGTATGAAATTGATTGCCTTTGAAGGTTGGAATTACTACTGCTCACACCAAAATAGAAACAAGAATGGATATTTGTTGAGTTCAGATAGCTCAATGTCACCAAGATTGCACCTGACTGTGCTTAGCTGAAAGCTCAACAATCTTGTGAAACATTGGAAGATTTATAGGCTTGTGGGTTGCCTATGGTCGAAATCAACCTCTAGAGTGAGTTGGTTCTCTTGGTGAAACCTCCTAGAAAACTAATCTTGACTGTTAAAAGGATATAGATTCTTGTTGGAAATGAAATTCTACTGCTAAAGGGGGGTGATACACCAATGGATTTGGGTACTACTTGTTGTCCTAAACTTCTATCAGCTATCAAAAAGACATGAAATATGATTCACAACCTAACTAAGACCATAAAATTCATAAATGTTTCTTGTGAAGGTTTGAAAGGTTTTCAATGTTATTTGGAGAAAATGTGTTTTTTACAACATTCAATAGATTGAAAAGCCAAATAACACAACACAAAACCTAAATTTAGTATGGAATTTTCTTGTTTATCAAAGCATTCAAGAGACCAAAACAAAGGATTTTCAATGAACCACAATATTTTGATCAAATCATACACATGACAATGAATAAGACAAGATATGCTTGGAAGGAATCAACAATCTTTATTGAATTCTGAAATAAAAGTTGTTGCTACAATGCTTGAATCTGAAAAAGTATTATGAGCTACAATTTTTGTTGTGTATGCAAGGAAGAAAGAAACTAACTCTAAAAAAAGAAAGGAGAGAAAGCCTTATAGAAAGGAAGACTAGAAGAAGTTGAAGAATAACTGATGTGTCTTTGAGAACTTGGCTTCAACTGGTTGTCTTCATCTTAATTGCATCTCCATTTTAGCATAAAATATCTTCTCTTGGTCGAATATGCCTTTAAAGGATGCAAAAAGGCAACCAAATATGATCCAAATTGAAGGTAGACTGCTTGGAAAGCTAACTCAACTGATAGTCAACCATTATGGAGTCTCCAACTGAGGTAAGATTGCTTGTTACTGCTTGAGAACTCCTTATTTTGGGCCTTGAACTAGTTCTTAATCTGAAAGCTCTACCCATTGCATGATAGGAGGCTCAATTTGTTGATGATATGCTACTTTGATGCTTCCAAGGTGGTGGGGGTCAGATTTGAATCTTCTTCTACTGCAAAATCCTTGAAAAGTCTTAAAACTGAAGTAAAATAATGCTCAAACTGTTGTTTGATTATGTACCAATCCCTAAGGAATCTTTAACTCACATTGAGAAGCCATTCTAGATTAATTTAATACCTCATTTTATACCAAAGACTACAATTTTAATCTATAACTCTCAAGTTAGATTCATTTATAGCATTGATTATGCTCTACTATTTTCCATTGTTGACAGTGTTTTGGTATGTTCATTAATTGTTTGCAGGTCTTCAAACAATCACAACTCTTATCTCTGAATGATGAGGACTGTATCATTGACCATTGGCCTTTGTCTTTATATCCTTTTACTACCTCTGATCTTCATACTGGTTGGCTTTCTTTGTGAATACATTAATCTCTCGAAATGCTAAACTGGTCTTCATGGTGTTAAACCTTTGATGACTATGATTGTTGTAGTACAATGCCTAGGTCTGTGATTAGTGGCTGCAACCTATACCTTTACTATGCCATCATTGTTTTTAACAGTGCATCCACTGTCTTTAACCATGTGTGTTTTGATTCCCACTGCGTCTACTATATGGCTCACCATCTTTGATTCTCATGATGTATTCCTCTGATTCCATTAGGTGTGGATTGTTGCCTCTATTTGAAGATGATGAAAAGGTTGTCATTTCCTTGTGTATACCTCTCTTTAGAGATTTTAACTTTACTATCCAAACCCATGACTGTACCTTGAATTTGAACTATCTATACCCACTGGCTGGGACTACTCTGACTATCTTATACCTGCAAAGTCTGCTCTTGTGTTTTATGCTTTCAATAATCATTGTTCTTGTTGTTCTCAAGACATAGTCCATGGCCATTTCATTATGTCTTTGATGATATGTATCCTGGGATAGTATTGGATTATTATTCACTGTGTATGTCTTGAACTACACTATTCTTTTCATCCTTTGTTTTTGAGGCACTTTCTACACACTGCCCTTGCACTAATGAGACTTAAGGCTGCTACTGGTAGATTTTATTCCTCTATCTCTGACTCTATCTTGAACAATGTTTTCAACTTTGAAAGTGCTATAGGTCTGCTAACAAATTCTTCTAATCTTCACTACCTTCTCATCTTTTTGGATTGCTATTTTCTGATGAAATTATCTTGGAAAGTACAAAATGGGTTTGTACTTGTTTTACTGGGTTTTTTTTTGTCCTTTTTTAATTTCTGTGAAACATTTAGCCAAATTCACATCTGGGGTTTTTAGAAATGATGGAAATAGTGTGACTGTATTTGATTTCTCATGTGTGAATTTGACCATGTCTTTTGTAAGTTTTCATGTATGATTATTTGGTTGTGTGACTCTTCTTTGACTCGATACATTATCCCCATATGGTATCTTAAGACTATGGCTTCTAACCGTTGATTGGATCAGTGATAGGGATAATTCTTATATCACACACTATTGTGTTAGGTCCCGGAGACAATTGAGAGGGGGGGGTGAATCAGTTGTCTAATAAATTCAAACCAAAAAAAACTTAACCAACTTAATGCTTAATATCGGTAAATTAGTTCAATATGTCGGTAGACAGTTTTAACAGTTAATTGCTATACCAGTAAGGATTAGTGCATGAAACATAAACACAAAGTCATCCACAACACATAACACCAATATTTGTATGTGGAAACCCTGTAAGGGGAAAAACCACGGTGGGAAACCTTACCCACAATCAGATGATACTACTGCAGATAGTAAGTGTACATAAATGGGGTCTCCACATGCAGAAAGGCCAACCGCTTAGAGCTAACTGCTCAATCACAAAATGGGAGTCACACTGACTATAGTTGGATGGTTAAATCCAATAAGAATGTACTGCACAAAATAACATCTTCTTATGTTGGATTCAATACCAGTGTAGTTCTGATTGTCTTCACAAAAACCCTCCTTCAATCTTCAAATGATGTCTGTGTGTATATCTCTTCTTATTCTCACATATACCTTCACACAATCCTTTTTCACATTCCACATCTGATCTTACAATTAAGATCTTACATTTATACCATTACCTAAGACCAATTTTAGTAGGTCAGCTCTACAAGATATTACAATAAAACATTTTACAAACAATACAATATCTGATGTAATAACCGATTGAACATGTTGGCTTAATGCATTTACAACAATAATTAATCATCTCCATAGCATGTCATGCTGATCTGGAAAAGATAAACCTATCGGTGTAACCTTGGACCTATTTGCCGGGTAACAACAAATATGCAAATATGAATATACCTATAAACAAAACTCCATGACAAGATGTCCAAACGATGTCTTCAACATAACCATGTGTTTTCCATATCATTCCAAGTGTCGGTGATCATTATATCTTGCCAGTGTACCAGATATCGGTGACTGTGCATGAGTCACTTGCTTGCCAGTGAATGTTGCTGATTCTCCAAAGTGCCAGAATTGATGTGTTTTAGTAGGTGTTGACATCAATGACAAAACCATACCAAAATACCAACAATCTCCTCCTTTGGCATTGATGGCAACACAAGATGGAAAAACCATCAAAGTGCCAAAACAGAAATGCCAAATACCAAAAACCAACAATCTCCAAAAATATCATAACCAGAAATCAAAATACAGATACAGAGAGTAATAATCTCTCCTAAACAACAATTTCTCCCCCCTAGGAGCAATAGTGTTTTTCAAAGTTTTTCCATACCAATCTCTCCCCCTTTGACATCAAATGCCAAAGTTATAACAAAACCAAGTTCATATACAAAATACCAATCAATTTAGTATACCAACTACTCCCCTTGAGAAGTAGCTTCCCATCAAAGACCAGAATAAAAAATTTCTCTCTTAATTCTACCGGTTGATGACAATCATCAACTATCTAAGTCTCTACCGGTGGTGGTATGAATCCAAGCTGATCTCTGAGATATTCAAAAGTCTCCTTAGGCAAAGGTTTAGTGAAAATATCTACAATCTGTCCTTTGGTATTCACATAAACCAGTTTTATCTCCTTTGCTTCAACATTTTCCCTTAGAAAATTTAGTTTGATAGAAACATGTTTGGTTTTAGAATGTAATACCGGATTCTTAGATATATCAATTGCTGCAGTGTTATCACAATAGATAGTAATAGGTTCCTTGTATTTTACCTTTATGTCTTTCAACATTTTCTTAAGCCATAGTACCTATGTACAGTTAGATGCTGCTGCATCATATTCTGATTCTCCTGTTGATAAAGATGTACAACTTTGTTTCTTACCCAACCAAGAGACTAATCTATTTCCAAGAAATAATGCTCCATCGGTGGTGCTTTTTCTATCATCCACATCTCCTACCCAATTTGCATCTGTGTATGCACATAATTCAAAGTTTTCATCTCTGGGGTACCATAATCCAAGATTTATAGTGCCTTGTAAGTACTGAAAAATCCCTTTTACTACTGATTCATGATTTTCTCTAGGATTACTTTGAAATCTTGAAACAATACATACTACATTCATAATATCAAGTCTGGTTTGTGTTAAATATAGTAAAACTCCTATCATAGATTTGTATCTAGTCAGATTAACAGGTGTAGATTCATCCCTTTGTGATAATTTGTCATTTGTTGTCATAGGTGTGCTTACCAGTTTAGAGTTTTCCATCCCAAATTTCTTTAGTAACTCTTTTAAGTATTTGGATTGACTCAAGAATATACCTTTATTAGTTTGTGAGATTTGCAATCCTAAAATGAATTTAATTTCTCCAATCATAGACATTTCAAATTCTTGCTGCATTTTATTAGAAAATTCTTTACATAATCCATCTTCTCCTCCAAAGATTATATCATCAACAAATACTTCTATAATCAAGATGTCATCATTAGTTACTTTATAATATAAATTGTTGTCTGTATTTCCTTTAGTAAAACCAATCTTTAAAAGATACTTATCCAATCTTGCATACCAAGCTCTTGGAGCTTGTTTTAATTCATACAAAGCTTTTCTTAACCTGCAAACCATATCATTGTCATCTGTCAAAGAAAATCCATCAGGTTGTTCAATGTATACTTCCTCTTCAAGATCTCCATTTAAAAATGCACATTGAATATCCATTTGATACACTTTGTAGTTCTTGTGTGCTGCAAAAGCCAAAAATAATCCAACTGCCTCAATTCTACCTACCAGTGCAAAGGTTTCACTGTAATCAACTCCTTCCTTCTGACAATATCCCTTACACACTAGTCTTACTTTATTTCTGACAACCTTACCATCTTCATTAAGTTTGTTTCTAAATACCCATTTGGTTCCAATTACATTTTTATCTTTAGGCCGGGGAACTAATGTCCAAGTGTTGTTTTTCTTAATTTGTTCTAATTCTTCTTCCATAGCTTTATTCCAAAATTTATCCTCACATGCCTCATTAACAGATGATGGTTCAATTTGAGAAATAAGACATACCTCTTCATTTACCAATCTTCCTCTTGTCATAACTCTTTTAAACTTATTTCCAATTATCTGATCTTCATAATGATTCAGTCTTACATACCAGGGTGTCTTTGTTTGTTGTTGTTCCTCAATTACTATGGAATCCTTAGATGATACCGGGGTAACTAGATCTTCATTCTATGCCAGTGGATTCAGTGTAGGTTCATTTGTCAAAATTTCTATTGTCGGTTCAGAGTCTATATACCTTGAAGTTCCTCTGACTTGTTCATCAATTTTTACATTTGAACTTTCAATAATTTTTTGCAATCTTTTGTTAAAACATCTATATGCCTTGCTCTTAGATGAATAACCAAGAAATATTCCTTCATCACTTCTAGGATCAAATTTGCCAATGTACTCATCTCTTCTGATATAACATTTACTTCCAAAATTTTTGAAATACTTAAGAGTAGGAGTATTACCAAACCATAGTTCATGAGGGGTCTTACCGGTTTCACCTATGATGTGAACTTTTTTGAATGTATAGACCGTTGTACTGACTGCTTCTCTCCAATATACATGTGGTAGGTTTTCTTCTGATAACATACTTCTTGCTACATCCAAGATAGTTCTATTTTTTCTTTCAACAACTCCATTCTACTGTGGTGTCCGAGGTGCTGATAGTTGTCTTCTGATTCCATTCACTTCACATAATGTATTAAATTCCTTAGATGTAAATTCACCTCCTTGATCTGATCTTAGACATTTGATTTTCTTACCGGTTTCATTTTCTACCATTGCTTTGAACAATTTGAACTTTCCAAGTGCTTCTGATTTTTCTCTGAGAAAAGTAACCCAACACAATCTAGAATAGTCATCAATGATTAGCATGAAATATCTATCACCTTGTAAGCTTTTAGTTCTAGCTGGTCCACATAAATTAGTGTGAATAAAATCAAGAGCATTATTTGATTTTTCTAGAATACTTTTGAAACTAGCTCTAACTTGTTTTCCAAATTGACATTCCTTACATACTGTATTCTGAGGTTTGACAATTTTAGGTAAATCTCTAACTGCCTTAGTAGTACTGATTTTTACCATGAAATAAAAGTTTACATGACAGAGTCTCTTATGCCATAACCAACTTTCATCTATATGTGCAATTAAGCATGTCTTTTCATTGTTATTCAAATGAAAGATATTACCTCTAGTCTGATTACTAGTTGCAATTTCCAAACCAATTCTATTCATGATTTTGCATTTTCCATTTTTGAATTGTAACTGAAATCCTTTCTCAACTAATTGACCAACACTCAAAAAATTATGCTTTAATCCTTCAACATAGTAAACATTGTCAGTGTTATGCTTACCATCAAGAGATATTGTACCCTTACCTTTGATTGAACAAGCTTTGTCATCTCCAAATCTCACTAGGCCTCCATTGTATTCTTGAAAGCTCAAGAATTTACCTTTGTCTCCTGTCATATGATGTGAGCATCCTGAATCAATGATCCATTCATCCTTTACTTCAACTTTAACTACCAAGGCCTGTACTACTGGTTGAGTAGTAGGTGTTGGTTGATCTTTTGTTATAGCAACAAAAACCCATCCATTGTATGTTGGATCCTCATCAGAATCATCAATCACACCTTCATCAGCAATGTAACAAGATTTGTCTTTATTCTTCTTAAATCTGTATCTCTGATATTCAGGGTTAGGCTTGTATGTTCTTCTAGCTTCTTCTCTTTGTCTAGCATGTCTATCAGGGCATTTTGAAGCCATATGACCAATCTTATTGCAGTTAAAACATTTAAAGGGTGCTTTACCTTCATACTTACTTCCAGCTGGACCTTTAGGCATTTTCCTTGCAAATAGTGCTTCAAGTTCTTCAAGTTCTTCATTTTCTTTCTTGCTTTCTTCAAGTTCTCTTGCATAAAAGGCTTTCCAATCAGATTTGTCAAATGATGGAGCAGATGATGTTGATTCTTTAAAGGCCAAATATGTCTTTATAGTAGCAACAGGACCAAATTCTTCAATTTCAAAAGCTAAAAGTTTCCCAATTAATGTATCCCTAGTAACTAATGTATGAGGCATTGTTCTTAGCTCATTTATAGCAGTGACTTTCATTCTATATGCCAGTGGAAATCCTCTCAAAACTTTTGAAACAATTTCATCTTCACTTAAGGTTCCTCCACAATATTTAATACCCAAAACAATTTCATTTACTCTTTCCATAAAAGCAGAAATCCTTTCATCTTCTTCCATTTTCAGATATTCATACCTGACCTGGAAGCTTTCAAGTTTTGCAATTTTGACTGTGGAATCTCCTTAATTTAGTGTTTCTAAATGATCCCAAATATCTTTAGCAGTAGACCTATCTGATAGTCCCATGATTTGTTGATCTGATAATGTGCTCAAAAGTGCTTCTCTTGCTTTGCAATCATTTTCCTCATCTTTAGTCAAGTTAGCTGGACTAGGCTGACCTTGTACATCAACAGTATAACCATTCTTTGTAACATTCTAGATGTCTTTTCCAATGCAATTTAGATGTGTCTCCATTCTGATCTTCCATATGCCATAGTTGGTTCCATCAAGTTTAGGACTGTCCTTCTTGAAATAATTAGTAGATATTGGATCTCCTCAAGCTGTTAAACTTCTGCAAAAGAGGACTAAGCTCTGATACCAATTTTTAGGTCCCAGAGACAACTAAGAGGGGGGGGTGAATCAGTTGTCTAATAAATTCAAACCAAAAACAACTTAACCAACTTAATGCTTAATACTGGTAAATTAGTTCAATATGTCGGTAGACAGTTTTAACAGTTAATTGCTATACCGGTAAGGATTAGTGCATGAAGCATAAACACAAAGTCATCCACAACACATAACACCAATATTTGTATGTGGAAACCCTGTAAGGGAAAAAACCATGGTGGGAAACCTTACCCACAATCAAATGATACTACTACAGATAGTAAGTGTACATAAATGGGGTCTGCACATGTAGAAAGGCCAACCACCTAGAGCTCACAGCTCAATCACAAAATGGGAGTCACACTGACTACAGTTGGATGGTTAAATCCAATAAGAATGTACTGCACAAAATAGCATCTTTTTATGCTAGATTCAGTACCAGTGTAGTTTTGATTGTCTTCACAAAAACCCTCCTTCAATGTTCAAATGATGTTTGCATGTATAGCTCTACTTATTCTCGCATATACGTTCACACAATCCTTTTTTGCATTCCACATTTGATCTTACAAATAAGATCTTACATTTATACCATAACCTAAGACCAATTTTAGTAGGTCGGCTCTACAAGATATTACAATAAAACATTTTAGAAACAATACAATAGCCAATGTAATAACCAATTGAACATGTCGGCTTAATGCATTTACAACAATAATTAATCATCTCCATAGCATGCCATGCTGATCTGGAAAAGATAAACTTGCCGGTGTAACCCTGGACCAATTCGCTGGTAATAACAAATATGCAAATATGAATATACCTATAAACAAAACTCTAGGACAATATGTCCAAATGATGTCTTTGACATAACCATGTGTTTTCCATATCATTCCAAGTGTCGGTGATCATTATATCTTGTCGGTGTACCAGATACCAGTGACTGTGCATGAGTCACTTGCTTGCCAGTGAATGTTGCTGATTCTCCAAAGTGCCAGAGTTGATAAGTGTTTTAGTAGGTGTTGAAATCAATGACAAAACCATACCAAAATACCAACATGTTGTGACTGAAAACTCTTAACTTTGAGATGGCTAATTGTAGATCTTGACCTTTGAGACTTTTCTAATCACTATTGTTGCTGCTTTGTAACATACTCTTATGACTGCTCTTTTCATCTTATATACGTCTTCTCCTTAACTGATTGTATCACCATTTTGAATGTGACTGACTTCATTGGACCTTATGATGACTGTGCTTAAAAATTAGTACTGCATATCACCTTTGCACTAAAAGAAAGCACTGTACTGCGCTAACTTTATCAATATTTTCAGACTTCCTAGTCTTTGGGATAAGAACCTTATGATTATAACATGCTCACTGAACTAAGATATTGTGCCTTTGAATTCCCTTGACTTCTCCCATTATCCATTTGGGCTATGACTGCACTTGCAGCTCTATTATGGTAAATGTTGCTCCAAAAATGGTTGCTCTATGACTGGGATATCTATGACTGAGCAACTTAGTACTACAAAACTGGACTTTGTGACTTATGACTGTCACTGATATTCTAACCTCTATCTTTGTGTTTTCTTTATGCTCACATTACTTTATAGAAGATATTAATAATGATGTGATCTCACATAAATAATGGAGCCTATATTCCTCCATTTAGGTATTTGAAACACTTATCACAAAGATTCTTGAGTATAAAATGAATACACATCTCTTTTAAAGCATGTATGCACAAGAATTGTTGTTTTACAAATGTAGATAGGAATTTATTTCTTTACAATATAAATTTTTGATCTAAAAGAAACCCTACCTCATATTGAGCTCTAACTGATAACCATTGCTTCTTTCCATCTTGATCTGCACTCTTGGAAACTTTTGTTAATGCCTTTACATGTGCAGGCTCTTTGCATGATTTAGAAAACTACTTGTTGATGATTCCTTTGGTAGTGTACCATCACTTGAAATTTTGAGCTATTTTCACGATGAGAGAGTGAAGTGGAGAGTAATCTATATGTAACTTAAAGAAGCCCTAAATGCACGCATTTTTTGTGTAACAACTGAAACTTCTTCTAAAAACCCCTAACTCAATCTTGTTGTTATGTGGAAAGAGGACTTGGAGGAAAACAACACCACGTGCTTAAGAGAAAACCAAAAGTTTCATACAATGTGTAAACTCTATTTTTCTAAAAATTTGCTTTTCCCTCCAATTATAACAAAAAGAAAAATCTCCTTGAGGTACTTTACATGAAATGTGGATTTTATATCACTTTATTTCCTCCTCTTTAATAAATAAATCATTGTAAATGTTTTATTTCTTTTAACTATATAACCTTAAAGAATGTTTTGGGAGGGAATTTTGGTTCTTGATAAAATGGTGCAAAATTTATTTCTTTTCTCATTTAAACAAAAACTTCTTGCACCTTTGACATGAGAGCTATTTTGGCCTTGAAGTAAAAATAGGTAACATCTCTTGTGCGTGGATGCAAATTCTTATCTCTTCAACTTGTGGATGGATATTGTAGCAGATGGATGTATATAATTCATATGACATATGTATTACAAATTTCATGAGATAATTGTATTTGGAGATGAAAGCTATGCACCTAGATGTTAAGTGGATATTGTATATGTGTAGCATCTTAAAATTTCATCCTTTGCAATTTTGACCTCATTTGGGTCTTCACCTTAGTGTTTGCACCCTTGGCCTAATTCAAGACCTTATTATCCTCATGTGCATCACAAATGCCAAAAAATTTGATTTTTCCCTTGTCATACACCTTGATCCCGACCTAAAATAGAGTAGGACTAGGGTGTGGTGCCATGGTCCTTTCTAAAAGGGGCCCAATATTAACCCTTTTTCCCATTTCAAATTTGAGCACGATTTCCCTCTCTCTCTACTCAAGTTAGAAAATTAGCCATTAAACTTGACTAGCAATTATATAAAGAGGATTTCCCCTCTCATTTGAACATCGTGAAAAGTAAAGAAGCATTTAAGCACACAAGAGATCAATTAATGAAGCATTCAAGAGAAATTGAGAATTTTCATTCTTCCTTCAAGCCTTGGAGCAGCAACAAAGTCAATATTAAAGCATTGAAGTAGAGATCAACATCCTATTTCATGAAACCTTAATTCCATGTGGAGGCAAGCAAAACTTCACAAGGAGGTATAATCATTTCATTTTCAGTCATAATTCAGCATCTCCCTCAAAAGGATAACATTTCCTTTTAGTCATTTCAATTACATTTATCTTAATTTCATGGTTAATTCTAAAACTTGATTTTTACCTAAGACAAGCCTCTATTCCCAACCTATTTCCCTTTCTTTTTGTGTGTAGGAAACATGCACGCAACTATGATTCTCAGATTAAGCTTTATTTGCAAAGATGGAACAACCCTTTTTGGCATGCAAAAAATTTAGAGAACCAAGAGGCAACATCACGGTCCCTAATTTTTTGAGGCATTTTCATAGCATGGATCCGAATCATCTTATATTACTTAGATCCAATGCACAAGAAAATCCACAACCTGTAGCTCAATATTTTCTCAGTTTTGCCTTCAATTCCAACACTTTACCCTAAATCAATATTTCAACTCACAAAAGAGGGAAAAACACATCATAATCAACCAATACATTTATTATTATATCCTTATCTTATTTGTGATTTAATCTAAGGTATTCCTCACTCTTTTGAATGTAAAGGAAATTTCCCCTCAAAGCGAAAATTGATTTGGTGATTTTTCCTTCTATGTTGCAAATTGCCAAATTAAATTTTCCCCTTTACATTTTGTTGAACCCGACATGTCCTATGCTTACTTCTGATTTTTGTTTTCATATTTGAGTGTGTATACAAATAAAAATTTAAATTTTCATTTATAAGTTTGATTTCCTTGCAAATTTTGAAAATTTAGAGGTTAATTTCACTAAAACACTAATTTTTAGTTTCAAAATTGAGTTTGTGAACTGCATAATTTGGATAAATTATTTCAGATATAAGTTTATTTAATTTAAAATTTAAATTTCACTCGCAAGTCAAATTTCACATTTAATTTTTAAAATTAAGTGGTTAATTGCAAAAACCTTAATTTTAAAATTTTTTAAATTGAGCTTGTGGGTTGTTTAAATTTTGAATTTCCCTCTTCAAATTTGGTTGTTAATTTCAATTTTAATTCAAATTACAATCTTGGATAAAATTTCAATTCCAAATTTAAATTTTAAAATTAAGTGGTTAATTAAGTGGACCTAATTTTTAAATTTAAATTAATCTTGTGCACTTTCTACTTTTTCAAGTTCCAAATTCCAATCTTGGATCTAATTTTAAAATTAAGTGGTTCTTCTTACAAGGCCCTAATTTTCAATTTAATTTTCTTGTGGACAATTTAAAATTAGATTTTAAAATTAAGTGGTTAATCAAAAGAGCCCTAATTTTTAAATTTAAATTAATTCTCAAATTCCAACATTTCAATTTCTAATTTTAAAATTAAGAGGTAATTTTTCACAAGGCCCTAGTTTTAAAATTCAACTTCTTTTGGATAATTTTAATTTTTAAAAATAAGAGGTTAATTTTTTACATAATCCTAATGTTGTTACAAAAGTTTGTACCTTATGATGATCAACCTTGTGAAACATGGAAACAACCTCCCAAGTGTGGGACTTGCAGAAGTGAGGTTGAATCTCCGGAGAAGACCGACTTCCTTTCCAATCTGAGATGCAAGTTTTGGACTAACCAAACATTGATAAATCCCAATCTATGATTTTACAGTGAAAAGGGAGAAATAAGGAATGCTTGAAAGAGGGGAAATAAGGTTTGCACCTAGACTGAAATGATAATCCTCCCTGCCTATAGCTACATGAAACACAAATACAACCACCCAAGACATGCACAAGATTATATTCTAATTAGCCTCCAAAATGCAGAGTGAAGGTTGGAATTTGCAAGATAGCGGGAGTTGAGTCAGTTCACATATGTCATCTACAAGGGATCAACACAAAATTTCCTTTATAGCTCAGACATAACTAAGATGGAGTGCAATCAAGAAACACTAACCCTCACCTAGGGTTAGGTTACAAAAATATCAAAGAGGAGGAAGATCAGATCAAGGATCTAATGGCGTATTGAATACAACTTTGAGAATGTCCTCTGCCTCTGAGAAAAGAAGACATATGTAGATGTGGAGAAAAAACATTGCATGATGTATTGAGATGGTGTATGTAGTAAAAAATTCATCATTTTGCAATGAATAGGCATGGATGGTCCAAAATTGACCTGCACATCAAGTCGGAGTAATGGCACAAAGTTCTGGCAGTTGGATCAAGATCAGATCTAAAATAAGGCACTAACCGAGAAGAAAAAGGACCTTGACCATCAAGTCGACAACCACTTCTGTAGAGCATTTAAAATTTAATGGTCCCTACAAGCTTGAAATTCGATCACTCGATCATCTTGGGTGTGCAAAAATGGATGCACAAGATTGTGCCGCATAGCCCTCCAAAGGGCTCAATCTGAGTTTAAAACATGGTCGTTGATCCAACTCTTTAAGTGAAAATCCATGACCGCAAATATGCCACATGGCAAGTTGGGTCCACCTATCTATCACTGCTTCACAACACTAAAAAAGTCTTCATGTTTTGACCCTATGAAATAATGACAACTAACATGATGTGTCGACTAGCACGACATGTTAGTCATATGGAATCGCTTTTTCATAAGCCCGAGAATGCCTTAGTTTCCTATTGCTACGAAACAATGATGCCATCTTCCCTTTACCATGGTTGTTATCGCCATTTTAGGGCCTAGCATTTGTCTTTGGCCTTTACCACCATGAAATGGCAATAACCATCTATGTTACTGTTGCCTGAGCTTGCGGCTTCGTAGGCCAGACCTCCCCTTCACTCTCTACTTTGTGAAACCATGAAGGCCTTTACACTACTGGCCCTTTTTTGCCACGTTATCAAAACTAGGCCCACAATGATCCCTTTATCTCAAAAATGCCATTGGGAATATGGCCCACAAAATGAGCTAGCCCTGCTAGCTGTCATCATATTGCCACTTGCCCCCCAAAGGAGCTTTCTCTATATCATAGGGTGGACCACGCCATCCATTTGAATATTTGTGAAACCACAAAAACTATTTAGGTCTTTGTTGTTTCATGAAGTGGACCTTGCCACATCAGTTGACTACCGTAAAATGGCAAAAACATAACTTCCCTTTGCCATTTTGTGAAGGGAAGGAAGCCTTTACAAAACTAAAACATGAACCCACAAAAGCATAAGCTTTCCTCATCAATTGGTAGCAAGAAAAAGGGAGACCAGCCCCATGAATGTCTAAGGACCCTCCAATTGGTAGGAACTTAAGTGATTTGACTGTTTGGGGCGGTCAACAAAAACTTAAAAATTGAAGCCCAAGGAGATCACTAACCTTCATGTTATGTACCTTTCTAAGAAATGAAAGAGGCAACTAGCTCTATTGAACATGACTAACATGACGTGTTAGTAACACTAAATTCTTAAATCGAACTTCCGCAAGGGTTGGCACAAAAATTGCCAACATTTCTGGTGACTAAGAGGAGGCCCTAAGGTTGCTTAGGGAAAGATCAGATGTCTTAATGTATCCATTGGGCACAAGTCAAGGCCTGGACAATAATTAGATGCTTTCAGCCCTTGCAACTTAGATCACAAAATTTTTTGCTATGTTGAAAGAGAAGACTATGCACATGCACTTCTTGGAATGAAAAATAACTGGAAAAAAAAACCGAAACTAATTATATACATTGTTTCTATATGATAGGTTAAAAAAAGCAATTGACTGGCTTATCAAAATAGCTTCCTTTCTTGACTAGTGTCTGATGCTCTTCATGCTTTTGAAAATCGGCCAGAAAAAAAAGATTGACAAGGATCCAACAAACTGTTGGAATGCCTCCCAAAACTTGAGAGAAAAGAAACTCACCCATCCTCAAATTTTATCCTCCTAAGGAAGATGGGTGTAAAGAACTTTCTCTCTTTCATCATGCTCAACTTCATGCTCAGAAGTAAGCATGACAAGGAGATGAATTGTAGGTTTTAGCCAAATGTATGATAGGGCATCCCCTTGAAGGAGATAGATTTAGGCCATCACTACTAGCCTCCCCCTTTCTCTGTTGATTTGACAACAAAATAGGTACCTCTAAGATATGCCCATGCTCTTCAAAATTTATTGCCTCTATTGACAATGTGAGATCTTCCTCTTTCTCCTCTTGATTCAATTGACTAGAAGATGGCATCTCGATGTCAAAACTTGAGCAAAAACTATCAAGGTCATCCCAAAAGGAATCATCCTCTAGCTCTTCTTAGTTTATTGAAGGCAAGATAGGATCCCAATGGCACCATGCATGGGTTTGGGAGAAACCACATGCATCTCAGATTCTTTATCCTTGAGGACAAGATAGTCCTTATGCTTCCCTACCATTTGTTCAATTTCATACTACAATTCAGATGTAGGCACATCCTCCTCATCAAATAAGGAAGGAAGCTCATCAAAAAGGGAGAAAATGGCCTCCCCCTTCACCACTAGGGCCTGATTGTACTGATTACTCCAATTTTGCCCCTAATAAAAACTGCCCTATGTTGGAATTATTATTCTTGAGGTTCTTGCAACTACAAGGTTCAAGCTATCCAAGGGCCCTTGTTGCTGATAATTTTTACTTTGAGGTTGATAGGGTCTACTATCTTGAGATTGTTGCCTCTTCATTGTGACCAATTCATTGTTGAACCCTAATAGTTGTTAATTCATTTTTTACATTGAATCCTCCAAAGCAACCTTGAACTCTTGAATCTCGGAAGGTGGAGGAGGTGTAGGTGTAAGAAGATGACCTACATATGCCATTGGAATTGGTGCAATTTTAGGTTGTGATGTAGGAGCCTCTAGGAATAAGGACATTAGGGTCCTTGGAGCTAACTTTCCAGCTTGAATTAAACACTTTTCCACCTTGATGGTAGCATCATAAGATCCTGGAAGGTTATCCCCACTCATTGATTGTATCATTACAGCTATGTCACTATTTAGAGCCCTAAGAAAATACAAAAAAACATGATTTGATGAAGGCTTTACTAATGATGGGATTATATCCCATGTCTTTTGAAACCTATACTTAAATTCTATCATAAACTCATATGGGGCTCTTTTTATAGTTGTTAGTTGTTCAACCAATGACAAGGGGTCACTCCTATCTTCAAAGCTCTTGCATAATATTTCTCCTAATTCATCCCAGTTATCAATTGAACCAGAGGGTGGACTCTTGTAAAACTGTAGGAATTTTCCCTTGAATGAAGAGGTGAGAAGCCTCACTACAAACTTATCTTCTGTGATGTCAATAGATGGTAGCCACATCCTAAATATGCTCATTAGGGGTGACAAAGGTTTCCCTAGTAAAAGATGGTGTTTGTTCCCAAAAATGGGTTTACATTGCTAGAGGGTAGAGACCAAGACGATTCCTCTGAATACCTATGGAAAGCCACTTCCAACTATCAATGTCCTTCAGGCTTGGACCAACTGCAACAAGGATTTTCTACAAATCCTTCTACACTTTGGGATCTGCAAAACCTGGGAGGGAAATCCCTTCAGTGAACTTCCTGATCTCTGCACCACACTCAAGAATTCACTGAAAAACAAAGCATATTATCTCATAAAAGGTGCTCGATGGAAAGGAGAATGCTCAAGGATGGAAAACCCTTAAGTGATCCTTGACCTAAATGGAGCATGAGATAGGCAGGACAACTCAAAAAATACATGAAAACTTATTAATGACATTTTAATACTTAAAATATTTTTGACAAGTCACAAATAAAATAGACAAGAAACCAAAAACCTAATGACATCTGCTAGGAAGTGCCAATGCCTTATCCAATGGGTTACAGAGTCTCTGAAATATTATAAAATTTTTATAGAAACTTATCTAATATCTTATTTAATCTTAAATGGTACTACCTTACAATATTATTCCATCTGTAATCTCTTACCCAAACTACTTATCAAATCCTAGTACAAGCATTATCTCTCTGTAATTCCATTCAAGCATTTTTAATTAGCCCCTTGGATTAAAGCATGGAATGTAAAACTACATACATCATAACAATACAATAAGTAAATGAAACCCTTGATTCCATTAAACTCAAAAGAAAATAAAATCACACATAGGAGAGTAAAGATTTTAGAATATATTTGTATTAATCTCATAAGCTACCTTCTATCAAACAGAAGACAACATTTCATTTATGGAATAACCCACTTAAAATATGAAACTGACAACTATTTCATTGTTTCTACTCTGCAAAAATGACATTAGAGTTCCTTCTATTTTCCCATGACTTCCCAGAATTACCGAGACCTAATCCTGCGGACCGGACCTACCTAAAGAGGCCCTCTTCAAAAATTTTGGAACCCTAAATTATGGCCTTGATTTCCCATTTATAGAAAACAAGGGAACAAAAAGCTTTAGGCCTAAAGACACATGTCACCAAAATACCAAGCCAAGGAGGTTGTACGCAATTTTGTTACAAAATACTCCCTATCCATATGTTGGTGCTCGTGATGAGGTGGAACTAAAATCTTCAACTGATTATCGATAGAAACAAAAACACTTGAGCCATGCCAATATCTCCCTGACACCTTCAGATGGACCCTGAGATGCTTAGTCTATTCTACACAACATTTCCCTTCTTGAAAAGGAAAACAGATCCTGGCAAGAAGTAAAATCACCCCCGAATTAGTGGAAGATCTCCAACCTTTATGCCCCAGATCAGGGGAAGTGGAAAGAGAAGCTTGAGGGTAAACATAATATGTTGAGAAGGCATTTCAACTTCCATGTCATTGCAGAGACATCTGGCTTCCACTCCTTACTCAAACAAATCCTTCTTTCAATTCCCTACAAGCTCCTTTCTCAAAAACTCTGCCAACAATTGATAGAGTAAGAACAAAGAATATGTGATGGGTGGCATTTTTTGATAAGAAAAGGATTTCACTCCCCCTTAGAGAATCCTCTAAAATATCACAACCCCTCTGACAATGAGCAACCTCATACCAGAGAAAAAACATCCATCCAGTGTCAAAAAATATGCAATGACTTCATGCATAATCCTATTCAAACACCATCTTCTTTACTAATGAAAAATCACTCTCAAAAAATGAAGTTTGTATCCTTTTCTACCCATTTATCACCATCCTAGTAAATTTATAATCAAAATTAAACTCAAAATGGTGGTGCTAATCCATGTGAAGAATCATCATCTTGATATTTTCTACTCATCTTGCCAGCTATGGATTCCAACAATCATGCTTACAACCCAGTTCACCATCATCTCTAGGCCATCAATCTATTGCCACTTGCATATGTTCACCTTGTGCGAATGATTTTGTTCTGATCTTATTCCTTATTGAGTGTACAGTCTTCTGCTTCTGAATCTTTGTCAACAAGAAATCTTCGACTTCATCGGAGAACCCATGATCCATCATATTTAAACTTGAAGCTATCCCAATCCATTCACACCTCTGAGATATCATCCTTACTTGTCTAATCGGTGCTTTACCCAACAAAAACCTTCCACAAGCTCCCTTAGGGATGAGTCAACATTCAAAAACTTCAAACTTGTCGCTATCTATCCTAAGTTGATAAATCTGCATCCTTCTCATCCTATCTTTCCCATGCGGGATACAACCAATACCTCTAATGACACTTTTTAAATTCAATTTTGAAACTCAGCCACAAATCCTACCCACCCTAATGAATCAAATGATCATTATTGATCGATGTGGCAATTGACCTTCCATCGGTACTTGCAAACCCATAAAAATCATGACAAATCAATACCAATCTCTTACCCCAACGCTGTTAATGGCCCCACTGTAGGTCTTCCTAGTCAACCCAGGACATGTGACATCATCTTGTGATGCCATGGTCCATAACCTTCATGCAACTTCTATCCCGAGGATATGAGGGCCATCAGATATGTTCATACTTTAGCATTGAGACACAGTGCCCGTTAACCTTTTTGAAAATAAAAAATGGGCACCTTTTCGCTCAGAACATAACATCACTGTCCATTTGCAACATGTGCTAATTGATACGGCCATCAGTAAAATGGTCTCTATCCTTCCTTTATCAACCAGTCAAAGAATTAAAATTTCTAGACTTAGGAAAACTTTATGGGTACGGGCACAAACATTGAAAAGGGACCGACCAAAGCGAAATATTTTGTGCAACTTAGGAAATTCCTTAGATGGACCGGTCTAACACAACATGGCTCTTTAGGAAATAAAATGACCCCACCAACGGTAACCAACCCTCAGCCTAAGTGGGAAAAATAAATGACAAAATATAAAAATGTTAAGGTTTTTCTTTGCAAGGCTTAGGAAAATTTGATGAACCCTAAACCCTAGACTTTGAACTTTGACAGAGGACACAATAAAACTAGAATGATCAATATTTAAGTTCAAAAATGAAGATTCTTGTGCAATCATTTTTTAGGGCTATCAGTTGGTATGGCCTTTAGGGATTTAACTTGAATATAATTCTTTTGGGCTGTAGATAAGGGGTTGCCACAATTAAAGGTGACAAAAGTATGTATTATAGGGATAGCCAAAAGCTTTAGCTACTCCCTCTTCTTCTAGAATTTGAAATTTCATACTATCAAAGAAAAATACCTCTAGAAGATGCTCCTATTGAAACTTGGTGTGAAATGACAACTGGTCCTTAACAAGAGCTTGGATTTGATCCTTAGAGTCGCCAAGTGTTGAATGTGACTACCTTCAAAAGAAAGATTGATAATTGCAACAATAAACTCTTAGCAAATGAATTAGAATGTGTGTCCCACTAGGTGTGCCAAAAACTATGGTATGGTTGGTGGCTTGAAATGAGACTGCCTGATGCATGAATTTATCTTGAATTCTTTAAACTTGTCCCATCAGGTGTGCCAAAAACTATTTTCATAAAAGTTTGCACCGTGTGATGATTAACCTTGATCATCAACCTTGTGAAACATGGAAACAACCTCCCAAGTGTGGGACTTACAGAAGTGAGGTTGAATATCTGGAGAAGGTTGGCTTCCTTTCCAATCTGAGATACAAGTGTTGGACTTGTTGGTTCCCAAAACCACAGATTGGAACACAAAAAGACTTGCCAAATCCTCAAGTAGTCCAATCAACCTTGGCCAACGAATAGGGATGGTCAAAGACCAAATCCCTCTACACTTAAGGCTCCACTGAACCTAGGTGGGTGTGCCTCTTCCTCTCAAGAACAAAAGAGACATTTTAGCAAGTTTACACAACTGGCAAATTATTGTTCTGCAACTATGCTTTATTATGTGCTTTAACTGAATGCTTTGAAAATAAATGATTGTGAATGTATATTGAAAATGAAATTGCTTTCAGGACTTAAATAAAATCTGCATAGATCAGTTCAGAAAGGATTTGGGAAGAACATTTCTCTATCAAGGACCTTGAATGCATACAAATAAAAACCTTAAAAGATCAATAACAAACCAGTGCCTCTATCCAGGGATATATATGACACTTTGTGGACAAAATATCTTATCAACTCAAGAGACAATTTCTCATCAACTATGAAGGTTCACTACATGTTACAAAAACAATAAGAACTCAAGCTTTCACTTAATGCAATGACACATGATTCACATCATAGAAAATCTATAAACAGATTTATCAAGAGGACAAAGATAATCATCAACACAAAAGTGTACAAAATATTTGGAAAAAAGAAACATCAAACCTTGTATATTAACCTTCAAAAAATAATTGCATACATAAACTGCACTTGCAGATACTCCATTACAGATTACTTGCACAAAATGATAGTTCTTCTTCCTATAGACTTCTCTAATACAAAATGATATTCAATCCTTACAACAGTCTCTTGTTCTTCTAACTCTCTCTCTTTTACATATAAGAATGACTCCCCATAAGTATGTAAATCAAAAGGCATATATGAATGGGCATACCCTTTCATACACAAAAGGGAGTTACAGATAGTTTCCTTCCAAAGGACACACCCTTTGGTTTAATAAATAATTACAAATGAGAACCCTAAATATACTAAATGATTCTTTAATAATGTGCTTTATATTCTCTGCCTTGATAAAATTATTTAGCAAATACCCATCATCTTCTTATTATCTCCTGCACACAAGATAAGCCAATCAAATTCCTTGATTTAAAATTTAAAACATATTCCACCTTAGCTTTTAGTTTAAAAATTCAATCTTTATTTCCTTATACTTGTTTAAAATAATTCATTTAAATCAAAGTATTTCCATCTTTAAGAAAATAATTTTGCAAACATAACATCCATTTATATAAAATAATGCTTTATCCTAATATATGTATTCAAAGCACTTATTTAGGATACATATACATAGATTTTATCTTTAATGCACATTCAAATAATACATAAGGCAGTGTGATACGATAAGAAATAATTTCCTTTTATTATTCTTTCAACCAAACTTCCTCCCTCGATGAGCTGTTCTCATGTCTTATCGATTCTATAGTTTCATCGATACCTTTTATTTTTGATGGGACCACTTTTGATTTCTTCGAGGAACTTCATGTCGATGAAACTGTTGCTTTCAGTGAGTCCTTTTAGAGATCCATCATAGCCTAGGTTTGTTCGATAAGTCATTTTTTGATGACATGCACCTGACTGCCACTTCAGCTGCTAACTCATCTTGACTAGACCCACCATTTCACTTTGGTCCCCCTTTATCATTATCCGCAATAGATATTGATCATGCAACTCTCCATAGTGGATTAGCGACATCTGTTGGATCTTCCATGACCTACTCATCCTTTATCTCTTTGTCCATCCACACCACTTCACCGTCTGTCTTTAACCATCTACCTTATCGGGGTGACCACTAGCGGTTAGTCGCCACGTCACGATGGGTAACTGATGAGCAGTTTCCCATCATGGTATAGCGACAAGCATTGGATCTTCTTAGACTTATGTGATCCTTAACCTGCCTACGCTGCTCTCTTCTGCCGCATGTCACCATGTGTCAGCCTCAATTTTTCCACATGATCTACTTGGGTGCCACCTGGATGCCACCTCACTAGTCACCATGCCACGCGGAATAACTGGCGTGCATCTTCATCTTGCGGTATAGTGACAATCATTGATCCACCTTCAACCTACTCGATCGTTAACTAGCCTTTTGTGCACATGCTTTGTCTCTGATACTTGATAGGTATCTATTGTGCACTTTCCCATTGCGGTATAGCGACCACCATTGAATCATCACTCAACTGTTAGATCTTCCTGACTTGCTTGATCTTTAGCCTCCATCCTCACCACTCTGTAATAAAACTTTGGTTGCCTCAAGATACATGTCCACATGCATGGGGTCCACTGGGTTCAACCTTCTTCATGCCAAAAGTCATTTGTCTTTCAACAATTATCATGCGAGTCACTTTGGGCTAAAACGTTAAAAGAGCCTATACCACAAACAATGTGGGATAAAGGCTTTCCCTCTTTTGGACAGCTCCATTTTCTTCAGTAATGCTCCTACAAAATGATTTACTAATATCTGACTAGAAAGATCTAAATTTAGAATTGCATATTGTAAATTCAGATAAGTTGTATTTAGATTTGCCTTTAGAAAACATATCAAATAACCTCATATGAATCCAAAATTTGAAACGTAGGTCCTCTAATATACATGAACTACAAAGGAATAATTAATTTGACCTCATAGTGTTGAAATGAAAAAGAATTATGGTTTGAAAAGGTATACCTGGCTTGATTCCAGAATTTGTGAAACAAATACATACCTCAAGTTGACCTCTTGATGGATGCATCAGACCTAGTCTCTGAAAGTTAGAATTGAACAAACCTACTTGATTATAGATGTTACACATGATTGAACATAGAAATCTTCTTTTTGGCATGAATCTGGAACTCTAAAATTTGAAAATTTTAGGGTTCCAACAGTGGCTCTTTCTTGGGATGTATGCTCCATGTGAGCATAGCAAGATCTCAACTATCTCTGGATAAGCAAACCAAAATGAAAATTTAAAACATATAATAGAAAACAAGAGAAAAACTATATGACTATAATACAAGAAATACTCCTTGATCATCAAGAGAAGAAATGCTTGAGGTATTGAGCATGGACTGGAAATTCCAGCAATTCACCATCAATACCCTGCAAGTAATATGAGTTTTCTCCACCCTTTTCAAAAATGATATAAGGTCCTAACCAGAGTGCATCAAATTTTCTATGTTTTCCTTTGTCTTGGTCTTTGGCATTCCATTTGAGTACCCATTTTCCCTCCTCAAAAATTGTCACAAGCCCTTTTATCATGTAAAGCCTTAACCATCTATTGCCTCTAAATGTTTCTTTTCTGGGCCTCTTTTCTACATTCATCCAACTCAGCCAATGCCATCAATCTGTCCCCCATAAAGTCCACTTCTTTTGAAAACTCTTTTGTAACAAATTTATAAACTGGGAGCAAATTACTCAAGGGAAATCTTGCTTCTTTGCCATATACAAGCTCATATGGAGAAAATCTTGTGGACTTATTAACTGTCACTCTATCAGCCCATACTGCTAATATGAATTTGAAATCCCAAGCTCTTTTATTATTAACCAACATCCTTTTGATAATCTTCAACAAGTTTTTATTGCTAGATTTTGCTTGCCCATTTCCTTGGGGATGGTAAGGTGATGAATAGGACAAAGTGATGCCATAATTTTCATAGAAATCAAAGAACTCATTGAATCTGAAACACATCCCATTATCTACCCCAAATCTAGTCAGAATGTTTTCCAAAAGAAACTTTATCACAACTTTTCTGGTGGCCTGTCTTGTGGGAGTGGCTTCAACACACTTAGTAAAATAATCAATAGCCACCAAAATCCATTTATGCCCACCACTAGATTTTTTTTCTACCTCTCCTATGAAGTCAATGCCCCACATCTACAATGGTTCCACTACATGGGTCTGAGAGGAATGGCTCCATTATAATTAAGTTTTCCTGAGAACTTTTGACATGCTTCACATTTTATGATATAAGAAAGACTATCTCTGAAAATTTAGGGCCAATAATAACCAGCATTCAGAATTTTATGAGCAGTGGTTTTGGCTGAAAAATGACCTCCACATACGCCTTCATGTAAATCTTTTAAAATAGTAGATGCTTGACACTCATCTAGACACAATAAGAGAACACCATCTCTATTTTTCCAACATAAATCTCCATTAAGTAACACATAATTAGATGTTTGAAGCTTTAAAGTTCTCTTTTGACTATCATTTAAATTATTCGAACATTTCATGTATTTCAAGTAATATACAATATTTGTATACCAAGGACTCCTCTCAATGCTAAATTGTACATCTTCCAACTCTACTTGATTTATCTGTGCTACTTCAGAATTGGATTCTGCCATTAATTTTTCCAAACCCTGACCCATTACCAACTTTGTGATTTGTAGATCAATATTGAATTCTTGGATCTGATTTATCCATCTGTATCTCCTTCCAGTAGTTTTTGATTGTCTGAAGATGTCTTTAATAGAAGCACTTGGCACATATGCAAAGACAGTGGCACCAACCAAACAGGGTCTGAAAGATTTTATAGCTTTCACAAGAGCGTAAACCTATTTTTTGTTCAAATCATAGTTCAATTCAAATGCTTGTAAGGTTTTGCTAAGAAATTCCACTAGATGTTCATGGCCCTCATCATTCTTTTGTAACATGACAACAACAATGGTATAGAATGAAGCAAATGAAAACACTTGGAAGGGTTTAGAGAAATCAGGTGATTTTAATACAGGGGCTTCCTTGATGGCTCTTTTGATATTTACAAAAGCTTCAAGAGCTTCATTAGTCCATTTTATTTCAGCACCCCTTTTCAACATTTTAGCAATAGGCTTTATGATTTCAGAGAAGTTTAAAACAAATCTTCTTATAAAGTTAATTTGACCGAAAAATGATTGAATTGCTTTAACTGTTTTTGGGATTTGAATTTTATCAATAGCAGCAATCCTTTCTAGATTGAATCTCACAACATCTTTCGAAACAATATGACCTAACAAATTTCCTTCAGTAACCCCAAAATGACATTTTTTAGGACTCAAAGATATGCCATATTCTAATGCTCTAATAAAAAAAAATCCTAATTTGTTACAATGATCTTCTGCATTTTTTAGAATAAGCAGTCAGATCATCTTGGTAAATTGCTAAACTATGATTAATTAACCCTTCAAAGGCTACATCCATAGCCCTTTTGAATGTATCTCCTACATTTCTTAACCCAAAAGGCATCCTTGCATACACATAAGTGCCCCATGGTGTAGTAAAGGCTATCTTGTATTACTATGACTCCTTGACCTTAACTTAGTTATAGCATGAAAACCCATCCATCATAGACAGCAATTTATTTCATGTAACCTTTTGCAACAAAGCTTCCATGTTAGGCAAAGAATAGTTATCCTTCAAAGATGAAACATTTAGATTTTTGAAATCTACACATAACCTAATATCACCATTTTTCTTTCATACTAGTACTAAGTTTGACACCCATGTTGAGTGCCTTATAGGCTCAATAATCCCTGCATTTCTCATTTTCATTAACTCCTCCTTCATCTTAGGAGATAAGGTAGGTTTTATAGGCCTTTGTGTTTTGCTGAAGGTTTTAGCATCCAGTTTTAATGGTACCTCATGCTGAAAAAGGTCTTCTCTATATGCTTTAAGGTCATCATATGACCAAGAAAAGACATGTCTATATTTTCTCAGCAGACTAATCAATACTATCTTGATCTTTGGTGTGAGCCTTTTTCCAATATTCAATTCTCTTGGATTTCTCTCACTTCCCAAGTTTATTTTTTCAACACCTTCACACCCTCTTGAACTAGGTCTAAAACTAGCCATGTCTTTATCGTCAAACATTTTTTCCATCTCTACCAATCCCTTCAGGATTTTATGTCTTCAGCTGCAACACCTCCTGCCCAAGTACTGTTTATGTGCCATCCTTGTCTTCTATAAGTCCATTCCAATCAATTTACTAGTTTGCATACTGATCTTCACAAAATCAAAATCTTAGCAGATCCCTGTCATCATTAAACACTTGCCAACTCCTAACATTATCAGGAACAGATGGTCTTGTTTTAATTTCAACTTGTGTAATATCATCAAAAGGGATATCATTATGTTTAATTGCCAGGTTAGCCATAAAGTCTGCCAAAATATTATTGGACCTTTTAGTCCAATTAATGGAAAAAGCATCAAAAAGTTCAATATAATCCCAAACCTCATTCCTGTAACTTCTTAAGTTTGTATTTTTTGCAGAAAATTTACCTCTAACTTGTGAATCAACTAATTTTGAATCACCATAAACTGTTAGTAACTTAATGCCATGCATGTTTGCTAATTTAAGTCCTAATAAGAGAGCTTCATATTCAACAATATTATTAGTACATTCAAAAGCCAATTGTATTTACAAGATTTTCCATTAGGTGAAATAAACACAACTCTTGCTCCATTTCCATCCTTACTGCAGGCACCATCAAAATACAATTTCCAAATTAAACTTTCATTGTGTTTAACAACCTCTATAATTTTTTCAATTTCTAAAGCTTTATAAATACTTACCTGAAGTTGTCCATATCAGAATGGCAAAAGCAAGTTACTTGATCCAGATCCACTTCCTCTATGAGGTAGGGAGATATTAGTTCTCTATTGATTCTTACCTCTGCTCCTTTGACTGGGATGGTAGCATATGATAGATCTAATTGAACATATCCACCTACCAAGTTCAACCACTATCTAGATAGCAGCATTCCATAGTTCACAGGCACTTGCACAACTGTTACATCTATTTTATAGGTAGTGTCTGGACAAGCTGGAAACCTGAACTCAATATCCTTCATGATCCCGACCATTGGGACTGACCTATTATCCATTGCATAACATTTTCCATAAGGGGTATCTACCTTCATTCCCATCTCTTTCATGACATCCTCTGGCATAATTTTTACTGTTGCTCCTAACTCTATCATGCAATTTCTTACCATCTTATTGTTTATAAGCAGTGTTAAATAAAAAGTATCCACTTGTGCAAAGTTTTTGGTAATGGACATGCCTAGATATACCATAAGAGGATCTTCTTTTGATTTTGGATTTTCTTTATTGGCATCACCCACGTTTGATATGATTTTCAAAGTCTCATTCTTGTAATCTAAAAATTTCATCACTTCAAGCAAAGGCATAGAAATTTTTACCTGAGACATGAAAAACAACCTTTTTGAGACATAAAAGTTCCACAGTTTGAAAAAGGCTTATTGATTTGTTTTTTCTCCATAGGCTTGACCAACTTCGGGGCATCAATATTCTTTGCTAGTTCACTTGGAGCCTCTTTTCCTTTCTTGTCATTTGCCTCCTTGTTCACATTTTGTTTTGAGACTTTTGGGAATATTCCTACAGGCCTCCCATGTTCAGGATTCACTGTTCTATTTCTCAGCTGGTAATTACTCTTGGCCTGGGCAACAACAACCACTGTGAATTCTCTTTTCTCCTCTTCAGTCAAGTTTCTCAAAGAAGGCACTGATTCCTCTTGAAACAATTTTCTTAAGGCAGGGATATCTTCATCATCATCAGAAAAAACATGTTGTATGCTATATTGTTGATGGTTTCTCATCATTTGCATATCTGAATGTTGCTCTTCCTCAAATGAATCCTCATCTCCACCCCACATAGGATCTAATGACAGAACATTAACTATAGGCTCATATTCCTCTTCTTGATGTCAATCCTCCATCAGGCCCTGTGCAATCATGCATTGATATTCATCATGGGGAAGATTGCAGATCTCACACCATGGGAAATCTCCCACAAAGTTATTTTCTCTTTTCAGTGGATCTAGAATTTCTTTACTTGGATTTGGTTTTACTAGCTTCCCATCCTTCCAATTGGTGTTATAAGGCATATCATGGAGTCTGGGCCTATTGAAATTCATTTGATTTTTATTTTTGTATGGTGGCTTTTCATTAATATTTTGTTTACCTTTTATGTCCTTAAGCATGTCCATGATTTGAGTAAGGTCATCTTTCTTGGGAACCCTAGGATTGTATAACTTTGGATCATCTCTTTTAGCAATTTTCCCAGCAACCTTCCTATTGTTCTCAATGGTAGCAGCAATCTTGAATGCTTGTTGTAGAGTATCAGGTCTATGAGACAAAATCTCACAATGGGTTTTGCTATCAAAAGCACTCAAATAAAAGTTAATCAGAAATGAATCAATAGGTCTGACATCTTCGGGTATTCTATTTAATACTTTATTAAATCTTTTATTAAACTTAGCAACTGATTCATTCTGATTTTTCTTTATACTTGTTAATTCATGGGATGCAAATGAAGGATCTTTGTCATATCCAAATTCTTCCAAGAACAACATTACAAATTCATCCCAACTGTCGATACATCCATCATGAAGGCTTATATACCATTCTCCTGAATCTTCTGTCAAAGATTGAACAAACAATTTCATGAATACATCCTCATGAGGAAACTCAAATTCTTCAATGATATTTTTTACATTAACTACATGTTGTTCTGCTAAATCAATTCCATTTCTTGAGAATTTGGGGATTTCTGATCTTAAATCATTAGTTATCTAATTTGGATAACCAACAATGCCAGTGAAATCCAATTGCTTATATCTTTCAATGATCATAGGTCGTCTTCCACCTTGATTGTTATTTTGATTGTTAACATTTCCTCTGCTGAATCCACCATTTCTGCCATAATTACCATTGTTCCCATTTTTTCCACCACCATTATTATTGTTGTTATTTCCATGATTACCTCCATTAACATTATTGTTGTTTCAACCTCCACCATAACCATTTCCATTATTGTCATCATTGTTTTCATTATTCTGGTTGCTGCCATACGTATTACTTCCTCTATTATTATTTATAATATTACCTATTTGTGTTATTCTAGTTTCCATCATTTTCCTCATTTCCATTTCTTCCTCCATTATCTTGGTTGTTCCTATTCCTTTCTACACTTTGATCCCTATGCACGTCCCTCCATCTTCTGCTTCCATTTAATAACGGGTTATCAAAAGTTATAAAAGGGTTTTCTATTCCTCTCATATGAGGGGGACTATATTTAGGTATCGCTAGCTACCTCCCTCACTATTTTCCATCCCTCCTGACCTAGGGGTTTGAATTGTATCCCTTTGTATCCCTATTTTTTGCAATACCCAATCTGGTTGTCTCCTAAATGCTTTTGCCATTTTGGATTCATCTTCATTCAAGACTACCATTTTAAGTATGTTTTCATCCAATTTCTTATCCTCCTCAGTCAAGATTTCACCATGGCCACCATTATTATCTTTTGCATTTAAGGCATAAAATGGATTTGTTGGCATTTTTGACAATGATGTTGTGATTGTCATTGATAGACACACACTTGCTTTGAGATCACTTTCTGTATGTATGAGTTATGCTCAACCGGTATTTGTTCCATTCTTTAGACTATCGATGTTTTGTAGAAAGTGTTTACCGATCTCAAGCGGTATGAAGACCCAAGCGGTATGAAGACTCAAGCGGTTCGAGGATCCCAAAGCGGTATGAAGGAACAAATCGATTGTTATCATTTTTCCCAGTCTTCATTTTGACAAACTAGTAATTGGTAAAATATGTGAACCGGTAATAGGTAAATCTATGAACCGGTATTACTCTGTGATGAGTTACCAACTGGTATTATTTTTGTGATGAGTTATCATCAACCGACACTTTGGCAGTAATTCTGTGTCATGTTACCAAATGTGTCTAGATGCACTGAACTTAGAAACTTGCAATGTAATCCTATTGGACCGACATGAAATCAGATTCCTTTACAAGGACATCATGTTTAGGGTTTTAGAAGTTGTTAGGGTTTTTAGGTGGTTGATGAGGTTTTTGCATGTGCGATCACAGAAGAAGATTAGGTCTGTGTGAAGAAAAAGAGTGTGGAGATTTTGAAGACTGAAGTAATGCTGAAATGCATTAACAATGAGCTATCAAGGATCTAACCAAGCATACTGTGCTAGTATTTAGATCACTCACTTGTTGATTACTCACATCTTTGACAAGTCTGAAACCCTTAACCGGGTAGGCCTAGCAAAGCCTTTGTAAACCCTCTAACAAGGTGGTTCACAACTGTGGATCTGAAATCCTCTCACAAGGTAGTCTTTAATCAGACTTATCTCCTAACAAAGATTGAGATTCCTAACAAGATCTGTTCTGGTGAAGAACATTGTATGACCTTAACCAGTCTGACCTTAACCAGTCCAATTACTATTCTACAGATAGTTACTTGTGAGTTTCATCTCAGTGTGGTTTTTCCCATTTGGGTTTCCATGTCAAAATCTCTTATGTTATGGTGATTGTGCTCCTATGGGTGAATACCTTATTTTTTGTTTGGTTTGCATTTGTCTTAACTGGTTTGTTAGTAAAATTGTTATACCGGTTTACTACTAAATTGTTTAAGTGTTTGTGTTCAGTATTTATTGGTATACTAATTCACCCCCTCCCCTCTTAGTATTCATCAATTGGTATCAGAGCCAACCTTTCTATAAGTTTAACCACTTGGAAGGAGATATGGGGGAATACATTGTGAGGGAGCTTACTCATCATCTCACCTAGACTAAGAAAGCCTTTGATGAAATCAAAGTCAAATATAAAGCCTCTCTAGCAAAGAGAAGAGAGCATGCTGAGAAACTGATGGAGCTTACTGAAAATAGTTCTTCTGATGAAGCAGACATGGAAGCCCTAGTTGAAGAATTTGAAAAACTAAATGAATCTAATGCTAACCTAAGAAGGGAACTGGAAGGACTGACTATCAAAATGTGTCAAGAGCTTGAGAACTAGACGAAAGCTAAAGATCTGGTAAAAGACAAAGATCATGAGATCTCCAAGCTGAAACAAGAAATCAATGCACTTACCGCTCATCTCCAAGAGAGTAAAGTAGAAAAAGAAGAAATGCAAGGTGAACTAAACATGGCTATTTCTAAGAATGCAACCTTGAAGGAATCCAATGCTGCTATTTCCAAAGAACTCACTGAGTCAAAGGAAATACTTGCCAAATTCAATAAGAACATTGTTAAGCTAGAACAAAAGCTTGAATCGGAAAAACCAGTAAAGAATACCACTAGACTTGGTTTTTCTGGTTATGAGGAAGGTGAGACCTCTAGAACAAAATATGGAGCATCAAAGAAGCAACCGACACCAAAGGATAAAGGTAAGCAAAAGTTCAAACCTATTTTCTTTAATTGTCTCAAGGAAGGACACACTGCCAATGTATGTAGAAATAAGGCATACAATAATTTTCCCTACTTTCTAAATAATAAGCCTAGATCCAATAGATTCAATGGTAACTGTTATGCATGCAACAAGTTTGGGCATTGAGCATTTGAATGCAGGTCTATTATACACAACACTAGAAGATATCCTCAAAGGAGTCAAGGAGTTTTTCCTGAATCCTCTGTGAACCAAAATCCAAATCGGTATAGTACCTATGACCATCAGTCAGGTGGTGGTGGCTATCAAGCGGCAACTGATTGGAGAGAAACCTATTTGATTTGCCATGGTAATGGTCACACTACTACAACATGCAGGAGGAAGAATGGTAGAGTTAACAATGGACCATGGAGAACACCTGGAGTGGTATGCTATCATTACAACAAACCGGGACACCCTGCCAGACCTGCAGAATGAGAAAGAACATATCAGATGATATACTGGTCACTTCGGAAGGAAAGATTGATGTTGAAACTGTTCAAGAAGATATGAAGACAACATGGAAGAAGAAACCTAAAGAAGTGTCACAAGAAGAACGAGTTTCTGCACCTAGTGTGGAAGTCACTGAACCGACAAACTAAGCTTTAGAAAAGCTAAGGGGGAGCAAATCAGTGAAATGTTTCAAACCCCCAGTTTACACTGGTAAAAGACCTTAACCGATATGTGATAATTGTTAATTGGCAGAAGACCGAAAACGGTAAAAGGCAAATTAGGGTTTACACCCTAATGGTGGAGCATTTAATATGGTAGGTGAAGAATTCGTTTAAAAGGGATTTTCAAGTCATTTTCACTTATCAATTTGCGAGCGAAGAAATTCTCAAGTGCAGAGCGACCAAAGGCGATTTGGTTTATGATTCAGAGAGATTTCAAAAACTTTGAAAGAAGAATCCGGAGATAATATCAATTAGTCAGGTGAAGACCACAAAGCAGCAATCCAGCAACTGAAGTAGTGTGTGGCGAAGCTGAAGTTGCAAACCCTAAATTATGGATTTCTAAAGGTATTTATCAAAATTCTTGTTTATCCATTTATCATGGCTTCTGCGTTGCACTTTAGTTCTAGTGCACCTAATGATTCTGTAGATTTCATCCACCAGAAGGTGAAATACAATGCCCTATCCCAGATACCCACTGGTGTTATAGTTCACGAAGGTATTTCAGATTATATTGATTGCAAAATAGAATACCTAGGATCTCTAGTGATCCATTCTCAGTTAAGTTTATTCTGCGGGAAGGACAAGAAGATCAAACCGGAATACGGCATCATAGAAACAAAGAAACTTCACAATGCGGTCTATTTTCTTGAAGAATTTACAGAAGATCACATCTGCATCATTCTAAGCAGAGTGCACAGTGACAAAATGTATCTTGAGCGGACACATGACATCACACCGGAAGTGATTCATGTCGTCACCAGTTTCTGTAACGTTGGACATGTGTCAGCCCTAAGGAAAGTCATTAAGATGGAAATGACCAAGCTCACCGGTTCTACGAGCGACCAATGGGGAATGACCATCAATACCATAAAGGAGGATCTGGTCAAGTATGCTTGTATGGTGATAGGATACCAGACATTCTTTGCTAGCAAACTTAACTCTATCTCTGCTACAGTGGTAAATGCCGCCTACAGGATGATCATGGAAGATGCCTCGTTTGATTTATGCACATGTATGCAAAGGCAACTTTTGGTGAACCTGAAGTCTATTAAATAGGACAATGCCTTAAGATTTAAATTTGGACAATTGTTGGTAGGATTGTTTTTCTACTTTCAAGGCTATTTCCTAGGATTTGGTGATATACAATGGTCTATTGACCAACCGGTTACCAAGCAAATCAGAGAAAGCCTCCAAGCAGTAGGAATCAGTTATCCTGAAGTCCTGAACAAATACTTTGATGAGTTCAGACGCAATATGAGCCAAAGGATGAGAATATCTGGTGATATTGTCAAGAAGTATGAAGAGGACATCTACTTTATCATCAGAGTAGATGAGTGCATAATGGAGGTAGTTGAGCCTAGAAAAGAAGAAGTGGAGCCCATGGGATATGAGGTAATGTATGACATGCTAGACGGGTATGCCTCTACCCTACTTGCCTCACCTCTTGATCCTAAGAAGAAGAGAACTGACACCTATTTGGAGAGGGTAGCACCAGTTGAAGAACCTTTAGTAAAGAAAGGAAAGACAGTGCCATCTGTATCGGCACCAGTTACCTCAACAAGTCCTAAAGTGACCAAGCGGTCACCGGCAAAGAAGAAACCGGAAGTTGCACCTGCTAAAGTCTTTGAAAGGAAGCAAAAAACTAAGAACACCTCACAAGATTTTGAGGATACAGAACCTGAGGTACAGCCTAAAAAGACTAGGCAAACAAGGAAGAAGACAAAGACAACCAACAATGAACCGACATCATCAGCACCGATAAATATAGACATTTCCTCTTACAAACCTTTGACACATTGTCAAAGAACTATCAAGAATATTAGGAGAAAAGTGCTAAGTGATTTAATAAATCATTTTGATGATTTTAATGACAATGAAAAGGAGGAAGTTTAATAGGAAGTTATTCAATATTTATGTATTAATGACCGGTCGCCATCAAAAATTAGATCTGTGACATCGGATTCTTTATATAATTCTTTAGATAACAAATGGTGCATTGCCATAGAAAACAAATAGGAAATAAGAGAAGAAATTTTTGCACAATATTTTTTTGATATGTCAAATTCAGAGCTATATGAAGTTATGGATAAATACAAAGGCCTCTTCTTCATGAGAAGAAGAAGACTCCTGTTACTGGAAGGGAAAGTTCCTGAAGTGGTAAAAGATACACACTCACATGCCAAAGCCGCTCTGAGGTTGCACTAGGTGTCTAAAGCCAACAAGAAGGCTGAGCAAGAACTAGAAACTGGAAAATTGGATGAGGTGTATGATAGTGAAGGAGAACCAGTCACTGAAGAAGAAAGAGGAAGAGGAGAAGAAGAAAAAGGAAGAGGAGAAAAAGAAACAGGAAGAGGAGGAGAAGAAAAAGGAAGAGGAGAAGAAGAAACAGGAAGAGGAGAAGAGAAAAGAGGAAGAGAAAAGGAAATAGGAAGAGGAGAAGAAGAAAAAGGAAGAGGAGAAGAAGAAATAGGAAGAGGAGGAGAAGAAAGAAGTAGAAAAGCAGAAAGAAGAAGATAGAAAGAAGGAAGAAGAAAAGAGAAAGAAAGAAGCAGAGGAGCAAAAGAAGGCTGAAGAGGAAAAGCAAAGAGCCAAAGAGAAGGAGGAAGCGACAAAGAGCACACAAGTGGAGACCCCAAAGGCAACCGGTAGTCAAGCCAAACCGGATGACATTACTAGTCCCATTAACCTCCAATCTGCAAATGAAATAGAGTTGATCCAAAGCATTAAGCTTGCCCAAGAGCGACTAGAAGTGCTAAGGAGGAAGAAGGAGCAAGATGTTATTCAAACTGCGGTGGAAACTCTTACCAGTTTGATTCTTGGTACCAACCTCCCTAGTACTGATTCCTCTCTAGCCCAACTGAAACTTTTATGCACAGTTGTAGACGACTAGGTGCAATGCCTGGAAGATGTTGCTGAAGACAATGCACAAAAGAAGCATCAAAAGGCACTAAACACTGCCATAGTGAAGAAATTAAACGAGCTCCGGTCTAAACTTCAGAAAGCGCAAAAAGACATAAGAGATGCTATGGATGAGGGGAAATTATTTCTTAGTAAGATAAGCCAACCCCATCTATTCTGTGATGATGTGCTTGCACAGAAAGATAAACTACAATCTGATGTATAGGCATATATAAGCACCTTCAAGATGCCCTATGATTCCTTCACCACATATGGGCAAACCATTTAGTGGTTTCAACTCTAGACTGCCAGAATAGAGTTGGAGATCACCAAATGGACTCGAGATTTGCAAGAACTTCAATTGGTTCTACTACCTCAACTGCAAATACTTTAGAAGTGCTATCTCAATCTGGATGCCTCCACGGTCACTCAAGAGATGAGTACCTTGGATGCCATAGAGGAACGGGTATCCTAGATGCAAATAGAAAGTGAGGTTGCTACCTCATTGCTTGAGTCATGGTCCTTATCCATGAAGACATTCATGCAGGATTTTAAATTGGTTTTTGATAAGTTTCACTCATTATTGTCATAAACATTTATTATATTAATGATAATGAGAAACAGGGGTTATTCTACAAATACTTGGTCATTGTTGGCAAAGGGGGAGTAGTATTCTATGTTTAAAATTTTTGGTGAATGCCATGTATGCTTTCATGTTATCTCTTTAAGGGACTAGTATACATTGTATTTTCTGCAAAAGGGATAGTGTATATGCTTAGGGGAGTAATTTTGATTATGGCATATTTTTGTTGTAAAACACCTTAGATGTCAAAATTTTTACTAAGTGTTGCCATCAATGCCAAAGGGGGCGATTGTTGGGATTTTTGATGATGATGTTGTGATTATCATTGATGGACACACACTTGCTTTGAGATCACTTTCTATATGTATGAGTTATTCTCAACTGGTATTTGTTCCAACTAGTATTATGTAATAGTCTTTAGACTATCGGTGTTTTATAGAAAGTGTTTACCAATCTCAAGCTGTATGAAGACCCAAGCAGTATGAAGACTCAAGCGGTTCGAGGATCCCAAAGCGATACGAAGGAACAAAGCGGTTGTTATCATTTTTCCCAATCTTCATTTTGACAAACCTGTAATTAGTAAAATATGTGAACAGGTAATAGGTAAATGTATGAACCGGTATTACTCTGTGATGAGTTACCAACTGGTATTATTTTTGTGATGAGTTATCATCCACCAACACTTTGGCAATGATTCTATGTCATGTTACCAAATGTGTCCAGATGCACTAAACTTATAAACTTGCAATGTAATCCTATTGGACCGACATGAAATTAGTTTCCTTAACAAGAACATCATGTCTAGGGTTTTAGAAGTTGTTAGGGTTTTTAGGTGGTTGATGAGATTTTTGCATGTGCGATCACGGAAGAAGATTAGGTTTGTGTGAAGAAATAGAGTGTGGAGATTTTGAAGACTGAAGTAATGCTGAAATGCATTAACAATGAGTTGTCAATGATCTAACCAAGCATATTGTGCTAGTATTTAGATCACTCACTTGTTGATTACTCACATCTTTGACAAGTCTGAAACCCTTAACTAGGTAGGCCTGGCAAAGCCTTTGTAAACCCTCTAACAAGGTGGTTCACAACTATGGATCTGAAATCCTCTCACAAGGTAGTCTTTAATCAGACTTATCTCCTAACAGAGATTGAGATTCCTAACAGGATCTAGTCTGGTGAAGAACATTGTATGACCTTAACTGGTCTGACCTTAACCGGTTTGGTTACTATTCTGCAGATAGTTACTTGTGAGTTTCATCTCACCATGGTTTTTCCCATTTGGGTTTCCACATCAAAATATCTTGTGTTATGGTGATTGTGCTCCTGTGGGTGAATGCCTTATTTGCTATTTGGTTTGCATTTGTCTTAACCAGTTTGTTAGTAAAATTATTATACTGGTTTACTACTAAACTATTTAAGTGTTTGTGTTCAGTATTTATTGGTATACTAATTCACCCCCCCTCTTAGTATTCATCAGGATTTTCCTCCTGATTTTCAGACTTATCACCGGATGAAGAACCATCCTCTTTGCTAGGAAACTTTTTATAACCTCGGGATGCCATACTTATTGTTGGTTAATTTTATTTATATCTTTTCTTGGGACTCAACTCAACAAGATTATCCTACCCTTTATGCAAATACCTTTTCCCTGCATCAATTTTATTGATAAATGTCTAGGGGTTTCTCTTATTTTCTCAAAATACCAACTATTATTAATGTATTGAAATGTAGAGTCGCCACCTCCTAAGAGGAAATATTACCAACTTAATTGATCTTCTGGGATCCTCCCTCCAATAGAGTCTGAAATAAACTACCAAAGATTCTGAAAACTTCGTATGACAACTCCCCAGCAGAGTCACCAATATATATTCAAAGCACTTATTTAGGATAGATATTCATAAATTTCATCTTTAACACACATTCAAATAATACATAAGGTAGTGTGATACGGTAAGAAATACTTCCCTTTTATTATTCTTTCGGCCAAACTTCCTCCCTCGGCGAGCTGCTAACTCATCTTGACCGGATCCACCATTTCACTTTGGTCCCCCTTTGTTGCTGATACATAATAGATATTGATTGTGCAACTCTCCATAGTGGAATAGCAACATCTGTTGGATCTTCCATGACCTACTTGTCCTTTATCTCTTTGTCCATCCGTGCCACTTCACCATTTGTCTTTAACCATCTACCTTATCAGGGTGACCACTAGCGGTTAGTCCCCAAATCGTGATGGGTAACTGATGAGCAGTTTCCCATCGTGGTATAGTAACAGCTGTTGGATCTTCTCGGACTTGTGTAATCCTTAACCTGCTTACGATGCTCTCTTCTGTAATCCTTAACCAAGTTTGCCACATGATCTACCTGGGCACCACCTCAATTTCCACCTGGATGCCACCTCACCAGTCGCCATGTCACGGGGGATAACTGGCATGCATCTTTATCTTGCAGTATAGTAACAATTGTTGATCCACCTTCAACCTACTCGATCATTAACTCATCTTTTCTGTATGTGTATTGTCACTAATTCACGATAGGTATCTATCATGCACTTTCCCATTGCGGTATAGCAACCACCGTTGAATCATCCACTCAACCATCAGATCTTCCTAACTTGCTCGATCTTTAGCCTCCATCCTCACTAGTCAGTCGTAAAACTTTGGTTGCATCGAGATGCATGTCTGCATGTGTGGGGTCCACTGGGTTCAGCCTTCTTCACACCAAAAGTCATTTGTCTTTCAACAGTTATCATGTGAGTCACTTTGGGCTTAAACATTGAAAGAGCCTATCCCACAAACAATGTGGGATAAAGGCTTTCCCTCTTTTGGACAGCTCCATTTTCTTCAGTAATGCTCCTACAAAATGATTTACTAATATCCAACTAGAAAGATCTGAATTTAGAATTGCATATTGTAAATTTGGATTAGTTGTATTTAGATTTGCCTTTAGAAAACATATCAAATAACCTCATATGAATCTGAAATTTGAAACGTAGGTCCTCGAATATACATGAACTATAAAAGAATAATTAATTTGACCTGATAGTGTTGAGATGAAAAATAATTATGGTTCGAAAAGGTATACATGGCTTGATTCCGGAATTTGTGAAACAAATACATACCCCGAGCTAACCTCTTGATGGATGCATCAGACCTAGTCTCTGAAAGTTAGAATTGAACAAACCTACTTGATTATAGATGTTACACATGATTGAACATAGAAATCTTCTTTTTGGCATGATTCTAGAACTCTAAAATTTGAAAATTTTAGGGTTCCAACAGGACTAACCCAACACTGATAAATCCTAATATAAGATTTTTTAGGGAAAAGAGAGAAAGAAGGGATCCTTGAAAGAGGGGAAATATAGTTTGCACCTAGATTGAAATGATGATCCTCCCTGCCTATAGTTGCATGAAACACAAATAAAACCACCCAAGGCATGCACAAGGTTCTATTCTAATTAGCTTCCAAAATTAAGAGTGATGGTTGGAATTTGCAAGATAGCAGGAGGAACTGAGTCAGTTCATAGATGTAATTTACAAGAAATCAACACACTTACCTGCAAAAGAAAGAGAGAATATCCCTTAAATGAGGTACAAAATTGTCTTTATAGCTCAAGCATAAGTGAGATCTAGTACATTCAAGAAACTCTAAGCCTCACCTATGGTTAGGTTAGAAAAATATTAGAGAGGAGGAAGATTAGAACAAGGATCTAATGGCATGTTGAATATGTTAGGTCCCAAAGACAAATGAGAGGAGGGGGCGTGAATCAGTTGTCAAATAAATTCAAACCAAAAATAACTTAACCAACTTAATGCTTAATATCAGTAAACCAATCTTTTATACCGGTAGATAGTTTTATCAGTTAATTGCAATACCGGTAAGGATTAATGCATGAAACAAAAAAGACAAGGTCATCCACAACACATAACACCAATATTTGTACGTGGAAACCATGTAAGGGGAAAAACCATGGTGGGAAACCTTACCCGCAATCAGATGATACTATTGCAGATAGTAAGTGTATACAAATGGGGTCTGCACATGCAAAAAGGCCAAGCGCCTAGAGCTCATTGCTCAAACACAAAATAGGAGTCACACTAACTATAATTGGATGGTTAAATCCAATAAGAATGTATTGCTTAAATTAGCATCTTCTATGCTGGATTCAGTACCGGTGTAGTTCTGATTGTCTTCACAAAACCCTCCTTCAACCTTCAAATGATGTCTACGTGTATAGCTTTACTTATTCTCGCATATGCCTTCACACAATCTTTTTTCGCATTCCACATCCGATCTTTGCAAATAAGATCTTACATTTATATCATAACCTAGGACCAATTATAGTAGGTCAGCTCTAAAGGATATTACAATAAAATCAATTTACAAATAAATTTATGCCTGATACAATAACCAATTTAACATGTCAGCTTAATGAATTTACAATAATAATAAATCATCCCCATAGCGTGCCATGCTGATCTGGAAAAGATAAGCTTGTCGGTGTATAACTTGGACCTATTTGCCAGTAACAGCAAATATGCTAATATGAATATGCCAATAGATAAATCTTCAAGACAAAGTATCCAAACAATGTCTTCAACATAACCAAGTTTTTTCCATGCCATTCCAAGTGTTGGTGATCATTATATCCTATCGATGTACTAGATACTGATGACTATGTATGAGTCATTTGCTTGACGGTGAATGTTGCTGATTCTCCAAAGTGCCAGAGTTGATAAGTGTTAGTAGGTGTTGACATAAATGACAAAACCATACCAGAATACCAATAGAATATAGCTCAGAGAACATTCTCTACCTTTGAGAAAAGTAGACATCTACATATGAGGACAAAAAATTGTGCATGATGCACTGAGATGGCGTATGCAAGAAAAAAGTCTTCATTCTGCAATGAAGAGGAATGGGTGGTCTCTAAAATTGGCTTGGACATCAAGTTTAGAGTAATGGCACAAAGATCTGGTAGTTGGATCGAGATCATATCTAAAATCAAGCATTGACTGAGTAGAAAAAGGGCATCAACCATCAAGTCAACAACCAGTTCTGCAAAGCATTAAAAATTTAATGGCCCCTATAAGCTTGAAATTTGACCGCTTGATCATCTCGAGTGCACAAAAATGGATGCATGAGATTGTGCCACATAGCCCTCCAAAGGGCTCAATTTGAGTTTAAAACATGGTCATTGATCAACCTCTTTAAGTGAAAATCCACGGCCACAAATGTGCCACATGGCAAGTCAGGTCTACCTATCTATTGATGCTTCCCAGCGCTAAAAAAGTCTTCATGTTTTGACCCTAGGAAACAACAACAACTAACACAATGTATTGACTAACATGACATGTTAATCACATGGAATCACTTTCTTGCAGGCCTGAGAATGCCTTAGTTTCCTATCACTAGGAAATAGAGATTCCATCTTCCTTTTACCATGGTCGTTATTGCCATTTTACAGCCTAGCATTTGTCTTTGGCCTTTACCACGACGAAATGGCGATAATCATTTATGTTATTGCCACCTGATCTCATGGCTTTACAGGCTAGGCCCAACCTTCACTCTCTGCATTTGCAAAACCACGAAGGCCTTTACACTACTGGCCCTTTTTCACCACGTTATCAAAACTGGGCCTAGAATGACCCCTTTATCCTAGAAATTCCTTTGAGAAGATGGCCCATAAAATGAGCTAGCCCTGCTAGCTATCACCATACTGCCACTTGCCCACCAATGGAGATTTCTCTGCATTGCGAATTGGACCCCACCATTTATTTGAACATTGGTGAAACCGTGAAAACCATAAGGTCTTCTTGGTTTCATGGACTTGACCCTGCCACATCAGCCAACCACTACAAAATGGTGAAAACATACCTTCCCTTCCCCATTTTGTGAAGGGAAGGAATCCTATACAAAACTAACTCACAAACCTACGAAAGCATAAGCTTTCCCCACTAGCCGGTAGCGATAAAAAGGGAACCGACCCCACAAATGTTTAAGGACCCTCCAGTTGGTAGGAACATAAGTGATTTGACTGACTGGGGTGGTCAACAAAAAAGTAAAAATTGAAGCCTGAGGAGGTCACTAACCTTCGTGTTATGTACCTTTCTAAAAAATGAAAGAGGCAACTAGCTCTGTTGAACATGACTAATGCGATGTGTTAGTCACACTGACTAACATGACGTGTTAGTCACACTTAATTCTCAAATTTCTACAAGGGTTGGCACAAAATTTGCCAACACTCAATTTAAAATTTCAATTTCCTAGGAGGTTGCATTATTGCTATTTATTCTTTCAATCAATGTGCTCATTTAACTGAGTAATCATTTTTCCTAGAATTTTGCATTATTCAATTATTTTGCAACTTAGAATCCAAAATTCAAATTTCAATTTTCAAATTTCAAAGTTCAAATTTTTAATTCCTTCCCTTAGTGCATGGGTTTTACTATTATTAGTCCAATCTACAATATCCTCATGAGAAGAAGTTTTAGAATTAAGGCTTCCCAAGGTTTAATTACTGATGATATGGAGCCTAATTTGGATAACTTCTTCCATGAGGATGTTGGTGGTTCTTCCAATCCTAAAAATGTCCCTATTTATCCTCATTCTTTAGATAATTCTCATGATGCAGAGGAATCACTAAGTAGGGTTTCCATTGACCAATTGGAGAAGATTGATAATCAATTCAAAAATATTCAACAATGGATGAGTCAACAATACCCAGAAAGTGAAGTTCTCCCATTGATTGAAGGATCAAAAATAATGGTTCGAAGTGATATACTTGGTGTTGATATCTTACATGGAATTTGTCATATTGTTGATTCTAATATTATGCCTATGAAGAGTTATATTGAATTCCTTGGTTATACACAACCTCCTAGTCAAGTTAATCACTCTATTCCCTTGACTACCCCTATGGCTAGTGTTCCCACTTTTACATCAAACATCAAGGACACCTCTACTCAAAATGGCATACCTACATATGTTAGTCAAGAGGGAAACTCCTCTAATTATAATTCTTGTAGCCCTCCTCAAGCGAGTCTTCCATTTGTTACCCAGTAATCTCTTATATCTATCTACCATAGTGTTTCACCACCTTCATATAACAACATCCCTCCTTATTATCAACCACCTCCATCATTCAACAATGTTACTCCTCCTTCTCAATCCAACATTTCCAATTTCAATCCTCGTACTAAAGCTACCCATCAATAGTCTAGCCTAAACAGTGTCTTCCTTGCAACAAAAAATAGCTTCCATGAACCAATCTAAGTATAATGTGCCCACATTTGATGTAGCAAGCCCATTTTCTAGTGAAATTTTCTTATTTGTCCCTCCTAAACATGTGGAAGTCTCTCAATTGGATCTTTATAATGGAAAGGGTGATCCCTTGACTCATGTTAAAACATTCCAAATTTTGTGTAATGACTTTTCTCATGATCAAAGATTGTTGGCTAAATTGTTTACTCAAACATTAAGGGATAAAGATTTGCAATGGTATTTTTCTTTGCCTCCTTATTCTTTTACTTCATTTCACAATTGGGTAATGCTTTTATTGAACAATTTCACAATATATTGGTCCTAAGATTACTTTGATTTTTTTGATGCATTATAAACAAGGTGTTAAAGAAAAAGTGACTGATTTATTAGTAGGTATAAGTATTTATATTATCAAATTTCTTTTCCTATGCCTGATCAAGATATTCAAAGAATTTTCATTTCGAATTTGCAAAAAGACTTTAGGGATAAACTTCTCTTTTTTGAGTTTACTTCCTTTACGCAGTTGTACGTAGTACTTCACAATTATTGGCTTATCGTGATTCAATTGGAACAATCCTCTTCAATGGCTCCGAGTGATAAAAGTGAAAGTGCTCAACAATCTTTTGCAAAGTTCAAGCTGAATAAAGGATTCATCAAATTCAATGACAACAACACTCACGTAGCAGGAACAATAGGTGTCTCTCCTTTGTCTAAATATTTTTAGAAAATAATTCACTCCTCTTAATGAATCTTCGCATAGTATTATGTCTCAATTATTACAAAAGAATGTGTTAAAACTTCCCCTTATTAAACCAATCTATACAACCAAGTGTTTGTCAACTTCTTATGATGCCAAAGCCTTTTTCTAATACCATCATCAACCTAGTCATGACACTAAAAAGTGTTATTCCTTAAGGAGTAAGATTCAAGACTTGGTTGATAATAATACCATATTTGTGGCTTGTGTGAATGATAAAGGAAGCAAATAAGTAGCTCCTCCTAATCAAAACTTTCAAATTTTCATTGATCTTTTACCTTCTCATTCCACCAATGTGATTGAGGTTGATCACCTTTCCTTCTCTCCCGATGATGTTATCCTTGAGTCTAATAATCTGGAGAACCTTGTAGATCAAACAAAACCTCCTAAGAACTCATGTATTACATTTGATTGAGACTATTGAATAACCTGATAGCCCACTTTACATAGATTTGAAAATCAAAGGCATACCTTCTTGTGGAGTGCTTATTGATCCAACTTGCATGGTTAATGAGGTACCTAAAGAGTTTCTTTATACTTTTCAATTGCATCAAGTGACATATGATCAAACTAATGTGAAAGTTAGAGTTTTTGATGGCTTATATTGTCCTGCCATTGGTTCTATCACACTTCCTATTGATGTTGGCACTAAATGATTAAATGTTGCCTTTATATCATTCCTACATTAGATCAATTTCATGTGAAGTTGGGACATCCCTTTCTCTCTTCCATGAAAGAAATGGCTTCTACTATTCAAAAGTGTTTGAAATTTCCTCATAATGATAAAACCATAATTGTTAATCATAGCATAATTGATTATTTTTTGTTCAAACAATTCCTACCTCTTCAACCTAAAAGTAATGGTCTCTTTAAATCATATAGAAAATGGAAAAATGAGATGATTTTGTCATTGAGTAAACCTAGAAATCCAACACTTAGCCTTCCTCTTGATGATCATATACCTCTTCTTGAGGATAAGATTTTTCTTCCTCCTAAGGAAAGAAATAATCTTCTTCCCAAAGAAGATTTTGTTCCTTCTCCTATGGATGATTCCACTCTTCTCACCAAGGATAGAAATTCTCCTCCTCCTAAACATCAATCTATTCCTCCTAAGGGTAGACCTATTACTCCTCCTCATGATGAGGTCCATCTCCTTCCTACACCTCCCATTCCTCCTTTATATGGTGTGGTTCCACCTCTTACATCTTACAAAGGGAAGCGAATGACCTCTCCTATTGTTCAACCTAAAAAACCTTAAACCATTCATCCTTCCTTAAAAGAAGAAAATAAGCCTATACCTGATATACCTAAACCTTCACAACCCTCAGCTAAAACCAAATGAAACCATTGTGTGAGAGAACGCCAATGGAGATGTCGTGCTAGAGATTGGGAATTTCTTCCAAAACCATTTCTTCTCCCAAGACACTAACTATTAACATCATTCCTTGTCCTAATGAAGATGTTCAACCTAATTCTCCAAGACGTAAAATTCTTAAAACAAATGTTGGTTCAAGTTCTATTCCTATTAGAGCTCCTATTTTAATTAATCTTGATGAATAAATAGGTGAGAATGTCATTAATGATGAAAATGTTGATCCTAATATTTCTGATGATGAATATAAATATGTTGATGTTGACAATGATTTCTCAGACATTTTCAAAAGCATTAATCCTAACTCCTAGTAACAGACAAAGTGACTCATCATTAGAGCATGGTCCTTGTTTGGAACTTGTGATATCTCCATCTACTGTGCTTAATTTGGCTCCTCTTGCATATTGTTGACCTTCCCAAAATAATGATAAGAAAGATCGGGATGTGGATAAGATGCTTGATTAGCTTCATTAGCACTATAAATTCTCTCCCTCCTCTCTCTTGCTTGTTTGTGACCTTCTTCTATTTGCCTCTCCATTCTTCTGTTTGTTGTCCCTAGTTTTGTCTACTTGAGGATGATGCAAAGCATTGAGATATCTTTTAGTCTCTCCCATATTGACACAAAGACACATGTTTCCCCTTCTTCCATGGTGGTTTCCTATCTTTAGGGGATGAGGACAATTCTATGCATAATATATATACATGATATACATAAGTTATCATAAAAAGCATATTGACCCTAGAGTTAAGTGAAACCACCCTGTGTTTTATGTTTTCTGATCATTATCCTTTGATTTGTCCTCTCTTGGAGGGCAAATTATTGTGATAACATGCTTTTATTTTGTGGTGTATCCTACCTTAAATAAATTGCTTCTGATAAGGCATGCACAATTGCTTTAACACAGGGGCATACACTTTGATCAATGATTCTCTCTCTCTTGCATATCTTTATACTTAGAGTTACTTAGCGAACTTTGTCTTTTGCTTTGTTATTTTTGGTATTTTTCTTTTCATGACTCATAGTAAGAGAACCTTACTATTTGTAGTCATGGTTCTCTCTTTCTCTCTCTCTCGTGATCTTCTCTTTTACCTTGTCATTGAAGTTGTGAGATCCTAAAGTCCACTAGGGGCTTGGTGTATCTTGCCTCCTTGAAGACTTGGTGAAATTTTTTCAATTTGAACCCTTTGTACTTTATCGAGAGTATGATTGACTTCATACTCATGCTAAAGTGGGGGCTAAATGTGGCATCTTAAAATTTAACCCTTTGCAATTTTGACCGCATTTGGGTCTTCACCTTACTGTTTGCACCCCTTGGTCTGATTGAAAACCTGATTATGCTCATATGCATCACAAATGCCAAAAAAATTGATTTTTCCCTTGTCATACACCTTGATCCTGACCTAAAATAGGGTAGGACCAGGATGTGGCACCATGGTCCTCCCTAAAAGGGGCCTAATTTAAACCCTTTTTTCTCATTTTAAATTTGAGTGTGATTTCCCTCTCTATATCGGCTTAAGTTAGAAAATTAACCAATTAACCCAATATGAAAGTATATAAAGAGGAATTCCCTTCTCATTCGAAACATCACAAAAAATCAAGAAGCATTTAAGCACACAACAGATCAAGAAATCAAGAATTCAAGAGAAATTGAGCATTTTTCAGTCTTCCTTCAAGCCTTGGAGAAACAATAAATTCAAGATTATGGAATTGAAGGAGAGATCAACATTCTATTTCATGAAACCCTAATTCCATGTGGAGGCAAGCAAAATTTCACAAGGAGGTATAATAATTTCATTTTTAGTCATAATTTAGCATCTCCCTCAAAAGGAGAACATTTCCTTTTAGTCATTTCAATTATTTTTATCTCAGTTTCATGGTTAATTCAAAAACCAAGGTTTGACCTAAGGCAAGCCTCTATTTTCAACCTATTTCCCTTTCTTTCCATGTGTAGGAAACAAGTGCGCAAATGTGCTTCTCAGATTAATCCTTTTTTGTAGAGATGGAACAACCCTTTTTGGCATGCAAAAAATTCAGAGGATCAAGAAGCAACATGGAAATTTTCATAGGGCGGAACCGAATCATCTTATATTAATCAAATCTAGGTGCATAAGTAGATCCCAAACCTGTAGCTCAATATTTTCTCAGTTTTGCCTTCAATTCCAACACTTTACCCTAAATCAACATTTCAACTCACAAAAGAGGGAAAAACACATCATAATCAACCAATCCATATACTATTTAGACCTTATCTAATTTGTGATTGAATCTAGTGGATTTCCACCCTCTTTTGAATGTAAAGGAAATCTCCCCTCAAAGAAAAAATTGATTTCGTGATTTCTCCTTCTGTGTTGCAAATTGCCAAATCAAAATTTTCTCTTTACAATATGTAATTATAGTTGATGTATTAGGAAATGGTTGACTCTTGTATGATAACAAATTGATGTATCTTGCGATATCTTGGATATTGTTTCATTAATGAAAATAATGTAATTGGATCTATTAATGTGCAATCAACGTAGTATGTATGTCTATTGTGGTTAGAAATGGTTTAGGAATGTAGCAGTGTAGTAGCCTTCGTATATTGGTTTGTTAGTATCTATATATTTATGGATTAAGGATCATGGATGAATAATGATGTTATTGAATTGAAAATTATGCTTAGACTTGTGTGGAGTCTTCTAGTAGAAGTAAGGAACATTTGTACCTTAGATTTGGTGTAGAGATGTGTAGATAATCTTACTTTATTGAAATTAATTAGACATGTAGTATATGGCATTAGAAATGACTGAAAGTTGTTATAATAATGTTGTGAAGTTGGGAATTAGGAACACTTGGATTAGTGCTTTAAAAATGAGCCTAAAGGGGATTAACAATATTTACATTGGTAACAAAATAAATTATGATAGATAGATTGAAGGTGGTTTTTTATGTATGCATGGAAGAAGTGATTATTTTTTATTAAGGCAAAAATAGGTTTTGAAGGGACCTGAAACCTTTTAAAAGTATCAAAGCTCAATGAAGTCTTAACAAGAAGTTAAGCAAATAAAAGGCACAAAAATTGAACAGCCCCATAATAGGAATTAACCACATTACATCAAAGGGGCAAAGAATAGATAGAGAAAAAAGATAAAAACAAGAGAAATCAAAGAACACAAGACACAAAAAGGCCAATAAAGAACCAACACCAGAACAACAACCCTAGTCTAGCAATTTCATGGACTGTTCCATCTCTTTTTCAATCATGATCATAGTTTCAGTGATCTTCTTGAGCTTCTAAAAGTCAGGAGGAGGTCCAATTGCCTTTCTCTTCAATGTACCTCCGGTCTTGAAGAAATATCATGTTCAGTATTAGCGTCAACATCCACCACATCCTTCAACTGGAACTGCTAGATTCAAAGTTGCTATTCATATTCTTAAAGCTTTCCATAGTGGAACCAATCACCCCACAACTAGTTTTAACAACCATTTTGATGTATCCCTTGATTTTAGCATTTTTATTTTCTAGAGTTTCCATCTTGGCTTCATAGCCCTTCTTGAAATTATCAAAATCCTCCATAAAAGTCTTAAGACATTTTATGACACATACCATTTCCTTGTCAAACCTAGGGGTCATCTCATCCAATACCTGCACTTTCTCCATTTGCTTGACTTTATCTTTGACAATTTCTAAATTTCTACTACCATCTCTTTGTTTAAGTTATATGTCCTTAATCTCAAGAAAAATCCATTTGAAAATCTTAAAAGTATCCACAACCCAATTTCTGGCTAGAGCAAGAACATCATTAACAAACTCCTTTTCAGGAAAGAGAAAATGTAAAGAGGGTTCAAGAGAGATCAAAAAGGGATGGTGTTTCTCAAGGTTCTAATCAGGAAGGGACTCACTAGAAGCAGAGGAGAAGGACTCTTACCCTGGCTATAAATATTGTCAATCGAAGCACTAGCAAGGTTAGGATCAATTTGATGAACAGGGATGAGAAAGATCTACGAGGGTTTTTTGATTGAGGGCTCTTAACAACACTAGCTTTCCCCTTACTTTTAGGAGTAGCCAAAGAGGGAATGAATTACTCATCCTTAGTCTTAGTATGGTACTCATCCTCCAAAGAGTGAGAGTCCTATGTATTAGAATTAACGTCACAGGGAGGGGGAGTCATAGGCGGTAGAGATTTCACATGATCAAAGATAAGAAGGATGAGACCTTCATGCAAAACAAGGTTTTTGATAAGATCTTTCTTATGATCAGCAATGCTGGCATTGAAAGATCTCACAAGAAAAGAGGGGAATAAAATTCTCACCTTATGATGAAAATGGTTTAGCAAAGAAAAATGCTAGGCAAAGGCTCTAGTGTACCTCCCATCAAGAGTGACATACTCGATAATCACCATCAGTACAACATCCCATATGGACTTGATCTTCAAAGTGTTGTAGCTAGTAGTCCCATCTCTCACCAAATTTCTCCTCTCCTTCTCCTGCTTAGGGAAGAGTTTAACTACATTATCAGAAAATTTCTTGTCTCTATAGAACTTAGCATCATGAGTCGAGAGACTAGTGACCTCTACAATGAGGTCCTCATTGATGACAATATCTCTACCAAAAAGGTTGACAAAGCCCTTATTATAGTTTTTGACAAAATCTTTAGCAACCTTAGCTTTCACCCCATGTAACTTCTTAATGTAAATAGTGAAGTTGTCTTTCTCCAAAATTCTCCAAATTGTTTGATTGTTTTTTAGGGTTGTACAATCCATGGGCTCCACATGCTTCAAATCTCCCCTCGTCTTATCACAACCACTGTGCCCAAAACCCAGTCTGCAAATAACCAGACCACTGCAATTCTTCAAACAGAAATTGGTACCAAACTGTTTGTGAATGTATTTTGATCCTAAACTTACCCAGAAAATGTACGGGAAGAAGTCTCTATAATAGCAATTACTCCTAATCTCCCAAGAAATGTCCTTCGCATGCAACACACAATTAATTCTAATTGTAAAAAATTGCAAGGGAAATTTAGAAATCATTATAATAATCATTGCAACTTTGCTTCTCGGATAGCAAGGTTATCCAACCTAATTAACCTCCTCACTTCATCATCCAAATTGTCCCCTATTTGCCAAATTAGCTTTTCATAGGCTTTAACTCTTAGGTTGGTAAAATAGTCCGCCACCTTATTATTATCTCTATAAGTATGAGAAATTTGAGATTTTTCAAAAGAATTCATAATTGAATGAGATAAATTTATCCAATTAGCAATATTCCAAAAGGGATTTTCTTCTTTTTTTAAGACATTGGATAATATTTTTAGATTCCCCTTCAATCCATACCTTAGTACAATTCATATGTTTGGTAGTCATGAGGGCCTGATAGGCTCCTATGGCTTCAACAATATGGTTAGTCTGGATACCCAAGGTGAGTTCTACAGTCAATATAAAAATGCCCTTACTATTCCTAATCACTCCCCCACACCCAACTGGACCAAGATTATGCTTTGCCGCCCCATCAAAATTAATTTTGAACCATCCCAAAGGAGGAACAAGCCAATAAGTCCCATCTTGGGGTTTTCTTATCATATTAAAGACTCTAGAGATATCCACTTGAATTTGCAAAGAATTTGCAACCTTGTAATCATAGTCAGTATAATTTTGAGTCTCTTTTCTCAAATGAGCACCATTAAGGCAATTAAATTTTTCCTTTACAACCCTCTAAATTTTTTGAAAAACAATCTTAGCAGATAAGGCAAAGTCTCTAAATATTATTCATCTCTTTCTATATACCCCAAACAAGGTGTGGAAGAGAATAGGAACATAGTCTTTTGATAACTTTATTGTTACTAGGAGCTCTCCATTGACTGAACAGATCCAACATAGTAGAAGGAAAGACCCAACAAAGATCACAAAGTTGAAGTTGTCTCCCCCAAATTTTTCGAGAAAAGGGGCATTTTATGAAGAGATGGGGGACATATTCAACATTAGCCATGCAGAGGATGCAAATATTGAGAAGTTGAAATCCCTCTTACATAAGTTGTTAGTGTTCAAAATTTTATTTTGGAGGAGATTCCAGTAAAAAATATTGACCTTAGGGGTAATGTTTTTGATCCAAGCCTTAACCCAAGTAGAGCTAGAAGATATTTGATTCAGAAACATCATACCAAAAGCTGAGGAAACCAAAATCTTACCAGAAGGGTTATCTTTCCACACCATCAAATCATTTGATTGAGCCACAAATGATGAGTTCAGGAGAATTTGCAAGGGGAGTAGCTCTAGACTAATTTGAACCAAATTGACCCAACAACAATTCCTCTAATAATCTTTAACCAAGTGACCAAATATTCTAATGTATTCTTCCTTGAAGGGATTGAATGAATAATTGAGGAAAAGAGGCTCATTACCAATCTAAGTATCCTTCCAGAATAAGATGCTCGATCCATTACCCAATTTCTAACCAACCCCTTTAGTAGGAAAACTTCTAACCTTAATAATGTTGTTCCAAAGATAGGATCCATGAGGTAAACAATCAGAGGTGATAAATGTTGGCAATTTGGAGGAATTGATTATGTGTTGCATTCATGTTTGTCATTGATGTCAACACTAGCTTGTTTGGTTGTCTATCGAGTTCCGATAGAGTGGTTGGATTGTGATATTGATCTAGAGACTATCTCTGGTATTCTCCAGTATGTTCAGATTGGTGGAATTGGTTTTGTTCAGTCATTCATGTGCATGTCACATTCAGTTGGCTTGGGATTTGGTGATCCAGAAGCTATCATATGTTCTAGTAAGCCTTTTGGTTATCGGTAAGGGTTTTATCGGTAGAGTTTTGTTGAAGATCTTTTGATTGATTCAATAAGTAGTGTTGGTGTGGCTTCTAGAAGGTTCTCAAGATACTGATGGTTATCATGTTCATGTTCCAATTGATCAGTGGTGTTGCATTTGGATTATGGTGACCTATTTTAGGTCCGGTACTATTATGTTAGGTTATTGACCAATTTATGTAATGTGTTGGTGGATGCTCTCGATGCGTTACCGGTTGGAATTATTGTTTGGTTAATGTTGTTTTGGTCTTAGGATGACTTGGATTATCATTGGTTTGTGGGTTTATGTAATGGATCTATTGTATTATCTTTTAGGTTGTCAACCTAATTATTTAGGTCTTGGGTTGGTATAAATATGAGGGTTAGTGCAAGATCATGGGGGGCAAAAAGTGGTGATGTGAAAAAAATAGCCTTTTCCACTCACCTAAAAAAGTGAAAATCCGTGTTGACTTTTTGCTTGGCCTGGGTGTCAGTACACCTTGGCATGGTAAACATCGAAGAAAATCAAATATCCGATATTTATAGGTAATTTTAAATTAAAAAATAAATTATATAATATATAATGTAATATAATAATATATTATATAATATATAATATATTATTATATTATATTATATATTATATAATACATAATATATAATATAATATAATAATATATATTATATATAATATAATATTATATAATATAATGGTGTATATTATATAATATAATGTTATTTTAAATTAATTTAACTATAAAAATCCGATATCTGATTTTTCGAGACAATATAAGTGGACTGTGACAGCCCATGAGTTATTTTTCCCCCATGGGCTATGCGATTTTTTAAAATCCGATATCCGATTTTGTGACCCAAATTTGCAAAAAAAGCCATTAAAAGGTAGGATTTTTATTGTCTTTCATCATTTTCATTCAAATTTTTGTATTTTTTTAATGTTTATCTATTTTTTCATTCAAAATATATTTTTTTCACAAAAACTAAGTTTTTTAAATCAAATACAAAATTGTTCAAATTTGTTAACTAAATTTAATTGTTTACATTCAATTAAAGTTAAAAATAGGGGATAACAGTGAAAACATTGATCAACCACAACCACAACAACCAAACCCTCCTACATAAAACCCTTCTTTGTCAAACCCCCCTCAATTCAGGATTTAATTGCACAAAATTTGAACCAATTGAGGGGGATTGTAGATATCTATCGTAGGATCCCTCACTTAAACCCAATGTTTTATCCCCTCATGTCGATCGTAAAGAGTATAGAAACCATCACTGAGGAGCACAATGCCACTCTTTTGCGGCGAGATTCTATGAGGGAACAATATGTGGATGGCTTGTCCTATAAGGATATCAAGGATCTTGAGATATCCAAAGACGCTATCACCGCATTGTTTGTGAAGCCCCACACCGATCAACCCATAGACTCCCAAAAAACAAAACTTTCTATTAAATGGTGCACAAATGATGGTATTGTGAAAAACTTTTGGGATCGTTGGTGGATGGTTTTTGATAAACCACCCAACAATAATCTTGATGTTCCCTTCTATTTCATCAAAACATTATATGCTGAGTTTGTTTTAGGAAAACATGTCAACTTCTTTGACATCCAACATTTCTAAGGTGTGGGTTTAGGTATGCCCCAAAATAGACCTGGGGTAGTCAGAGTAGTCCAGGGCCCATATGTCCCCCCTCCTCTTGTTGATCTCCCACCTCCAGTGTAGCATCCAGATATTATCTGTGAGGCAGCATCACAGACCATATCAACTATTCACTCTTTGAGTAGCCTTTTGGTTTCTCAAGCTGGGGCAGTAGCTCAGCCTACTTTTGATAGTAGTGGTGCATCTGGTGGCACTGACACGTCCTCCTTGACTCTAAACACTTGTGTGCCCCATAGTTGTGTCATATGTGGGCACGTATGCTTGGGTCCAGTTGGACAGCTTGTTGATCCTCCTACGCACACTACAGATTATGAGGTGCATGAGATTCACGATGCACCAGATGTTATTACACAAACTAGAGGATACCCTGGAGAGTCCTCGCATGCTAGAGGCAAGGAGGCACCTTCATCATACATTGATGATGTAGTGGTAAGATTTGTATTTTCACTGTTCATTCTATATTTTAAATGAATATTTATAATCTAGATAATATTAGGTACTAATTTTTATTTACATGATCTATTTAACAGTTGTTGACAGAGGAGGAGTTGATGCAGATCTAGGAGGGAACCTTGATGACCATTTCATTTGGCCTTGATAGCTTTACGGTACATATATTATTGCACCTATTCATTTGTATTTTATTGTACATACATGCTCATCATTTATATTGTTATTAATTAGATTATGTAGTAACTTGCATGTATATCTTATTTTACTCTTGTAGGGCACAAGTAGCACGAGTGCGGGGCTATGTGATTTAGGATCTGGTAGTTCAGTTGGAGACAAGGGAAAGGTAATTGAATGCAAATATGATTGAATGAATAGTTTAAATAACTTATAATGATTATACACATCTAGACATAGATTGATAGTTTCATATACTTGTTGTGTATATGTACAAAAAATTCTTGGCTTCACATCCTTGTTAACTACACCCACTATACCTGAAGATGAAGAAGAAGAAGAAGAAGAGATGCCTCAAGTACATATGTGTTTATTTTATTTTGTGTTTAGTAGATATAATTCATTATTATCAGTGATAATTATATGCTAACTTGTATCAATGTCATGTTTGTGAACATATGTAGGTTGCATATGAACATATTGAAAACATACATCAAGAGTCCTCCAAAGCCGAAGAGGAAACATGGAGATGAGTTAAACAAGAATAGTTTAATTATAATTCATTTTTATGTTAACTTTTCAAATGTGAGTTATATAATATAACTAATCTTAATCATGGTTTGTGTTTTTCTTGTGTAGGATCCTTCAGAGCTGAGTAGTACGGTGAAGAGGATCAATTTTGATTATTCATCAGTAGCTTAGGATGTTATATATAGTTTTGGGATGCTTACATGTCTAGTTGGCATGTATATTTGGTATATGGAAATACATTCATGGATATAGACATACATTTTGTTTGAGTTGGCGTTTATGTCATATTTGTCTATGGACATACACTTGTAATCATTTGACATTTTCATATATACAGAAGTTAATATTTGATCATATAAATTGTTTATCATGTGTGCATGGTGTTATCATGGAAAAATTTAATCTTCAATCCAATAAATAACAATGGTTAATAATCGTTATTTAATGAACAATACTATTCATTTCATTTCATCGTAAGTGTTTTTTGTATAATGAACAATACAATACAATTCATTTAATGAACAATATAATTCATGGATAATACAATTCATTTAATGAACAATACAATTACTTATTACCCTATGCATGCTCCTATTTTTCCACCCCCACTCGGTTGAACGCTCAGGATCATACCCTACCGACGTCATCCCTTGAGCACCCTAAGTGCTAAAAATTGTCAAACTTTGATTGGCCCTAACTCAGAATCCATGGCACTTGTGAATGATCCATTTGAACCTATGGGGCCATGAGAGGGGTCCCTACAAAATCCTATCTCGGTTTTTCAATTTTCCCTACAGTTTTATTAGGGTAGCATTTTTTTCAGTTGGCAAAAAAATCGCTAGTCTCATTCAATCGAATGTTGTCGCGTGGCTAATTTCTTGTTCTACTCATCGTGATAACAAACCATTGGTTTTGACATGTCCAATTAAGAATTATTACCCTATGCATGCTCCTATTCCCCCCCCCACTTGGTCAAATGCTCGGGGTCATACCCTACCAGCGTCGTCCCTTAAGCACCCTAAGTGCTAAAAATTATCAAACTTTTATGGGCCCTAACTTAGAATCCATGGCACCTACAAATGATCTATTTGAACCTATGGGGCCACAAGAGGGGTCCCTACAAAAGCCTATCTCAGTTTTTTTATATTCCCTACGATTTTATTAGGGCAGCATTTTTTCAGTTGGCAAAAAATTCATCAATCTCATTCAATCGAATGTTGTCGCGTGGCCAATTTCTCGTTCTGCTCATTGTGATAACAAACCGTTAGTTATGACATGTCCAATTAGGAATTATTACCTTATGCATGCTCCTTTTCCCCCCCACTCATTCAAACTCTCAGGGTCATACCCTACTGACATCATCCCTTGAGCACCCTAAGTGCTAAAAAATGTCAAATTTTGATGGGCCCTAACTTGGAATCTGTGGCATGTGTGAATGATCTGTTTGAACCTACAGGGCTACGAGAGGGGTCCCTACAAAATCCTATCTCATTTTTTCAATTTTCCCTATGGATTTATTAGGGAAGCATTTTTTCAGTTGGCAAAAAAATGTCAGCCTCATTCAATCGAATATTGTCGCATGGCCAATTTCTCGTTCTGCTAGTCATGATAATGAACCATTGCTTCCAAAATGTCCAGTTAGGAATTATTACCCTATGCATGCTCCTATTCTCCCCCCCCCCCCACTCAGTCGAACGCTCAGGGTCATACCCTACCGGCGTCGTCCCTTGAGCACCCTAAGTGTTAAAAATTGTCAAACTTTGATGGGCCCTAACTCAGAATCTGTGGCACCTGCGAATGATCCATTTGAACCTATGGGGCCATGAGAGGGGTTTCTATAAAATACTATCTCATTTTTTTAAGTTTCTTTATGTTTTTTTTAGATAAGCATTTTTTGAGTTGGCGAAAAATCTATTAGTCTCACTCAATTGAATGTTGTCGCGTGGCCAATTTCTCATTCTGCTCGTCGTGATAATAAACCATCAGTTTCAACATGTCCAATTAGGAATTATTACCCTATGCATGCTCAAATTTTTAAACCCCCACTCGGTCGAACACTCGAGGTCATACCCTACCGGTGTCATCCCTTGAGCACCCTAAGTGCTAAAAATTGTCAAACTTTGACTGGCTCTAACTCAGAATCTGTGGTACTTATGAATAATCTGTTTGAACCTATGGGGCCATGAGAGGGTTCCCTACAAATCCTATCTTGGTTTTGTAAGTTTCCCTATGGTTTTATTAGGGCAGCATTTTTTCAGTTGGTAAATAATCTATCAATCTCATTCAATCGAATTTTGTCGCGTGGCCAATTTATCGTTCTGCTCGTCGTGATAATGAACCATCAGTTTTGACATGTCTAGTTAGGCATTATTACCCTATGCATTCTCCTATTCCCTCCCCCACTTAGTCAAACACTCGGGGTCATACCCTACCGACGTCATCCCTTGAGCACCCTAAGTGCTAAAAATTTTCAAACACTGACGGGCCCTAACTCAGAATCTGTGGCACCTACGAACAATCTGTTTGAACCTACGGGGCCATGAGAGGGTTCCCTACAAAATCTTATCTTGGTTTTTATCCTACGATTTTATTAGGGCAACATATTTTAAGTTGGCAAAAAATCCGTCATTCTCATTCAATGAAAAAATATAGATAAACAAGCATTACACTGTAGACACATAATGATCATCAATATTTCCATGTATTGTATACACATAATTACCATTACACTTGCATTTGACATCCATGAATGAATATGCAGACATGTTTTTTCATCATTATCAATACAACTACACCAATATACTCATGTACAGATACATTGTATATCATTAATATAACTAAACCAATTTGCTCATGGACATTGTATATCATCGTAACAAAGTTACATCAATTCACATCCATATACAAATACAACATCCCACTTCATCTACATCAGACATCCTCATGTCCTAAGAGAAAAACCTACACAAAACAATGCCTGCATATAGATGAAGACCAAAATAAGCAACCTTTTTATGTGGAATGAATGTGCTACAAGAAACAAATTATAACACTTAATACAAATTATTTTGTCAAATTATAAATAGATAATTTGAAACATTTTTAAGACATACAAGATTGTATAATTACGAAACTTACCAGTTTCTCTACAAAGTCTACAAGCATAACTTTGAAGAAAGACGCATGTTGATTAAAGTTCTTCTCACTACATTTCTCTACATGGTTGAAGATGATGGTAGATATTGTCAATGGCAATACATTCACTTGACTTAGTGTTTATGCACAAAATTTAATCTCATTAATGCACAAAGTAATATGTACCCTCACCAAGAGTAAACTAGTCAAAGGCGAATAATCTAGCATGAACCTGTATTTTTAAGAATTGTTAGTCTACACATAAAATGCATGCATGAACATAAAGGCTTTATGATAATCTCTTCAACTGAAATGCATGATAATAAATGAAAAGGTGGGATTATATACCATAAAAATACGTCCCTTCGAATTATATCAAGAGAACCCACTATGCTGATGAAAAATCATAATGCGATAGTGTTCTATATCATCAAAAAGACTTGCATGAGCATAAAGGTTTTGTGATAATTATATCATTAAATATTATCAAATAGTGTTGTCTAATAATAAAAATTGTAAATCTCATCAAATTCATGATAATAAGCCATGTTGCAAAAATACGTCCCTTCAAATAATATCGAGTGTACCCACTATGTGTATGCAAAAACCATGTTGCCAAAAAAAAACATTCATCAATAGACCTTCATTTTGAACACATCCTTAATATACAAGTAAAAAACTTGAACATTAAGGTTTAATGATCATTGTTTAAAATTAAATGTATGATAAAAAAAATAAGACACCATTAAAGACCTACTACTCAAGTATGCCTGAAGGGTCATCTCTTTGCTTAAGAGTATCCAATATTGCTTCATGATCAGCAGTAGTCATTGTCCATAGGTCTTTGGTCTTCGGTTTTGCTTGATGCTTCAACAACTTGACATTTGTAGCTACAATAAGGTGTGAATACATGAGAATGGTTTTGTGTCTCTCAGAGTCTTCAAATGTAGGTATGCCATTCTTTCTAATCATGTATGTTCGCAGCCAAGTTCCCACAACAAAAACTGAACCTGTAGGATATGTGAACCCATTAGCTGGTTCTGTTAGCTTATGTTTTCCCTATAAACATTGTGCCAACCAATATTCTGATATCTCTTCATTCCCTTGCGGTGCACCAACTACAAAAATATGTCCTAGTTGTACAAGATTTGATATATGGTCATACTCAAGTGAACTTTCCATGTCATCATTTAACAAAGATATTGTTTGAGATAAATGAGTTAGATATTAGGAAACCCACGTATCAACCCACTCACTTAACTCGCACTGATCCCAATCACACCGAACACAACTCTGACAAAAACAAGCCAACGCTCATGTCCAAATGGTCCATGTACTTGCATCTGAGCTAAGAAATCAATGCATCTTTGTAGGATCTTTAATTGTTTGACAATCCAATCTGTATCCCACTATACCCTCCTCAACCAACCAAAAGAATTTGGTCACTGCTAAATCAAGAGTACCTCCATGTGACAATGCTGAACTACACCAATCAACAATAGAACGTGCATCAGAGAAATTTGCACTTGAAATCCTTAATTGCTCCTTAACTAGAGCTTTCTTCAAATATGCACCTAATCCATCATGCCCCCCTTCACATGCCATACCTTAAAAAACACCAAATATGAGGTATACGCCTCTCTACATGCATTCTTGAATTGAACCATACAGTTATATGACCATATGATATGTTGATCAATTGCAATATCTTTCTCATGCAAGAACTCAAAAATATTCTCGAAAGAATATTGCACATACTCAGAGGAGTGTGAACTATCATCACTCATATAAAAATGATACTCCTTGATTATCTTCCTGTCCTCTTATGTACTATCAGGAGCATGTCTATATGTAATGTGAACAAAAATAGCAATCTGGATTGAATTGTAGTACTGAAACTGTACCTCAATCTGTGGTTGAAATGTATAGTTCTCTGCAAAATCAACCACCGATACAATAGTGCCAATCGGTAAAGAGTTATTACACATCTTGAACTGTTGATCCAACCACTGAGACCTATGGGTGTGCCTTGCATACTTGTAGAAAATATTTTCCTTAAAATCCAAAATAAAATCAGCAACACTCACTTCTCTTTGTTGGTATTTTGGATATGTTGATATGGTTTTGTCATTGATGTCAACACCTATCATCACTTGTCAACACTTATCAACACTTGGAGATCTTTGGTTATGTTCACCGGCAGGTTAGAAACTTATGCATAGTCATCGGTATTTGGTTCACCGACAGATTATATTGTTCACCGGCACTTGGAATGACTTGGAGACTACTTTGTTATGTCGAAGACATTATTCGATCACTTGGTTTTTATGATTTGGTTATTTGTTTATTTGGGTTTGCATATTTGTTGTTACTAGCAAATAGGTCCAGGATATGCACCGATAGGCATATCTATTCTAGATCAACATGGCACATTATGGAGATAATTTATTATTATTGTAAATGCATTGAGCTAACATCATACATCAGATATTGATTTATATGTAATTGATTTTATTTTAATATATTTTAGTGAGCCGACCTATTCAATTAGTCTTAGGTTATGGTATAAATGTAAGATCTCATTTGTGAGATTGATATGGGATTGGAAAGAATTATAATAAGGTATATGCGAAAATAAGCAGAGCTATACACGCAGACTTCATTTGAAGGTTGAAGGAAGGTTTTTGTGAAGGCAATTAGAACTAAACCGGTACTGAATCCAACATATGAAGATGCTATTTTATGCAGTACATTATCATTGGATTTAACCATCCAATTGTACTCAATGTGACTCTCATTTTGTGATTGAGCAGGGAGCTCTAGGCAGTTGGCCTTTCTGCATATGTATAATCCATATTGTACACATATACTATCTGTAGTAGTAAGATTTGATTATGGGTAAGGCTTCCCATTGTGGTTTTTCCCCTTACGGGGTTTCCACGTACAAATATTTGTGTTATGTATTATGGATGTTATTGTCTTTCTGTTTCATGCATTAGTCTTTACCGGTACTGCAATTAGCTGATAAAACTATCTACCAACATAAAGTTTGGTTTACTGGCATTAAGCATTAAGTTTTGGTTAAGTTAATTTTGGTTGAATTTATTGGACAACTGATTCACCCCCCCCCCCCTCTCAGTTGTCTTCGGGACCTAACAATTGGTATCAGAGCCTAGTCCTCTTTTTGCAGAAGTTTAATAGCTTGAGGAGATCCAATGTCTTCTAACTATTTCAGGAAGGACAGTCTAAAACTTGATGGAACTAACTATGGCATATGGAAGATCAAGATGGAGACACATCTGAGTTGCATTGGAAAGGACATATGGGATGTTACAAAGAATGGTTATACTGCTCCTACTCAAGGTCAACCTAATCCACCAACCTTGGCTAAAGATGAAGAAAATGATTGCAAAGCAAGAGAAGCACTTTTGAGCGCATTGTCAGATCAGCAAGTCATGGGATTATTAGACAGATCTACTGCTAAAGATATTTGGGACAAACTGGAAACACTAAATGAAGGAGATTCCATAGTCAAAATTACAAAACTTGAATGCTTCTGGGTTAGGTATGAAAGTCTGAAAATGGAAGAAGAAGAAAGAATTTCTGCTTTTATGGAAAGAGTAAATGAAATTGTTTTGGGTATACAATGTTGTGGAGGAACCTTAAGTGAAGATGAGATTGTTTCTAAAGTTTTAAGATATTTTCTACTGGCATATAAAATCAAAGTTACTACTATAAATGAATTGAGAACAATGCCTAATGCATCAGTATCTAGAGACACTTTGGTTGGAAAACTTTCAGCTTTTGAACTTGAGGAATTTGGTCCTATTACTACTATCAAGATAGATCTAGATTTCAACGCATCATCATCATCATCATCATCATCTGATAAATCTGATTGGAAAACCTTCTATGCAAGAGAACTTGAAGAAAGTAGGAGAGAAAATGAAGAACTTGAAGAACTTGAAGCACTATTTGCAAGGAAAATGCCTAAAGGTCCAATTGGAAGTAAGTATGAAGGTAAAGCACCCTTTATATGTTTTAACTATGATAAGATTGGTCATATGGCTTCTAGGTGTCCTGATAGACATGCAAGATTAAGAGAAGAAGCTAAAAGAACATATAAGCCTAACCCTGATTATCAGAAATACAAGTTTAAGCAGAATAGAGACAAATCTTGTTATTATGCTGATGAAGGAGTTACTGATGATTCTGATGAGGATCCAACAGACAATGGATGGGATTTTGTTGCTATAATAGAAGATCAACCGACACCTACTATTTAACTGGTAGAGCAAGCCCTAGTAGCTAAAGTTGAAGATAAGGATGAATGGATTATTGATTTAGGATGTTCACATCACATGACTGGTGATGAGTAAATTCTTAACCTTTCAGGAATACAATGGAGGTCTAGTAAGATTTGGAGATGATAAAGCTTGTTTGATAAAAGGAAAAGGCACTATATCTTTTGATGGTAAGCACGATATTGATAATGTTTACTATGTTGAAGGTTTGAAGCACAATCTTTTGAGTATTGGTCAATTAGTTGAGAAAGGATTTTAGTTACAATTCAAGAATGGTAAATGCAAAATCTTAAACAAAACTGGTTTGGAAATTGTAACCGGTAATCAGACTAGAGGTAATATCTTTCATTTGAACAACAATGAGAAAGCATGTTTGATTGCACATATTGATGAAAGTTGGTTATGGCATAAGAGACTTTGTCATGTAAATTTTGATTGCATTGTGAAAATCAGTACTACTAAGGCGGTAAGAGATTTACCTAAGATTGTTAAACCTCACAATTCGGTATGTAAGGAATGTCAATTTGGAAAGCAAGTTAGAGCAACTTTCAAGAGTATTCTAGAAAAGTCTAACAATGTTCTTGATTTAATTCATACTAATTTATGTGGTCCAACAAGAACTAGAAGTATACAAGGAGATAGGTATTTTATGCTAATCATTGATGACTATTCTAGAATGTGTTGGGTTACTTTTCTCAGGGAGAAATCTGAAGCATTTGGGAAATTCAAACTATTCAAGGTGATGGTAGAAAATGAAACCGACAAGAAAATCAAATGTTTGAGATCAGATCAAGGAGGTGAATTCACATCTAAGGAATTTAATACATTCTGTGAAGTGAATGGGATCAGAAGACAGTTATCAGCACCCTAGACACCCTAGAAGAATGGAGTTGCGGAAAGGAAAAACAAAACTATCTTGGATGCAGCCAGAAGTATGATATCAGAAGCAAATCTACCCCATATATACTGGAGAGAAGCGATCAATACACCAGTTTATGCATTCAACAAAGTTCACATCAGAGGTGAAACCGGTAAGACCCCTCATGAACTATGGCTTGGTAATACTCCTACTCTTAAATATTTCAAATATTTGGAAGTAAATGCTATATTAGAAGAGATTAGTATATTGGCAAATTTGATCCTAGAAGTGATGAAGGAATATTTATTGGTTATTCATCTAACAGAAAGGCATATAGATGTTTTAACAAGAGATTACAAAAAATTGTTGAGAGTGCGAATGTGAAGATTGATGAATAGTTTAGAGGAAATTCAAGGTACAGAGACTCTGAACTGGCAATAGAGATAATCACAAATGAACCTATTATGAATACATTGATGCAGAATGGTGATCCAGTTACACTAGCATCATCTAGAGATTCAACAATCACTGAAGACCAACAGCAAGTAAAAACACCTCGGTATGTAAGATTGAATCATTCTAAAGATCAGATAATTGGAAACAAATTTCAAGGAGTTATGACTAGAGGAAGATTGGAAAATGAAGAGGTATGTCTTATTTCTCAAATTGAACCTACATCAATTAATGAGGCATGTGAAGATAAATATTGGATTAAAGATATGGAAGATGAATTGGAACAAATTGAAAGGAATAACACTTGGTCATTAGTTCCCCGGCCTAAAGAAAAAAATGTAATTGGAACTAAATGGGTTTTCAGAAATAAACTTAATGAAGATGGTAAATTAATCATAAATAAATAAAGATTAGTGTGTAAGGGATATTCACAGAAAGAAGGAATTGATTACAATGAAACCTTTGTACCGGTAGCTAGAATTGAGGTAGTCAAACTTTTATTGGCTTTTGCAGCACACAAGAACTACAAAGTATATCAAATGGATGTTAAATGTGCATTTCTGAATGGTGATCTTGAAGAAGAATTTTATATTAAACAACTTGATGGATTTTCTTTGACAGATAACAAAGATGTGGTTTGCAGGTTAAGGAAAGCTTTATATGGTCTAAAACAAGCTCCTAGAGCTTGGTATGTTAGATTGGACAAATATCTTTTGAAGCTTGGATACACTAAAGGTAATGCTAACAACAATCTATACTACAAAGTGACTAATGATGACATCTTGGTTATTGAATTTTTTGTTGATGATATAATCTTTGGAGGAGAAGATGGATTGTGTGAAGACTTTTCTAACAAAATACAACAAGAATTTGAAATATATATGATTGGAGAGATTAAATTCTTTTTAGGATTGCAGATTTCACAGGCTGATAAAGGTATATTCCTATGTCAATCTAAGCACTTGAAGGAATTACTAAATAAATTTGGCATGAAAAACTATAAATCGGTAAGCACACCTATGACTACAACTGATAAATATTCTTTGAAGGATGAATCAACACCTATTAATCCGAATAGATACAAGTCTATGATAGGAGGTTTACTGTATTTGACACAAACAAGACTTGATATTATGAATGCAGTATGTATTGTTTCAAGATTTCAGAGAAATCCTAAAGAAAATCATGAATCAGCAGTGAAAAGGATTTTTCAGTACCTACAAGGCACTACAAATCTTGGTTTATGGTATCCTAGAGATGAAAATTTTGAATTATGTGCATACATGGATGCTAATTGGGCAGGAGATGTGGATGATAGAAAAAGCACCACCAGTAGAGCATTTTTTCTTAGTAGCAGACTAATTTCATGGTTGAGCAAGAAACAGAGTTGTACAAGTCTATCAACTATAGGAATCAGAATATGTTGCAGTAGCAACTAACTCTACACAGGTATTATGGATCAAACAAATGTTGAAGGACATAAAGGTAAAATGGAAGGAACCTATAACTATTTACTGTGATAATATGGCAGCAATTAATATATCAAAGAACCTGGTATTTCACTCTAAAACTATACATGTTTCTATCAAATTCAATTTTCTAAAAGGGAATGTTGAAGCAAAAGAAGTGAAATTGGTTTATGTGAATACTAAAGAGCAGATTGCAGATATTTTTACAAAGCCTTTGCCTAAGGAGACTTTTGAATATCTCAGAGAGCAACTTGGAGTCCTACCCCCACTGGTAGAGACTTAGAAAGTTGATGTTTGTCATCAACAGACAGAATTAACAGAGAAATATTTTATTCTAGCTTTGATGAGGAGAGCTACTTCTTAGGGGGAGTAGTTGGTATAATAAGATGGTATTTTGTATTTGAAACTAGTTTTTGTAATTCTTTGGCATTTGATGTCAAAGGGGGAGAGATTGATATGGAAAAACACATTATCCCTTGGGGGAGAGATTGTTACTTTGGGGAGAGATTGTTGGAGAGATTGATAACTCTCTGTATCTGTATTTTCATTTCTGGTTAACGATCTCTTTGGGAGATTGTTGGTTTTTGGTTTTTGGCATTTCTGTTTTGGTACTTTGATGGTTTTTCCATCTTGTGTTGCCTCAATGCCAAAGGGGGAGATTTTGGGTATTTTGGATATGTTCATATGGTTTTGTCATTGATGTCAACACCTGTCATCACTTTTCAACACTTATTAGCACTTGGAGATCTTTGGTTATGTTCACCGGCAAGTCAGAAACTTATGCACAGTCACCGATATTTGGTTCACGGACAGATTATATTGTTCACCGGCACTTGGAATGACTTGGATACTAATTGGTTATGTCAAAGACATTATTCGAACACTTGGTTTTGATGATTTGGTTATTTGTTTATTTGGGTTTGCATATTTGCTATTACCAGCAAATAGGTCTAGGATATGCACCGACAGGCATATCTATTCTAGATCAACAGGATACGTTATGGAGATAATTTATTATTATTGTAAATGTATTGAGCCAACATCATGCATTGGATATTGATTTATTTGTAATTGATTTTATTGTAATATCTTTTAGTGAGCTGACCTATACAATTGGTCTTAGGTTATGGTATAAATGTAAGATCTCATTTGTGAGATTGATATGGGATTGGAAAAAGAATTGTAATAAGGTATATGCAAAAATAAGCAGAGCTATACACGTAGACATCATTTGAAGGTTGAAGGAAGGTTTTTGTGAAGGCAATCAAAACTAAACCAGTACTGAATCCAGCATATGAAGATGCTATTTTATGCAGTACATTATCATTGGATTTAACCATCCAATTGTAGTTAGTGTGACTCTCATTTTGTGATTGAGCAGTGAGCTCTAGGCAGCTGGCCTTTCTGCATGTGTAGAATCCATATTGTACACATATACTATCTACAGTAGTATCATTTGATTATGGGTGAGGCTTCCCACCGTGGTTTTTCCCCTTACAGGGTTTCCATGTACAAATATTTGTGTTATGTGTTGTGGATGTTATTGTCTTTCTATTTCATGCATTAATCTTTACCAGTACTGCAATTAACTGATTAAACTGTCTATCAGCATAAAGTTTGGTTTAGTGGCATTAAGCATTAAGTTTTGGTTAAGTTAATTTTGGTTGAATTTATTGGACAACTGATTCACGCCCCCTCAGTTGTCTCCGGGACCTAACACTCTTGAGAGTAATTCGCATCTAGAACCTTCACCTCCACTCTGCAAAGTATATTTCACTGTCTCATATCTTTTTTTCTCAACATAATTCTTTCCAAAGTCATGTTCGCTGCCCTCATGAAAAAATGAAACAAACTTTGACAACTCACCACATTGTGAGAACTTCTCATTCAAACAATAATTTCTATAGAAATAGCAACCATCATCTCTAGGGCATAAAAATAGATCTTGCAAGTCTCTTGATGATCTCGGAAATAGCATTGCACCACACTCCTGCAACATCTCATTAGTATGCATCGTAGAATGAATATGGCATAAAAGTTCATGGTACATTGAAAACTCCACATGATACTTACAACAATAATTATTACTAATCTGAAGAGGTACACAATAAAATGGCTTCAAATATTCAAAGGCCCTTTGTGATATTTGCAAAGTTGGACATACTTCACAATTTTTTTTGTACAACATTCTTTGGCTTGATTCCAAGAAATGTTTGGGATGTGGTGTGCAGTCTCAGTTGTCAATTCTTAATTTCAAAACGTTCTTTACATTGGGTGATACTCTAGAATTAGAGTGCCAAAATTGTTGAATCTACTCCTTCACATTGTTAGTCAACTTTCTATCAACACGTGGAAGCCTCCCACCAAAAGCCCATGTATCATGTTGAAGTGGATCGTCAAGTTTTTGTCTTCGTGCAAGTGCTCTATCCAAAGTTTTACGGTTTATGTTCAAATCAACACAAGTTTGTCTCATTTGATGAGCCTTCCTCAATTGATGGCTTACTAAGGAGGTTGTGATCACTCTTCAAGTGGCTCTCTTATCTCTTTCCTTTGTATTCTTTCCAATAGAATTAAGAGAATCAAATAGATTTTTGGCAATAATAGAATTTCTCTCCATCTTCTTGTTCATACGAATCTTCAAATTGTTTAGCAATGGTCTCATCTTTATCATCTTTAGCAATTGAAAAAAAAGTTGGCATTGCTCAGTCAATGTCTTATTGCTAAAATTTTGGTCAAAAAGTTGTGTATCCCACAATCAAACGGTTCTTATTGACCTCTTGCCTTCAAGATTCGCAATAAAGTTCTCATCAATTTCAAGTAACCATTTTGGGGTTCTTGAAGGTCTTGGATTTGGAATTTGTATTTAATCCATGAGAGGGTCTTCATTTCTAAAGTAATTAGGTGTTACATATTGTTCACTTGGTTGAGCAATTCCACCTTCAATGTCAAAGTTTTCCACATTTTCACCTCCAATGTCAAATTTTCCACATGTTCACCTATGTCAAAATTGTCTACATTTTCACCTCCAATATAAAAAAAAATCATATTTACACCAAAATAATGGACACTTTCATTGTCAACTCCCAAATTTTCACTTTCCATTCTCATGTCATGTTGAGCATTTTCATTATCACTTTCAACATTTTCAACATATTCAAAATTTTCACTTTCAAAATCTACATTTTCATTTTCAATAACTTGTTCAACTTTTCAAATTCAATTTTCTCTTCACTTGAAGTAACATTAGCAATATTTAACATACCTTGTCTTCTCCTCCTATGACCTCCTCTATCTCTTTCTCTATACACTTCAATTTGGTCAGTTGAAAGTTTTCTTTTGCGTTTAGACTTCCAACGACTACTACTCCCCATTTACCTCCACAAGGATGCTCCTAAATGATTGAAAATGTAAGATTTGACTTTAAGAATCTCTCAAAAGCACAAATTTGTCTCAACCTATCTGAAAACCCATGATTGTTGACAGAAAATAGAATGTGAAGAATATGGGCTGTTGGAATCCACAAAATGGGCCACAAGGCTCTTTTTTATTTACAAAAATCGAATATCCAATACAATCGGATATCGGATTATATTAGATATCTGATTTTAATGTATAAATTTGTGGTCCCAAAAATTATTCCCATTGCCGCCTTTTTTTTATTGTTGCCGCATTAATGGAAGTGGCAGAATTTGGATATCCTATTTCAGTACTCATAGTTTAGAGAGAGATTATTGTGTGTGTGTGTGTGTGTGTGAGAGAGAGAGAGACAGAGAGAGAGAGAGAGGGGAGAGAGAGAGATTAGGGGAGAGGGAGAGAAATATTAGGGGAAAGGGGGAGAGAGAGAAATATTAGGGGAGAGAGAGACAGAGAGAGAGAGAGGGAGGGAGGGAGGGAGGGGTAGGGGCAGAGAGAGAAAGATTAGCAAAGAGGGGAGAGAGAGATTAAGAGAGAGAGAGAGAGATTAGGGGAGAGGGGAGAGGGGATAGGGGGAGAGAGAAAGATTAGGGGAGAGGGGAGAGAGACAGAGATTAGGGTCGTAAAGGGTCATATTATGTCCTAAGGGGTCATATGGTGTCTAAAGGGGTCATATGACACAATATGACCCCTTAGGACATAATATGACCTATAACTACACAATTTGGTGTCTTAAGGGGTATATGGTGTCCTAAGGGGTTGTAGGACACAATATGACCCCTTAGGACACCATAAGACTCATAATGACCCAATATGGTGTCATAAGGGGTCATATGTTGTCCTTAGGGATCATATGGTGTCTCACGACCCCTTAGGACACCATATGACCCCTAAGAACACCATATGGTGTCATAAGTGGTCATATGACCCATAACAACATCGTATAGAGTCATAAAGGGTCATATTATGTCTTAAGGGGTCATATGACACAATATGACCCGTTAGGACATAATATGACCCATAATGACATAATTTGGTGTCTTAATGGGTTATATGGTATCCTAAGAAGTCGTAGGACACAATATGACCCCTTATGACACCATATGACCCCTAATGACACCATATGGTGCCATAACGGGTCATATGACCCATAACAACACTGTATAGAGTCGTAAAGGGTCATTGTGTCCTAAGGGGTCATATGGTGTCTTAAAGTGATCATATGCCACAATATAACCCCTTAGGACACAATATGACCCATAACAACACAATTTGGTGTCTTAAGGGGTTATATGGTGTGCTAAGGGGTCATAGGACACAATATGACCCCTTAGGACACCATAGGACCCATAACGACCCAATATGGTGTCATAAGGGGTCATATGTTGTCCTTAGGGGTCATATGGTGTCCTCAACCCCTTAGGACACCATATGACCCCTAAGGACACCATATGGTGTCATAAGGGGTCGTATGACCCATAACGACATCGTATAGAATCATAAAGGGTCATATTATGTCTTAAGGGGTCATATGGTGTCTTAAAAGGGTCATATGACACAATATGACCCCTTATGACACAATATGATCCATAACAACACAATTTGGTATCTTAAGGGGTTATATGGTGTCCTAAGGGGTCATAGGACACAATATGACCCCTTAGGACACCATAGGACCCATAACGACTCAATATGGTGTCATAAGGGGTCATATGTTGTCCTTAGGGGTCATATGGTGTCCCATGATCCCTTAGGATACCATATGACCCCTAACAACACCATATAGTGTCATAAGGGGTCATATGACCCATAACAACACCGTATAGAGTAGTAAAGGGTCATATTGTGTCCTAAGGAGTCATATGGTGTCTTAAAGGGGTCATATGACACACTATGACCCCTTAGGACACATATAATCGATAACGACAAAATTTGGTGTCTTAAGGGGTTATATGGTGTCCTAAGGGGTGGTAGGACACAATATGGCCCCTTAGGACACCATAGGACCCATAACGACCCAATATGGTGTCATAAGGGGTCATATGTTGTCCTTAGGGGTCATATGGTGTCCCATGACCCCTTAGGACACCATATGACCCCTCACGACACTATATCATGTCATAAGCAGTCATCTGACCCATAATGAGATTGTAGAGAGTCGTAAAGAGTCATATTGTGTCCTAAGGGGTCACATGGTGTCTTAAAGGGACCATATGACACAATATGACCCCTTAGGACATAATATGACCCATAACGACATAATTTGGTGTCTTAAGGGGTTATATGGTGTCCTAAAGGGTTGTAGGACACAATAGGACCCTTTAGGACACCATAAGACCCATAATGACCCAATATGGTGTCATAAGGGGTCATATGGTGTTCCATGACCCCTTAGAACACCATATGACCCCTAACAACACTGTATGGTATCATAAGGAGTCATATGACCCATAACGACACTGTATACAATAGTAAAGGGTCATATTGTGTCTTAAGGGGTCATATTGTGTCTTAAAGGGGTCATATGACACAATATGACCCCTTAGGACACACTATGACCTATAACACCATACTTTGGTGTCTTAATGGGTTATATGGTGTCCTAAGGGGTCGTAGGACACAATATGACCTATAACACCATACTTTGGTGTCTTAATGGGTTATATGGTGTCCTAAGGGGTCGTAGGACACAATATGACCTCTTAGGACACCATAGGACCCATAACGACTCAATATGGTGTCATAAGGGGTCATATGTTGTCCTTAGGGGTCATATGGTGTCCCATGAGCCCTTAGGACACCATATGACCCCTAACAACACCATATGGTGTTGTAAGGGGTCATATGACCCATAACAACACCGTATAGAGTCTTAAAGGGTCATATTATGTCCTAAGGGGTCATATGGTGTCTTAAAAGGGTGATATGATATAATATGACCCCTTAGGACATAATATGACCCATAATGACACAATTTGGTGTTTTAATGGGTTATATGGTGTCCTAAGAGGTCGTAGTACACAATATGACCCCTTAGGACACCATAGGACCCCTAATGACACCATATGGTGTTGTAAGGGGTTATATAACCCATAACAACACCATATAGAGTTGTAAAGGGTCATATGGTGTCCTAAGGGGTCATATGGTGTCTTAAAGGGGTCATATGACATAATATGACCCCTTAGGACACAATATGACCCATAATGACACAATTTGGTGTTGTAAGGGGTCATATGGTGTCATAAGGGGTCATAGGACACAATATGACCCCTTAGAATATCGTAGGACTCATAACGACCCAATACGATGTCATAAGGGGTCATATGTTGTCCTTAGGGGTCATATGATATTTCATGACCACTTAGGACACCATATGACCTCTAACGACACCATATGGTATCATAAGGGGTCATAGTGTGTCATAAGGTGGCAATATGAACCATTATTGCAATATAAAAAGAAGTACCAATATTGCTTACAAAAATTTGACACCTAAGGGGTCATATGGTGTCCTAATGGGTCATAGGACACAAGATGACCCTTTCCCCCTCCCTCTCTCTATCTCTCTCTCCCTTCTTCCTCCCTCTCTCTCTCCCCCTCCCCCCCCTCCTCTAATCTCTCTCTCCCTCTCTATCCCCTAATCTCTCTATATCCCCCTCTCTCTCTTCCCATAATCTCTCTCTCTTCCTCACCCCCAATCTCTCTATCTCTCTCCCTTTCCCCTCCCCATCTCTCTCTCTCTCTCTCTCTCTCTCTCTCTCTCTCTCTCTCTCTCTCTCTCTCTCTCTCTCTCTCTCTCTCTCTCTCTCCCCCTCCCTCTCCTCTAATCTCTCTCCCTCCCTTCCCTCCCTCTCCCCTAATCTCTCTCCCTCCCTTCCCCCCTCCCTCTCCCTCCCTCTCCCCCTCCCTCCCTCTCCCTCCCTCTCCCCTAATCTCTCTCTCCCTCTCCCCTAATCTCTCTCTATCTCTCTCCCTTCCCCCTCCCCATATATATCTCTCTCTCCCCCTCTCCCGTAATCTCTCCATCTCTCCCCCAATCTCTCTCTCTCCCCCATTCCCCCCTCTCCCTCTCCCTAATATCATATACTAATTTATTTATAAATTAATATATTGTCTATTAATATATTATATATTAATATATTAATAAACAATAGATTAATTATGTGCAAATTTAGTTATTGAATTACTTATTAAAATCGGATATCTGATATAATCGGATATCCGATTTTTCTTGTACAAATTTGAAATTTGAAATTTTGGCTCGGGAATGCTTTAGGATTTGGCTTGGAAGTGACAAGCCTGAAAAGTCAACTAAAAAAACATGTTTTTTCAGTATTCCTTGATTTTCCAGAATTTACATTGGTGGCTGACGACTTTTTTTGTAGCCAAAATTGATAAAATCAAAAGGGTTTTTTAAGGATGTTCTCAGCTTTCCAACAATATAAGGCTTGTCTTATTTTGACTTTAATAAATAATTATTATTTATTTTCTAATTGAATTCTGACAAAAGTCCTGATTGATAGACTAGTTTAAAAACACTCATAACTTTCAAACAGTAAAATAGTTTTTGAATCTGACACATGTGTCACATCCTATGCTTTTCTGAAACTTTCAAATAGTAAATTTTATAAGGTTTTGACCAAGTTAAGGTGGTCAGACGTAGGATTTTCTGAAATTTTGAAAAGCTGTAGTAAAAAATTCATAAATAATTATTTACTTTATAAAAAATTATAAAAAAATGTGTCACATCCAGACATGAGTCTAATACTTATATTATAAATATTATAAAAAAATATTATGATTTGATTGTAATTATGGTGGTCAGACATACGCATACTTCTTATCTTTTTCCTGAAATTTTAGTATCACTACATTGAAATTTGAAATTTTCATCAAATAGGATTTTTTTTTTTCAAAAAACAACTAGTATCTTAGAAACTACATTCAATTTTCTATAGATTCTCTTACATATTTTAAAAATAATGTTCACAACTTATTCAAATTTTCATGTCAAGTTGCATAACTCTGATTTTTTGAAATTTGATTTCCACTTAAGGGCTTGTTTTGGCACACCATGATCCTGCACATACCCATGATATAAGATCTCTTTTATAGATCGTGGTCATGGGTTATGGGATTATCTGTGTGTGAATGAAGTTGTAATCATATGCATAGGTTTTGGTCGATCATAGGTGATCGAATTTGGTTTGTATAAGAGGTGTAAGACCTCTAGCATTGAGCTTAACCAGAACTTTACTTAGGCATAGGAGATGCTATTCTTGCAGATCATTCTTATTTTTGGATTGTAGTCTGAAGATCTTTTGTAGTCAGCGAGTCACCTTTGTGATGAGCAGTGCGCTCTAGGCTGTTGGCCTTCTTGCATGTGCAGACCCCTTATTCTAACCATATACTTACTATAGAAGTATCATCTGACTTGTTGACAATTTGGAGGAAGTGATTATGTGTTGTATTGATGTTTGTCTTGATGTCAACACTATCTTGTTTGGTTGTCTATCGGGTTCTGATAGAGTGGTTGGATTGGGATGTTGATCTAGAGACTATCTTTGGTATTCTTCGGTATGTTCATATTGGTGGAATTGGTTTGGTTCAGTCATTTAGATGTGTGTCACATTTAGTTGGTTTGGGATTTGGTGATCTAGAAGCTATCATATATTCTAGTAAGCCTTTGGGTTACCGGTAAGGGTTTTACTGGTAGAGCTTTGTTGAAGATCTTTTGATGGATTCAATAAGTGGTGTTGGTGCGGCTTCTAGATGGTTTTCAGGATGCTGATGGTTATCATGTTCATGTTCTAGTTCATCAGTGGTGTTGCATTTAGCACCAAACTTAATGCTATTCTATTAGGTTATCGATTGATCTATGTATGTGTTGGTCGATGCTCCCGACGCGTTACTAGTTGGATTTATTGTTTGGCTAATGAGGTTTCAGTCTTAGGTTGACTTGTGTTATCATTGGTCTTCGGGTTTATATAATGGATTTATTGTATTATCTTTTAGGTGGCCGACCTAACTATTTAGGTCCCGGTTTGGTATAAATATGATGTAAGATCTCTTTTGTAGATCGTGGTTGTGGGTTATGGGATTATCTATGTGTGAATAAAGTTGTAATCATATGTATAGGTTTTAGTTGATCATAGGTGATCGAATTGGGTTTGTGTAAGAGGTTTAAGACCTACAACATTGAGCTTAATTGGAACTGTACTCAGGCATAGGAGATTCTATTCTTATAGTTCATTCTTATTTTTGGATTGTAGTCCAAAGATCTTTTGTTGTCAGTGAGGCTCCTTTGTAATGAGAAGTGCGCTCTAGGTTGTTGGCCTTCCTACATGTGCAAGCCCCTTATGGTAATCACATACTTACTGCAAAAGTATCATCTGACTTGTTGGAAATTTAGAGGAAGTGATTATGTGTTGTAATGATGTTTGTCATTGATGTCAACACTATCTTGTTTGGTTTTCTACCGGGTTCTGGTAGAGTGGTTGGATTGTGATGTTGATCTGGAGATTATCTCTAGTATTCTTTGGTATGTTTAGATTAGTGGAATTGGTTTGGTTCGGTCATTCAAATGCATGTCACATTCAATTAGTTTGGGATTTGGTGATCTAGAAGCTATCATATGTTTTATTAAGCCTTTTGGTTACCAGTAAGGGTTTTATCCGTAGATCTTTTGATGGATTCGATAAGTGGTGTTGGTGTGGCTTCTAGAAGGTTTTTAGGATCTGATGGTTATCATGTTCATGTTCCAATTCATTAGTGGTGTTGCATTTAGTACCAGACTTAATGCTATTCTATTAGGTTATCGACCGGTCTATGTAATGTGCTGGTGGATGCTCCTGACACGTTACCAGTTGGCTTTATTGTTTGGTTAATGTGGTTTCGGTCTTAGGCCGACTTGTGTTATCATTGGTCTATGGGTTTATGTAATGGATTTATTGTATTATCTTTTAGGTGGCCAACCTAATTGTTTAGGTCCTGGGTTGGTATAAATATGATGTAAGGTTTCTTTTGTAGATTATGGTCATGAGTTATCCGATTATCTGTGTGCGAATAAAGTTGTAATCATATGCATAAGTTTTGGTCAATCATAGGTGATTGAATTGGGTTTGTGTAAGAGGTTTAAGACCTCCAACATTGAGCTTAACTAGAACTATACTCAAGCATAGGAGATGTTTTTCTTGCAGCTCATTCTTATTTTTAAATTGTAGTCCAAAGATCTTTTGTAGTCAGTGAGGCTCCTTTGTGATGAGCAATGCACTCTAGGCTATTGGCCTTCCTGCATGTGTAGGCCCCTTATTGTAATCACATACTTATTGTAGAATTATCATCTTACTTGTTGGAAATTTGGAGGAAGTGATTATGTGTTGTATTGATGTTTGTCATTGATGTCAACACTAGCTTGTTTGGTTGTCTACTAGGTTCCGATAGAGTGGTTGGATTGTGATGTTGATCTAGAGACTATCTCTGGTATTCTCTGGTATGTTCAGATTGGTGGAACTGGTTTGGTTTGGTCATTCAGATGTGTGTCACATTCATTTGGTTTGGGATTTGGTGATCCAAAAGCTATCATATATTCTAGTAAGCCTTTTGGTTACTGGTAAGGGGTTTACCGATAGAGCTCTGTTGAAGATATTTTGATGGATATGATAAGTGGTGTTGGTGCGGCTTCTAGAAGGTTTTCAGGATGTTGATGGTTATCATGTTCATGTTCTAGTTTATTAGTGGTGTTGGATTTAGCACCATACTTAATGCTATTTTGTTAGATTATCGATCAGTTTATGTAATGTGTTGGTGGATACTCTCGACGCATTACCAGTTGGCTTTATTGTTTGGTTAGTGTGGTTTCAGTCATAGGCCAACTTATGTTATCATTGGTCTGTAGGTTTATGTAATAGATTTATTGTATTATCTTTTAGGTGGCCGACCTAATTGTTTAGGTCTCAGGTTGGTATAAATATGATGTAAGATCTTTTGTAGATCATGGTCATGGGTAATGGGATTATCTCTGTGTGAATAAATTTGTAATCATATGCGTAGGTTTTGGTCGATCATAGGTGATCTAATTGGGTTTGTGTAAGAGTTTTAAGACCTCTGACATTGAGATTAACTAGAACTGTACTCAGAAATTGCTATTCTTGCAGTTCATTCTTATTTTTGGATTATAGTTCGAAGATCTTTTGTAGTTATTGAGGCTCCTTTGTGATGAGAAGTGTGCTCTAGGCTATTGGCCTTCCTACATGTGTAGGCCCCTTATTGTAATCACATACTTACTGCAGAAGTATCATCTGACTGTGGGTAGGCTTCCCACCATGGTTTTTCCCTTTACCGAGTTTTCCACATACAAATCTTGGTGTTATGTGTTGTGGATGCATGGTATTTGGTTTATGATTTATGTTTGTTCTTAATTGATATATCTGCTATTCTGGTATTTGGTTTATGCATTCTGGTAAAAGGTTTTGTGTACTTAAAGTTTCATAATCTGTTTAAAACTAATTCACCCCCCTCTGTCAGTTGTTCATCGATTATCCTAAAAATTGGTATCAGAGATTGGTCCTCTCTGCAGAAGCTTAACTGCTTGAGAAAGATCCTATGCTGAGTAATCATTAAACTTCAATTGCTTACTGGAAGGACAACCCTAGGCTTGAAGGAACAACTTACAGAGTATGGAAGCTTTGGATGGAGACTCATTTGAGATGTCTTAGCAAAGAGATTTGGGAGATCACTGAGAAAGACTATACTTGTTATGATCCAGCATTTGGAAATTCTCCTCCGGAAGACATTGATAAGAACATTGAAAATGACTGCAGAGCTAGAGAAGCCCTTTCAGATCAGTAAGTAATGGGATTAACGGATAAACCATCTGCAAAAGCTATATGGGATAAGTTGGAGACTCTGAATGAAGGTGACCCTACTATACAAAATTTGCTAAACTTGATGGTTATTAGGTGAGGTATGAGAACCTGAGAATGGAGGAAGATGAAAGAATTACTACTTTTATGGAAAGAGTCAATGAAATTGTCTTGGGAATTCAATGCTCAGTTGGATCTTTGAGCGAAGATGAGATTGTTTCTAAAGTATTGAGAGCTTTTCTGTTGGCTTACAAGATGAAGGCTACTGCAATTAATTCACTGAGAAAAATGTCTAACACTTCTATCAATAGGGATACTTTGGTTGGAAAGTTATCAACTTTTAATCTTGAATAATTCAGTCCTCAGGGAGCTGCAAAGATAGATTCTACATTCAAGGCATCTAAATCATCAACCAACAAGTGTGATTGGAAAGCATTGTATGCAAACTAACTGGAGGATATGAAGAAAGAATTTGAAGAGCTTGAGAAACTTGAAGCCCTATTGCTAGAAGAGTACCTAAGGGTTTGACAGGAAGTGAGTATGAAGGACTCACCTTTCAAATATTTTGCATGTAATAAGATAGGTCATTTTGCATCTAGATGTCCTAAGAGGAATTCAATATTTGAAGAGAAAGATAGAATATCTTTTAAGCCTATCCATGAATATCAAAACAAGCATAAGCACAGGAGGAACAAAGACAAATCATGCTACTATGCTGATGAGGAAGGTGTACCTAATGATTCTGATGATGACCCAGAAAAAGATTCAGCTAGTGGATCCGACAATGGAAAGGAATGGATATTATTACCTATCAAGTAAGATGCTCTGGAACCTGTCATTCAAAATGAAGAGAAGTTCCTTGCTTCTAAAGTTGAAGACAAGGATGAATGGGTAATAGACAGTAGTTGTTCACATCATATGACTGGAGATAGAAGGAAGTGTCTATCTTTGCAAGAATTTGATGGTGGTCTAGTTAGATTTAGAGATGACAAAGCATGCATGATCAGAGGAAGAGGAAATATATCATTGGATGGTAGGCATAACACTGATAATTTTTATTATGTATAAGGTTTAAGGCATAATCTTTTGAGTGTAGGAGAGTTTGTGGATAAGGGATTTCAATTACAGTTCAAGGATGGAAAATACAAAATCATCAACGGATATGGATTGGAGATTTCAACCAGTACTCAGACTAGAGGTAACATCTCTCATTTGAACTCTGGTGAGAAGACATGTTTTATTGCACATATTGATGAGATTTGGCTATGGCATAAGATGTTATATCATGTGAATTTTGATTACATTGTAAAGATCAGTTTAACTAAGGCAGTTAGAGATATACTTAAGATTGTGAAGCCACATAATTCGGTATGTAAGGAATGTCAAATGGGAAAGCAAGTCAAAACTTCTTTTAAGAGTATATAATGTTAGGGGTCCCACAGATACTAAGAGGAGGGGGTGAATTAGTATCTAACTAGTGATTAGAATTTCTTAACTTAAAACATGCAGAACATAATATAACAGTGTACCAGTATGCAAGAATTAATGCAATAAATAGAATCAAGTATATCCACATGAAAAGTACACCATAACACAAGATGTTAACGAGGAAACCCGGTGTGGGAAAAAACTCGGTGGGATTTGTGACCCACAATATTCACTCACTGGCCAATAAGAGAATATTACTTACAATAGGGACCTGCACATGCAGGAAGGCCAACTGCCTAGAGCTCACTACTCAATGGGAAGTCTCATTGACTTACAATAAGGATTATAGAAATCCAATATCTTGTACTACTTTACAATAGCATCTTCAATGCCTGATTCAGTACCAGTTCCTACTCTGTTCTTTACATATACCCCTTGACCTATATTTCGCACATTAGGTCTACCTAATATTTTCCTTCATGCTTCTACTCATTCTTCACATTGCAAAATGTCTACAATGATCTCTTTTATATATAAGAGTCATTTTACAATTTTCCAAGTCGGCTTATAGTAATAAACAAAATATTATATAACAAAAATCCTGTCAGCCTCTGTGTCGGTATACTTCCTTTCTTCTGTGTCGGTACCGGTGTCCTGAGTGCCGGTGTAGAGTGTGATCTGCTGATGCCAGTATAATGTCTTTGCTGGTGCCATAGGATTGCAAGGTTGCCATCAATGACAAAACCTTCAATCACATACAATGTCTCATTGGAGTGTGCATATGCCAGCAATCTCCCCCTTTGGCATTGATGGCAACACTCATGAGAAATTTCAAAAAGTATCCAAAAATGTGTAGTCCAAAAAATGTTACCAAAAATGTGTGTGCTCCCCCTGAGCATATGATTCCTGTGATTTGAATTTTCTCATCCCACTACTCCCCTTTTGGCATCAATGGCAAAGGTTGTCAAGATGTTAGTAGAGTTTATGGTTTCAACCTTATAGATGGGTAGTTATAATTTGAAAAAGATCTCCCAAAATCAAGTTTATACTATCCATAAACTTCTTGCCATCCTTTATTGTTGTCTCTTTTCTCTTCACTATACCGGTGAGATGCTGCAAATGCTCTGTCGGTGTTTTGTTTCCCTGTATTAATGCCTCAGAAATTTCCTTTCGCAGAGATGCTAGATAGTCCAATCTTGGACTTAGTTTAGATCTCAAATGTTTTGCCTTATTTATTATTCTTTCTTTCTCTCTTTCCAATTTGAGTAGTTCTTCCTCAAAATTTGTTACCTTTTCCTCAAAAATTGATAGTGTATCAGGTGAGTTGACAAAGCTGTCTGCAAGTTTATTTATCTCATCATGTACCTTGCTCATTTTCTTGTCTATATCTATAGTCAAAAAGTTTGTTTTACAAGTATCTTTATACAGATTTTTGTATTCTTTCAACAAATTACATAGTTCTGGTAGAAGTGTGTCAAAATCTCTATTACACTTCTTTATTTATTCATCAAAGAATTTATGTTTTTCAAGTTCTACCTTATCCTTCACTGAATCTTCTTTTTATTTTCTTAATGTTTTCTGAGATATATTTACACAATGTATCCAATTGTCCTAAAGAATCTTTACTGTCTATATTACAATCGGGAGCAATTACCTTCAAAATTGGTATGGAATCATCAATTACTTTGTAAGCTTGTGAGCTGCAGTAAGTTATTTTCTTGATAGAATCTAATAGCACCTCAGTCACATTTGTTGATTTATATCTCGATGATGATCCAACAATCTGAGTACCGGTGGAAGTAACCAAGCTTGTATTGACCTCTGGTAGGCCTATTTGTGTCTGCATTTCTTTAAGCACTGGTTTTCCTACTTCACTAGTTGCCGGTGGCACTGTTTCCTTATGTACCTGTTCTAGTTGTTGTTGTTCCAGAGCCTTTAGCTCTATTTGTTTCTCAGTATGTTTCATTGCCTCAGTCTGTGTCTCAGTCTCTACCTTTTGCTCTTTATTTTCTACTGGTTTATCTGTTTCCCCTGCTACCAGAGGCTCACTAGCCATATCTGACTTAACAGTTGTATCTTTGTCTACTACTATGTTGATTTTCTAAGTATCAACATTCACAGTATATAGGACTTCAGGATTAGGATTATTATCCTCTACATCCATACTCTCAGCTACCGGTTGATCTTCAGTAGTTGTTGATTTTACCGGTGGAGTATTTAAAGAAGGTGGGGGTAAGTTGTCTCTAACCTTGATACTTGGTGGTCCACCAACTTTACCTTTCCCCTTGTCTCTATCTTTCTGATAAACTTTTATAGGTTTGGGGTTCCTATATTCTTCTTGTTTTTCTTTCTCAACCAGGAATATATCCCACCCATCTTTTGTTTCTTCTATCACTTCATTAACTCTTCCTTCCATTAGTGAAATATGCCGGTGTGCAGTAGAGAATACTGACTGATTGGCCTTTGCAATTAGATCATCAATTTCTTGTGGAGAGTTTACCGGATATATAGCAAGTAACTTCTCAATTTTTATTTTCTTATCCAATTCTATCATTGCCTGTCTTCTTGCCTCTAGTCTTTTGAATAATTCATTAGGAATTTCATTGACTACTTCCATCAAAAAATTCTTGCACATATCCATGTGCAATATAACACTATTTTCAACTTGTTCTTTCTCATCAGCTGTTAGAGTGTCATATATTTTCTCTTTGTTCTTCAGTTTACCTTCCTCTGTGATTTCATTTAGTAGTATATCAAGAGGGGCCAAGTCTTTGTTTGTCCTTTTCTTCTTCTTGGGTGTCAGTTTCTTCTTTGGTGTGGCCTTTCTAACCAGAGATCTCATTGCTTGTTGCTTTTGCCTTGTCCTCCTAGGTGAAGGTGTGGTTTCCGGTGAGGGATCTCTTTTCCTTACAACTCTTTTGAAAGTTGTAGGCATGTCACTTCCTGAAGAAGTACCTACAGGTGATAGGTGAGTTTCAGGCTGTGGAGCTACTAACTCATCCTCTGTTATGCCGGTTTTCTTCAATACATCTTCCTTAATGGCTTTTGCTTGTCTGGACCCTTTCCTTACAACTGCCTCAACCTTTTTCACCATTTTCTTTGATTGAGTTTGGCTTTCTATGGTTTCAGCACTACCAAATACTTCTTCTTTTGGTTCTCTGGGGGCTTTCAGAAGTGATTTAGCATATGTTTCAACTATGTGATCATCTGTTTCATAGCCCATCTCGGTTACCCAAACTGTCCTTGGGATGACTGCTTCCATCTAGATTTCATCTTTCCTGATGACAAAGCATATATCATCTTTGTATTTGTCTACAATCTTCTATGATAACCTTATTCTTTTCTTCATTTTGGTTTTTAATGCTTGAAAAAAGTCATTAATATTGTTTTCCTTGTTCTCACCCATGTTATTGAATAGTTCAGTCAATTGTTTTCCTACCGGTATGTCATATCCAAGTTCTTTGTAACCTATGTCAGGAACCTGTTTTGTCATGTGTAGCATTAGGCATACTAACAAATTTCCAAATCTGAAAGTTCCTTTCTTGTCCTTCTTGATCTTTCCAAGATTGTCAATTAATTCATCCTTTAACCATTCACATATGTCAATTTTTGCATTATCTGTGACCATGTCATAAGCACTCTTAATGCATAAACTTGAAACTGAATTGAGTCTATTAGCATGAGTAGCTTTATATCCTAATATCATACTGATGAATCTCACATTGATATCTTTTACATCATTAACCCTTAGAGACCTCTTGTCAAATGTTGTTCCAGTTAGGTCTATAACTAGGCCATTGGAAACCTTCTTGGTTTTATCTGGTCTTTTACTAGTGGTTAGTAACCCTGTGACAGCTTTCACAGCTTCCTTGGTGATCTTGTGGATTGCATCTAACCAGAAAAATTCTCCATGTACCCTGCTTAAAACTATCCTAATCACATCCTTTGGAAATTCAAGAATGCTGAGGATCTTTGTAAATCCTAGGGTCTCAATGATCTTGTGTTCATCTGTTACATTGCTGGTATTATCACATATCATGGTTTTATAAATGGTTTTAATTTCCTCATCTCCTAACTCTTCAATGTTGCAGTGGATGTACATTCTGGGGTCTTCAGCATATACAACTCCCTTAGGAATTTGAGAAAAAGCACATAAGGTATCATCCTTCTTTGCTATCTCGGGAACTAACTGAAATAAGGGCCTAGGTCTTTTTATTACTTCAACAATAGTAGGGTTTTCTATGTATTCAATTGCAGAGGTGGATGCCATGATTAAATACCTTTTACTGCCTTGGATGGATGATTTCTTGGAGTGTGCTTGCTTCTTGCTCGAAATGCCTTAGCTCGGAGTCTTCGCGCTCTTAGAAAATTTGAAATCATGATGAAATGAAATGGAGCTAAAACCTTAATTTTATAGTGTCTTTTCGCCATCTACCACATTAATTGCATGCTGGTAATAAGTAATTTCCAACTTCTAATCTCTAACTGAGGGAATAATAGCACATGTGTCATTAGATTGCCAAACCCTCAAAGAAATTTTCTTCAATTAGATGAAGAACTTCTTGCCAATGGAGCACTGCTCTATCCTTCTGGTGAAGCATAACTCTATCCTGCCGATGAAGCATTGGTTGGTTCTACCGGTGGAGGAGTATTCCCAATATTTAGATCAGCTTTCCTAATCCATTGTTTTGAGAATTCTTGCTTAACATCTTCAACTTTTTCTTTACCTTTCAAGATAGAACTTTTGTTGTCTACCAATGTTCCTTTACTTCTACAAAATTTAGCAATATGCCCAATCTTGTTACATGCATAACAAGTTACATTATTTTTCTGAATAGCTTTCCCATAACCTATGTCAGTTTGGGTTCTGCATTGATTAGATAAATGTCCAAATCTTCCACATACATAACATCTCACATTCATTCTATAGTTTTCAGAGTTGTGACCAACTTTGTTGCATTTAGAACATTGACCGGTGGGTGTGTTGATATTCTAATAATTTCTAGATCTACATTCATTTTCTCTATGACCATACTTATTACAGTTAAAGCATTTTCCATTGAATTTATAAGCATTAGGTTGTCTTACTGGTTTGTTGTGATCCTGAGTATTTGTAGTACCAAAGCTTTCACCAACTTCAAAGCCAATTCCAGAAGTGTCACCTTTAGGTTTTTGATTCTTCAGCAAGGTGCCAAGTTCCTCTGAGATTTTCTTGAATTTTTCTTTGTGTTGATTTGCACTTTCTAGTTCTCTTTCCAAGATTTCTTTTTGTCTCATCAGTTCATTTGAGTCATTCTGAGTATGCATCAGGTCTATCTTCAACATGTCATTTTCATAGCTAATTCTTGTGTCCTCATTTGCTACATCACTTAGTCTTCTAGTCAATTCTTCTTCATTCTTCTTCCTATCCTCAATCTCTTTGCAAAATCTCATAGTCATATCTTGCATTTCATTTTTTGTTGTCATGATCTCTTGTTTCAACTTGCTTATCATATCATTAAGTGATTCCTTTTCATCATTCTCATTTTGCAATTTTTCACAAAGTTCTCTTCTCTTATTTCTTGCAATAGTAAAATTTTCTTGAAGTGCCTAAATGATATCCTGAGTTGCCCTTAAATCATCTTCTAGTTTGATATTTTTCAATTTCTTTGCATCATAGTTTGTAAGAGCTCCTTCAAGTTGCTTAATCAGATTTTCCATCTTTAACGGTGTCAAGATCTTCCTCAAGCTATTAGGCTTCTAAAAATAGAGGACCAAGCTCTGATACCAATTGTTAGGGGTCCCACAAATACTGAGAGGGGGGGGGTGAATCAGTATCTAACCGGTGATTAGAATTTCTTAACTTAAAACATGCAGAACATAATATAATAGTGTACCAGTATGCAAGAATTAATGCAATAAACAAAATCAAGTACATCCACATGAAAAGTACACCATAACACAAGATGTTAACGAGGAAACTCGGTGTGGGAAAAACCTTGGTGGGATTTGTGACCCACAATATTCACTCACTGGCCAATAAGAGAATATTACTTACAATAGGGGCCTGCACATGCAAGAAGGCCAACTACCTAGAGCTCACTGCTCAATGGGAAGTCTCACTGACTTACAATAAGGATTATACAAATCCAATATCTTGTACTGCTTTACAATAGCATCTTCAATGCCTGATTCAGTACCGGTTCCTGCTATGTTCTTTACATATACCCCTTGACCTATATTTTGCACATTAGGTCTGCCTAATATTTTCCTTCATGCTTCTACTCATTCTTCACATTGCAAAATGTCTACAATGATCTCTTTTATATATAAGAGTCATTCTACAATTTGCCAAGTCAGCTTACAATAATAAACAAAATATTATATAACAAAAATATTGCCGGCCTCTATGCCAGTATACTTCCTTTCTTCTATGCTGGTGCTAGTGTCGGTGTCCTGAGTGCCGGTGTAGAGTGTGATCTGCTGATGACGGTATAATGTCTTTGCCAGTGCCATAGGCTTGCAAGGTTGCCATCAATGACAAAACCTTCAATCACATACAATGTCTCATTGGAGTGTGCATATGCCAACATATAAGACAAATGTAAAGATATTCTTCATCTTATTCATACTTATTTGTGTGGTCCTACTAGAATAAGAAGTTTTTAGGGTGATAGATATTTCATGCTAATCATTGATGACTATTCTAGAAAGATGTGGGTTACTTTTCTAAGGGACAAAATCTAAAGCCTTTGAAAAGTTTAAGATCTTTAAATCTTTGGTTGAGATAGAGACAAGGTTGAAGATCAAATGCTTAAGATCCGATCAGGGTGGTGAATTCACATCTAATGAATTTAATAATTATTATGAGAAACATGGCATAAGGATACAATTGTCTGCACCCCAGACACCTCAGCAGAATGGTGTTGTGGAAAGAATGAATATAACTATCTTGGATGCAGCTAGATCTATGATGATAGAAGCTAATTTGCCTCATACCTATTGGAGAGAATCTTTGAGCATGACGGTATACACATTCAACAAAGTTCATATCAAAGGAGACACTGTTAAGACACCTTATGAGTTATGGTTTGGTCATACACCTACAGTTAAGTACTTCAAAATCTTTGGTAGTAAATGCTATATCAAAAGAGATGATTCCATTGGAAATTTTGATCCGAGATGTGATGAAGGAATATTTATTGGTTATTCAAATGAAAGAAAAACATATAGATGTTATAACAAAATATTGTAAAGAATTGTGGAGAGTGCTAATGTCAAGGTGGATGAATGGTACAAAGGTCAAATTAGAACCTATGAGAGAGAATCAAAAGTGTAAATAATCATAACTGAACCGGTAACACCTATACTAGAACAAAATTTTGAACTAATTACCTCGGTAGTATCAGAAAATTCAACAATTACTAAAGATCAAATAAAATAAATAGAAAGTGATAAGACTCCTAGGTATGTAAGGTTGAATCATTCAGAAGATCAAATCATTGGAGGCAAGAGAAAAGGAGTGATGACAAGGAGAAGGTTGGTTGCTGAAGAGGTATGCTTAATTTCTCAAATTGAATCAACATCAATAGTTGAGGCATGTAAGGATGAATGTTAGATGAAGGCTATGGAAGAGGAATTGGATTAGGTAGAAAAGAACAACACATGGACTTTAGTTCCCCAACCTAAAAATAAGAATGTTATTGGAACTAAATGTGTTTTTAATTTTTACGAATAAATTTAATGAAGATGGACAAGTTGTGAGGAAAAAGGATAGATTGGTTTGTAAAGGATATTCTAAAAGGAAGGAATTGATTATGGTGAAACTTTTGCTCTGGTAGGTAGGATTGAAGCTGTGAGATTATTTCTTGCTTATGCTTACCATAATAAATATAAGGTTTATTAGATGGATGTAAAGTCTGCATTTCTAAATGGAGATCTTGAAGAGGAAGTCTACATTGATCAGCCTGATGGATTTTCACTTTTAGATGACAATAACATAGTTTTTAGATTGAGGAAAGATGTATATGGATTGAAGAGAGCCCCTAGAGATTGCTATGCTAGATTGGACAAATATCTTTTGAAGCTTGGTTTCACTAAAGGTAATGTTGATAGTAACTTATATTATAAGTTCACCAATGATGACATATTGATTGTTGGGGCCTTTGTTGATAATATCATTTTTGGAGGTGAGGAAAAGCTATGTATGGAATTCTCTGATAATATAAAGAATGAATTCGAGATGTCTATGATTGGAGAAATGAGATTTTTCTTAGGTTTGCAGATTACTAAAACTGATAAAAGTATTTTGATCTTTCAAACTAAGTATGCTAGAGAGTTGTTGAAGAAATTTGGTATGGAAAATTCTAAACCGGTTGGTACTCCTATGGTTACAAGTGATAAATTGACAAAGAAAGATGTATCAGCTCTGACAAATCCTACAAGGTATAAATATATGATTGAAGGTTTGTTATATTAGACTCAGACTAGACCAAATATAATGAATGCAATTTGTATTGTATCAAGATATCAGAGTGATCCTAGAGAGAATCTTGAGAGTGTAGTGAAAAAGATTTTCAGATATTTACAAGGAACAACTGAATATGGTTTATGGTATCCTAAAAATGATGACTTTACACTATGTGCATATACAAATGTTGATTGGGCTGGAGATATAGATGACCACAAAAGCACATTAGGTGGAGCTTTTTTTCTTGGAAAGAAACTTGTTTCATGGATCAACAAGAAGCAGTCATGTACTTCTTTATCTATTGTTGAAGCCGAGTATGTTGTTGCTACTACTAGTTGTGCAAAAGTTCTATGGATGAAGCAAATATTGAAAGACATAAGGGTAGATTGTGATGAACCGGTATTTATTCACTGTGATAACTCTGCTGCTATTGACATATCAAAGAATATAACATTTAATTCTAAGACAAAACACATATTAATCAAGTATAATTTTTGAAGGAAAAGGTGGAAGCAAATGAAGTCAGATTGGTTTATGTGAACACTAAAGAGAAAATTGCAGATACCTTCACTAAACCTTTTCCCAAGGAATCATTTGAGTATTTTAGAGATAGTTTGGGGGTCTCTGCCTCTCCGGTTAAGACTTAAGTGATGTTGATTGGCATCAGTCTGATATGCATTATCAAAACTATCATTCATTTTGGATTGATGAGATAGTGCTACTACTTAGGGGGAGTAGTCAGTTGTGTAGTTCAAAGGTTCTATAGTTTTTCTTTGATGTTTATGTTAGATTTCTGGCATTGATGTCAAAGGGGGATAGATATACATGTGAAAAATAGATCTTAACAAAGATATCCGTAACAGGGGAGCTTGGTCTATGTTTGCTTATTTGGTTCAAAAAATTCATTGATATATCATTTGTTGGATGTCTTCCAATGGGGGAGAATTGTTTGGCATTTCTTGGCACTTGGCTGTTTTCACATCTAGTGTTGCCATCAATGCCAAAGGGGGAGATTGTTGGCAATTTGGAGGAATTGATTGTGTTGCATTGATGTCAACACTAGCTTGTTTGGTTATCTACCAGGTTCCGGTAGAGTGGTTGGATTGTGATGTTGATCTGGAGAGACACTCTGGATTATTCAGATTGGTGGAATTGGTTTGGTTCGGTCATTCAAATGCATGTCACATTCAGTTGGTTTGGGATTTGGTGATCCAAAAGCTATCATATGTTCTAGTAATCCTTTTGGTTACCGATAGAGCTTTGTTGAAGATCTTTTGATGGATTCGATAAGTATTGTAGGTGTGGCTTCTAGAAGGTTTTCGGGATGCTGATGGTTATCATGTTCATGTTCCAGTTGATTAGTGGTGTTGCATTTAGCACCAAACCTAATGCTATTCTGTTAGGTTATGGACCAATTTATCTAACATTTTGGTGGATGCTCTCAATATGTTATGGGTTGGATTTAATGTTTGGTTAATGTTATTTTGATCTTAGGATGACTTGTGTTATAATTGGTTTGTGGGTTTATATAATGGATTTATTGTATTATCTTTTACGTGGCTGACCTAATTGTTTAGGTGTTGGGTTGGTATAAATATGATGTAAGATCTCTTTTGTAGATCGTGGTCCTGGGTTATGGGATTATCTATGTGCGAATAAAATTGTAATCATATGTAGAGGTTTTGGTTGATCATAGGTGATCGAATTGGGTTTGTGTAAGAGGTTTAAGACCTATGGTATTGAGCTTAACTAGAACTATACTCAGGCATCGGAGATGCTATTCTTGTAGTTCATTCTTATTTCTGAATTGTAGTCTGAAGATCTTTTGTAGTTAGTGAGGCTCATTTGTGATGAGCGGTGTGCTCTAGGCTATTGGCCTTCCTCCATGTGCAGGCCCCTTATTATAATCACATACTTACTACAAAAGTATCATCTGACTATGGGTAGGCTTCCCATCATAGTTTTTCCCTTTACTGGGTTTTCCACGTACAAATCTTGGTGTTGAGTTGTGGATGGATGGTATTTGGTTTATGATTTATGTTTGTGCTTAATTGATATATCTGTTATTTTGGTATTTGGTTTATGCATTCCGATAAAAGGTTTTGTGTGCTTAAGTTTCATAATCTATTAACAACTAATTCACCCCCCTCTCAGTTGTTCACTAGTTATCCTAACATGAATATGGGTAGGCTTCCCACCGTGGTTTTTCCCTTTACCAGGTTTTCCACATACAATTATTGGTGTTATGTGTTGTGGATGCATGGTATTTGGTTTATGATTTATGTTTGTGCTTAATTGATATATCTGTTATTCCAGTAAAAGGTTTTCTGTGCTTAAGTTTCATAATCTGTTAGCAACTGATTCACCCCCAGTTGTTTACCGGTTATACTAATAATTAGTATCAGAGATTGGTCCTCTTTGTAGATGCTTAATCACTTGAGGAAGATCATATGGTGAGTAATCATTCAACTTCAATTGCTTACCAGAAGGATAACCCTAGGCTTGAAGGAACAAATTATAGATTATGAAAGCTTCAGATGGAGACTCATCTAAAATGTATTAGAAAGGAAATTTGGGAGATCACTAAGAAAGGATATACTCCTTATGATCTAGCATCTAGCAATCCTCTGCTATAATGTTTTGAGTGTAGGATAGTTGGTGGATAAGGGGTTTCAATTACAGTTCAACAATGGAAAATGCAAAATCATCAACAAATCTGGATTGGAGATTGCAACTAGTACTCAGATTAGAGGTAACATCTTTAATTTGAACTCCAGTGAGAAGACATGTTTGATTGCACATATTGATGAGAGTTGGCTATGGTATAGGAGGTTGTGTCATGTGAATTTTGATTACATTGTAAAGATCTGTTCAACTAAGGAAGTTAGAGATATACCTAAGATTGTGAAGCCTCATAATCTGGTATGTAAGGAATGTCAAATGGCTAAGCAAGTCAGAACTTCTTTTAAGAGTGTACAAGACAAATCTAATGATATTCTTCATCTTATTCATACTGATTTGTGTGGTCTTGCTAGAATAAGAAGTTTTCAAGGTGATAGATATTTCACGCTAATCATTGATGATTATTCTAGAATGATGTGGGTTACTTTTTTAGGGGAGAAATCCAAAGCCTTTGAAAAGTTCAAGAACTTTAAAGCTATGCTTGAGATAGAGACAGGGTTGAAGATTAAATTCTTAAGATCTGATCAGAGTGGTGAATTCACATCCGGTGAATTTAACAATTATTGTGAGAAACATGGCATAAGGAGACAATTGTCTACACCTCAGACAACTCAGGAAAATGGTGTTATGGAAAGAAAGAATAGAACTATCCTGGATGCAGCTAGATCTATGATGATGGAAGCTAATTTGCCTCATATCTATTGGAGAGAAGTTGTGAACGCGATAGTATACACATTCAACAGAGTTCATATCAAAGGAGACACCGATAAGACACCTTATGAGTGATGGTTTGGTCATACACCTACTATTAAGTACTTTAGAATCTTTGGTAGTAAATGGTATCAAAAGAGATGATACCATTGGAAAGTTTGATCCTAGATGTGATGAAGGAATATTTCTTGGTTATTCAAATGAAAGCAAAGCATATAGATGTTATAACAAAATATTGCAAATAATTGTGGAGAGTGCTAATGTTAAGGTGGATGAGCAGTACAAAGGTCAAATCAATACTTATGAGAGAGAACAGGAAGTGAAATGATCATAACTGAACCGGTAACACTTGTACTGGAACAAAATGTTGAACTAATTACCCCGACAATATCAGAAAATTCAATAGTAATTGAAGATTAGAGAAGAGAAATAGAAAGTGAGAAGACTCTTAGGTATGTAAGGTTGAATCATTTAGAAGATTATATCATTGGAGATAAGAGAAAAGGAGTGATGAAAAGGAGAAGGTTGGTAGCTAAAGAGGTATGCTTAATTTCTAAAATTGAACCTTGCATCAATAGATGAAGCATGTAAGGATCAATGTTGGATGAAAGGTATGGAAGAGGAATTGGACTAGATAGAAAAGAACAACACATGGACTTTAGTTCCCTAGCCTAAAAATAAGAATGTTATTGGAACTAAATGGGTTTTTACTTTTTAGGAATAAATTTAATGAAGATGGATAAGTTGTGAGGAACAAGGCTAGATTAGTCTGTAAAGGATATTCTCAAAAGGAAAGAATTTATTATGATGAAACTTTTGCTTTGGTAGCTAGGATTGAAGCTGTGAGATTATTTCTTCCTTATGTTGCCCATAAGAACTACAAGGTTTATCATATGGATGTTAAGTGTGCATTTCTAAATGGAGATATATTGCTATTGGTACTCAGACAAAAGGTAATATATTTCATTTGAATTCCGGTGTGAAGACATGTTTGATTGCACACATTGATGAGAGTTGGCTTTGGCATAAAAGGCTATGTCATGTGAATTTTTATTGCATGGTAAGATCAGTTCAACTAAGGCAGATAGAGATATACCTAAGATTGTGAAGGCCTATAATCCGTTATATAAAGAATGTCAAATGGGAAAATAGGTCAGAGCCTCTTTTAAGAGTATAGAAGACAAATCTAATGATGTTCTTAATCTTATTCATACTAATTTGTGTGGCCTTGCTAGAACCAAATTTTTTCAAGGTGATAGATATTTTATGCTAATCATTAATGATTATTCTAGAATGATGTGGGTTATTTTTCTAAGGGAGAAATTTGAGGCTTTTGAAAAATTTAAAATCTTTAAATCTAAAGTTGAAACTGAGACAAGATTGAAGATTAAGTGTTTAAGGTCAGATCATGGTGGAGAATTCATATCCGATGAGTTTAATAACTTTTGTGAGAAGCATGGTATAAGGAGACAATTTTCTACTCCCCGAACACCTTAGCAAAATGGAGTTGTGGAAAGAAAGAACATAACTATCTTGGATGCTACTAGAACCATGATTATGGAAGCTAATCTACCTTATATCTACTAGAGAGAAGTAGTGAGTACAACAATCTATACATTCAACAGAGTTCATATCAAAGGAGAAACTAGTAAGACACCTTATGAATTATGGTTTGGCAATACACCTACAGTTAAGTATTTTAGAATTTTTTGCAGTAAATGTTATATCAGAAGAGATGATTTCATTGGAAAATTTGATCCTAGATGTGATGAAGGAATATTTATTGGTTATTCTAATGAAATAAAAGCATATAGATGTTATAACAAAATATTGCAGAGAATTGTGGAGAGTGCTAATATCAAGGTGGATGAGCTGAATAGAAGTCAAATCAAAATTTATGCGCAAGAACCGATAGTGGAAATGACCATAACTAAACTGGTAACACCTTCATCAGAACAAAATGTTGAACCAGTTACTCTGGTAGTATCATAAAATTCTACAGTAACTAAAGAACAGGGAAGAGAAATAGAGAATCATAAGACTCCTAGGTATGTAAGGTTGAATCATTCAAAAGATTAGATCATTGGGGATAAAAATAATGGAGTGATGACAAGAAGAAGATTGACAACTAATGATGTATGATTAATTTCTTAAGTTGAACCATTATCAGTAATTGAATCATGTAAAGATGAATGTTGGATGAAAGCTATGGAAGAAGAATTAGATCAGATATTAGAAAAGAATAACACATGGACTTTAGCTCCCCAACCTAAAAATAAGAATGTTATTGGAACTAAATGGGTTTTTATGAATAAATTAAATGAAGATGGACAAGTTGTGAGGAATAAAGCTAGATTGGTTTATAAAAGATATTCTCGGAAGGAAGGAATTGATTACGGTGAAACTTTTGCACTTGTAGCTAGGATTGAAGCTGTAAGATTATTTCTTGCCTATGTTGCACATAAAAACTACAAGGTTTATCAAATGGATGTTAAGTGTGCTTTTCTGAACGGGGATTTTGATGAGGAAGTTTATATTGAGAAACCTGATGGTTTTTCACTTTCAGATGATAAAAATATGGTTTGTAGGTTAAAGAAAGCCTTAAATGGAAGATGATTGGTATGCAAGATTGGACAAATATCTTTTGAAGCTTGATTTTACTAAAGGTAATACTGACAGTAATCTATGTTATAAAGTCATTGATGATGATATACTGATTATTGAGGTTTTTGTTGATGACATTATTTTTGGAGGTGAGGATAAGTTGTGCATGGAATTTTATAACAATATGGAGAATGAATTTGAGATGTCTATGATTGGGGAAATGAATTTTTTCTTAAGTTTGCAGATTATTTAGACTGATAAGGTATTTTCATCTGTCAAAATAAGTATGCTAGTGAGATGTTGAAGAAATTTGGTATGGAAAATTATAAATCGGTTATTACTCCTATGGTTACCAGTGATAAATTAACAAGGAAAGATGAATCTGCACCGGTAAATCCTTCAAGATACCAGTCTATGATTGGAGCTCAGCTATATTTGACAAAGACTAGACTAGACATAATGAATGATGTTTTCATTGCATCAAGATATCAAAGTGAGCCTAGAGAAAATCATGAGAGTGTGGTGAAAAGGATTTTTAGATGCTTACAAGGAAAATCTGAATACGGTTTGTGGTACCCTAAAGATGATGACTTTACTTTATGTGCATATACAAATGCAGATTGGGCAGGTGATGTTGATGACTAGAAAAGTACTTCTGGTGGAGCTTTCTTTCTTGGAAAGAAACTTATTTCATGGATCAACAATAAATAGTCATGTACTTCTTTATCTACTATTGAAGCTGAGTATGTTGTTTCTTCTACTAACTGTACACAAGTTCTATGGATGAAACAAATATTGAAGGACATAAAAGTGCATTGCAATGGACCTATAGTTATGCATTGTGATAACTCTGTTGCTATAGACATATCAAAGAATCCGATGTTTCACTCTAAGACAAAGCACATATCTATCAAGTATAACTTTTTGAAGGAAAAGGAGGAAAAAAATGAAGTTATATTGGTTTATGTGAGCACTAAAGAGTAGATTATAGATATCTTCACTAAACCTTTGCCTAAAGAATCATTTGAGTACCTCAGAGATAGATTAGGGGTTTCTGCCCCTCCGATAGAGAACTAATTGATGCTATTTGACATCAGTCTGGTATGCATTATCATAGATATTATTCATTCTGGATTGATGTAGTGATGCTACTACTCAGGGGGAGTAGTTAGTTTTGTGATTCAATGGTTTATGTTTTTGCTTTGATATTTATGTCAAATCTTTGGCATTGTTGTCAAAGGGGGAGATATATTCATGTGAAAAACTTAAGGAGATATATACATTAGGGGGAGAAATTTGCAGAACTTAACTGAGATATCATCTATAGGGAGAGTATGGATCAAAACTTTATTGCTATATTCTTGTGTGGGAGATTTGTTTGGCAGTTCTTGGCACTTGGATGTTTTTCACATCTAGTGTTGCCATCAATGCCAAAGGGGGAGATTGTTGGCCATTTGGAGGAATTGATTATGTGTTGCATTGATGTTTTGTCATTGATGTCAATACTAGCTATTTTGGTTAGTTATCAGTATCCTTTTGGTCCTAGTAGGTTGTTTGGTTTTTGGTTGGATTAGATCATGATGATCTGGTATGTAGTACCCCTACTCGTTTGAACTTATTAGACTCATATTTATTATTGTTTACTTTTAGTGGATACATTACCATGATGTGTTATTCAAATTTTTATGACATTATGCTTTATTTGGAGATGAGATGTATAATTTATTTGCAGTATTTCAGTACTTGTGATTTATGGCATTTTATGGATTATTACTATGTACTGACATCTTACTTTATCTATGCAATGTGTAATTATATGTTGTGTGTTTGCGAGTGTATTGGATGCAAGGGGACGATTTTCCTTCACTCATTTTGGTGAGATAGGGAACATCGTGATTCTCCTTCATTGGTGTGTATGCCGTGTTTTCTATATTGTATATATATGCATGCGTGGGTTGGTAATATAGGATATTGCAGGTACAAGTACCGGGTAGGTACGGGGTATCGTCTCTACCTGGCTTCACAGGTCTGAGTGTGCCTTATATTTTCCAATGGAAGTGGAGGAGATAGTAGTTGACCCTATTTTACTCAGTTACACTCGTATGAGTGTCGTCAGTTGGTCGTCTTGTCAGTTAGTTCGGTCTTCGTATTTTGTCATTTTATCTTTTATGGGAAATTACTTGAGATTTGTTTAATTTGAGTGTTTTAGTGGATTTAATTAATTAATTAATTAAGTTTATGAAATTATCTCATTATTGTATTGTTTATGCATTGAGATTATAAATTTAGTTAATAAAATAAATTATTAAATTAAGTTGCATGGTATTAGAAATATATTTTTATTTTAAAAAATAAATTAGATTAATTGTATTTATTATTTTCTAAAGTTATAATTAAATAAATGAATAAAACGATTAATTAGAATTAAAATATTGTTTTAATTCTTTATTTAGAAAATTAATTAATGTGCATGAGAAAAGAAAAGAAAGAGTAATGTTTTTTTTATTATTGCATGTGATAAATTTAGAAAATAAAATAAAAATTACTATTATTCTAAATTTAGGTTTTTCTGTGAAAAAGCTATTGAACTTAGAATTTTAGTTTAAATGGGGGTTAGGTCTTTATTTTAGTTACACAGGAACAGGTCAAGAAATTAGGTGAAGAAATTTATTGGAAGTTATTGAAGGGATTAGGGCTCTTCTACAGATTTCTTCCAAGAAAGCTATACCAGGTTGGATGAATTCTTAGTTGTGGGTTTTTAGTAAATATTTCTATTTTTCTCTAATTGATGTGTGTGTGTAAAGTTATTTTTAAATACAAACCCTCTTCTGGTGAATTCGAGTTTTGTTTTTAAAGTCCATGCCTGATGTGTATTTCTAATTTACGGGAAGTATGTAATTTTGAGAAAATTAAGAGAAATTATTATAGAAAATTTGTCAAGATTTTAGGATGCATGGAAATTGGAAGATTTGTGAGAAAGGGTATTTACCTGAGAAATGGTTTTAATTACCTTAAGAAAATAAATTTAATTACACATTAAATTTATTTGGGTTAATTAAATTTAAAAATATTATTTTTTATTATTTTACTTAAATTTTATGATAATGGAATTATTGGAAAAATATTGTTTTTTATTATTACTATTAAAATTTTATTAAAAAAATATATATATAAAAAAAAATAATTAAAAAAAAAAATTTAATTTATTAAATTATGTGGGGAGGCTATGCCTCTACCCACGCAACTCTACCTTCGGTAGTGGCTACTGCCATAGGGTAGCGGCTGCTGCCTTAGGACAACAGCACTACCCAAAGGTAGCGGCTGCTGCCATAGGACAGCAGCGCTACCTAAGGGTAGCGTTAGCTGCCTATGGTAGCACCGCTACCTTGGTAGCCATCACTTAGTTTTTTTTCTTTTTTTTAAATTTAATTTTAATTTTTTTAATTTTATTTATTATTTTATTTGTTATTTAGTTTTGTTTTTTAAATAGAAAAATAATAATAATAATAAAATAATTATAATGTGTTAATATATATGTATATTTAATTAGTTATATATATATATATATATAGTTATTTTATTTTAATTGTCAATTTAAGAATAAAGAATTTAGAATTTAGTAATTTTAAATTCGATATACATATTGGAAATACATTAGGAGATTAATACATATGTAAATTTATTTCACTTTATTGGACAAATGTCAAGTTTATGTATTAAATAGTGGTAAATTCTTGTTATCTAGAAATTCGTAAATTGCATGTTATTTGTGCTTTTGGCTATTTTTAAGGAAAGATTGCCTATAATAGGATCTTGCGTATATTATGTTTTCAATCAAGCTTAAATTCCATTGGTATTTTGGTTAAATTGTCATTGTGTCCTATGTTATTATTTCTCCTAGATCAGGTGTTGTTGTATAACCTATTTGATATGAGCCATTGTGTGTTTTTGTCCAAATGGTCAATCTTGGGTTGGTATCTGTGTATCCTTTACCTGTGCTTGTCAGGATTGTTTATGGTTGTCTATTTTGCCATAGAGTTCTTGTAGAGAGACATTCCATGTTAGTGTCCTAGGAGAGAGAGTGGCTTTTGAGCGGGGGTCATGCCCGAAGTGGATGACAGGATAACCCATCGAGAGTTAGTTAAAAAGTGATAACCTAATAATTGATTAGGGGGTGGGTAGATTAAATATTAATTAAGATAAATGTACCTCGTGCATAGGTGAGTGCTAGTACAGGGCTCATAATGTTACGAGAAGGCCTGGAATGGAAAAATTACCACCTTGTCTTCATGAAAGGATTGGTAGGGTCCGCATGAAACTTAGTTGGAACTGGAGGCTCGGGAGAGGTTACTAGGAGAAACCCAAGGATGGGGGCCGGGACCTATGGAGGCTGTACCATGGTAACCATCAAGCTATGAGATGACACTCTCTCCTTAGAGGCACTAGTGTTTTGTGAGTTGAGTCACATGGATGTTTGCAGAGTCTTGTAGTCATTTTGTACTTGTCTTACTTTGCTTGCTTGAGGGTTTTCTACTATCTCCTAGCATGGTGGGGTGGTTCCATTTCGGGATCACATGGTCAGGTGGTAGTGCCACTTCCCATCGGATGTTCTGGATTGTATCTTCAGGCGAGGAAAGGCTTCGCTAGTGTTTCTTAGTTCGTGGTTTATGTACCAACTCTTGTTCGAGATCATTGTTCAGTTGAGACCTTGTGGTCATTGTATCAGACTCTTATGTAACCTTGATATTGTATCTTTGTAATCAATGGTATTATTGGAAGCCATGTATTTATGGATATTGTATTATTATTATGTCAGTGAAATGAATGTTATTGTTTTGATCTTATGTTTAAATGGTTTATGGAAATTAGATACATTGGAATACTTTTATTTCTTTATTATGAAATTTGGATGTATGTGTAGTTTTAAACTTAAGTTTTCAATTTATCTAATTAAATGGATTAACTATGGTGTTAATATAATCTATGAAATTAATCTTCGTTGGTTACCCTTAGGAAAACATATGATAGACTTCCGTTGAGTTATTCAACATGCAATGGTTTTAGTTAGTGCACTTAGTCTTTAACAAAAAAAGATTATTTCACCCTTTAGTTGCCTAGTTGTGTTGTTTTCCTTTAGGGTTCCTAGCGGGGCATTACACAGTATGCTAATGGTGATCGTGTTCAAGACTTGGCTGGTTAGGATCATTGCTTTAGTATGTGTGGAACTAAATTGCATCCAGTTATATCTAGGTTATATACAAGCTTAATGTAACATTTTGTTGGACTTCTCAATGTGTTTTCAGGATGTCTTATGGGTTGGATATTATTTGTTTGGTCTCAGGCCGACATATTTTGTAATTATGTAATATGTTATATTGTCTGGTGGCTGACCTTATTGTTTATGGTCGAGAGTTTGTATATCTATGATGTAAGATCTCATTGTAGATCATGTATGGAATGAAGGGATAATCATGGATATAGTATAGGAGCAAATAATGTAATTATCATTCATGCAAAGGATTTGGTCGATCATTGGTGACCGAGTTGGGTTTATGTAAGAGGATTAAGTCCTTGGGTATTGAGCCTAACCAAAACTTTATTCAAGCATAGGAGATGCTATCATTGCAGTTCATTCTTCCTTTTGGATTGTAGTCTAGATTTTTATGTAGTCAGTGGGACTCCTTTTTGTAATGAATAGTGTTCTCTAGGTTGTTGTTCTTCTTGCAAGTGCAGGCCCCTCAATTTGTAATCACATACTTACTGTAGAAGTATTATCTGATTATGGGTAGGCTTTCCAACATGGTTTTTCCCTTTACCAGGTTTTCCACGTACAAATCTTAGTGTCATGTGGATGGTATTTATTCTCTAATTGTTGCTTGTGCTTAATTGGTATATATGTTATTTCAGTAATTGGTTTATACATTCTGGTATTGTTCTTATGTGTTCTGGTATTAAAGTTTTAATTGCTTAAGGTTTCGGTAATCTGGTGACAATTGATTCACCCCCCCTCTCAATTTTCTTCCAGTTATTTGAATTGTCTAACAAATCAGTGAGGAGGGACCTCAAGGAGATCAGTCAAAACCGGTCAGTAAGAGTAAACACAATAGAAACACACATATATGATGGAGGCAATGCAAAACATATAGTTTTACTGCATGAAATTTGATTACATCAAACCGATAACAACCGAGTTACAGCATACCAGCACACATGCCTGGTAGAATAGGTCACATCGAGACCTTGAATTAAAAGATCTATCTTCTAGGCACAATTATCTGATTAATTCTACTGATCTTCAATTCATTTTGATCGATTACATTCTAAAGAATGATTATATATATATATATATATATATATATATATATATCGACCCAAAAGATCCGGTCGGTCCAAATAGGATCAAAACCCAAAGAACAAGACCTAACATGCAAAATGAACAAGGCCGGCCTCTGCAAGAGAGTCCTCCAAAAAATCTAGAGGATGAAATGAAGAAGGTCAGCCACACGCCAAGAAACATCAAGATCAACGTCCAAGGCTTCACAAGCTTCGGAATGGGTTTCGGTAGATCACCAGAATAACTAGTAATAAGAATCTGTCATGGAAACTAGTAGTGATATCTTGCCAGAAAGTGATCCAAATGAGATGCGGTTTGAAAGCAAGAAAGATGATCAATTCTTCAAGTAGAATCCAACTCCATAGGATCCGGTGAGCCAGAACTGAGACACACAGAAAGGAAAACTAAAACTACAAACAAAAAACAAAAATAGAAAAGAAAATGTTTTTGGTTGATGCAAGATTGTTGTGAATTGGGGATGCTCCTACATAACATATAGAGAAACTGGTAGATAACATTGAAGTTGTACATGATAAGAAGGATACACTGGAATAGAACATTCTAGATGTAGAGGTTATTGATGTGGATACAGATTATAAATAGGTTGAGGATATTGAACCTCCGACAACAAATGTACATATAGAAGAGGCTAAGGTTGAGCAAGTTATTGCACCAAGTGGTGAAGCCACTAGTGCTAGTTAGCAGGTTAAAGAGTCTAGTCATTCATTATGGGCACTTGGCTCATCTGATCAGGTTTATTTTGGATAGAGGAATATTGAGAAGCTGAGCAGTTTTGAATTGATGTTTGTTGTAGCTTAGAAGTTAAGGAAGAAAGGATCAGAATACAAGCAAGTCATTGAGCAGGCCATTTCGGTTCTGCAACAGCTAGTTCTAGGAAACACTAGTACGGTAGCTAGCCCCTCTAGTAAGATTAAGAGTTTTATTGAACACATTGCAAAACAATTTCAAACTCTTCAATAGATATCAAACCAATGGTTAATAGAGAGGTACAATGCAGCTAGGAAGGTCACCTATGACAATATGATCATATCAGAGAAGGTCAAGATGATAGAGCAACTAACAAATATTGATGAGGCTCTTAATCAATGTCATTGTATATATAGGTCTTGTACTAACACTGGTAAACTTACAGCTGACCTGGAGGTAAAAATAAAAGAGGCAAAGGCCCGATTGGAACATATGGCTAACAATTTTGATGGTACTCAGTCATTGACCAATGCTATTGATGGTCAAATTTTGGTTACAAAATCAAAGATATTAGCCTTGGAGAAATATATGGATAGATTAATCCAGCAAGCAAGGGAATTGAGAGGATTAGTTAGTCCCTAATTGAACACTTTGTTACTTCATAAGCGGGAAAGTATAGAATTGATGAATAAACCCACACCGACAGATCTAATTGAAGAAAAAATACATGCATATATTCTTAATGGGTTTGTATCTATTTTGGGAACATTGAAAACTGGTTGGGATACTTACTAGGATTTTTGAAGGGTTCTCACCTGGATATATTCAAGTACATCTAGATCTGGTAAACACATTTTGATATTATTCTTTCATTTATTTGACTTGGCCTTTGTCATTGATGTCAAAGGAGAAGAGGTTGATGTGAAAAATGTTAAGGGACATAAGAAGTAATGTATAGTTTAGGGGTAGCAGGGTCAATTTTGATCATTAGTTTTGGGATGAATTGGGATAATACTTCAACGATCCATTTTTCACATGAGTGTTGCCATCAATGCCAAAGGGGGAGATTGTTGGCAATTGACAATCATCTAGTTTAATTGTGTTGTCATTGATGGAAACACACATCTTTTTGGGTTTTGACACTTAATTGCTACTCACCGGTATTCATGATTCGACAAATGACATTCAGGGAAACCGACAAACTAGGAATCGATATATGAGAGTGACATAAGAGATTGATTTGACAACTTTACATGACAACGATTAGTGGCATCGGTCATGAAGTTTAATTTATTTATTTTTATCTAGGCCGACATGTAAATAACTTGTAAAATCATTATAAGATGACATAAGACATTTATGTTTGTGATTGGGAAGGGTATTTAGTCAGTCCGATTAGGTTATTTTGGATATAGATTGGAGATATGGAATGTATAGTGATGTGATATTGTGCAAGCGATGTTGATCGACTAAATGTGAATATAATATTCTATAGTTGATCTTGGCTATTAGTTTAGAGGTTTGGGATGCAAAGTAAGTTATCGGTAAAGGACACAGTGAAAACCGATACAGATAGTGCTTGAACCAGAACTCATCCAACATAGTAGATGCATTCTTTGAGTTCAAAATTTTGTTTGTAACTCCATATTTGGTGTTTATAGTCAGTGAGGCTCCTTTTGTGATGAGAAGTGTACTCTAGGCTATTAGCCTTCTTGCATGTGCAGGCCCCTATTGTAATATTTATTCATTTGGCTAGTGGATAGATATTGTGGGTCACTAATCCCACCATGGTTTTTCCTATTTGAGGTTTTCCACGTATAAATCTCTATGTTATGGTGTATGTTCTTGTGCTCGCTTTATTTCTACTTACTGTTATATTCTTTTATGGTTACCAATTACTGAAGTACTTTGTTAATATGGTTAAAATCGATCTCACCAGTAGAACACTGATTCACCCCCCTCTCAGTGTTCTTGGATTCCAACAATTTGATGACGAATGAGGTGACCAAAATGTCTCATTTTCTTGACTTTGAAAGAAAAGAGGGTGAATTATAAAAAATTCGTAGGGGTTGTCCTATTTTCACACAAAACAAAAATAAGGGCTACAACTAGCTCTGACTAGGGAACATCTTCTTAATCAATCGCAAAAATGATTTCGAAGGTGTAGAACCTCAGATCTCAAGTGCCTTCCTCTAATTAATTGTGCCACAGAGTCAAGTGACTAAAAATAAAACAAAAAGAAATGAAAAGACAAAAGATAAAATAAAAGACCAAAAAGAGACATTGTAGAATTATTTACAAAGGTTTTTGGAACTTTACTAAGTGAACAACTTGTGAGATGATGCTCGTTATGAGGTAAAGCAAATGGGGGTACCATCTTGATATGCCAAAATATAACTGGATTGTCCACACACCTAAATGACTATAAAAGGACCAATCCACAAGGAATCAAACTTTCCATGTATTCCTTTTGGCTCATGTCTCTTATCCCAAAGAAGGATGAGATCAGCAACTTTGAAATCTCTTGATCTAGATTTCTTGTCAAAGATAGTCTTTGCTCGGTTTTGATGTTTTGCAAGACGGTCTATAAATCATGCTCGCTGCTCCTCCAACTAATGGAGAAACATGATTCTCTTATCTAAATAATCTATGTAAGTCTCATCTTCAACTTCTTTTTCCAACTTTAGAGTAGGTAATTATAAAGTAATGGGAATTTCAGCATTGACACCATATAACAACTTAAAAGGAGACATACCAATGGCTCTCTTTGGAGTAATGTGATCAGCCCACAAAGCATCAAACAAAGCCCTATGCAATAGTCACTGATTATCATCAACAAGCTTCCTAATGATATTTACCAAGTTCTTGTTACTGGATTCCACCTGACCATTACCTTGAGGGTGTTGACAATTGACACTCATCTGGTTTAGTTGTGTTGTCATTGATGGAAACACACATCATTTTGGGTTAGACACTTAACCGGTACTCACTAATACTCATGATTTGGCAACCAGCATTCAAGTCATATGGCAAACAAGGGAAACTGACAAACTAGGAATTGGTCTATGAGGCCGACATAGGAGATTGATCTAGGAGGTCTACACAGCAACAATCAGTGGTATCGGTCACAAAGTATAATGTATTTATTTTTATCTAGGTCGACATGTAATTATATTGTAATATCAATATAAGTCGACATAAGGAATTCATTTTTATGTTTGGGAAGGGTATTTAAGTCAGTCCGGTTATGTTATTTTGGATATACATACAGAGAGAAGGAATATATAGTGGTGTGATATTGTGCGAGCAATGTTGATCGACTAAATGCAAATATAATATTTTGTAGTTGGTCTTCGTTATTGGTGTAGAGGTTTGGGATGTGAAGTAAGTTACCGGTAAAGGAGGACATAGTGAAAACTGGTACAAATAGTGCTTGAACCGGAACTCATCCAGCATAGCAGATGCATTCTCTAAGTTCAGAATTTATTTTGTAAACCAATATTTGGTGTTTGTAGTCAGTGAGGCTCCTTTTGTGATGAGCAGTGTGCTCTAGGTTGTTGGCCTTCCTGCATGTGCATGCCCCTATTGTAATATTTATTGATTAGGCTAGTGGATAGATATTGTGGGTCACCAACCCCACCGTGGTTTTTCCTCTTTGAGGTTTTCCATGTATGAATCTCTATGTTATGGTGTATGTTCTTGTGGTGGTATCATTTCTACTTACTGTTATATTCTTTTATGGTTATCAGTTACTAAATTACTTTGTTAATAAGGTTAAAATTGATTTCATCGGTAGAACACTGATTCACCCCCCCCCCTCTCAGTGTTCTTGTATTCCAAGAATTGGCATCAGAGTTTGGTACCTTGGACTAAGTCTAACAAATTAAGGAAGATCCTGAATCCGAAATCCATGGAGATGAGTATGGAGAAACAACTTAAAGTAGCACTTGAAGATTATGATGTTGAAAGGATGAAGAAATTGAAGTTGCATGATGAGTTGAACTCTGCAAAGGAATTCATTCTTATCCTACAGGAGAGGTTGTCATCTGCTCAAGCTAGAAGGAAGGAACTTTTACAAAATCAGGCTGATGAAGAAAAGAATGCCCTTAAAGAACAATGTCAGAAGTTGAGTCAGGAGAATACTATCATGAAGAATAAAATGCAAGCCCTAACCACAAGGATGTCCAAGGATATTGAAGACCGAAAGAAGAATGCAGAAAATCTTGGCAAATCTCTGAAAGATAGATCTGAGGAATACATTAGGCTGTCACATGAGAATGATATGTTGAGAACCGAGCTAGTGCAAACCTAGAATAATGAGAAAGAGTTGGAAAGATTGATAACAATCCTAAGGGGAGATTTGAATACTGCAAATAAATATAAAGACAAGTTTAAGGATAGTTCTACAAAGCTTGATGAGCTATTGAAGGATCAAAGATGCAAGGGAGACACTAGAGGTCTTGGATTTGAGCATGGAGAAAGATTTGGTACTACAAATGAAGTTGAAGCAAACGATCAGAAGGAGAACCCACCTATTAACCAAAACCATAAATCACCGGTAAGGCAACCCAATGCAAATAAATTCAATGGTAGATGTTTTGTTTGCAATAAATTTGGTCATATAGAAAGACATTGCAGAAGTAGAGAAAATCAGTACAATAATGCAATTCCCGGTCAGTGTTCAAATTGTAAGAAATATGGTCATAGGATAGAAGATTGTAGAATGAATGTGAAACATCATGCATGTGGAAAGTTTGGACATATGGCTAATCAATGCAGGTCAAGGAATGATCAAGGATACAATAAAGAAATTCAAAATAATAATGTCACTTGCTATGCATGCATCAAAACAGAACTTATTGCTAAATTCTATAGAAGCAAGAAAAATCTGGTAGGAAATGATGAGAAAGGAAAATAGAAGGTTGATGATATCTGAAAGGAGCATGAGAAGAAATGTGTTAGGAAATCTGAAGATCAACTGGCAAAGACAAACAACCAAGTTACTCAATCGATAGAGCAGAATGTTCCTGCACCAACAAGAAACTCATCTGGTAACTAAGGCATTAGCCTTAGGGGGAGGAAAATTAATGATAGATCTTGCATTACCCCTAGTAACAGTCTGAAAGCTTGTTTTAGATCTGGAAGAAGTCAGTCTGATTGTTTTCTGACACTGAGCTTATAGATTTTAAATTCAGTATGATAAGCTGACACACATTTATGTCAATATGAAATTAGGGTATTCACAAAATAAGAGGGAAATGCTGATTCATTTCTGATCACACAGTATTCAAAGTGAAGTAGAGAGATTTTAAGGTGATTCAAGGTGTAGACGTCTAAAAATGGTCAATTCTTGTGGAGTCATACTTTAACATTTGTGCATTGCCTTATTTTAGGGTTCTTGCGTTGCATTAACATTTCTTCTATGTTGCGCACTTGGTCTTTATCATTTACGAGCATCAAGTCCTTCTTCTACATTCCTCATTTTTATCACTTTCGAATTAGGTCTTATCGATAGCAATCTTCAGTCATGATTTTGGTTGATCTTATCCTGTTGCATCATGGTGCGTACTCATTTATCATCATTTTGGACATCGTCAATCCTAATCGATGATAGAATTAGGGTTTTGTCCTCTTGTCAATCTTTCAATTATCTTTAGCTTTTTAGTAATCATTTGCGATTATCAACTTGTCAATCTTGTCATTTTGTGATCGATTCGTTGTCAATCCTTGTCCTTTTCAATCATGTCAATTTGGATCGATTAGTCATTGTTCCTCGTCAATTAGCGCCTATCAATTTGATCTCCTTGTCAATCTTGGTCAATTTGTCATTGATTTTTGTCAACCAATCTCAATCATTTATCAACATTGGTCCTTTGTCAATCAGAATCATGATCGAACCTACATTAATTTCTTGTTGTCTTGACCTAATTCCTTGTCCTCTTATTTCTAGGGTTTTATGATTTGTTCATTTAATCCTTTTCTTCTTCTTTGTGGGTTAAATAAATCTATTTATTTAGTCCTAGGTCTCTTTCATGAATTAATTAATGGATGAAAACCTATTAATTAATTCACCTAATTTCTATTTCATATTTTTCCTCAATTTTCTAATTTGCTAATTTCTCCTAATTCCTAATTTCTATTTCTCCTATTTTCTTTAATTTTTCTAATATTTCCCCTAATTTCATTCCCTTATTTTCTCCTATGTTTATGCTTCCATTTGTTGCAATCATGGAGGCTATTTTCTCTCTTCCCTTTTGTCATGGGAATGGCATTTCAATCTTGTCATAATTTGTCATAAATCTTGCATAGCAACTTGTCATAATTTGTCATACACCTTGCATAGAAATTGTCATACATTTGTCATAATTTTGCCATTCTTGATTTGAATTTCCTTTCAAATCTCTTCATGCTAATCTTGTCCTCTCTCCAATTTGTCTATAAATTGGATGATTTTCTTCAATGAAAGGGGAGATCAATCACATTTTCGAGTAACCTTACGCTACGAATTTCATCTCTCAACAACTTGCTTTCCAATTGCATTTTGCACTTGTAGGTGAGATCCACATCAAATTTGAAGGTGAAAGAAGAACAATGGAGCCACATGAAGGAGATATTTGTGTCGGTTTGCTTCGATTTCATTTTATTTGAATATCTTGTCTTTATGTCTTCATTGATTGGATTAGGATTGCTTTCATAGTAGCTTTAGGTTTTGTGGTTGTCCTAATTGCTATTGTTTTGATGATTTTCAATTTCCTAATCTACACAAGGAAATGAAGAGAATTTTCAAGTGAATTTCAGTGTATTTAGAGAAGATTTTCAAGATCTTTCATCGATGAAGGTAGTGAGGTATTTTATTAGTTTTTGAGTTATCTTTTGTTTACAATGACCTTTGGATCAGCTCCCACTTTGGTAGGTTTGAACACCCCTATTGTTTTTGTTGACATCAAGGATTGTCCATGCTCGATTTTCAAGCAATGCTCTCATATTGCAAAGGTCGATGATTTAGTCAGTGCATTTTCTAGGGTTCTAGATGAAGTTTAGTATATTGAAGATGTTCATGCATATATCCACTGCACTCTAGAGGATTTAGGTTCTGCTAAAATCAAAACAATGTACAAGACAAATCTGCTGGATAGGAAGGGATCGATGAAACCTAAATTCCAAATTATGAAGGATTAGGGTTTCAAAGACATTTTAGAGATGTCAAAATTTAAAGATGAAATGATCCGTTATGTGCTAAGTCATATCCACAGGGAATTCATGTGGCTAGACCGACCTTAGAAAATCACCAAGGAGGCTATTCATGCAATTACCGGTTTGCCCCAAACTAGTCCGACTCCCGAAAAGAAGAAAATATCTAACAATGAGGTGGATAAGTTAATTGGTACAACTTTTTACAACAGGTCAACGAGGATAAGAACTATCAGAGACAAAGTTGTTTAATTTGCAAGCATGATCAAGGGTTACAAGGTAACTCAATCAAACCGATTGAACTCTATTTCCAGTTCATGCATTTACTATGCTCATCAAATGGTCAAAGAAAATGATAGGTATGATCTCTGTCAATGGATGTGTGAAGAACTTATTTCAAACCTAGGGAAGATTAAGGGTAAGAAGAAATGTGTTTTCTAGTATGGCAACCTTGTTGTTTGCTTGATGCTTTTCTTTCTGAATGAGCTACCAAGATCTGATAAAACACAATGGGCATTTGATATGCTGGTAGAGAAACAAATAAAAATGATATAAGAGGCTTGGGATAGGACAAGGAGAGAGACTTCATTTTATGGGGTTATTTCAAATCTTTTCAGAAGACAATGAAGAAGAGAGAGATTGCCTAAGCATATTATTGATAATTACTCTACAAAAATCTGCTTTATAGTGAAGAAGAATGAAACATCGATCGAGGCAGTGCAACTACAAAAGATCTGGATCACTGAGATGGGTTATGACATTTATACTGAGATCTTGGACTTATATGCCAAGACTCTTATTGATGCCCCGGTTGATGAAGTTGAGAAAACCTTTGGGACAACAAAGAAAAAGGAATCCAAAGTATAGATAGGTTTTAGCAAGAAGAAGAGGGAAGGAAAAATCAAGAAGGTTGGTGACGCTATGGAGAAGATGTCCTCTGAAATCAAATAGATCATTGGAATAGTAGAAGGGTCATCTCTAATAGCAGTTCAGATTCCACCGATAGCAACCATCGGCAAGGGTGTATTGAAGAGGAAGAAACCAAAACTTATATTGCCCTTGTTGAATCTGGTTCTAATACTGATGTTGTGCTCTCAAAGATTCCCAATACTTACATCAAGATACAGAGAAAGAAGGCTGAGGAAGGAAAGCAATAGAGAGTGAAGGTCACTCCTCGGACAGCCCCAAAGAAAATTTTGAAGGAGAGGAAACCCACAAAGAAGAGGAATCTGGTTAAAGAGTCTAGTTCTACTCTTGACAAGAAAAAATTAGATATAGATATGGGTCTTGAATCCAGTAAGAGTATTGAATTCATTCCTCCTCTCTCAATTGCAGAATTAATAGATCAAATAAATTAAATATGGAATTTTGAGTAATATCCAGCATTACTATGTATATATGGATGATAAGGAACAAATGGAGATTGAGGAAGCAGTTTTGTTATACTTAGATATATATAAGAAGGCATTACTTGAGATTGAAAATCAAATACCAGGAGATTTGTACAATAAGCTAGATGCTAGGAGATTGTCTACAATTGAAGCGGATAAAAATATAAAGATGCAAGAGTTATTGACTATTTGTGGTGAAACAATTGATGAGTTGTAGTAGTGTCTGGAATATGCAAATAAAAAAAAATTCCAAGGCAGACACTAGCATGTGAGTCTAATGGTAGGTAGAGTAAATGAAATAGTCAAGGAGACCCACAAGGCATGGGTAAAATTCCTTATAGATAAACCTAATTTCTTTACTCCATCAGTATTCCCTCCTAAGTCTAGTATTCAAGATATCTCAGTTGATGATAAGGGGAAAGGTATATTAGGTTTGGATTCACTAGTTTTGGAACAAAAACCAACAGAGGATATTCCTCTAGCAATATCACCTGTACATAATATAGAGAAATTGGTAGTTAACACTGAAGTTGTGCATGATAAGGAGGATACACCGAAATAGAACATTGTAGATGTAGAGGTTATTAATATAGATATAGAAAATAAACAGGATGGGGATATTGAACCTCTGGCAACAAATGTACATACAAAAGAGGTTAAGGTTGAGAAAGTTACTATACCAAGTGGTGAAACCACTGATGCCAGTCAGTAGGTTGGAGAGTTTAGTAATTCATTGTTGGCACTTGGCTCATCCAGTCAAGTTGATTTTGGACTGAGGAATATTGAGCTGCTGGACAGTTTTGAATTGATGTTTGTTGCAACTCAAAAGTTAAGGAAGGAAGGATTGAAAGAAAAGCAAGTCATTGAGCAGACCATTCTGGTTCTGCACTAGCTAGTTCCAGGATACACTAGTCTGGTATCTAGCCCCTCTGGAGTTTGACTGAACACATTGCAAAACAATTTCAAACTCTTTAACATATATCAAACCGACAGTTAATAGAGAGATATAATGCAACTAGGAAGTTCACCTATGATAATATGATTATATGAGACAAGGTGAAGATGACAAAGCAACTAACAAAGATTGATGAGGCTCTTAATCAGTGCATTTGTATATAGGTCTTGTACTAACACCGGCAAACTTACAGCTGACCTAGAGGTAAAAATAAAAATGGCAAAGGCCCGGTTGGAAAATCTCGCTAACAATTTTGATGGTACTCAGTCATTGACCGACGCTATTGATGGTCAGATTTTGGTTATAGAATCTGAGATATCACCCTTGGAGAAAGATATGGATAGGTTAATCCGGTGAGCTAGGGAATTCTGAGGATTGGTAAGTCCCCAGTTTAACACTTTGTTACTTCATAAGAGGGAAAGTTTATAATTGATTAAAAAACCCACACCGGTAGACCTAACTAAGAATAAATTCATGCATACATTCTTAATGGGTTTGTATCTATTTTCGGAACATTGAAAACAGGTTGGGATACTTAGGATTTTTGAAGGGTTCTTTCTTGTATATATTCAAGTACATCTAGATCCAGTAAACATATTCTTTTGCCTCGCCTTTGTCATTGATGTCGAAGGGGGAGTGGTTGTTGTGAAAAATGTTAAGGGACATAAGAAGTAATGTATAGCTCAAGGGGAGCAAGGACAATTTTGGGAGGAACTGGGACAACACTTCAGTGACACATTTTTTTTTCACATGAGTGTTGCCATCAATGCTAAAGGGGGAGATTGTTGGCAATTGACACTCATCTAGTTTAGTTGTGTTGTCATTGATGGAACCACACATCATTTTGGGTTAGACATTTAACTAGTACTCACTAGTACTCATGATTCGACAACCAGCATTCAAGTCATCTGACAGACAAGGGAAACTGACAAACTAGGAACTAGTATATGAGGCCAACATAGGAGATTGATCCGACAGGTCTACATGACAACAATCAGCAACATCAGTCATAAAGTTAATGTATTTATTTTTTCTAGGCCGACATGTAAATAAATTGTAACATCATTGTAAGCCAACATAAGGCTTTCATGTTTATGTTTGGGAAGGGTATTTATGTTAGTCTGGTTAGGTTATTTTGGATATACATATAAAGAGAAGGAATATATAGTGGTATGATATTGTGCGAGAAATGTTGATCTACTAAATGCAAATATAATATTCTGTAGTAGGTCATGGTTATTGGTTTAGAGGTTTGGGATGCGAAGTAAGTTACCGGTAAACAAGGACACGGTGAAAACTGATACAGACAGTGCTTGAACTGGAACTCATCTAGCATAGCAGATGCATTCTTTGAGTTCAAAATTTTCTTTGTAAACCAGTATTTGGTGTTTGTAGTCAGTGAGGCTCCTTTTGTGATGAGCAGTGCACTCTAGGTTGTTTCCCTTCGTACATCTGTAGGCCCCTATTATAATGTTGATTCATTTAGCTTGTGGATAGATATTGTGGGTCACCAATCCCACCATGGTTTTTCCTCTTTGAGGTTTTCCACGTATAAATCTCTGTGTTATGGTGTATGTTCTTGTGGTGGCATAATTTCTATTTATTGTTATATTCTTTCATGGTTATCGGTACTGAATTACTTTGTTAATAAGGTTAAAATTGATTTCACTGGTAGAACACTTATTCACCCCCCCCGCCCCCTCTTAGTGTTCTTGGATTCCAACAGAGGGTAATAGTTGGATGAATGTGGAAGAGTGATCCCATACTCAAAACAAAATTGAGTAACTTCATATGAGGAAAATGCAGCTATATTGTTTGCCATAATATTATTAGGAACGCCAAATCTACTGATTATATTTTGTTTCAAGAACCAACATACCACTTCTAAAGTAGCATGTCTTATTGGAATAGCTTCAACCCACTTGGTAAAATAATTCATATCTATGAGAACATAAGTATGTCTTTCACTAGAGGATAGATTAATTACACCAATGAAATAGATACCCCATTATTTAAAAGGCTCATCAATTACAATAGTCTTGAGAGGAAGAGCTACAATCTTTTGCTTCCCAATAAACTGTTGGCAAAGATCACATTTGAGTACCCACTTGTACGCATCCTTGAAAAGTATAGGCCAATAGTATTTGGATCTCAATATTTTATGAGATTTCATAGGTGCAGAGAAATGCCCACCATAAGCTAGATTACGAAAACATTCTAAAAACTTTACCTATTGTGATTTATCAACACACCTTAGAAAAATACATCAATATATTTTTTAAACAAACAATTGTCCCAAATGAAAATGTTGGCAGCTTTGAGTTTAACATTTCTTTTTTCCTTGTAACTCAAAAATGAAGGACATTCACCGTAAGTGAGATAATGAGCGATATTATAATACTACTCTTATGTAGTGTTAACAAACAACATAGTTGCCAAAGATTCTAAAATTTCATCTGATTCCTTACTTGTATGGGATGAATCATTCTCATCCATAACCTGACATAAACCTTTCCCACAAACAAGGTTTGTAGATTTGATCTCAAGATAATATTCTTGAAATTTGGCAATCCAATTGTCTCTTTTGGTACCAAACTCTTGTTGAGTAAGAATTGACTTTACTAGAGTGTCAAGGACCAAAACAAGAGTATGTGAATTCTAGACGTAAAATCTGAAATACTTAACTGCTTTAACCACAACATAAGCATGTTTTTCCATTTGGTAGTACTTCAACTCATGAGGTTTCAAAGGAAAACTCAAGAAAGCTATAGGAGATTCTATCCCCTCTTGATGCTTTTACATTAAGATAACAATGTTCGGAAGCATAACTATAAATGATGAAATTCTGAGTGTAGTTTGGACAAACAAAAAATGGAGTATGGACAATAGCTTCTTTGATTTCATTGAAATAATTTCATCATATCAACTATATGATGAGTCTTTTCAGCTAAATCTGGGATGAACTTTCAGAGAAAATTTACCTTCCCGAAGAATGAATGAACTATTGTTTTACTAGTTGGTAGGGTCACAATCTGAATATATTTAACCCTTTTAGGATTAATATTGATCCCCTTTTTAGATGCAATGTGACCAAAAAGCTTACCTTCAGAAACACCAAAATTCACTTCTCAGGATTCAAAAATATCCCATGTTCACGACATCTTCTTAAAAAATATTTCAAATGGAAGAGATTATTTTTGAAATATTTTGAGAAAACCATTAGATCATCAAGATAAACAATGAGATATCTCCCAATGATACCTTAGAAAGCCATGCCCATGGCCCTTTGAAAATTTGCACCTACATTAATCAAACCAAAAGGCATCCTTCGATAAGAAAAGGTACCCCCAAGGAGTTTTGAAGGTAGTCTTATGTTGATCATCCTCATTAACTTCAATATAATTGTAGCCTAAGAATCCATCAAGCATGGAGAACATTTGCAAACTAGTGACTATCTGCAAGACTTGATCCATCACCAATAAAGGATAATTATCCTTTAAAGAAGACTGATTGAGATTATGGAAATCCACACAATTGCGAATTTCCCCATTCTTCTTTCTTATTGGAACAATATTAGCAACCCAAGTTGAATGATGAATAGGGAAGATTATTCTAGCATTCAACATCTTTTGTATCTCAGAAAAGGATGGTACCTAAAATCATTGGGTTGTATTGCCGCTGCTTTTTCCTGAAAGGAGATGCAGGGGCTTTAAGTAGAATATCATGTTGTAATTCCTTTGGTTTCAATGACATCAAATCATCATAAGAGTAAGCCAATACATCAAACTATTGACATAACATTTGAATAGATTTCTCCCTTTCAGTTAGAGTATAGCTATTACCAATATTTCTTATATCTCATGGCATCATCTGATGACACTTGTTTCCACTTGACATACATATCTTGCTTATCAAAAAAATTCTCAAGCAATATGAGACCCTTGGGAATATTATGTGCATACATAGATGCAAATTGGGTAGGAGATGTGGATGATAGAAAAAGCACCACCAGTGGAGCATTCTTTCTTGGAAAGAGATTAGTTTCTTGGTTGAGTAAGAAACAAAGTTGTACATCTTTATCAACAGCACAATCAGAATATGTTGCAACAACAACTAACTGTACACAGGTACTATGGCTTAAGCAAATGTTGAAAGACATAAAGGTAAAATGCAAGGAACCTATTACCATATATTGTGATAACACTGTAGCAATTGATATGTCTAAGAATCTAGTACTACATTCTAAAACAAAACATGTTTCTATCAAACTGAATTTTCTAAGGGAAAAAGTTGAAGAAAAGGAGATAAAACTGGTTTATGTGAACACTAAAGAACAACTTGTAGATATTTTCACAAAACCTTTGCCTAGGAGACTTTTGTATATCTCAGAGATCAGCTTGGAGTCATACCACCACCGGTAGAGACTTAGATAGTTGATGATTATCATCAACCGGTAGAACTAACAGACAAATCTTTTACTCCGGTCTTTGATGAGGAAGCTACTTCTCAGGGGGAGTAGTTGGTATTTTGTACATGAACTTGGTATTATTGTAACTTTGGCATTTTATGTCAAAGGAGGAGGGATATCTATGGAAAAACACATTGTCTTTTGGAGAAATTGGTATGGAAACTTTGGAAAACACATGTTTCTCCCAAGGGGAGAAATTGTTGTTTGGGAGAGACTATTACTCTCTGTATTTTGGTTATGATCTTTTTAGAGATTATTGGTATTTGGCATTTCTGTTTTAGCACTTTGATGGTTTTTCCATCTTGTGTTGCCATCAATGCCAAAGGGGGAGATTGTTGGTATTTTGGTATGGTTTTGTCATTGATGTCAACACCTACTAAAACACTAGCACTTTGGAGATCCAGAAGCAGTCATCGGCAAGCAAGTAACTATTGCATAGTTACTGGTATATGGTTCACTGACAGGATATAATGATCACTGGCACTAAGAATTATGTGGAAGACACTTGGTAATGTCGAAGACATCTTTTGGACATCTTGTCCTGGAGTTTTGTTCATTGGTATATTCATATTTGCATATTTGCTTTTACCGGCAAATAGGTCCAGGGTTATCTAGGGTTACACCGACAGGTTTATCTTTTCCAAATAAACATGGCACAATAAGGAAATGATTAATTATTGTTGTAAATGCATTAAGCCGACATGTTCAATCAGTTATTTCATCAGACATTATATTGTTTGTAAAATGTTTTTATTGTAATATCTTGTAGAGCTGACCTACTAAAATTGGTCTTAGGTTATGGTATAAATGTAAGATCTTAATTGTAAGATCGAGTGTGGAATATGAAAAAGAATGCGAGATTAAGCAGAGCTATACACGAAGACATCACTTGAAGGTGAAGTTAGTTTTTTGTGAAAGCATATCAGCATTGCACCGGTACTGAATCCAGCATATGAAGATGCTATTTTTTGCAATACATTCTTATTGGATTTAACCATCCAACCGTAGTCAGTGTGACTCCCATTTTGTGTTTGAGCAGTGAGCTCTAGGCTGTTGGCCTTTCTGCATGTGCAGACCCCATTTACGTACACTTACTATCTACAATAGTATCATCTGATTGTGGGTAAGGTTTCCCACCATTGTTTTTCCCCTTACAGGGTTTCCACATACAAATATTGGTGTCATATGTTGTGGATGACTTTGTGTTTATGTTTCGTGCATTAATCTTTACCGGTATAGCTAATAACTGTTAACACTGTCTACCAACATACTTAACTGGTTTACCGGTATTAAGCATTAAGGTGGTTAAGTTATCTTTTGATTTAAATTTAGTTGACAACTGATTCACCCCCCCCCCCCCCCCTCTCAGTTGTCTCTGGGACCTAACAATTATTACTTTTAATTGTAGAATTTGTTCTTCTTTTTCAGATTCTTTGTCTGAAGACGAATCTGAAGAAGATAAATTTCTACCCTTGAAGTAGAGGTTGTTGAAATCATTTTTAACTTTGAGGAAATTAATGATATGATTGTCGTCATTGAAAATCTGCCAGTGATCCCAATTGTCTATAACATTTGTCTTTGAAACCAATTCAATGGAATATATTTGTTGATTGAAATCCTTATGCAAGATCAAGAGAGTAGTAGAAGCAACTAAAGAATCTACCCTATCATTGAATTCTCTTGGGACCACATAAATATTGAAAGCATCAAAACCTTCAATATTGTCCCAAGCAATGTTGCGATAGTGCTTGAGCCTATCAGTTCTAGTTTGATAGATATTCCTTACTTGACACACCACTAGCTCAGCGTCACCCTATGCATGCAAATTATTAATTCCTCTTCTATGTGCAACTTTGATACCCAACAAAAAGGACTCATACTCAGCTATGTTGTTATTGTGTGTGTGAAAAATGGATAAATATCTACAAGCTATAAGACACAACACTTCAATTAAGTCATTGCATGCATGGTTGCATAGATATAATCATGAATATAAAAACCATAACAAATCGACCTACTGCCTTCTAAAAGATGTGAGTATAGACTTGCTCTCAGATTTGTCTAAGCAATACCAAGACGAAGGATTTAATCTATATGAGCACAAGAATAAGCTAAATATATGCAAGATTAAGCTAGATGAATGAATAGTAAGCTAGATGAATGAATATTAAGCTAGATGAAATCAAGCGATCATAATTAAACTAAATATGCAAAAAGCTAAACTAAGATGCAATAATAACAATAAATATCCAGTGTGTTTTCAATGAGAGATGAAGGTTGAATTTATAGAGACTCAAAAGAGAGACCAACAAGCAAGATCGATTAACAATGAGTGACTAGGATTCCTCAAGAGAAAACACAATTCAGGATAATTGAAATAATTGAGAGATCGGAGCAAGTTAATCTTGAGATAGATTCCAATTATATCTTGATTCAATGCATTCAGATTATAAATTTGAGTTTGCATTGGAGATAAAATTAGTTGATTCCATGCACTTGAGATAAAAATAGGTGATTCCATGCACATTTCTTTAATTTGCTCAAGATTTTTATTTAGAAAGAGCCTATTTCAATGCAACTGAACCTCTTTCCTCAAGAAAAGATTTAAGTTTTATTTTTAGAGAAAATGATTAATTCAATTTAATAGCTCTTTTGATTTTTCATGTTATCTCAATTTTAGAAAAAGAAATATCTTAAGTTTGATTTCTTCTCTCAATTTAATTCTTTTCTTTTGTTTTCAATTTAACTCTTTCTTTTGCAGATTAATTCCTCTTTTCGTGATAAATCTCTTTTTGTAAATTAATTCCTTTTTTTTTCTTTAAATTAATTCTTTTTTTTGTGATTTAAATGGTAAATTGAGTTATTAATAAAATATGCTAGGATATTTAATTAAATAAATAGGATAATTGATTAAAATGATTTACTTGGAATGATTTAATTAATTAAATAAATATTTAATTAATATATTGTGATTTATTTGCCATGTAACATTAATAATTGAAGAATTAATTAATTAGGTGCTCAAGGTTGATTTAATTGCCTTTGGTTAGGACCTTGGTGATGTTGTCGAGATTAGGGGTCCACGGTTTAGGTGACCATTTTTTGGGTATCTTTGAATTAATGTGAGAGAAGTGTCTTGGTTCAAAGAATAGTTGATGTCAAATAGATATCAGTTCTAAACTTGATGGATCACAAACCGATGAAGAGCAAGATGTTCAGCTTGATTTTAAGTGATGAAACTGAACAAATTGATTAAAGTGATACTTGTTGGCAATTGACACTCTACTGGTTAAGTTTCATTATGTTGTCATTGATGGAAACATATTTTTGGGCTCATGTCATGCCCAAAATTTAAGGGCAAGACACAACTATATATATATATATATATATATATATATATATATATATATATATATATATATATATATATATATATATATATATATATATATATATATATATATCACAAAATTACATGTAACCATTGCTTAATGAGTTGATACATCTTAACAAGTTGTTCCAAACAATTTCCTTAATTGATATTAAAATTCTTACATAACAATATACGATAACTCCTATTAACCTGCGGAACAAATAATTTTTTTATAAGGGTCATATTATATTCTCACATAAGTCCCTATCATTCCAGTTGCGCCTAATAGTACTTAATTAGTTACATCTCTACTAAATAGTCATTAATAAATTTACTTGGTTCGATATCATTTATTTAATAAATATCAAGTTCCCATCATCCTGTTAATACATCCTCTCTTAATAATTGAAAATTAATTGTGGCCTCTAATAATTTTGCAAAATATGAAACGCACCAGCAAGTAGGGCTTTACTGGTGTGGGTTCACACTAACTACTAACTCAAGTAAGAGAAAATAAATTGAAATAAATATGGAGTATTAATTCTCCAATGAGATGGTTATTGTCTCAACAATTTCAATCACTAAATTAACTTTAAAAAAAACTCTCTTTAAAATATTTGGCGAGGATAGTGTCTTTCCCCTTTAATCATTAATTGCTTTTAGGGACTAAATAAATTGGTCCTAGCACCTAGTTTATAATGTCTGTCATTAATTAAAATATGATTAATTTTAACCGAGTGAAGGGTTAATTAAATTTATAATGAATATTCACCTATAAGTTTAAACACCTTCCCATAGCCAAAATAACCTTACCAACTTATTATATAGTTTCTAAAAGATTAAACTTCAAAAGATTTTTTTTTTTTTAATTTAAATATATAAAAATAAACCCATACGTTTATAAAATCATATATAAAATGAGAACACCTATATCAGATTAAACTTCCAAAAATATCGATATAATTTTAAATCATCATTTAAAAAAAATAACCTTTTAGTTATCAAAACAATTATTGGCTCATATGTTTATTTAAAACACATATGCTAAAACAAAACTTGACAAATTATTCAATCTAGAATTTGCCTTATTCCTTTGTAATGTTATACTCTATGTATAAAAATACATCTATTATATATTCATTTATGTTTATCTTTATATATATATATATGTATGTATGTATGTATGTATGTATGTATGATACATACATACATATATATATATATATATATATATATATATATATATATATGTATATGTATAATACATATACATACATATACATATACATATACATATACATATATATATATACACATAATATACATATTCACCATGAAAACCCTAATTACTAATATAAAATATAGGGTTTTTTCCTTTCTTTCATTTTATATTCATTTGTTTTTGCTACCCTAACCCTACTCTGGTTAGGGTTTTATCTCTTTTTGTTTGTCCACACGCAGAGCCGAATGTGAAATTAGGCTAGAGCGACGGCGAGTGGAGGAAAACAGAGGCCAAGGGGTGAAAGGGGCTCCCCACAGCCGCGACCGCAACCTTGACTGCGGGTCTCGGCCCACAGTGGTGGCCTTGGCCGCTGTTGTGGCTGGGGCCCGCAGCCCCGGCAGCATCGATGCGGGTGGAGCGCCACTCACCCTGTTAGAGGGGAAGGGGGGGCCGCCCTGCAGGAAAATCCGCAGGGGCCGAGCCCCTTCTCTAGGTAATTTTTTTTTTGTTTTATAATTTTTATAATTTCCTTTTTTTTTTATTAAACTATAAATGTAATATATATATATATATTATTAATATATTTTGAATCTAAATATAAATAAATATATATATGTATATATATTTATTTACGCAATATATATATTATTTTACCTTCCAGAAAAATATAGAACAATTCTCAGATTTAAATCCAAGTATTATTCTTTTTTTGTTTTTGTTTTAATCTCCAAGATGATATAAATCTGAGATATTTTATTTATCCTTAGATTTACTTTAAACAAATGACATAATTCATTATATACACAACATCTAAATAAAAGTAATATTAATTAAATTAGATAGGCTATTTCACTTTAGGTTTCATATTCTACAAATAAATTATTAATTGACAGAATTCAATAGGAATAAAAAGAGAATCTATATGAATTTGATATTATTTAAATTAAGTAGATAAATCATCTATAGATTTTTTTTTATATTATTTATTTTCTGCAAATTAGTAAAAGGATAGAATAAAACAAAATGATACAGCAATGACTAGCTAACATTGAAATAATACTTAGAGTTAGACATATTATTTTTTTTGATTTATTTTCTGCGAATAAAAAATAACAGAGTTTAAATAAGTATATAAAACAACTTCATTAACCTTGACTTCTTTAATTAAACTTAAAGATATGCTTAAGGAAATATTTGAACAATTATTTCCAAAGTAACTTCCATGCAATCATTTAAAATCCAAAGAAAAATACAAGCGTAATCTCGACATAAATAACTCATTTGAAACCAAAAGATACTTTAATAAACATTATATTTCCTTTAAGTATATTTAAAATGCATTATAGACAACCTTACAAATGGATCTCTTATTTCTATTAAACGAGGATCTTAAAGAATGATGGATACTTTTCCTTCCCAAAAATAGATACATCATACTTTTCTTTTCACACTATTGCAACTTAAAATATAAAGGATTCTATTTCCAATTCTTTTTCTGCAAAACATAAGTCCAGCAACTTCTACTTGTCCTTTCCTTTTCTTCTAACATTCTGCAAAAATTCATAGGCTATGACCATGGAATGCTCACCTCCTAGCCTAGGCTAACTAGTAGCCACCCTCGAGCTCAGAGAACCAAGCCCTAGACAGGGTTACACACATGCAAACACAAAAGACAAGGGAAAACACAAGCTCAAACACAATCCCAACCCAGGCTACACTGCACCACACATTGTGATGTCTTTTCAAGGGTGGTAATGGACCAAGTACCCTGAGGAGAACTGCAAGTATGGAAAAACATGTAGCCACCTCATGACAAACCAAATACATCAAGTATAGGAACCCCTTATTCCTTATGCCCCCCAAGGCATTCATGTCTTATTTCCCTCCTTATGACCCCCAATGCATAAACAAGCCATGCAGCAAGGGTCACATAAAATCCCTTGTGATCGCTCTCATAATGAGAGTCTCTCACTCGAGGGTTGTCACTTCTACCACCCACACAATCCTCGTCTCTCCCAAGAGTAAGAGATCTTGATGACTCCCAAAAATACATACAATGTATAAACACAAAATACCAAATAAATTTCCAAGAGAACATGCACGTAAACTAGTCTTTTACACAAACATTACTTTCAAAAACACATGCAATAAGAAATCCATTATAAGAAAGATACAACCAACCTTAATCTACCCAAAGGGATGCTAGTTTTGTTGAGGATGAGCAGCCCAATTCCACGGTTCTTCCCTTTCTACCCTTAGCAAAATTCTCAATCCAAAAATCTAGCTTATTCTTTTCAAAATTCTTCTGTCTCCAAAAATGGAGAGTGGGTGATTACCCACCAATTTTCTAATTCTTGCTTAAGAAGCCCATTGTGAGAGTTCTCACAAGTTTCTAAGAACTAAAAAGGAAGGTAAGGTAAAATGGGAAAGGGAACTCTCATTCGAAAAGGAAGGTTTTCAACTTGGTTCAAGTCTTCTAGTTCAATTTTCGCACAACTTAGAAAAGTCACTTTTTAGGGTGTCTAAAAGGTCACATGGGAGTAGAAACTTGCCTAAAATTACCCCTAACCCTTAGGTATACCTTATGGGCTTTAGGAAACCCTATTAAACTACCCCTAGGTGTCCATTTAACCCTTTTTTAACCCCTTTGAAGTTTATTTTCGGGTCAAACCTATGTTGACCATCCCAAAGATTCTTTACCCAAGGCATTTATGGAATCACATTACATTAATTGAAAAAGCTATAGTTAAACAATTCCCACCAAGAGACAAATTTAAAAATTCAAACATAAATCAACACATGTGTCAAGTGACACAAAGAAAGTACTTTTACAATTTTATACATGAAATAGTGTCTCTTGTGGATTTTACAAAAATCAATTAAATAACACTTAACACACATGCATCATTTACTATTACGAATAAAATACAACACAAACGGGGTGTTGTCTCTCCAAATAGACAAACCCTGGCTTTACGAACATACATAGGTCTAGGTTTGGTTCTCCATAATATTTCCATGGTCACATGGATAACTTCCTATGCATCTCAATTACACATTAGTAACTTCAAATAACCTCATATCATATTAAGCACAAGAATAATAATACACATCAAACACTTGCATACAATTTACAATTGAACAATTTAATACATCTTATATCCAAGTAATAAGCAATTATCCTAATTCTCATAGTTTTGATCCACACATAAAACATACATCCTATTTCTATCACCATTAGTAAAGTCTCGCAATTTCAAATAACGACATATATCATCGCAAATTCTTCCTATTTAAAATCATGTAGGGTTCTATATCATAAAGTATATAAATAAAGCATCAACATTCATCAATGTTATCCAATCATGGAATCATATAAGTTCTACATCCAGACATAGCTGACATACATTAAATGAAGGTTATCCAATCAATGGATCTTTTAGGATTTCTTAATACATCAAAGTATACACCACCGGTGAAATAATTCTATAACTTGGTTCAATTACTTTTCTCACCAATCTATCTTTCTAACATAGCCCATTCTATTGAATTATATAACATTTATTAATGGGGTCAAACATGGTCAACTAAGCTAATCAAAGCTTGGTTTGGGGAAGGCCTTACATCCTCCTCCCCTAGAGTTCGACTTACTCCTGGAAGTCGCATGAGTAGAATTACGAGGTAGGGACATACCATTTCCCAGAATTTCAATAGGTTACTCAAAATTTTATCTTGCCTACTAGAAGTATGAAATACCAAGATCAACTTATTATTGTAATTAACTAACTATCTTCACAAGGTTAAATTCTTAGTATTTTTATTACATTTCCCTTTGATCTCTGGTAGGTGTTTGCAAAGTTCTATCTTTCAACAATTTACATTAATGCGCCATCCAACCACACATCAACTTCCACAATCAAGGTTACACATATTGAATTTCTAGGAGTTCCACCTTGTTTAGGATTTGTCTAAAAGCATGTTTATCCTACTGTATTCTCGTCCATGCATGTTACTTAAGAAAATTGACATCACACTTAGCCACAACGAATCTACTTATTCTACATTCGAGGCACCTCATTAGGGTGTTAATACACTATTTGCTAAACCATCCTAGGTGCATAATTTCTTCCAACTTCCTTAGGTGACAAGGCAAAATCAAATTTAGGTTCTTCAATTCCACCCTTATATAGGGTAGTTTTCTGCCACTAGGGATTTAAATGTTTTTATATTTCTAGGCTCCAAGGTTTAAGTTTTATAGGAAGCATCATTCACCATTTCCAAACATTAAGGTACACAACAATCCCATTCTAAGGGAGTGATGGAAGTTATTAATACTTATTTTAGATATCATCCATGCAATCATCTCCATACCCATGCCAAATTTACCAGTCGACAATCATTACTTTCACAATTAATTAGGTCTAGGTCACACTATTGTTAAATTTTTATTTATTTTTCTTTCAGATTACTCGCAATTAATTTTACTTAGGAGGATATTCCTTCATCTTAATTTGATAAAACACATTCTTTGTTAATTCTTGTGCCTAATTTCACTCCTTGCGGTATTCTCCTGTGATACACTATCAGTGGTTCAACGAACATGATAGACATTTACACAAATCACATCACTAGGGCTAGTTATATCAACCATCAAATCACATCACTAGGGCTACTTACTTCTGCCAAGTCCTATAAAAAGAAGAAAAATGTCAGCAATTGCAAAATATTAAAACTAGAAACATGGCAAGTGCCATAGCTCAAATAAAAAGAAACATAAATTTAGTGGTCCTTTCATCATAAAAAAAAAATAGACAGAAAGTACTAGCCCCTAGGTCACGCAATGCTATTCAAAGAAAAATAAAAAATAAAGTCGAATCAAACTCAAGACAAGATGACCATTCTAGCCATGCTATAGGGAGTAACCGCAACACATCACTCAAGATGACGTGTCCTGAGAGTGTTAGGAAGTGATTATTAGACTCTTAAGGTTCTTAGATTCTTTATAATCCTTTATTGATTTATGAAATAAATTATTATACACAAGAGATCGCAATCATTTAATAAATCATGTTCCATTTTAACCTTCACATGCTTACTATTACCAGCAACACTTTCCGATATAAACCGCTATTTTTTTAGGGTTATTAACATCCATAATAATATCTAACAAGTGCTTGCACTAACTCCACCATTCTCCGTATATTCTTCTTGAACTTCCATTACTTATCTTAATATGCTAAACCTTGATTCAATGATACATGGCAGCTCAAGTATCGACACTTTCATGTCTTACACACTCGGTTGATAGTTCGGTACAAAATTGACACTTGTTTACTTAGAACCACTTAGGATTTGTATAATGTAATCATATAATTTTACTAGGGACATCATTCATTTTTTTTTCTTAGCACCTTATGCCAACTCCTTATATTTTCACCTCTAATATTCACTTGCCTTCATTAGGTAAGAGCTTGTTGCCAAAATTACTAACACTTATGGTTAAGAGCCATTTGGGGTGGAATTATTGTCAAGTAAGGTCGATAATGGTTGACAACAATTTCTACCCACACATTTCATGACATAATTCAAACAACTCAAAGAGTGGACTTATTCCCTCCTACTTCACTTATGCAACTTTGAAATCAAGGGGGTATGCACTCGAAAAGTGGCCAACGCCCATCCTTTTAATTAAAATTTAGTAAAAAGGGAACTTATCTCATTCCATATTACTTATTTATATTTACTTACTAGCCAAATCCGACATATCACACCTTTAATCTCTTCAATCTAAATAAACCATCTTACCATCCTAATATCCAGCTACCCATTTACGGTATAACATAAGGATGTCCAATAATTACCAATGTCTTAAGACTCCCGTAACCTTCCTAGTTCTCCCTTTGCTAACCACATAATTTGGTTCCTTATCAATGTTCTCATAAAATATTTTATACTGCCAACTAATTCTCATTAAAACTTTAGTATTATATTATTGTTATACAATCTTTCCATAAGCCATTTATATCCGCATGTTACTCCATCCATACTTAATGTGTTTCGCGTACCTTTACATTTGAGTGCCATAATTTGCAAAACTTCTTCGATTGTGCCTAGTAGTTAAATTGTGATACATACTATCTTGTACCTAGCGACTAATCATGATTGGGTACACTTTTCTCTTTAGTTTCTGAATGAATATTAGTTACTCATTCCTAGATTATAAGATCCTAATACTTTTACACTCCTTGCACTCCAATGGAGATTTTTGTATGATTCCCAACTCAACTCTACTCTCTCTTCCACTATTTACTTTCTCCAAGGTTATCTTCCCATAGAGGAACTAGTTGAGGTTTTACTTGCTTGTTTCCCCAATTACATAACCATAGATGAACTTAGGGTTTACTGCAATTACGTGTTTTCACCCAAGAAGTTCATGCCTCCTTTCTCCTTATTTAACTCATCTATAGCATTACTAGGGTTTTCTGATCGAGGGAATTTCCATTCATCATTTGATTTCTTATTTACAAACATTGTCTAACAAATGCTCTTAATAAGAAATCTAGCATGTCCACATTCTTAAGGTACCTAGTCATTAGGATAGGTTAATGCTTTTATCTGAGATTCGCAAGAGTTCCTTTTAACTCTTCTTCCTATATGTCTCCAATGGCGGCCTTGATCCTTATAACCATCATAATTTCATATAGCTTAAAAACTTAACTTGAACTGTCTCGATTTTATTTATCTTGTTTATTGCCTTTATCTTAGGTCTAACTATCTTGCTTGACTTGCCATGTCAAGAACATATCTCGATGGATGACACCCCTTTAGTTACCATCGGAGGTATTTTATTGAAAGATTCATCTCCTCCTACTTAGTTTGATTAGGGCAATTATTGCATTTGAGGTTCCAATTGAATGGTAACCTCATAAGCACAAAAGATCTAATTTCCGTTATTTAAACACTGAAAATACCTCATATAAGTAATAATTTAAAGTTTCGCAGCCCTTGGGTTTTTTGTTTTTTTTATTATGCCATAAACTTTATGACTAATAAGTTCAAATTTCAGGGCTTTTAGTGCCCCTTGGAACCCCTTGAATTGTTATATGATGATCTATTGATTTGCAAGAATTTTCACTTATGTTTCACTTTGTTATTTTCACAAGTTTTCCACCTAGGTGTTATACTTCAAACCATAGTTTGTTTTCCACTAAGTTATGAATGTAGCCCATGTTTCACCAGTGTATGAACCTAGGGCTCTGATACCAAAATGTCATGCCCAAAATTTAAGGGCAAGACACAATAAATTTTTATTTTTTATTTATTTATTTATCACGAAATTACATGTAACCATTGCTTAATGAGTTGATACATCTTAACAAGTTGTTCCAAACAATTTCCTTAATTGATATTAAAATTCTTACATAACAATATACGATAACTCCTATTAACTTGCGGAACAAATAATTTTTTTATAAGGGTCATATTAAATTCTCACAGAAGTCCCTATCATTCCAGTTGCGCCTAATAGTACTTAATTAGTTACATCTCTACTAAATAGTCATTAATAAATTTACTTGGTTCGATATCATTTATTTATTAAATATCAAGTTCCCATCATCCTGTTAATACATCCTCTCTTAATAATTGAAAATTAATTGTGGCTTCTAATAATTTTGCAAAATATGAAACACACCAGCAAGTAGGGCTTTACTGGTGTTGGTTCACACTAACTACTAACTCAAGTAAGAGAAAATAAATTGAAATAAATACAGAGTATTAATTCTCCAATGAGATGGTTATTGTCTCAGCAATTTCAATCACTAAATTAACTTAAAAAAAAACTCTCTAAAATATTTGGCGAGGATAGTGTCTTTCCCCTTTAATCATTAATTGTTTTTAGGAATTAAATAAATTGGTCCTAGCACCTAGTTTATAATGTGTCATTAATTAAAATATGATTAATTTTAACCGAGTGAAGGGTTAATTAAATTTATAATGAATATTCACCTATAAGTTTAAACACCTTCCCATAGCCAAAATAACCTTACCAACTTATTATATAGTTTCTAAAAGATTAAACTTCAAAAGATTTTTTCTTTTTTAATTTAAATATATAAAAATAAACCCATATGTTTATAAAATCATATACAAAATGAGAACACCTATATTAGATTAAACTTCCAAAAATATCGATATAATTTTAAATCATCATTTCAAAAAAATAACCTTTTAGTTATCAAAACAATTATTGGCTCATATGTTTATTCAAAACACATATGCTAAAACAAAACTTGATAAATTATTCAATCTAGAAATTGCCTTATTCTTTTGTAATGTTATACTCTATGTATAAAAATACATCTATTATATATTCATTTATGTTTATCTTTATATATATATATATATATATATATATATATATATATATATATATATATATATATATATATATATATATATATATATATATATATATATATATATATATATATATATATATATATATATATATATATATATATATATTCACCATGAAAACCCTACTTACTAATATAAAATATAGGGTTTTTTCCTTTCTTTCATTTTATATTCATTTGTTTTTGCTACCCTAACCCTACTCGGGTTAGGGTTTTATCTCTTTTTTTTGGTCCACATGCAGGGCCGAATGCGAAATCAAGGTGGAGCGGTGGCGAGTGGAGGAAAACGGAAGCCAAGGGGGGAAAGGGGCTCCCCGCAGTCGCGGCCGTAGCCGTGACTGTGGGTCTCGGCCCACAGTGGCGGCCTTGGCTACCACTGTGGTCGTGGCCTGTAGCCCCGACAGCGCCTGTGCGGGTGGAGCACCGCTCACCCTGTTAGAGGGGAAGGGGGGGGCCGCCCTGCAGGAAAATTCGCAGGGGCCGAGCCCCTTCTCAAGGTAAATTTTTTTGTATTTTATTTTATTTTATTTTATTGTTTTATAATTTTTTTAATTTTCTTTTTTTTTATAAAACTATAAATGTAATTTTTTTTTTATATATATATATAATTATATTATTAATATATTTTGAATCTAAATACAAATATATATATATATATATATATATATATATATATATATATATATATATATATATATATATATATATATATATATATATATATATACACATTTTGGATGCTCTTTAGATTTAGGGTTATATTTATTTACGCAATATATATATTATTTTACCTTCTAGAAAAATATAGAATAATTCTGAGATTTAAATCCAAGTATTGTTCTGTTTTTGTTTTTTGTTTTGTTTTTGTTTTAATCTCCAAGATGATATAAATCTGAGATAATTTATTTATCCTTAGATTCATTTTAAACAAATGACAAAATTCATTATGTACATAGCATCTAAATAAAAGGAATATTAATTAAATTAGATAGGCTATTTAACTTTAGGTTTCATATTCTACAAATAAATTATAAATTGACAGAATTCAATAGGAATAAAAATAGAATCTATATGAATTTGATATTATTTAAATTAAGTAGATAAATTATCTATAGATTTTTTTTTAATATTATTTATTTTTTGCAAATTAGTAAAAGGACAGAATAAAACAAAATGATACAGCAACGGCTAGCTAACATTGAAATAATACTTAGAGTTAGACATATTATTTTTTTTTATTTTTTTTCTGCGAATAAAAAATAACAGAGTTTAAATAAGTATATACAATAACTTCATTAACCTCGACTTCTTTAATTAAACTTAAAGATATGCTTAGGGAAATATTTCAACAATTATTTCCAAAGTAACTTGCATGCAATCATTTAAAATCTAAAGAACAATACAAGAGTAATCTCCACATAAATAACTCATTTGCAACTAGAAGATACTTTAATAAACATTATATTTCCTTTAAGTATATTTAAAATCCATTATAGCCAACCTTACAAATGGATCTCTTATTTCTATTAAACGAGGATCATAAAGAATGATAGATACTTTTCCTTTCCAAAAATAGATACATCATAGTTTTCTTTTCACACTACTGCAACTTAAAATATAAAGGATTCTATTTCCAATTTTTTTTCTGCAAAACATATGTCCAGCAACTTCTACTTGTCCTTTCCTTTTCTTCCAACATCCTAAAAAAATTCATAGGCTATGACCATGGAGTGCTCATTTCCCAGCCTAGGCTAACTAGTAGCCACCCTCAAGCTTGGAGAACCAAGCCCTAGACAAGGTTACACACATTCAAACACAAAAGACAACGGAAAACACAAGCTCAAACACAATCCCAACCCAGACTACATTGCACCACACATTGTGATGTCTTTTCAAGGGTGGTAGTGGACCAAGTACCCTGAGGAGAACTGCAAGTATGGAAAAACATGTAGCCACCTCATGGCAAACCAAATACATCAAGTATAGCAACCCCTTATTCCTTATGCCCCCCAAGGCATTCATGCCTTATTTCCCTCCTTATGACCCCCAATGCATAAACAAGCCATGCAACAAGGGTCACATAAAATCCCTTGTGATCGCTCTCATAACGAGAGTCTCTCACTCGAGGGCTGTCACTTCTACCACCAACAAGATCCTCCTCTCTCCCAAGAGTAAGAGGTCTTGATGACTCCCAAAAATACATACAATGTATAAACACAAAATACCAAAGAAATTTCCAAGAGAACATGCACGGAAACTAGTCTTTTACACAAACATTACTTTCAAAAACACATGCAATAAGAAATCCATTATAAGAAAGATACAACCAACCTTAATCTGCCCAAAGGGATGCTAGCTTTGTTGAGGATGAGTAGCCCAATTCCATGGTTCTTCCCTTTCTACCCTTAGCAAAATTCTCAATCCAAAAATCTAGCTTATTCTTTTCAAAATTCTTCTGTCTCCAAAAATGGAGAGTGGGTGATTACCCACCAATTTTCTAATTCTTGCTTAAGAAGCCCATTGTGAGAGTTCTCACAATTTTTTAAGAACTAAAAAGGAAGGTAAGGTAAAATGGGAAAGGGAACTCTCATTCGAAAAGGAAGGTTTTCAACTTGGTTCAAGTCTTCTAGTTCAATTTTCGCACAACTTAGAAAAGTCACTTTTTAGGGTGTCTAAAAGGTCACATGGGAGTAGAAACTTGCCTGAAATTACCTCTAACCCTTAGGTATACCTTATGGGCTTTAGGAAACCCTATTAAACTACCCTTAGGTGTCCATTTAACCCTTTTTTAACCCCTCTGAAGTTTATTTTTGGGTCAAACGTATGTTGACCATCCTAAAGATTCTTTACCCAAGGCATTTATGGAATCACATTACATTAATTGAAAAAGCTATAGTTAAACAATTCCCACCAAGAGACAAATTTAAAAATTCAAACATAAATCCACACATGTGTCAAGTGACACAAAGAAAGTACTTTTACAATTTTATACATGAAATAGTGTCTCTTGTGGATTTTACAAAAATCAATTAAATAACACTTAACACACATGCATCATTTACTATTACGAATAAAATACAACACAAACGGGGTGTTGTCTCTCCAAATAGACAAACCCTGGCTTTACGAACATACATAGGTCTAGGTTTGGTTCTCCATAATATTTCCATGGTCACATGGATAAGTTCCTGTGCATCTCAATTACACATTAGTAACTTCAAATAACCTCATATCATATAAAGCACAAGAATAATAATACACATCAAACACTTGCATACAATTTACAATTGAACAATTTAATACATCTTATATCTAAGTAATAAGCAATTATCCTAATTCTCATAGTTTTGATCCACACATAAAACATACATCCTATTTCTATCACCATTAGTAAAGTCCCGCAATTTCAAATAACGACATATATCATCGCAAATTCTTCCTATTTAAAATCATGTAGGGTTCTATATCATAAAGTATATAAATAAAGCATCAACATTCATCAATGTTATCCAGTCATGGAATCATATAAGTTTTACATCCAGAAATAGCTGACATACATTAAATGAAGGTTATCCAATCAATGGATCTTTTAGGATTTCTTAATACATCAAAGTATACACCACCGGTGAAATAATTCTATAACTTGGTTCAATTACTTTTCTCACCAATCTATCTTTCTAACATAGCCCATTCTATTGAATTATATAACATTTAATAATAGGGTCAAACATGGTCAACTAAGCTAATCAAAGCTTGGTTTGGGGAAGGCCTTACAGTTCAGGCTTCATATGGTATACTGGCAGGCACTTCATAGACTCTACACTAGCACTGGCACCGACATCGGCAAGATAGAAGATTTATTTGGTCACTGGCAATGCAGGCCAACATGGTATGATAAAAGATATCAGTATTGAAGGCCGACACATCTTGGATCTAGTATCGACAACTTATTTAAATATTTATTCATTTATACTATAAGGCAGACATGTATTATGTAATTATATATTTCCTTGTAAGTTGACATAAGGCATAGATTTGTATAGGGTATATATAGGATATGCATAGATAGAAAAATGAATGGATGTATAAGGTTATGGATGTAATGTAATGCAAAATATATTAGATAGACCATGTATGTGAGGATTTCATTGTAAGGGTTATTCTAGTGCTGAGGTTTTAATCAAAAAGACAGAGCTTAAACTGAAACTGTACTCAAGCATAGGAGATGTTATCTTTTATAGTTCAACACTTCTCCTAATTGTAGTCTGGATTTGTATGTAGTCAGTGAGACTCCTTTTGTGATGAGCAGTGTGCTCTAGGCTATAAGCCATCCTACAAGTAGGCCCCAACATATATTGTAATATCTCTTCATATGGCCAGTGAATTGATATTGAGGGTCACAAATCCCACCTTGGTTTTTCCTCATTGAGGTTTTCCACTATAAATTTGCATGTTATGGTTCTCATTTATATGTTTGGCTTATTAGTTGCATTAATTCTTTCAATTCTATCTATACCGATATACCAGTTGGTGTATGTGTGTTTTGTTAAACCTAAAATCTTTTATTTCGATATAACACTAACTCACCCCCCTTCTTAGTGTTATTGGTTTCCAACAATTGGTATCAGAGCCTTGTGCCTCAGAGGAAGTTTAACAACTTGAGGAAGATCCTGAAACTGGAATCATTGAATATGGCTTTGGAGAAACAACTTGAGATGGCACTTGAAGATTATGATGTTGAAAGATTGAAGAACTTAAAATTACAAGATGAGTTGAATTCTGCTAAAGAATTTATTCTTGTCCTACAAGAGAGATTTTCATTTGTTCAAGCTAGGAGGAAGGAACTTTAAAAAAATTAAGATGACGAAGATGCACTTAAGGAACAATGTCAAAAATTAAATCAGGAGAACATGGTTATGAAGAATGAAATGCAAACTATGACAATGAGGTTACCCAAGGATATTGAGGACAAAAAGAAAAAGGAAGAAAATCTTGCTATAGCCCCGAAGAACAAATTTGAAGAATGTGGTAGGTTGATTCATGAAAAGGAGATATTAAGGTCTAATTTGGTACAATCCCAGAGCAATGAGCAAGAGCTTGAGAGACAAATGATAGTACTAAGAGATGATTTAACTATTGCAAGTGAGTACAAAGAAAAATTCAAGATCGTCTCAGCACAGTTTGATGAGTTACTGAAGAGACAGAGGTAGATTGGAGATTCTAGTGGACTTGGATTTGAGCAAGGATAGAGTTCCAGTACTGATAATGAAGATCAAAACCATAAGACACCAATAAGGCAATTCAATGCTTATAAATTCAATGGTAGATGTTTTATTACAATAGATTTGGTCACATGGCTAGGCAATGTAGAAACAGAGCAAATCAAAATCCTGATTCTACTCCCAGTAAATGTTCTAAATGTAATAAAATTGGTCATAAGATAGAAGATTGCATAATGAATTTAAAATGCTATGCTTGTGGAAAATTTGGACATATGGCTAATTAGTGCAGGTCAAGTAATTTCACCGGTTTTAGCAAGGCAATTCAAAAGAACAATATTACATGTTATGCATGCAATGAAGTTAGACATATTGCTAAGTTCTCTAGAAGCAAAAAACCACTAGTTGGCAATGGAGGAATAAATGATAAAGGCAAAGAGAAGGTTAATGAAATCCAGCAAGATCATACTCAGAGATGGGTCAAAAAGATTGAAGAGAAATCATCAAATGGGAATGTCTCGGTTACCTATCCAGTAGAAGAGGCTACTCTTGCACCTACAGTGAGCTCATCCGATAACTAAGGTAGATGCCTTAGGGGTAGGCAAATTTCATGAAAGATGATGCATATTCCCCTGGAGGAGTTTCTGAAAGATGTTCCAGATATTGGAAAGGATTATCCGGCATTGATATATTCAAAGTGAGATCTGGTATCATTCACTGACAGTCATTTATATCAACAAGAAGTTAGGGTTTTCTCGATGGATAAAAGGTTGATTACACTTCATTATTAATCACCCAGCATTCAGAGTGACTTTAGAGAAATTCAGAGTGACTCGGTGCAATCAAAAACTATTCAGAGACGATCAGATTTTATCTTGAATGATCACACCAACATCTAGAAGGATTTGATAAGAGGTTTTCAACGACAGAGTTCTAAAGGTATTTTCTTGAATCATGGAATCAGAATCATCTTTTTCTCCTATCTTTGTTGCAAATCCAACTGTAGTAGAAATTAAGGACCGCCCCAGGCCAATTTTAAAATCGTATCCACATGTGGCTACCAAGGAAGATTCGGTTGGAGCATTTTCTCGTATCCCGGAGGGAGTGGTATATGTAGAAGATGTTAGTATTTATATTCATTTTCATATAGAGGACTCAGGTACTTCAAAAATCAAGGGGATGTATATGAAGAAATAATGAGAGAATCTGGTAAAAACAAACCGACATATAAACACATCAAAGATCTAGGGTTCACTAATATTCTAGATATTCCAGAATTCAAGGATGAGATTGTCAGATATGTACTAAGCAGAGTACATGGGGAATTTATATGACTAGACCGACCATACAAAATCACTAAGGAAGCCATTCAGGCAATTAATGGTTTACCATCAATGGGGAAACAACCAAATAAGAAAGTATCAAATGACTTAGTAAGGAAGATCACTGATGCTACATCAGACAAGAGATCAATGAAGGTGAACACTATCACTGACACCAACACTGACATCAAATTTGGCAGCATGATCATAGGTTACAAGGTAACGCAGTCTAACCGACTGAATTCAGTTTCTAGTTCATGTATTTTGGCTGCTTATAAAACAATGAGAGAAAATATGGAGTTAGATATCTATGATTGGATGCTTGAGGAGTTATTGATCAATTTAGGAAAGATTAAAGGTGAGAAGAAGGGCACCTTCCAGTATGTAAATTTGTTAGTGTGCTTAATGTTATACTTTCTAAATGATACCCCTGGTTCTGGAAGGAAGCAATGGGCTTTTGACATCCCAGTAGGAAGACAACTTAAGCAATCAATTGTTGCATTGGGAAGTCTTAGAGATGACAAGGTATGGGGTTACTTCAAGGCTTTTCAAAAATCTATGAGGTCTAGAATATGGATACTTGAGCAAATTATAGAGAAATGCTCTACTGACATTTGTTTCATAATTAAGAAGGATGTGACTCTCATGGAGGCAGTTAAGCCCCAAAAGATCTAGATAGAGGAAATGGGATATGAGGTGGATGCATTAATCCTTGATGCTTATGCAAAAATTCTGATAGATGTGGAAATAGAGGAAGCAAAAAAACCTTGTGGAACAGCACATTAAAAGACTTTTGAGGTTGAAATTGAGTTCAACTGAAAGAAAAGGGAAAAACAAGAAGAAAAGGCAAGAAAGTTTGTACAAAAGATTTCTAAGGACATTAAGGAACTCATTGATATTGTCCTGGAGAAATAGAGAAAGAGGAAGGATTTGGTAGTTCACATTGAACCTGTGGCTACAAATTCTGAGACTGATGATGAGACACTTTTAGCTTTCAAAAGGATTGTAAGAAAGAAACTAGAAGAATCTAAAGTGGAACCAAAGAGACAATCGATTAAGAAAGTCACCATCAAAAAACTGACACAGAAGCAAGCATCCAAGGCTACACCATCAACTGTATCTGGTACTGCCAGAAGGAGGAAGGAGAGTGACACTGAATTGGCACTAGAGACTAGTAGTGTAACAATTATTCCGCTTGACTTGTGCTAAAATTGTAGATGAAATAACTAAGGATGGAATTTTGAATAATGTTAAGTCTTATTATGATACATTTATAGTTAATGAACAGAGAGAGGTAGAGGAAGCAATTCTTCTATATTTAGACATCTATAAGAATGCATTAATTGAAATAGAAAATCAAATACTGATAGAGCTATACAACATATTAGATGCTCAAAGGTTATTTGCAATGCAAGAAGACAAACACATTAAGATACAAGAACTCTTAGCTATATGTGTTACTATAACTCCAGATGAGATGGAGAAGACAATTGAGGCTACAAATAGGAAAGTATTTAACAACAAACATAGAATAACTAGCCTGATGTTAGGAAGGATGCGTGAGATAATAAAGGAAACACAGAAGGATTGGATAAAATATTTGGGAGAGCATAGAGGACACTTCACTTTACCGGAGATAAAGACTAATACTGTAGATACACCAGTTGAAGGGAAAGGTAAAGGAATTATGGGTACACCACCCTCAGTTTTGAAGAATATCAAGATAGTGGAAATTGAACCAAATGCATAGACAAATATAGAGACATCAGTTAATGCACAGAACATTATACAGGATAGTAACATTGAGGACACTTGTCCTTTGGATACTAATGTATATGTTGAGGTTACTATTCCTAGAGAGGAACTGACAGTTGCACAAACTTCACCAAGTGGCAAAGCCACCGGTGCAAGTGAGGAGGTAATAAAGGATAAATCACCAGAGAATACAAGGCAATCCAGTAGGGAATGAGTTACTAACACATCATTATTGACAATTGACACCTCTCTAGTGAAAAAGAAAAACATCATAGAGATGAATCCCACAGAACTGATGATGATGGCTGCTCAAAAACTAATGAAAGGAGGAACCGTAGACAAAGGGATTATAGATCAATACATAACTATTTTGCACAAATTGGTCCCAGAATGTAAGATTGAGAAAGAAGCGAGCTCTTCTGACAAGCTTAAGATAATAACAGAACAAATCTCTAAAGATTTGCAATCATTACAACAGATCTCTAACCGTTTAGCACTTGAAAAATTCACTTTGGCTAAGAAAGCCACTTTTGATAAGATCATTGACAGTGAGAAGAAAAAGATTGAGGAGAAGTTAATTTTGATAGAAATTTTTTTGAAACAAAGTACTAATATATACAGGGTATGCTAGAATATAGAGATTCTTACAACAAAAGTGGATGAAAAGATAAAAGAGGTACAAGACAAAATTGCTAATATTGCTAACTCTTTTGATGGACTAATTTCACTAACCACATCCATAGATGGACAAATTTAAACTTTGGAGAATCAAATTTCTGCTCTTGAAAAAGAAAGAGATAAGATCATTCAGAGAGCCAGAAGTCTCAGAGGTTTGGTGAGTCCAAGATTGGATTCACTTGGTGTTTATAAGAGGAAATGAATGGATATACTTGGTAAGCCCACACCAGCAGAAGTTAATGAGAAAGAATCACTTGCATATTTACTGCATGGACTTGTATCTATCTTTGGCACACTCAAAACTAGTTGGGATATTTATGTGGAGTTATTAGAGAAATCTTACCCAGAAATCTTGAAATTGGTCAAGCTCCAGTAAGACATTTTTTTGGGGGGGGAGATATTCAGTGTACAATTATCAATCTTTGACATTTCTTTTTACAATTTTTGGGCATTGATGTCAAAGGGGGAGTAGTATACATGTGAAAGGAATGAAGGGTTGCATAGATTAGGGGGAGTCACAAAGTTTTTGGAGTATTGGAGCATTTTGCATATTCATCTCAGGGGGAACAAGGCAGGATGAAACCAACAGTTGAAACCATGAGCATTTTTCACATGAGTGTTGCCATCAATGCCAAAAGGAGAGATTTTTGGCAATTGACACTCTACTAGTTAAGTTTCATTATGTTGTCATTGATGGAAACATGTTTTTGGGTTCAGGCTTCATATGGTATACCGACAGGCACTTCACAGACTCTACATCAACACCGACAGGATAGAAGATTTGTTTGGTCACCAACAATACAGGCCGACATGGTATGATAAAGGATATTAGTATTGAAGGCTGACACATCTTGGATCTAGCATCGACAACTTGTTTAAATGTTTATTCATTTATATTATAAGGCCGACATGTATTATGTAATTAAACATATTCTTGTAAGTTGACATAAGGCATAAATATGTATAGGGTATATATAGGATATGGATAGATAAAAATATGAATGGATGTATAAGGTTATGGATGTAATGTAATGTGAAATATATTAGAGAGACTATGTATGTGAGGAATTAATTGTAAGGGTTATTTTGGTACTGAGGTTTTAACCGAAATAGACAGAGCTTAAATTGGAACTGTACTCGGGCATAAGAGATGCTATCTTTTGCAGTTCAACACTTCTTTGGATTGTAGTCTGGGTTTGTGTGTAGTTAGTGAGACTCCTTTTGTGATGAGAAATTTTCTCTAGGCTGTAAGTCTTCCTGCAAGTACGGACCCCAACATATATTGTAATATCTCTTCATATGGCCAGTGAATTGATATTGTGGGTCACAAATCCCAAAGTGGTTTTTCCTTGTTGAGGTTTTCCACGTATAAATCTGCGTGTTATGGTTCTCATTTATATGTTTGGCTTATTGGTTGCATTAATTCTTTCAATTCTATCTATGTCGGTATACCGGTTGGTGTATGTGTATTTTGTTAATGCTAAAATCTTTAATTCCGATATAACACTGATTCAACCCCCCCCCCCCCCCCCCCCCCATCAGTGTCATTGGTTTACAACAATACCAATCTTGAACTTGATTGAACTAGGACCGACAAAGAGAAAGATACCATTCTTGAACTTGATTGATCAAGAAACAATCATTGATCTAGAACTTGATTGAACTATATTGAGCGATAGATGCAACTGATTTCGAACTTGACTAAGCAAAGCTATAAAACCGATTCCGAACTTGATTGAACAAGAACCGATTAGCAAGAGAAAATGTCCAGCTTGATTTGATGTGATGAAACTAAACATCGATTTGAAGATTTATTCAAATAAGGACAAAGATTGATATGCCCCTAGAGATTTCTCTATTTGGCATCGAATAATCTCAACTTAATACAACGTGATTTTTTAAGATGCCCCAAGTAACAAGGTTTAGTTGATTTAATTTGATTGAAAGGATTTTTGCTCGACTTTAGATGAAGCTTTTAAAAATTTCTTGACTTAGATGATGATGATAATCAATGAAAATATGTAATGAGTATGCCCCCTTGGGAGCGAAATCGAAAGATAGCGAGGGTACAACGATTTTAGCCAATTTTGAAAAGATAAAAAGATGTAGCAATAATAATTTTGAGCATGAAGATTGATGTAATAATTAATTTGAGTTCATAGTTGATTTGAGCACAAAATGATTCAAAAATTGACTCGAGGATGAAAGTGTTAAGTGGTCAATGTTGTGAAATTTTGACTATAAAATTGATGTCAGATTTTGATTTCAATCCTGAAAATGGACTTAGGATAGTCAATTTAGCTTAGGGTACAAATTTTATGTCCACTGGAGCAAGTTTAAAAATTAGGTTTTGGGCTATATAAGGGGTTGAATGTGTCATTGTCAATTCATTTTTACCTCTCAAAGTTAAAAATTTGAAAAACCTCCTCTGAAGAAAAATGTCAATTTCGATTCAAGAGCATCGATTCGAGCACCAAAGATGACATAATCAACCACGAAACTACACCCCAGTAGTAAGTGATCTATCTTAAGCCTTTGCATTTCTCATATTTTGAATTTTTTTGTAAATTTTTGCATTTTAATTCCATTTGAAGTCATGGTTATCATTTTATCATGCGGTTCATTGATGTTTGTCGTACAAGTTTTTGTCACTTTGTGTTTCATCGTATGGGATTGTAGGGTTTGTCATCTGGTAGTCACCCTGGTATCGTATGAGAATGTTCTTATGAGACCATTTATTCATACTACATGTTGTAAATTGTCGTTTGGGTATGTTGACTCATTCGGGTCATTTGATAAACTTATAAAGCACTAAGAGGGGGGGGTGAATTAGTGAAAGCAAAAATAATAACACTTTAATTACAGATCGGTAAAAACACTTGATCAATTTACCAATGACTTTGCATATAATCCAAATTGTTATAAAAGCATTCACCACAATCAAAACATTCACCAACACAAATATTTATGTGGAAAACCCAACTGGGCAAAAACCACAATGAGATAGAACTCACAAGTTAACTATCTACAGAATAGGTAACTGACTGGTTAAGGTCTAGAAATGCTTTGTTAGGTGAAGATCCTGTTAAAGATCCCAATCCCTTTTAGGAGCTATACCTGGTTAAAGGTAACCTCAGTTGAGGATTTAGATCCAAGTTAATGAATCACCTTGTTAGAGGATTTCTACAATGAAGCTTGTTAGAGCTTACCCTGTTACGGTATTTCACTACTATAGTTGTTAGAGAACAACAATAGTATGATCTTTTTTACTCACACATTACTGTAACACTGACATACTCTACAACTCCTTCAACAAATCTCATCTACTTCAACTCAAAACATCACTTGTATCTTCTATATGAAATAACTCATCACAATGTCTTTTTATAAACATTAGATTTTATTTCAGCTCCTGAACCTTGACACAATTTCCTAGGTTCAGTGAATCTAGACAATCTTCCTTAACACGACACAAATCACCACCAAAGTGTCGATTGGTGGTAACACATCAGAATTGGTGATAACTCGTCACACAATCTAGGAAACTGGTTAGAACACCGATATCGGTTGAGTGTTGACCGCATCAAACTCACAGACTGATTGTCTCCATGCGCCTCCTTGTCTCTCTCTACTACATCTAAAAACTGGTAATAGTGGAGTTGACCAAAACCGATTGTCTTAACTGCATATACCTATTATCTACATATACCGGTTTATACATCTTCATACCGATTAGACTTACTCTATACAAATGATACCAGTTAACAATACAATGACTTAATAGTAGTACATGTTTAACCTTAACTAAGATAATCAAAACATATGTGTTCCATCAATGACAACACATGAAGTCATCAGATACAAAAATCATCATCATGCCAACTTTCTCCCCCTTTGGCATTGATGGCAACACTTATGAAAGTTTTGATAACTAACTGTTCTTACAAAAATGTACGGACCCCCCCTTAACAGTACATAAATTTTTTTGACTCTCAAACTAATTCTACTCCCCCTTTGACAACAATGCCAAACAGAAAAGTAAATTAAATATAATACATCAAAATTTGTCATAAAAAACTGCATATATATAAATATAAGATTTTTGAAGTCTTTACAATGCAATTCTCAAGAAAATATCACTGAAATGAAACTTTAACTGTTTAAGGTCATTATCCCATGTTTCTAATAGTATCTCAATGATCTCAACATGTGTCAAAATTTGTGCAACAAATTCTTCCATAGCATCAACAGTGCTCATCTTCGAGGTAGCCAAAATTGCTTCAGAATCCTTGTATGCCCTTTGTAAGATTTCAACTTTTGGAATTAATTGGTTCTTCAACTCCTTCAAGGATCTTATCCACTTCACCTGTTCAAACTCATAAACTTGTAATAGGTGTTGTCAGGCATCAACAGATTTAGCAAAATTCAAAGCAAAATCTTGTACCGATAGGTATGCATCACTTATCCTTTCTAGTTCCTTTTTTGTATCAACTCTCTTTTTCTTTAAGTCAGAACATAATAATGATACTTTAGATATAGTGGCCAAAATCTTACCACCAATTTCTATACCAGTTTTTAACAGATCTTTGTTCACTGTTAAAGTGACCTTGCCTTTGTCAATTTCTAAAATCAATTTTTTCTCCCCTTGACTTCATGTAATATTTTTCTGCTAAGGCATGAGTTGCCTCTTAAAGTGATTTTAGTTGTTCACTCTGTTGGAACCCTAAAATTTGAATTTTTTTAGAGTTATAGATTCATGCCAAAAAGAGGATTTCTTAATGCAATTGTATGTACTACCTATGACCAGCTCCTGAAAACCTATGAACACGTTAAGAGATCAATTTCCATGTATGTATATGTATTCAAAACTTGAATTTGTAGGTACGCCCTTCTGAACCAAAACTCATTTCATTTGAGTGTAATTATGTCAAGTTATTGATTTCTTTTCATTTAGTGTACATTCAAGCATTACCATGTCAAATTTTAGAGCCTTATGATATTATTTACTATATAATTTTTAAGTAGATTTAAATAAGTCCATTATGTATCATTTTGAATTTTCTTTAAATAATGGCATTTGGATATTAACAGTTCTCTTTCTTGCAAGATCATTACACTAAGCCAACCATTTCCTTGAAATGATTATGATTTATTCAACCTAATGCAGAATTTTGGAACCATATGTGTTCATGTCATATGAGAGTCATTTTATTCACATCTTATTTTAATTTTTCCTCCATAAAATTATTAATTTTGATATATTAATTTAGATATTGTTATAAGATTTCAAATGATTTTTCTTATTAACACAAATTTTAATTGGCATTGATGTGTTATATGCAGAGTTACTATAAAAGTAAATAAAAGTTCATTTTCAAGAGGGTAAAATATGAATGCTTTTACAAAATATATATCAAGTTCTATGGAGAGCCTATTTTGTAAATCATAAAAGATTTAATATATTGCCAAAAGGAATAAAAGTTTTTTCCAAAAGGTAAATCATTTTTATTTTAGAAAACTTTATAAGTAAAACTAGCATTTGCACAAAGTGGGGCCCGGTGGGTGAAACCCATTGGGCATTGGGGTAACTAAAAAAGCATTACCCCGATAGAGCAAGCTACCCCGATGGACAAAGCAAAGGTAATGTATTTTAATTTTTGCTTTTGATTTATTTTTAAAAGGTAAAATTGATTTTAAGAGGTTATTAATTAACATTTTACCTTTAAATTTAATTTTTCTTGAAAGTAAATAATCTCATGTGTTTTCTATATAATATATTTACATTTTGAGATTTTTTAAATAATGTATGAAGTGACTTTTATAGATTTATTTTATTTAATCTTTGATTATTGTAATTTAAGGAATGTCTCATTAGATATTTTGCCCTAATGGTTGTGTCATGTAAAGTTAATTTCCTTTTAGGGCAAATTAATTTTTACGAAATATTTCTAATGGCATTATATTTCAAGATAACCATATCAAAGGAAAAGTATTGAGTTTATTGCAATATCTCATTAGGGTATTTTGTGTGTAGAAAATTATATTTGTTTCTTGGGTGAACATTATTAGGGAGTATTTCTTACTCAAAAGATTAAACATGATTCTTGATACTTCCTTTGTTAGGTCCCAGAGGCAACTGAGATGGGGGGGTGGGGGGGGTGAATCCGTTGTCTATTAATTTCAACCAAATATACTTTAACCAAACTTAGTGCATCATACCAGTAAACCAAACTTTAATGTCGGTAGATAGTTTAACAGTTAATTGTAGTACCGGTAAAGTTTAATGCATGAAACAGAAAGACAAATAACATACACAACACATAACACAGTTATTTGTATGTGGAAACCCTGTAAGGGGAAAACCACGGTGGGAAACCTTACCCACAATCAGATGATACTACTGCAGATAGTATGTGTGTACAATATAGAGTCTGCACATGCAGAAAGGCCAAATGTCTAGAGCTCACTGCTCAATCACAAAAATGGGAGTCACACTGACTACAATTGGATGGTTAAATCCAATGATAATGTACTGCTCAAAATAGCATCTTCATATGTTGGATTCAGTACTAGTTAAGCTCTGATTTTCCTTCTTCAAACCTTCCTTCAATATTGAATGATGTCTGCATGTATAGCTCTTCTTATATTCGCATATACTTTATTACAATCCTTTTCCACACTCTACCACACAATCTCATAAATGAGATCTTACATATATACCAAAACCTAAGACCAAATGTGTAGGTTGGCTCACTAAGATATTACAATAAAATCAATTACAAATGAATCAATATATGATGCATGATGTTGGCTCAATGCATTTACAATAATAATAAATCATCTTCATGACGTGTTGTGCTGATCTGGAATAGATATGCTTGCCGGTGCATATCCTAGACCTATTTGCGGGTAACAAAAAATATGCAAACCCGATTAGATCAATAATAAAATCACCAAAACCAAGTGTCCAAACAATGTCTTCAACATAAAAAAGTAATCTCTAGATGATAATAGATCATCCTCAGTGTCAGTGAACAATATAATCCTGCCGGTTAGCCAGATACCAGTGACTGTGCATAAGTCACTGAACATGTCGGTGAACATAACCAAAGATCTCCTAGTGTTTCTCAAGTGTTGACAAGTCTTGACATCAATGAAAAAAGAATATCAACATATCCATAATACCAACAATCTCCCCCTTTGACATTGATGACAATACAAGATGGAAAAACCATCTAAGTGCCAAAAGCAGAAATGCCAAAAACCAAAAAACCCAAAACCAACAATCTCCAAAAGAGATCATCAAAATATAGATACAGAGAATAACAATCTCTCCCCCAATGAATAATCTCTCCCCAAAAGATAAATGTTTTTCCATAGATATCTCTCCCCCTTTGACATGAAATGCCAAAGCAATACAAAACCAAATACAATCAGTTCAAAGAACTTATCACAAAATACCAACTTATCAATTTATCCAACTACTCCCCCTGAGAAGTAGTTCTCCTCATCAAAGATGGAAAAAGATTTCTCTGTTAATTCTGTCGGTCGGATGCCATGCTCCAACTATCTAAGTTTTTATCGGTGAGGGTATAACTCCAAGCTACTCCCTAAGATATTTAAAAGCTTCTTTAGGCAAAGGTTTAGTAAAGATATCTGCATTCTTCTCTTTAGTATTTACATAAACCAATTTCACTTCTTTTGCTTCAACATTCTCTTTCAGAAAATTCAATTTGATAGAAACATGTTTAGTTTTTGAGTGAAATACCAGATTCTTTGATATATCAATTGCTACCATATTATCACAGTAAATGATTATAGGTTCCTTGCATTTTACCTTTATGTCCTTCAACATTTGCTTAATCCATAATACCTATGTACAATTAGTTGTTGCTGCAACATATTCTGATTCTGCTATTGATAAAGATGTGCAACTTTGTTTCTTGCTCAACCAAGAGATTAATCTGCTACCAAGAAAGAATGCTCCACCGGTGGTGCTTTTTCTGTCATCTACCTCTCCTACCCAATTTGCATATGTGTATGCACATAAATCAAATTTTTCATATTTAGGATACCATAAACCAAGATTTGTTGTACCTTGTAGATACTGGAAAATCCTTTTTACTGTTGATTCATGATTTTCCTTAGGATTAATCTGAAATCTTGAAACAATACATACTGCATTCATAATATTAGGTCTTGTTTGTGTCAAATATAGTAAACCTCCTATCATAGACTTGTATCTTGTCAGATTAATAGGTGTTGATTCATCCTTCAAAGATATTTTATCAGTTGTAGTCATAGGTGTACTTAGCGGTTTAGAGTTTTCCATGCCAAATTTCTTTAGTAATTCCTTCAAGTACTTTGATTGATTTATGAATATACCTTTATCAGTCTGTGAAATCTTCAATCCTAAAAAGAATTTTATCTCCCCAATCATAGACATTTCAAATTCTTCTTGCATCTTATTAGAAAAGTCCTTACACAATCCATCTTCTCCTCCAAAGATTATATCATCAACAAAAACTTCAATAACCAAGATGTCATCATTAGTCACTTTGTAATATAGATTGTTGTCAGTATTACCTTTAGTAAAACCAATCTTCAAAAGATATTTGTCCAATCTAGCATACCAAGCTCTAGGAGTTTGCTTTGGTCCATATAAAGCTTTCCTTAACCTGCAAACCATATCTTTGTCATCTATCAAAGAAAATCCATCAGGTTGTTCAATGTAAACTTCTTCTTCAAGATCACCATTCAAAAATGCACATTTAACATCCATTTGATATACTTTATAGTTCTTGTGTGCTGCAAAAGCTAAGAATAATCTGATTGCCTCAATTCTAGCTATCAGTGCAAAGGTTTCATTGTAATCAATTCCTTCTTTCTGTGAATATCCCTTACACACTAATCTTTCTTTATTTCTAAATACCCATTTAGTTCCAATTACATTTTTGTCTTTAGGCTGAAGAACTAATGTCCATGTGTTATTCTTTTCAATTTGTTCCAATTCATCTTCCATAGCCTTAATCCAATGTTTATCTTCACATGCCGCATTAATATTTGCTGGTTCAATTTGAGAAATAAGACATACCTCTTCATTTGCCAATCTTCCTCTAGTCATAACTCCTTGATACTTGTTCCCAATTATCTGATTTTCATAGTGATTCAATCTTACATACCGGGGTGTTTTTACTTGTTGTTGTTCTTAAGTCACTGTGGAATTCTCAGATGATGCCGGTGTGACTAGATAAACGTTCTATACTAGTGTACTTATAGTAGGTTCATTTGTGATTATCTCAACTGTCGGTTCAGAGTCTATGCACCTTCTAAACTATTCATCAATCTTCACATTTACACTTTCAATGATTTTCTACAATCTTTTATTAAAACATCTATATGCCTTGCTCTTAGATGAATAACCAAGAAATATTCCTTCATCACTTCTAGGATCAAATTTGCCAATATACTCATCTCTCCTAATATAACATTTGCTTCCAAATATTCTAAAATATTTAAGAGTAGGAGTATTACCAAACCATAGTTCATGAGGGGTCTTACAGGTTTCACCTTTTATGTGAACTTTGTTGAATGTATAAACAATTGTATTGACTGCTTCTCTCCAATACACATGAGGTAGATTTGCTTCTGATATCATGCTTCTAGCTACATCCAAAATAGTTATGTTCTTTCTTTCCACAAATCCATTTTGCTGGGGTGTCCGAGGTGCTAATAACTATCTTTTAATTCCATTTACTTCACAAAATGTATTAAATTTCTTAGATCTGAATTCACCTCCTTGATTTGATCTCAAACATTTTATTTTCTTACCGGTTTCATTCTCTACCATCACCTTGAATAGTTTGAGCTTCCCAAAAGCTTCTGATTTCTCCCTGAGAAAAGTAACCCAACACATTCTAGAATAGTCATCAATGATTAGCATAAAATACCTATCTCCTTGTAAACTTCTAGTTCTTGCTGGACCACATAAATCAGTATGAATTAAGTCAAGAACATTATTGGATTTTTATGGTATACTCTTAAAAGATGCTCTAACTTGCTTTTCGAATTGACATTCCTTACATACCAGATTGTGAGGTTTAACAATCTTAGGTAAATCTCTTACTGCCTTAGTTGTACTGATTTTCACAATGCAATCAAAATTTACATGACACGGTCTCTTATGCCATAACCAACTTTCATCAATATGTGCAATCAAACATGCTTTCTCATTGTTATTCAAATGAAAGATATTACCTCTAGTTTGATTACCAGTTGCAATTTCCAAACCAGTTCTATTTACCATTCTTGAATTGTAACTAAAATCCCTTTTCAACTAATTGACCAACACTCAAAAGATTGTGCTTCAAACCTTCAACATAGTAAACATTATCAGTATTATGCTTACCATCAAAAGATATAGTGCCTTTTCCTCTGATCAAACAACCTTTGTCATCTCCAAATCTTACTAGACCTCCATTGTATTCCTAAAAGGTTAAGAATTTACTCTTATCACCAGTCATATGATGTGAACATCCAGAATCAATAGTCCATTCATCCTTATCTTCAATTTTTGCTGCCAAGACTTGCTCTACCGGTTGAATAGTTAGTGTCAGTTGATCTTCTATTATTGCAACAAAAGCCCATCCATTATTTGTCGGTTCCTCATCAGAATCATCAGTAACTCCTTCATCAGCATAGTAACATGATTTGTCTCTATTCTTCTTAAATCTGTACCTTCGATATTGAGGGTTAGGCTTGTATGTTCTTTTAGCTTCTTCTTTCAATCTTGCATGTCTATCAGGACACCTAGAAGCCATATGACCAATTTTATTGTAGTTAAAACATTTAAATGGTGCTTTACCTTCATACTTACTTCCAACAGGACCTTTAGGCATTTTCCTTCCAAATAGTGGTTCAAGCTCTTCAAGTTCTTCATTCTCCTTTCTAATTTTTTCAAGCTCTCTTGCATAAAAGGTTTTCCAATCAGATTTTTCAAATGATGATGCCTTGAAAGCTAAATTTGTCTTAATAGTAACAACAAAACCAAATTCCTCAAGTTCAAAAGCTGAAAGTTTTCCAACCAAAGTGTCTCTAGATACTGATGCATTAGGCATTGTTCTCAATTCATTTATAGTAGTAACTTTCATTTTGTATGTCGGTGGCAAAGATCTTAAAACTTTAGAAACAATTTCATCTTCACTTAAGGTTCCTCCACAACATTGTATACCCAAAACAATTTCATTTACTCTTTCCATAAAAGCAAAAATCCTTTCATCTTCTTCCATTTTCAGATTTTCATACTTGACTTGGAAGCATTCCAGTTTTGCAATTTTGACTGTGGTATCACCTTCATTCAATGTCTCCAATTTATCCCAAATAGCTTTAGTAGTAGATCTATTTGATAATCCCATGATTTGTTGATTAGACAATGTGCTCAAAAGTGCTTCTCTTGCTTTGCAATCATTTTCCTCATCTTTAGCCAAGGTTGGTGTATTAGGTTGACCTTAAGTAGGAACAGTATAGCCATTCTTTGTAACATCCCATATGTCCTTTCCAATGCAATTCAGATGAGTCTCCATCCTGATCTTCCATATGCCATAGTTGGTTCCATCAAGTTTTGGACTGTCCTTCCTGAAATTGTTAGTAGACATAGGATCTTCTCAAGTTGTTAAACTTCTACAAAAAGAGGACTAAGCTTTGATAACAATTGTTAGGTCCCGAAGGCAACTGAGAGGGGGGGATGAATCTGTTGTCTATTAATTTCAACCAAATATACTTTAACCAAACTTAGTGCATAATATCGGTATACAGTTTAATAGTTAATTGCAGTATCGGTAAAGTACAATGCATGAAACAGAAAGGCAAATAACATACACAACACATAACATAGTTATTTGTACATGGAAAACCTGTAAGGGAAAAAACCACGGTGGGAAACCTTACCCACAATCAAATGATACTATTGCAGATAGTATGTATGTACAATATGGAGTCTGCACATGCAGAAAGGCCAAATGCCTAGAGCTCACTGCTCAATCACAAAAATGGGAGTCGCACTGACTATAATTAGATGGTTAAATCCAATGATAATGTACTACTCAAAATAACATCTTCATATGCTGGATTCAGTACCGGTTAAGCTCTGATTTGCCTTCTTCAATCCTTCCTTCAATCTTGAATGATGTCTGCATGTATAGCTCTTCTTATATTCACATATACCTTATTACAATCCTTTTCCACACTCTACCACACAATCTCATAAATGAGATCTTACATATATACCAAAACCTAAGACCAAATGTGTAGGTCGGCTCACTAAGATATTACAATAAAATCAATTACAAATGAATCAATATACGGTGGATGATGTCGGCTCAATGCATTTACAATAATAATAAATCATCTTCATGACATGTCGCGCTGATATGTAATAGATATGTTTTCCGGTGCATATCCTAGACCTATTTGCCGGTAACAACAAATATGCAAACCCGATTAGATCAATAATCAAATCACCAAAACCAAGTTTCCAAAGAATGTCTTCGACATAACCAAGTAATCTCTAGATGATAACAGATCATCCTCAGTGCCAGTGAACAATATAATCCTGTCAGTTAACCAGATACCGGTGACTGTGCATAAGTCATTGAACATGCCGGTGAACATAACCAAAGATCTCCAAGTGTTTCTCAAGTATTGACAAGTGTTGACATCAATGACAAAACCATATCAACATATCTAGAATACCAACATCCTTATTTCAAGATAATAATCTCTTATTATTCTTAAAAGTATTATTGTAGGGAAATGTTATTATTTCAAAGACTAATAATTATTAGTTTTCCAAAAGTTAAATTTCCTTACCAAAAGAGGTTATTATAGCAAATTTCTTTTTACTTTGGAAAGTATTCAAGTGAAAGTAAATCACTCTCATTGGAATATTTACTCAAGGAGATTTCATTTACTTTTGGAGCCTTATTATATCATATTTTTAAGAAATATTTTTAATCTAATTATGTGTAAAGATTATATATCTCTTTAGGGTAAAGTATTTTTAATTTTTCCAAAGCGAGTCATTAAGTAATTTTTTTTAGGTTTTGGAAAGTTTTAATTCAAGTGTAATGTATTCCCAAAATGTTATTAATCCAATATTATTATTCTTAGGGAATATTATTCTTTTTGAATTTTTTATTTTGGTAAATCTTGTGACTATATGGCACAGTATTTTGAGTTATTGTTCCCTAAGTATATATGGTATATTTCCTTTTAGGTCAAATTTGATCTCGCAAAATGTTTCTAATGTTATTAAAGATATTATTTTAGCCCTAGAAGGATAAATGTTTGATTTATTGCAATATCTAAATAGTGTCATTTCATGTGCAGAGAAACATATTATTTCTTCCATGGGACAGGAAGTATTTCTTACTTTAATAAATTAATATAATACTAGAAGATGTAATGATTTTATTATTTATGAAAAATACATTAAATCATTATCTTGGAAATACTTCCTCAATGGATTAAATATATTTAATAGCATTCATGAAAAATATTGGATTAGTCAATTGGATGATATTTTCACCCTAAGTGAATAAAGTGGAACATGTGTATTAGGGTTAATTTTTTATGTAGAATCAAAGTGTGAATTTTTGTAAAAGTATTTTCTAGAAAAGTTGTAAAAACTTTGATTAAGGAGAATTATTATTTATGTATCTGAAAAGGATCTAATTTTTAATGCAAAACTTAACCAAAGGAAAATCATGATTTAATTTCCATTTGAGGAACCTGATTGGTTTAATTTATGTGCAGGAAACTTTTATCAAAGCTTGGAAATTAGGAACTCAAGCAGAAATGAAATATTAAATCTGCATTATTAATGTCTTAGTGTTGTATTTTAGGCATTCGTTTGTAATTGTTTTTCAAACCAAAGGGTGTGTCCTTTGGGAATGCAACTGTCTGTAACTCCCTCCTATGTATGAAAGGGTGTGTCCTCTCATATGTGCCTTTTGATTCGTATATTTAAAGGGAGTTAGTTTTACAGAGGGGAGGGAGATTTTCATAGAACATCATGTTGTTGTAAGGACTGAAAGTCATTTGTACTAGGGAATTCTATAGGAAGAAGAAGTACCATTTTGTGCAAGCAATTTGTAATGGAGTATCTGCAAGTGCAGCTTATGTATGCAATCATTTCGTGAAGGTTAGTATACAAGGTTCATTGTTTTTTTTCCAAATATTGTGCACACTTTTGTGTTGATGATTATCTTTGTCCTCTTGATAAATCTGTGTATAGATTTTCTATGATGAGAATCACATGTTGTTGCATTAAGTGAAATATTGAGTTCTTATTGTTTGTGTAACACATACTGAACCTTCATAGCTAATGAGAAATTGTCTCTCGAGTTGATAAGATATTCTGTCCACAAAGTGTCATATATATCCCTGAATAGAGGCACTGGTTTGTTATTGATTTTTCAAGGTTTTGATTTGTATGCATTCAAGGTCCTTGACAGAAAAACATTCTTCCCAAATCCTATATGAACTGATCTATGCATATGTCTTTTAGGTCCTAAAAGAAACCTCATTTTCAATATACATTCACAATCATTCCTTTTCAAGGGCATTTATTTAAAGCACATAATAAAGCATAATTGCAGACAACAATTTACCAGTTTGTAATTTTCTAAAAGGCTTAAATCCACTTTAAATATTCTCTTTTGTTCTTGAGAGTGTGAGGTACACCCGCCTAGGTTTAGTGGAGCCTAAAGTGCAGAGGGATTTAGTCTTTGACTATCCCTGTTCGATTGCCAAGGCTGATTGGACTGCTTGAGGATTTGGCAAGTCTTTGGGTTTTCCAATCTGTTGTTTTAGGCACCAACACACTGGCATCAACAACTAACTATCTAAGCTTAGAAATAGGGGTGGATATATTACCTATATCAGTCTCCGGTAGGAGACTTGACAAAATGTTAACAACAGTTTGAATGGTCTCTACTTCTCATTTCTGCTCTTTTAACCTCTTCTTTTGTGCTCGAGATTGCATTATAGTAGCAATCTCCATTAATTCAGAGGCACTCAAATTGTCCAAATCTATAGGACCTTTAATTCTGATTGAGTCATCATCATCATCCTCAACATTTATTTTCTTCTTAGTCTTTGTTTTCTTTTCTTCATCCTTTTTCACTTCAACCTTCTTCTCTGGTTTCTCTTTCCCTATCTCTGTATGTTCCTTCTGTGTTGGTGTAATTACTAGTGGCAGTTGACTCTCAATATTATGTTCCTTTTCTATTGGTGGTTGTATGTCCATACTTTGTTCAGTAGTCAGTGCTTCCTCTGCTTTTTTTTCGTTAACCATCTCTAGTTCCGATTCTTTTTCCTTAACCGGTTCATTATAGGTACTAGTTGTATCAACAATATCCTAAACATCTTTAGTTTCATCCACAAAGAATATGACAGGTGGTGAAATAGTGTCATTTATTCTTGATAGGGTAGACTACATCCAATGTAATAATTTATTCAGTGTCCATTTTTGGTGGAGCTCTAGTATTAGTCTGATCAAGCTTATTGTGATAGTTCTTCAATTGATCATTCATTCCTTGAATAAATTTGTATGCCCAATGAGTATCATCTTCAACTTCCTAAATTTTTCCTCCCAATAGATTCATTCTTCTTGATCTTGTATGAAATTGTCCCTTATGCTTAAAAAAGCATTTCTAACAACTCATCATGAGATAATTGAGGAAAATATTGAATAAAAATTCTATCAATCATCTCTTGTTCCTGGTCAATAATCATCTTCCATTTATTTTCAAGAATTAAATTTAAAGAATCATATATTTCTCTATGAATCTCATGTAGTAACCGGTTATATTGACATAGGTAATTGATTACCTCTTGTACCACTTCTTGTTTTATAACTTCATCAAAAGAATCAAAATATTATTTTACATTACTAAATTTATTTCTCTTTAATGTTTTTAGAGTCCTCTCAAAATGACTCATTGACTTGAAAGACATAATATCAATAGGTATATTTGGTTTAGGGATTTCCCCTATTGAATTAGATTTCTTACTGGTTGCCTTCAACTTCTTCTTTTCTTCCTCGGACTCAGTATCCTCAGATTCTTCTTGTAGGATGAGATGTCTTCCTCTCTTTCTAGTGGCAGTTTGCTTCTTTGTGTACACTTTAGCTACAAGTTCCTTCTTTCTTTGAACACTTCTTGTTACTCTAGTACCGATTGACACAGAAGTTTGTTACTCATCTTTCTTCTTTTTCCCTTTCACACCACTAGGATGTCCCAGTGCAATCCTTTCTTGATAAGTACCAAGTTTGTTCTTTTATGTGTCCTTAGGAGATGCCAAAAGGTTGTTGGCATAATGGATCAACAAGTCATAACTGTTGGCATTATGTGAACTGGCATCACATTATGTGAACCGGCATGAAGACATAATGATATTGTATGTTGTCATTGATGTCAATATGAGACATACTGTGAACCGACACATGTGATAAGTGAAGAGAGAGAGGAACCAACATTTCTATGAACTGGTTTATATGCCAAAGTGAAGCGGCATATTTGTTCAAGATGAATCGGCATGTAGTTATGGGAACCGGCACATGGAAGCATTGTATGACTACTGGTTAGTAGGTAGCTTCCACTTCAGGATTTCTGGTTGGAGTACCTCAAGTCTGTGTGACTCAATCAGTGATCTTTGTGTGATGAGTTAGCAGTATGATGGAGGACAGATCGTGTTGCCACGTAAGCTCTGTGTGCATGAAGGATCTTGCATGAAGATGACTATTCCTATCTTCCTCAAGAATGTGCGAAGTCTGTCAAACGGTGATAATGCGTGATGGGTTATCAGCCACCATGAAATCAGTGGATAATGGATGATGGAGAATGTCTTGAGATCTATTCAAGATTGTTGCATTTAATGCAGTATGATTCAATGAACCGTTTGAATTGCTTAACCTAATAGGTTTAGGGTTTAGGGTTTTTGCTACTGATCATTGTAATTCCTGTTGATCTCTAACCACTTCAATAGTTGTAAAATCCCCTAACAGGGTAGCCTTAACTAGCTTGATTCAAAATCCCTTAAATCAGGTGGTCTTAACAAGCTTGATACAAATCACTTAACCGGGTAACTCGAGGTTAATGAGTTCTGAGAAGCTATAGAGCTTAGGAGATCCTTTCAGCTATTAAGCTCTTGAAATCCTCTAACAAGGTGACCCTACCAGGTTTAACCCTTAACCGGGTATCCCTTAACTAGGTGATCCCTAACAGGATCGGTTCCTAACAAAACCTATTGTAATGTCTTTAACCGGACAAGGCTCCTAACAGAGAGGACTTCTAAAGAGTTCAAAAAGCAACTTGTGGGTATTCATCCTCACCGTGGTTTTTCCCAAGTTGGGTTTCCACGTGAAAAATATGTGTGTTATGTGTGATGCTTTTATCTTGTGATGCTTTGTTTTACTTGTCAAGCATATGAAGGTTCTATGTTTTATGCCTGTCTATAAAACATATTGAACTCACTATTGTGAAGATCTAATGATTAAGTTTACCTATTTATGCATGAGAGTATAATGATACTATAGTATTGAGCTAAGAGAAAAGCCTATTAAGTGATCGTTTCATGACTAATTGAGCTGTACTGGATGTTACTGGTTGCACTCTGTTTTACTAGTATCCCTATTTGTCAGTCATTTGGTGTGTTTGCTGTCAAACCAATTTTGGACTGTATTTGTGTTGGTACTGATTCACCCTTGCCCCCTCTTAGTACCGGTTTGGTACTAGTGGTTCATCATTGAGTTATCAATTGGTATCGGAGCACCTCTAGGTCCTCTGTGTTGTAAGCTTAACCGCTTGAGGAAAAGATCCTAGTCAAATGATGAAGAGGGAAGGTCCAAAGTTTAACAGGAAAAACTTTGGTATATGGAAAGGGAGGATGAAGATATTCATCAAAAGCATGGGTGTTCAACACTGGAGTTATGTTGAAAATGTATATGTTGTTCCTACTAGTACTCTCACCGATGACCAAAAGAGAGAGATACAAGAGAATGGGCAAGTCATGGAAGCCCTCATCAGTAGTTTATTTGACATTGAGTTTATTGATGTTCAAGACAAGGCAAATCCCAAAGAGGTATGGGATGCTCTTGAAAATATCTATGGTGGTGATGAGCATGTAAAATAGGCTAAGGAAGAAAGCCTAAGAGGGAAGTTTGAAGACATGCAGATGGTTGAAGGAGAGACCATTCAGTAGTATGGAATAAGAATCAAAACAGTTGTTGGAGAAATAAAGAGTGCAGGTGGCAAAATAGAAGATTCCACTATGGTAAGTATAGTCCTGAGATCCCTATTGCCAGTCTATGCAATAAGGGTTGCTACTATTTAGGAGCTGAGATCAATAGACAAGTCTAAGGTGTCCTTGGACTCCATCATAGCCAAGTTGACAGCCTATGAACTGAATAGTTTTGATGGCAGTGTTCAAAAGATAGAATCAGCCTTTAAAGCCTCTACTATACCATCCAAAAAAGGAAAAGAGTCTAGCACTAGTGGGGAACCTAATCAGAACAGAGAAATGAAAGATGAAGAGTTTTTGATGGAATTTGAAGCTCTTCTTGCCAGGAGATTTCCAAAAGGAACTAGTAAATACAAAGGTAAGCTCCCTTTGAAATGTTTCTCCTATAACCGGATAGGACATATTGCTATGAACTGTCCTAATAGTGACAACAAGGATAAACCGGAAAGGTTTAAGAAATTCAAAGGAGGGAACCAGAGAAACTACTTTGTGGCAGTTGATGAAGGTGTCACAGATGAGGAATCAGAAGATGAAGAGAATGAAGACATTGTGTTTGTTGCTGTAAAGGAAGATGTGGCAGACAAGAAGGCTCTTGTCTCTTGATTTGATGATTCCAATGAGTGGATCATTGACAGTGATTGCTCTCACCATATGACTGGTGACCAGAGCAAGTTTCTATCCTTAGAGGAGTATGATGGTGGTGTGGTTCGCTTTGGCAATGATGCACCATGCATGGTCAAAGGAAGAGGGTCCATCTCTTTGAATGGAAAGAGTAGTGCTGACAATGTGTACTGGGTTGATGGTCTCAGACACAACCTTCTGAGTGTTGCCCAGCTAAATGATAGTGGCTTCACTCTGCAATTCAAGAATGGAGTTTGTAGAATCAAAGGAAAAGATGGTAAATTGGTGGCCACTGGCATGCAAACTAAAGGTAACCTATTTCATCTAAATACAAATATAAGTACATGTCTTATGGCTAAGCTTGATGATAGCTGGGTATGGCATAGGAGACTCTGCCATGTAAACTTTGATAACATTGTAAAGGCTAGTAAGATCAAGGTAGTTAGAGGGTTGCCGGTCCTAAACAAATCGGATAATACCTTGTGTAGAGAATGTCAATTGGGGAAAATGTCTTCCTCAACTTTTAAAGGTAAATCTTTCACTGCTGATAACTTTCTTGATCTTGTGCATATTGATTTATGTGGTCCTATAAAAACTAGAAGTGTGCAGGGTGATAGGTACTTCATGATTCTCACTGATGACTGCTCAAGAATGATGTGGGTCACATTCTTGAAAGACAAGTCTGAATCTTTTGGGAAATTCAAAGCTTTCAAAGCATTAGTGGAGAAGGAAAATGGTAAAAGGATCAAATGTCTCAGAACTAATCAAGGAGGGGAATTCACTTCCAGTGAATTCAACAAGTATTGTGAAGAATTTGGCATCAAGAGACAACTATCTGCCCCCCGGACTCCACAGTAGAATGGCCTAGCAGAGAGGAATAACCGGACTGTTGTTGAAGCAGCTAGAACCATGTTGATTCAAGGAAAGGTAGCTCACACCTTTTGGAGAGAAGCAGTGAGCACTGCAATCTACACTATGAACTGGGTACTCATCAAAAAGGGTAAGGACAAAACTCCTTATGAGTATTGGACTGGTAAGACACCTATGGTTAACTACTTTAAGGTATTTGGTAGCAAATGTTACATCAAGAGGAGTGAACATCAGGGCAAATTTGAAGCTAAATGTGATGAAGGAATATTTCTAGGATATTCCACCAAGAGTAAAGCTTTCAAGTGCTACAACAATAGGACTTAGAGAATTATGGAAAGCATTAATGTAAGAGTTGATGAATCCTCTAAGAAGACTGAGGAAACCGGCAGTGAGCAAGCTGTAAATGAACTGGTTGCAACCTTTTGGGAACCAGTTGTTAGCCAACCAAGTACCAGTAACAGTGTCCCTGAACCAGTGAATGCTGATACTGATGAAGATGAGGATGAAGAAGAAAAGCAAGAACAACCAGTTAAGACCATTCCTCAGTATGTCAAGTTGAATCATGATCCCAAGCAGATCATAGGTGATAAGGATGTAGGAATCCTTACTAGAAGAAAGATCAGAGAAAACTGATGTATGATCTCTGAATTTGAGCCTAAGTCATTCAAAGAGTCTCATAAAGATGAAGATTGGATCAAGGTAATGGAAGAGGAACTTGATCAGATAGAGAAAAATGGTACATGGTCCTTAATACCTTGACCTGAGCATAAAAATGTCATTGGCACCAAATGGGTGTTTAGAAATAAGTTGAATGAGGATGGCACTCTGATTAGGAATAAAGCCAGATTGGTATGCAAAGGATATGCTCAAGAAGAAGGAGAAGACTATGGAGAAACCTTTTCTCTTGTGGCCAGATTGGAAGGAGTTTGTATGCTTCTTGCATATGCAACTTTTAAGAGGTTCAAGGTATATCAAATGGATGTAAAATCTACATTCCTAAATGGTGTACTTGAAGAGGAGGTGTATATTGAGCAACCAAATGGGTTTGCCCTATTTGAAGATAGTGACATGGTATGTAGGCTACATAAAGCATTATATGGTCTAAAGCAAGCACCTAGGGCATGGTATGAGCGCCTACATTCCCATCTTGTGAAGATTGGATTTGAGAGAACAAGTGAAGATAGCAATATCTACTTGAAGTCTGAAGGAGATCAGATCCTGATCTGTGAAGTTTTTGTTGATGACATCATCTTTGGTGGAGATGACAAGATGAGTCATGAGTTTGCTGATGAGATGAAGAAAGAGTTTGAGATGTCACTCATAGGGGAGATTAAGTTCTTCATTGGACTGCAGATCCAGCAGATGGAAGATGGAATCTTCATCACTTAGTCCAAATATGTCAAAGAGGTGTTGAAGACTTTTGGCATGGAAGATAGCAAACCAGTTGGTACACCGATGGTGACCGGTTGCAAATTGACAAAAGAGGATGATTCCGCACTGGTTGATGAGAAGGAATACCGATCAATGATTGGTAAGTTGCATTATGTAGTGCATAGCAGACCGGATATTGCACATGTAGTTGGCATTACTGCAAGATTCCAAAAGAGTCCAAGAGAATCTCACTTGATTGCAGTCAAGCGGATTCTTAGGTATCTAAAGGGAACAATTGACTATGGATTGTCGTACCCATACATCAATAATTTCAATCTGAAAGTGTTCACAAATGCTGATTGGGCAGGTAATGTGGATGACTAGAAAAGCACTACCGGTGGTGCTTTCTTTCTTGGTGGTAGACTGGTCTCATGGATGAGTAAAAAGAAGAGTTGTATCTCTCAGTCTATAGCGGAAGCGGAGTATGTTGTAGCTTTCATGAACTGCACTCAGACAATCTGGATGAAGCATGTACTAGAAGGCTTCAAGATCCCTGTATCTGAATCGGTAAGTATATTCTGTGATAACACAAGTGCTATCAATATATCAAAGAATCCAGTTTTACATTCTAGAACCAAGCATTTTGAGCTTAAGTATCATTTCTTGAGGGAAAAGGTTCAGAATAAAGAGATTGCACTAGAGCATGTGTCCAGTAAGGAGTAGTTAGCAGACATATTCACCAAATCTCTCCCAAAGACAACATTTGTGCATTTGAGAGGTGAATTAGGGGTATTGCCCCTTCAGGAGATGAACTAAAAGTAATTATTCCACATCAGTCAGGTACTGGAAAGATAAATTTTTGGTTGATTGGTGTGTTGAAGGATGCTACTCCTCAGGGGGAGCAACATGATGAAATAGAGATGATTGTACCTTCACTTTGGCATTGTTGTCAAAGGGGGAGAAGGAGTGAAGCGAAAAGATATATGTAGCAAATGGGGAAAAGATGTGAAGCAGAGAAGATATCTTTTGTATATTGCCATCAATGCCAAAGGGGGAGATTGTTGGCAATATGTGAACCAGCATGGCATTATGTGAACTGGCATGAAAACATAATGATATTGTATGTTGTCATTGATGTCAATATGAGACATAGTGTGAACCGGCACATGTGATAAGTGAAGAGAGAGAGGAACTGACATTTGTATGAATCGGTTTATATGCAAAAGTGAAGCAACATATTTGTTCAAGATGAACCGACATGTAGTTATGGGAACTGACACATGGAAGCATTGTATGACTACCGGTTAGTAGGTAGCTTCCTCTTCAGGATTTCCAGTTGGAGTACCTCAAGTCTATGTGACTCAATCGGTGATCTTTGTGTGATGAGTTAGCAGTATGATGGAGGACAGATCGTGTTGCCATGTAAGCTCTATGTGCATGAAGGATCTTGCATGAAGATGACTATTCCTATCTTCCTTGGGAATGTGTGAAGTCTGTCAAATGGTGATAACGCGTGATGGGTTATCAGTCACCATGAAATCGGTGGATAATGGACAATGGAGAATGTATTGAGATCGATTCAAGATTGTTGCATTTAATGCGGTATGATTCAATGGTCAAGATCGAATCATTTGAATTGCTTAACCTAACAGGTTTAGGGTTTAGGGTTTTCGCTACTAGCCTGTATGTTTCCTATAAGGTCGATGTTGTGTTTCTTTCTAAGGTTGTTGGCAAAAGTTGTGAGTGTGTATCTAAGGGAAGTGATACATAATTCTTGCCAGACCAAAGGAGAGAAGTGATACCTGCAAAGTGAATGTGCAGAAGGTAAAGAGGAGCCTAAATAGATCTGCATTAGCATTGAGTGCTGTTAACAGATCATTGTAATTCCTGTTGATCTCTAACCACTTCAATAGTTGTAAAATCCCCTAACAGGGTAGCCTTAACTGGCTTGATTCAATTCCCTTAAATCGGGTGGTCTTAATAGGCTTGATACAAATCCCTTAACCGGGTAACTCGAGGTTAATGAGTTCTGAGAAGCTATAGAGCTTAGGAGATCCTTTTAGCTATTAAGTTCTTGAAATCCTCTAACAAGGTGACCCTACCAAGTTTAACCCTTAACCGGGTATCCCTTAACCGGGTGATCCCTAACAGGATCGGTTCCTAACAGAACCTATTGTAATGTCTTTAACCGGACAAGGCTCCTAACAGAGGGAACTTCTAAAGAGTTCAAAAAGAAGCTTGTGGGTATTCATCCCCACCATGGTTTTTCCCAAGTTGGGTTTCCACGTGAAAAATATGTGTGTTATGTGTGATGCTTTTATCTTGTGATGCTTTGTTTTACCTGTTAAGCATATGAAGGTTCTATGTTTTATGCCTGTCTATAAAACATATTGAACTCACTGTTGTGAAGATCTGATGATTAAGTTTACCTATTTATGCATGAGAGTATAATGATATTATAGTATTGAGCTAAGAGAAAAGCCTATTGAGTGACCAGTTCATGACTGATTGAGCTGTACTGGATGTTACCGGTTGCACTCTATTTTACTAGTATCCCTATTTGTCAGTCATTTGGAGTGTTTGCTGTCAAACTGGTTTGGGACTGTATTTGTGTTGGTACTGATTCACCCTTGCCCCCTCTTAGTACCGGTTTGGTACTAGTGGTTCATCATTGAGTTATCAGTAACTAACTTCATAACCCATTTACTCCATGTCTTCTTCACTTAGTTCAACAGCCTCCATAAGGCAAAAATTGGTGGTCATAGTGAAACAGATATCTTTTTCAAAGTGTTTCACCACTTCATCTGATAACCTTAGTCTCATTCTCATCTTCTTCTGGAATTTTTTGAAATACCTATTCATAGCAACTAGAAATGTGTTCTTTACAGCCTTTATACTATTCTTAATTTGGGCTGAAATAGGTGTATCATTGGACCATTCAATATCTCCAATACTAGGAATGAAATTCTAGAAATAGAAAAACAAACCGATCAAAAGTTGTCCAAACTTGAACTTCTGATTGTTTTCCTTCTTGATCGATTCCAGATTCAATATTAGTTGACTTCACATAGCCTCACACAAATCATAATCTATATTTTCCTTAATCATCTAGTACGCGGCATGTACAACACTCGATGACACATTGTTCATCCGGATAGAATGGAATATCCTGTAACTGATAATCATTGTAGCATATCTGACTGCTTCATCTTGAATGTTGCTAATAGACATGGCACGACCATCACAAGTGGTCTTCGTCGATTCAATGACAGTATTCTGCGAGATTTTCCTCAATTTAGGAACTTCGTCGGTTTGGCAGAAACCGGTCACAACATGAATAGCCTCCTTAGTGATAGTATGAAACCTATCTAAGTACATGTTCCCTCCATGGAAACAACTTAGGATAATCCTAACATGCTCTTCCTCAAAATATTCAAGAAAATAGACCAAATTATGAAAACCTTTCTCATAAACCCTAATGTACTTGGGTTTGATCTTCCCGTTCTTGTCGCACAAAGATTTCAACTGGGAATAGATTGCCAAAGATCCTAAATCTTCTATCTTAAAATCTATGTAGCTGGATAAATCAACCTCAATCAAAACTCCCTTGGTTACATGTGATAATGTGTTGTATGGCTCTATCTTGTTTGACTCCATTGACTCAGTAGCTTCAATGTTGATAAAAAGACTCTTTGATGGGGCAGAAGATGAATATGCCATTCCAAATAAAAATGATTCACGAGAGGAGGTCGACCAAATACCTTATTTTCTTTGCACCTCTAGGGTTTTCGTTTGCTCTCTCTCTTGCACACCCGATTCGCCTTTCTTATCTTCAAATTTGATTCAACTTCTCAGTCTATAGCACATATCTGTTCACAATTTGCTAAGAATGATTTGTTTTGCTTTGCAAGTGCTCACAAAATGCTCTTCGAATGCAAATATGGTAAAAATAACTTAGCGGAATTTATTTTTATTAACTTTACTGACTTCATTTATTACACTACTGATAGGGTGAAAAACCCTAATTACCACTTAACAAACTCACCTTTACCAGTAGGTATACTAACCAATTGTTAATACTTTAGAAAACTAATAGATAACAATATAGAAAATTCTTATATCCCAATTTAAAATGAAGAATTTACTTACTATACATTCTTCAAGGGGTTCGAAAATAGATTTACCTATATGCCGCCTAGGCTTATTGAAAAGCTCAATTTGTCGGTGTAGGATTCTCCATACTAGGTGAAGTATTTGGTTCTTCTGATGGCTTGTCCTCACTTTTCTTTTTCCAGATCCTATTCATCTCAGCTCTGGTTTCTTCAATATCAACCTTCTTCTTTCCTTTCCAATCTGCATTGTGACTTACTGATTGGTTCTTCTTTGTTCTGCAAAACTTGGCAATGTGTCTCAGTTTGTGACAATGATAGCAGACCATTCCAGATGCTCTCTAAGAGCCTGCATTGCCCCTTCCTATTCTTCTTTTGTAGTTCATAGCCACATGTCCAAAGTTGTTACAAATTGAGCAAGTCACATTGACTCTCTTTTCCATCTCATAAGGACTAGACCAGTTAACATAGGGTCTTTGCCAATTTGTATTTCTCTGGTCAATGATATTCCTTCTCCATTCACCATTAGGTCTTGGAATCATGTGAGGTGCAAGATTTGCTCCATATCTACATTCAACTGATCTATGCCCATACTTGTTGTATGTATAATAATAACCTTCAAATCTTCTAGGCACATACCTAGTATTAGGTCTATAACCAATATTACCATCAGATTTGCTTCTACAAACATTAGTAGTATGTCCTAGTTTATGACAGTTAAAGCAAACTGGTTTGTAAGCTTTCTTACTAGTAGGCTTCTAAGCCTTAGGAGCAGTTTTACCTACATGCATGTCGCTCTTGGTAACAAAAGATTCACCTTTCTCAGATGTATTGTATCCTAACCCAAATGTATCACCTTTCATCCTTTGAGATTGGATCTGTTCATCTAGCATAGAAGAGCTCTTATTGAATTTGTTAAGCTTCTCATTGGCTTTAGTAAGATCTTCATTCATTTTCATTAGGGTCTCTCTAAGAGACATTGCTATTTCAAGATCTTCTTGTAATGCTTATTTTTCTTCTTTCTCCTCATGATAGTGTTCATGCAAAGTTTCCTTCTCCTGCTTGATCTTAAGGATTTCATGATCTTTCTCTTTGATTTGGTCTTTAGCTGCCCTCCTAGCTTCAAGTTCTTGACTCCTTCAGATTGTAAGGGCTTCAAGTTATCTCCTCAGGCTAAGTTTCTCACCATTTAGTTTCTCCACTTCCTCAACCAGTGCATCAATGTTTGCCTCATCTGAAGAGCTATTGTCAGAGATCTCCAATAATTACTTAGTCAATTCTTTCCTTTTAGCTTGTGAAGCCTTGAATCTTCCTCTTAGGGTTTCTAGCTCATCCCTAGTTTCACCAAGTTCTCTAGCCATATCTCTATAACTCATATCCCCCATAAAGGATTTAGGGTTTCCTTCCAAGCACTTAAGCCTTAAGGAAGTTAGGCTCTGATACCAATTGATAAAATTATAAAGAACTGAGAGGGGGGGTGAATCGGTGAAAGCAAAAATAGTAGCACTTTAATTACAGATTGGTAAAAATACTTAATCAATTTACCAATGACTTTGCATATAATCCAAAGTGTTATAAAAGCATTCACCATAACACAAGTATTTATACGTGAAAAACCCAACTAGGAAAAACCACAGTGAGATGGAACTCACAAGTTAACTATCTACATAATAGATAACTGACTGGTTAAGGTCTACAAATGCTCTGTTAGGAGAAGATCCTGTCAAAGATCCCAAGCCTTCTTAGGAGCTATACCTGGTTAAAGGTAACCTCAGTGGAGGATTTAGATCCAAGTTAATGAATCACCTTGTTAGAGGATTTCTACAATGAATCTTGTTAGAGCTTACTCGATTAGGGGATTTAACTATTATAGTTGTTAGAGAACAATAGTGGTATGATCTAAGAATAGCACATTCTTCTTGTTTAGATCCTTTTCTGCTCACACATTACTGCAACACTGACATACTCTACAACTCCTTCAGCAAATCACATCTACTTCAATGCATAACATCACTTGTATCTTCTATATGAAATAACTCATCACAATATCTTTTTATAGACATTAGATTTCATGTCGAATCCTGAACCTTGACACAATTTCCTAGGTTTAGTGAATCTAGACAATCGTCCTTAACATGACACAAATCACCACTTAAGTGTCGATTGGTGGTAACACATCACAGCTGGTGATAACTCATCACACAATCTGGGAAAACAATTAGAATACCAATAATGGTTGAGTGTTGACCACATCAAACTCACAGACCGATTGTCTCCATGCACCTCCTTTTCTCTCTTTGTTGCATCTTGAAACTGGTAATATTGGAGCTAACCAAAACTTATTGTCTTAACTACATATATTGATTCTCTACAAATACCGGTTTAGATATCTTCATACCAGTTAGACTTACTCTATAAAAATGATACCAGTTAACAATACAATGACTTAATAGTAGTACCAATTTAACCTTAACTAAGACAATCAAAACATATGTGTGCCATCAATGACAACACATGAAGTCATCAGATACAAAAAACATCATCATGCCAACATTGTTGTGTTTGCTCGTACTAGTTTCTGCTTGCCTGTGGAAACTCATATGGAAAACAACAAGTATTTTTGAAGGTGTAAACAAAAAATTTTGATTTTGCATGTTGTATATTTGGACTATTAAGCATGTTTAACACATTCTTAGCACAAATTTGATCACATTTTGACGATTTGTGTGTTCAATTTTGCAGATTCATTTGTCGGATATTCAATTTCAGTGTACCTTTCCACTGACGATGAGGCTAGTGCATGATTTATTAGATGCAGAGAGAGGTCATATTGGTTTGTGTGGATTTAGATACCTATTACAAAAGCTTGATATTCATGTGAATCACGGTATGTTGACTGCTTTAGTTGAGGGTTTTCATTCTGAGCATAATACCTTTCATTCACCGGTTGGAGAGATGACCATTATGATGGAGGATATATACAAAATATTGAGCATTCCATTTATTGGAGATAAGGTGGACTATGATTCTACTCCACGATTGGGTATTTTGGCTCTTAGGTGGATATTCCATGATGAGACTATCCTTGATTGCACTATCACTTGGGATGATTTGATGAGTAGATATGGTGCACAATACCCTCTAGCTTACATTTTGGCTGGTATGATTGGTTGTTTTGTGATGCCTGACACAGGACAACAGGGATTTCTATGTGGTTGGGGTAGGATGTTTGAGAGGTTGTTGACTCATCTAGTGAGATTAGGGTGGGGATCATGCTTACATACTCATATGTACCATGAGATGCACGAGGTTATCCATTCAGTGGGGAAGAGCATGGCAACAGGTGTCCTACTTTTGCATATATGAGCATGTGAGCATATCCTGGTATGCAGACCTATTGTAGATTATTCTAGAGAGGCACACTAGCCTATTGTATGTTGTTACTCAGGTTATGTTACACAACCCCACCTGGGCAAGACTGACTATTGAAGGAGGCAATTGGATGATTTGATCGCTATAGTATGGAGATCGTATAGGGGTCTAGAGATGTGGGATGATTGGAGAGCACAGAGGAAGGATATGTTTATGACTCGGCCTTTGACTGGTAGATTGGTGTCTATTATTAAGTGATTTGTAGTTCTAGGGTGATGAGACGGTATGTGAGTTTGTAGAGTATATCCTAGGAGTTCACAACCTATGTTTGATATGGGGAGGAGGAGAGATGAGGATGGGAACCGAGACTATCATATGCATTGAGCATGCAGGAGTTAGTGGGTTTACAGCCATAGAGATGGGATTCTCTAGAGGATATGGTAGACGTATGGGTATTTCCCCAATATAGAGATTGGTTTCAGAGACATCCTTTTCCTAGGTTTACAAATCCTAGAGAGAATGGGCCTCTTATAGAGGAGGTTGAGGAGGATGTACCAACACAAGAACAGGTACTAGGTTAGGTACAAGGATGAGGGAAGGTACATGAATAGAGAGCGGATGTACCTAGATGGACAAGAGGTGATCCTGGTACTAGTAGCAGCAGGATACTAGCGGGAGGTCGATAGCAACAAAGAGGGGAGGGTGGATCCTTAAGAGCTATTGGGGTTGAGGCTGGTGGTTCTAGGGAAGCTAAGGTTGGAGGTGAGGAGGAGAGAGTGGCTCCTAGGTAGGTTAGGCAGTGGAGGGATGAATAGGGAGGTAGAGAGGGGGATGATGGGAGAGAGCAGGCAGTACCAAACGTAGTATTATCTTTGAGGACAAGGGTGACAGGTTTGTAGTCAAGTTGACAGTGGTGCAGATGCAATTGGCAGAGCGAGACCGACATATCATTAAGGTCAGAGCTAAGTGTGATCGACAACTTGTAGAGGTGAGAGCAGAGTGAGATTAACAACTTGTAGAGTTGAGAGCAGAGCGAGATGCTCTTTAGAGAGAGGTTTTGCATTAGATGAGTCATGCAACTTATTACATTGCAGCTTATAGTGTAGTGGTCCCAGTAGTGCAATAGATTGTTTCATATTCTCAGTATATGGCTCGATCTAAGGGAGCTAGGGCACCTAGACAGGACATCAGTCAGTAGGCACCACCTCCTCCACCCGGTGATGAGGGAGAGGCAAAGAGATAGATTTTTTATATCTCCTAGATTTTGTTATATGCCCCATTTTTGTAGCTTATATGATTCTTTCTTTGATGAGACATTGTGTATGATAGTTGATATCATTTGTACTCTTATATACTGAGATTATGACAAGATATATGAGCTCTTGATTTTATTTCATCGTACTTGTGTTGATTGATTATGAGATGTCTTTTTATATTATTTATTCTATATGTATGCATATCTTTTCAGTATAGATGTACATAATGGAGATGAATATGGATATTTTTTATTTTATTTCTTTCTTTTCATATGCAAATAAATGATGAAAATGAGTAACTAGTAATGTAAATGTTTATTTTTTATGCAATAATATGAATGCAAATAAATATATAATGAAATGTATGGATCTATATAAGATGCTCATGTATGCAGCTAACATCTCAATACACAAGTACTCGATCAGAGACACGATGATGAAAAAGGGTGCTACTTAGTTGAGAAATGACGATTGCTTTACTCTCATTAAAAAGATATAGAGATAATTGTTATCATGCTAAAATCACTTGAAATGCATTAAATTTAGAATGAATGCAACTTAAAATTAGTCACTGGATTTGGTATGCTTAATTTCATCACTGAGCATTTTACAAACAGAGTAGGAAAAACAGAGTTCTTTCCTTTTCATATGCAATATTAATTATCTTGTCTGCAATGACCCTTTTATTGTTCATATCTTTGGACAGATTACACATGCATTCAAATTGTACATTAAATAAATTCCCTCAAAACAAATAAAGAAATGACTCCAACCTCCCTATAGCATATAAATAAGCGGAGTCGAAGTATATGTGGTGATTTCACCTTGATGTGAAGGCACTTATCACAGACACCCAGCTTAATAGATGTTTCCAGATCATCGAAATCACTCCTACAAGAAGAAAACAAAGAAAAGTATTATGCCCCCAATGCTTTCTCCTCTTAGTCAAGATAGACTTCCTCGAGTTACTCAAAGGGAATAATAATCAAAAACCAATGTAAAAGATAGCACACAAAGAAAATTTCAATCATATCTCAAATAGTGTAGTGATTGTTTTCAGTAGTCTTGTTTTGCTTGTTTACTCAACGATAAAACTCGATGGTAGTGTAGAGACAGGTGACTGACTCAGAGTGGATGACCTGGTACTACCGACTGAAAGATGACTTGGTTAAACTACTTCAAACATTTTGATTGATCAGTCGATTACCCTAAGACTAGGACATTGATCAGTTTCAGGCCATGAGGGTTCCAAAAGAACCAGGATGTCACAAAAGTGACTAAAAAATATGTACAAGCAAAAGAAAAGATGCAGGAAAGAGGGAATGAAAATGGGAAATGCCAAATTTGCATTGATAGATGGAGCACTTGAGTACAAGAGGCACTTGTTTACCAGGTTTTTACCTACTTGGCAAAGATCCTTTCTCTCTCTCTCTCTCTCTTTTTTTCATGACTTTTTAGGATTTTTAAGATTTTTTTCAGGATCTTTTTAGCTATACAGGTTGTTGGAGCTATTGGATCTCAAATCAATAGATTGGATTGGTTCTAAGGAAATACAAACTCCTATGATCAAACCCTCCAATTGAATTGGCCAACTTATATAGTGAACCTATTTGGTTACTAACTCCCTCACTTTAGGCTCTACAAGACCTAGGAGGGTATACCTATTCACTAGTCACTTTTGATGAATAATGTTTTTTATAGAAGATTGAGTATCTTGATCTAAATATTTCCCTATCTTAGAATGGCATAGGTTCCTAGGATAGGTGGCTTTTAGATGAGTTAAAGATTGTTGTTGTGAAAGCTATTCAATCTTTGTGCTTGAAGTTTATATGTATACACTACTGCTAATTGATTCTATATATCCTACTCAACTATTCCTATTGCTTTAAAGTAAAGGTAATTGATATGGTAAAAAAAGTAGTTGTTTATGAATGATCAGTGCCTTTCATCTTGTTTGGGCCACATAGTCTATTACTTCAACAAGACTTAATGTATTCTTCTATGAGACAATTTTTAAATCACCCCTAGGTAGATATGTTAGTTACCTTTCCTCGAAAAGATCCGTTCTAATAATCTTATGCCATAATTTTCTTGAATGAATTTAACTCTTACTTTAAGAGACCATTCAAGGAAGACTTACAAGGAATAGTTACAATCCACAAGTATTCCTTTTATTCAAATTAATAGCAAAAGGAAAATAAACTTCACTAAGAAGATACAAGCAACCTTATCTTCTATGAGACAATATCACAGAACAACTGCCAATTGAAATAAACAACTCACAACACATATGTAAAGGAAAAATAGCTGATTATATTGATAAAGTTTCCAATGTTACAAAATTTTCCAGAGTATATCATACATCTATTTCTTGAATCTTCCTCTTTTTACAAAATACTTCTCATATATATGAGATCAAAACCTATCCCTCATAGAGAGTCATGTCGCTTCCCAATATTAACAATTTGTTTGTACATTCTTGATAAAGTTAAGCAAAAATAGGTTAAGCATTCCTAAATGATTTGTGTAATCATCTTCCCTATAGCCTTTGGTTTCAACACTCCGCTTCTTCATTTCTTCATCCAATGAGATATACTTAAAGATTATTTGGTTGACAGAAGGAGCCAGATTTTTGTCTCTGTCCAACCCCAAGATGGTTCGCTCTTTGATACCAGCCAGCTCATTCCACCATTAATCTAGTGATATCAACTCTCCCTCCTTGTAGATTGTTGGCATTCGTGAGGTGCTTCCATCATCTACTGCTTGGAGGTCTCTACTCAAGGCATCTGCATATCTATCATGATTCTCCAATTATTCCATCCCCTTTGCTCTATTTTCAGGCATCATAGTATCCACATTGTTCATCACCTCCTGCAATCGTTCCTTTTGTCTTTCATGCTCCCTTAGAGCCTTAACAGTCCTTGGATATACTTTCCAATATTGATCCTCCTGTATCAACATGGTTTTGAACCTATGTTCTGTGATATAATTAACCATTTTATCTATTTTTTGTCGGACACTCTCTACTTGTTTGATTAATTTCTCACTCCTGGTCTTCTAGTAGATAGTGTTTGTTAGAGCATCCATGACCTTCTGATCAGTCATAAGTGTCATGTAAAGTGCACTGACGCTTGGAGCAGAACTTTGATGCAGTAGTCTCTCTTGTAACTATTGTACTTATTCATTGGCCTTTTCATACAATCCTTTATAAGTGTTGTTCTCTCTGACTAGAAACTCATTTTGATCTTGATTGAGTTTTGCCACATCCATATTCAGTTTGGCGGTGACCCTAGGATCATCCTTCGCAGCCTACTGGATCATTAGATGCCCAAAGGCCTGATCAATGTCCATGAGCAAGGGATTTTTTTCTTTAGGACACAAAGCCCACAACATAAGGGCCTTTTGATTAGGATCATATCTCGATCCCATAAAAATCTTGTTTACTTCTTCAGGCATAATGTGCTTGTCTGGCCCCGTTTCTTCAAAAAACTGTCAAACAATAAGGCAGATCTCATGTCCCATCCTGAGTATATCACCACCCCAGCATCTTTGAGCAATTGCCTTCCTCTTGCAGGTGTCATTTCTTTCATGGCCTGGTCCACTTCCTCCTGGAGTATTTAGAGCATCTCTTCCTTAGTTTTCTGTTTGGTGTTGGCTCTGACCAATGCCCCCTTGTGCAGGTACAAGAATGTATTAAATTCCTTACTATAAATAAAGTCACTGTCTGAAGTAAATTCTTCATGCTCTAGCAACCTGACATTGTTGATCTCCTGGATGTCATATTGGTCGGTCGCCAAATTCATATGTTCATCATGTTAATATCCAGGTGGATGCTCCTCCCTCGGCGAATCAACTAGGATAGACTCAGAAATAGACAGGGGAGACATGTGTGCCAAAGGCTCTGTATCCCTGATGTTCTATTTTCTGTCCCTAAAAACATATGCTAGAACACCCTCTAAAATTTGTAATTCATGTTCCATAATCTTGTTAGCTCTAGCCAAGGGGTAATCCACTCCCTGCATGATATCATCATTTATCTTTCCTCTACCAAGCTTCCATTCATATGCTTTGGACACTCTGTCATGCTTCATCATTTTCTTAGTGGCTTCTTGCCTTTCTATATTCCTGATAAAGTCATCAGGCATCAATGGGACATGCTCTCCAACTTTTAGCTTTTGATATGTTCTTGGTTCCCTTATGTAACCCTCGAGGTCAAAGTTTCATTTCAGATCACCTTCTACCATCTTATAATAACTTAATTTATTTTGCAACAATCCGTAGCTCTTTGAACTCTTATCAATAAAATCTAAGAACACCAATAGCCTGGGCACTATGGATTGCTTTCCATGATCCCTTAAGTCTTTGGCACTGGCTATTGATAATTGCCTGACAATCTCAAGGTAAGCTACTCTATCAAGCACTATGATAGGTAGTAAATAGGGTTTTCCTTCAAACCCATACACTCTTATCTGAGTGTAATCCAAAAAATAGTACCAATCACCCCAATTATGTGTAACTGGAGTGTCCTCGCATAACTCCTTGGGTCTGAGTAATCTCTAGACTTCTAGAGATATGGAGTGATTATATAGATACCCCAACAATCTGTACAGTGTCTTAACAAAGAACTCCTCAAAATAACAATATTGACTATTGTTGTATCTTTGATCCCATGAAGATATCCATAACTATATAGGCTTCCTCACTCCAGCTTTGTCATAAGCTTTGACACACAACCCGTTCGGCCATAACCCGTTGTCCTATCCAATACTCAATATTATATGCATGAGGAAAGAGTAATATTTGAAATGGACATTGATCATATCTCCCTTCAACTTTTTTAAACTGTAATTGACAACCTCAGATAGATAAGCGACAAAATCAAAAGTTCTAGGATCCTTTGACTATAAGTGCATAGATTATCATAGCCATTATATCCATCAAAGGGGGGGCTTCAATTCCTGAGACCTGGGCCATACAGTAATATGTATACTTAAAATAGGGAAAGAAGAGGTTGACATCAAAATGAACTTTATCCCCTTTACCGAATGGTACTATTGATCCTATGACTTTTGGTCTATGGATAGGTAGTCTCCACCTTTTGTAGATATCTTCCATATTGAAATACTCCCAGGTAAGCTTGCTGGTGTCTATCTTCTCTTCAAACCCACAATCCAAACCAAATACACTCTCTATAACCTCCTCGATGATGGAAACTATTAGCTTCCCCATATAATCATATATGGTTTTTGTCCTGGGGTCATAATTGTTTGCTAGAGATTTCATAAGTTTGACATTCACAAAGATATTTGGGACTGCCAGCTTCCCAAGTTTCACTCTCCACAAGTTATTTACAGGTTCTGGAGTGTTCCTTCGCACATATCCAAAGATGAACAACTCATGCCCTCTAATGTATGTCCAGATGTCTCCTAAATTATAAAATTTGTCCTCTAAGCCTTCATCCTCTGACTTAATCTTTTTTGATCGATGGCTCAAGGTGGGGAATTGATCTAACAGATCCTGGTCTAATCAGCGACCCTCCTTCTTTTGCCTCTATGTCTTTTCTTCTGCAAACTGGGCTTCCTTAGGCTTCCTAGCCCTATTTTTCTTAGACGAAGTAGCTTCCATTATAATTTCGGAGCTTGGGACTCAGGAATTTATTTGGGGCTCTGGGCCTTCTGCTTTTTCCTTGAAAAACTCTATGAGAATTCCTTAGCCAATGTTGCCTGAATTTCCCTCTATTTTGCTATTTTATTATGATTTTACAGTAGTTTCATCAATTACATCCGTCTTTTATGCAATGACCATGAGCTTACTCATTTTGAATTTATGATGACAAGACTTCATTTATTTCTGGAATGATTTTGCGGTAGGGAGTAAGTGCCTCTTCTAAGGGTTCCTTTTCCCTTTCTTTGATGATTAGTAGCAAGCAAGATGCTATCCTTTACTTCGATGAAACCTTGTTCTTCGGCATCATTCACTTCTTTCTCATCGAAAGGTCCCTTTTCATCGAACTCACTTTTGTTTTGATGAGAGTATTGTTTTCACCAATATGCTCTAAGCTTTCATTGAAACATTGTCTTTCATCAACATGGGTCCCACTCCTTCCTATCCCAAGTGGTTAACTCTATCAAGAGCTTTTGTCATTTTACTTTTTGGTGAAACCCGGCCCATTGTTACACCCTAAAATAGCTTGTTTGATGTCCGAGTCTCATCGCTGACTAGTCATCGATGAGTGATCTCCTCATCTCACTCGATATCGTCGTGTCGATGAAACTTTTCATTTCGCCAAGAGCAAAAACCCTTCCATTGATGATCAATCCTTCCTCGATGACTTTTACTTTGTCAGGAAGACTTAAAACATTGGCCTATCGCTTTATCGGTTCTTCAAAGCCCACATCTCTTCAAAATAGTATTTCTACTGGATTTTCAATGTATTTTTTGATAGAACCAATGACTTTGGTGAATCCCTTTCGAGTCTACTCACGGCCATAGTCACTTCGATGGTTTATTTTATCAAGGAAGCATTTAACCATTTCTTCAACACACTGGATACATCCTTTTTGGTGAGAGTTAATTTTGTTCATCTGATCATTGAATTTGGTCGATAGGGGTTGTGAACCTAATGTCAATGAAATTTTCAATGGTCTTTATGGGAACCTTTTATGGGTACACTTAGTCATTTTTTTTTTAAAGAAAACTTTTATTGCTTCAGCATGAACTCATGGTTTATTACCATTATAAATAAAATGTTCAACAATGGATCTGACTGGGGATGGAGGTATGCTACGGATGCCTTCGATAACTCAGAATCTCTGGTATAAGAAAAACATACTAATGGAAAACTATGGTATCTACAATGGGAGTACATGTCCTAATCTATTGTACATGGAAAAATATCTTGTTATTAAAAAAGGAAATGTTTAAGGAATTGTCCATGTACTAGCAATTCTTGATTTTCTCCTATAGCACTTTGTAAAAAATAGGAATCTTCCCCTATTTTGTTTACAATTACAAATGGCCCCAACCACAAAGCTTCAAATTTTTTGTGCTTGCCTTTCTCTTGATTTCTTGCATCCCACATCAGGACCCAATCACCTACCTCAAATTTTCTATTTGTCATCCTTCTGTCATACAACCTCTTCATCTGATTTTGTGTTTTGATATTTTGTTTATGAGCTTCTGTCCCAATTTCATCCAGTTCTATTAATTGTACAAGTCTTTGTTGAAGAGGACCCTCAATATCAATTTCTTCTCGTATGATAAATTTGTGAACAAGTAAGAGATTATCGAGGGGAAGTCCTATGGATTTCTTCATAGTTATCATGTCTGCCCACAGTGCTAAGCTCAGCTTTGAATCCCAAGCCTTCTTATTCTGTCCCAACACTCTCTTGATAATTTTAAGAATATTCTTATTGTTTGATTCGGCTTGTTTGATCCCTTAGGGATGGTAAGGGGATGAATGTGATATCTTAATGCCATATTCCTCACAAAAAGTATTAAATTCTTCTAATCTGAAGCACATACCATTTTCAGCAATGACTCTTGCAGGGACACCAAATCTGGAAATAATATTCTCCATCATGAACTTGATTACCACTTTACTAGTGGCTTGTCTAGTAGGGATTCCTTCTACCCATTTGGTAAAGTAATTAGTAGCTACCAATATCCATCTATGCCCTTCACTCGATCTATCAGATATTTCCCCTATAAAATCCAATCCCCATTGTTAGAAGGGTTCTTTAGTCTGCATGGGTCTCACCAGGAGTGCTCCCTATTATTTTGCTTTCCTCAAAAAATTCTGACGGGATTCACATTTCCTGACGTACTTATAAGAATAATTGAAGACATGTGGCCAATAATATCCAGCTCTTAGTATCTTATGGGCTATAGTTTTGGCAAAGAAATGACTACCACACACCCCACTATGCATCTCTTGCAAGATATTTCCCGCTTGGTGTTCATCTAAGAAAAGTAGTAATATTCCATCTCTATTTTTCCAATATAAGTCACCATTAACTATCACATACCTCGAAGACTGCAACTTTAAAGTCCTCTTTTGATTGTTAGTCATATTGTTAGGACACTTCATGAGTTTGAGGTAATACATAATGTCTTTATACCAAGCTATGTGTTCAATACTAAAATTAACTTCTTCTATCCTAATTTCATTTATCTGTGATTCCTCAATATCTATTTCAGCTAAGAGTCTAGCCAATCCCTGTCCTTTTATGACCTATGAAATCTTGACCTCAATCTCGAACTCTTGGATTTGGTTTATCCATTTACATCTTTTCCCTGTGACCTCAATTTGTCTAAATATATCCTTCAATGTTGCCTTAAGGACATAAGATATCACCTTTGCCCCTACCAGATATGGCCTGAAGTGTTTGACTGCTCTCACAAGGGCATAGGCTTGTTTTTCATTTATCTCATACTTTATTTCAGTAGGGCTCAATGATTTTCTGAAGTATGTAATGGGTTGTTCACAACCATTTTTTATTCTTTTGTAATAACATTGTTGCTACTGTGTGATAGGAAGCAAAGGAGAATATTAAAAATGGTTTACTAAAATCTAGTGATATCAACATAGGTGCTTCATTTATTGCCTTCTTGATGGCTACAAACTCTTCCAATGCTTCAGTGGTCTAATCTATTCTAGCTCCCCTTTTTAACAGCTGCACTATAGGTTTCACAATATCTGCAAAATTCAAGATAAATCTTCTGACAAAGTTTATCTGTCCAAGGAATGACTGAATGGCTTTAACGGTTTTGGGGATGGGAACTTCATTGATCGCAGCCACCCTCTTTGGATCAATTCTCATTCCTTCCTTAGACACCATATGTCCTAAAAGCTTTCCCTCCTCAACACCAAAGTGACATTTCTTTGGGTTGAGTGATATCCCATATTCCAAGGCCGTTTTGAATTTTTTTTCCAAGTGACTGCAATGGTCCTCTGCCCTTTTTGACTAGGTAGTCATGTCATCTTGATATACTACCATGATTACATCAATAAAATCTGCAAAGGCTACATCCATGGCCCTTTGAAAAGTGTCTCCTGCATTAATCAACCCAAAGGGCATTCTAGCATGCACATATGTACCTAATGGTGTTGTAAAAGTTGTCTTGTACTATTCAACTTCTCTGACCTTTACTTGGTTATAACCTGAAAATCCATCCATCATAGATAGCAACTCACACTCAATTACTTCCCACAATATCATATCCATATTGGGTAAAGGATAGTTATCCTTCAACGATGATATATTTAGGTTTTTGAAATCCATGCATAGTCTGATATCTCCATTCTTTTTTTTGATAGGTACCAAATTTGAAACCCAAGTAGAATATCTACAAGGTTTAATTATCCCTACATATCTCATCTTAATTATTTCTTCTCTCATCTTGGGTAGCAATGTAGGATTTATAGGCCTCTGTTTCTGTTTGAATGGTTTAGCATATGATTTGAGTGGTATCTATGCTGAAATAAATCCTCTCTGTAGGCTTTAAGATCATCATAGGACTAGACAAACACATGTCTGCATTTCCTGAGTAGAACCATCAATTCTTGCCTTGTTCTAGGGGTTAATTTCCTTCCAATGTACACATGTCTCAAAGATTCTTCATTGCCTAAGTTGACCTGCTCAACATCATTCTCTTTGGCTAGAGTCACTTTTGCTTCCATCTTGTCTTGTGCATTGAAGGTTCTTTCTAATGCCACTAAACCTCTTGGCAATTTATTGGATTTTAGTTGTATGATTTCCTAACCAAACAAAGTTTCTTTCCCATCAATATTTTCCACAAAGTCATTAAAGTTAATGGCCTATGCTTGATAGTGATCCACACATTGTAGGAAGTTTAGTAAATCAGCATCATCCTGGAGGATTTTCCAATTGTATAGATTGTCACAAACAAAGGGTCTGACTTTGATCTCCACTTCTGATACTCCATTGAATGTCACATCATTTTCTTTTAATGCAATATTTGCTAAGAAGTCAGCCATTATATTTTTGGAACTATCAATCCAACTGATTTGGAAAGCATCAAATAGTTCTATTTTATCCCACACTGCATTTCTGTACTGCCTTAACCTGAGGTGTTTAGAAGAATATTTCTCTTTAATCTAAGACACTATCAACTCTGAATCCCCAAACACACTAAGCATCTTGATTCCATATTTAACTGCTAGATTCAATCTAGTGAGCAATGCTTCATACTCAACAATGTTGTTCGTACACTGAAATATTAGTTTGAAAGAGTATTTGAATGTGTCTCCACTTGGTGAAATGAATAAAACTCTAGAGCCACTCCCTTCCTTGCTACATGATCCATCAAAGTACATTTTCCATAACTAGTCATCAATTTCTTGGATGCAGGATTTGATCGAGGTCAACTCTTCTATTTTTGGCTTTATTAACTACACCTTAAAATTATCCATATCTGATTTGATGAAGCATATTTACTCAATGAATTCAATATCCTCAATGATGTGAGGAAAATGAGGCTCTCTTTCAATTTTAACTTTTGTCCATTTATTGGTATGGTAGCATATGAAAAATCCAATTGGACATGCCCACCTATCAGATTTGACCACTGTCTAGACAACAACATCCCATAATTTGGGGGAACATCCACTATTGTGATATCTATCTTGTAAGAGGCTTCAGGGCAGGCTGCTAACTTGAATTCTACATCTCTCATGACACCCACTATCAGAACAGATCTGTTATTTATAGCATAGCATTTACCAAATATAGTGTCTACACCCATTCCGAGTTCCCTCATGACTCCAACAGGCATAACATTTATTGTTGCCCCTGAATCTATCATGCAATTTTTAATTCTTTTGCTATTGATTTCCAGAGTCAAATAAAAAGGGTCCACTTGAGTAGGGTTTTTTGTTATTGCATCTCCCAAATATATCATTGGGGCTTGATCAACCTCATTTCTTTTGTTGTTATCATTATGCTTGTGTCCGCTTACCTTTTCCTCCAGGATATAATCATTTTCAAATTCTTCTCTCTATATTATGAGAACTTCATCATTTCGAGCAGAGGAACAAAGACCTTCATTTGTGTTAGGGCATTATTAATGTCAAATGACATGGTGATGGGTACCATTGGGACTTTTATTGCCTCACCCTTTTCACTCCTTTGCAATTTTGTAGCTTCAGGATCTTTCTCTCTAGCTTTTTCTGAATTTTCTTCTTGGATCTTGTTCGGCTTAGTTGTTTGCTTGAGTATTTTGTTATTTTCTCTCATGAACATACCAGAGGGCTTTCCTTGTTCAAGATTTATATTTCTGTTCCTTAGATTATAAGTCCTCTTAGCTTGTTCAACTGCAGCTGCTATGATTCTCTCTCTTTCATCCTCAGTAGGGATCCTGAGCTTGACTTCATCTTCCCCATCCAAAAATACCTGTTGTATACAATATTGTTGACTGATTCATCTAGAGTTTACATCTTACTCCTCTTCTTCTTCTGATGAGTTATATTCTTTAAATGATAACATGTTTATAGTTTGATCATTGGCATATTCCTCATAGTTTTCCTCCTCTTCCTGTAACTTCTTTGCCACTATAAATTGAGAAGGAGAATGAGGCATGTCACAAGCAAAAAACCACATACCATCATCTATCATATGGTTCACAGGTCTTTTCAATGGATTTGGGGGTGGCATGATGTTCACTTGATGCTTTTCTACTAGTTTTCCATCCTTCCATGTAGTATTGTAAGGCATGTCATGTAATCTGGGTCTATCATGATGGTAGAAATCCTATTTTTATGTCTTGTTAACCTTCATAGATAAGTCTTTCAAATCACTCAATACCTTATCCATTTTGTCCTCCTTAGTTTTCTTGGGGGCTCTTGGATTAAATAGTCTAGCATCATCTCTCTTCCCAACCCTTCCAATAGCTTACCTATTATTTTCTATAGTTATAGTAGCCTTCATTACCTCTTGAAGAGTTGTAGGGTTTTTTGTCCTAAGTTCATAATTTTTCTTGCTATCGAAAGCATTATGTAATAGAGGATGCTTACTTCAGGTACTAGTTTTATCCTATTAGGAATTTTGCTCATGAATTTGTTAAATTTTTTGTTGAATTCAACCACTGTTTTTTTTTTCTCCTACTTGATACTTATGATCTCGTGTAATGCAAACTCTGGGCTATTATGATCCCCACGCTGCTATAGAAAAAGCCTTTTAAATTCTGCAAGGTTTCTTATTGAAGCATCGGACAATGTTCTAAATCAATCCCTTACATCTTCTATTAGTGACAACTTGAACAACTTCATTTTGACATCTTCATAGGGAAGGCAAAAATCCTCCATGACTATATAAAAAGCTTTGCATTGCGCTTCCCCAATAACAATGTTGCTGCCTATGAATTTCAGAATCGAAGTTCTGACTTCATTTGGGATGGGGTGAGGATAGAGCATTGTTCTTGAGAAATTAAATTGTCTGATATGTTATGTGTAACCACCCCAAAGCCTCCTTGGAAGTAATTCCCATAGTTTTGGTTTGCACTATTATATGGATAAGTAAAAGGAGGAGATTGATTACGCCGCTGATAGTGATTTTGATAAGCGAAGTTGTTGAAATGATTATATTGTTTCTCATAAGGTATGTTATTGTTAATATGTACAAAATTGTTCATCTTTTGGTGGTGTGTATGATACAAGGGATTGTCATGTGTTTTAAAATTTTCACCCCCTGTATTTGCTTCACTTTTGGGATTCTTCTCTTGTTTCATCCCTTGGGTTGTATTAGCAATTGCAAATGCTTCTTTGTGTTTATTCAAATAATTATCAATGTCATCTTCATCAATTTTGATGCCTAACTTAGCACAATTACATAGCCTCTCGTGACCTCCCAATATCTTTCATTTCTTCAGCCACTTCATAAAGTTGCTTCAAAAGTCCTGTAAAATGTTCAGGTGCATCTATCCCTCTCGAGCTGGATGAACTTGTTGAATTTGTTCTTGAGTTTGAGTAATGGTTTTCAAAACCAGGAGAGACCTTGCTTTTTCCCTTCCATGCTTTATTCATAGCCACCAGATATTCACTCCCTTGATATGTAGGAAATACATTTCTTTGCTTATTGCAAGATGAAGGTGGATTAGTCTCAGAGAAATATTGGTTATACCTCTCATACATGAAATCATTCATTTGTCTATTTAGTGATTCTTTCTTTTGATTGTTCTAGCTTCTTTTTCTATTGAACTCCAATTACAGAATAGGATGACCTTGTGTTAATGACCTTCTTCCATACATAAAATTTCTTATTTCAGAGTCGCCACCTTTCTTATTGACAGGAAATTGTATTTTGTGTATGAGTTCTTTCCCAGAGCAGAGTCTTTCTTAAATGGACATTCTTTCCCCGGCAGAGTCGCCAATCTTTTGGATCTCAAATCAATAGAATGGATTGGTTCTAAGGAAATGCCAACTCCTATGATAAAACCCTCCAATTGACTTGGCCAACTTATAGAGTGAACCTATTTGGTTACTAACTCCCTCACTTTAGGCTCTGCAAGACCTAGGTGGGTATACCTATTCACTAATCACTTTTGATGATTAATGCTTTTTATAGAAGATTGAGTACCTTCATCTAAATATTTCCCTATCTTTGAATGGCATAGGTTCCTAGGATAGGTGGCTTTTAGATGAGTTAAAGATTGTTGTTGTGAAAGCTATTCGATATTTGTGCTTGAAGTTTATATGTATACACTACTGCTATTTGATTCTATATATCCTACTCAACTATTCCTATTGCTTTAAAGTAAAGGTAATTGATATGGTAAAAAAAGTAGTTGTTTATGAATAATCAATGCCTTTCCTCTTGTTTGGGCCACAAAGTCTATTACTTCAGCAGGAATTAATGTATACTTCTATGAGACAATTTTTAAATCATCCCCAAGTAGATCTGTCAGTTACCTTTCCTCGAAAAGATCCGTTCTAATAATCTTATGCTATAATTTTCTTGAATTAATTTAACTCTTACTTTAAGAGACCATTAAAGGAAGACTTACAAGGAACAGTTACAATCCACAAGTATGCCTTTTATTCAAACTAATAGCAACAGGAAAATAAACTTCACTAAGAAGATACAAGCAACCTTATCTTCTATGAGACAATAGCACATAACAATTACCAATTGAAATAAACAACTCACATCACATATGTAAAGGAAAAACAACTAATTATATTGATAAAGTTTCTAAAGTTACAATATTTGCCAGAGTATATCATACATCTATTTCTTGAATCTTCCTCTTTTTACAAAATACTTCTCATAATTATGAGATCAAAACCTATCCCTCACAGAGAGTCATGTCTCTTCCCAATATTAATAATTTGTTTGTACATTCTTGAAAAAGTTAAAACAAAAATAGGTTAAGCATTCCTAAATGATTTATGTAACCGTCTTCCCTATGCCTTTGGTGTCAGCACTCCGCTTCTTCAATTCTTCACCCAATGAGATATACTCGAAGATTATCTAGTTGACGGAAGGAGCCAGATCTTTATCCCGGTCCAACCCCAAGATGATTCACTCTTTGATACCAGCCAACTTATTCCACCATTGCTCTAGTGATATCAACTCTCCCTCCTTGTATATTGTTGGCCTTCATGAGGTGCTTCCATCATCTAGTTCTTGGAGGTCTCTTCTCAAGGCATCTGCATATCTATCATGATTCTCCAAGTATGCCATCCCCTTTGCTCTATTTTCAGGTGTCATGGTATCCACATTTTTCATCGCCTCCTACAATCGTTCCTTTAGTCTTTCATGCTCCCCTTAGAGCCTTGACAGTCCCAATATATAATTTCCAATATTGATCTGCCTGTATCAACATGGTTTTGAACCTGTGTTCTATAATATCATTAAATAGTTTATCTATTTTCTATTAGGAAGTCTCCACTTGTTTGATTAATATATCACTCTTGGTCTTCTAGTAGATAGTGTCTATTAGAGCATCCATGACCTTCTGATCAGTCTTAAGTGCCATGTCTAGTTCACTGATGCTTGGAGCAGGGCTTTGCAGCAATAGTCTCTCTTGTAGCTATTGTACTTCTTCATTGGCCTTTTCATAGAATCCTTTATAAGTGTTGTTTTCTCTAACTAGAAACTCAATCTGATCTTGATTGAGTTTTGCCACATCTAGATTCAGTTTAGCAGTGATCCTAGGATCAGTCTTCCCATCTTGCTAGATCATTAGATGCCTAAAGGCCTGATCAGTGTCCAAGAGAAAGGGCCTTTTTTCTTTAGGATATAGACCCACAACATAAGGACCTTTTGATCAGGATCATATCCCGATCCCATAAAAATCTTGTCTACTTCTTCAGGCATAATGTGTTTGTCCGACCCATGTTTCTTCAAAAAACTTTCAAACAATAAGGCAGATCTCATGTCCCATCCTGAGTATATCACCACCACAACATCTTTGAGCCATTTCCTTCCTCTTGTAGGCGTTATTTCTTTCATGGCCTAGTCCACTTCCTCCTAGAGTATTCTGAGCATCTCTTTCTCATTTTTCTCTTTAGTGTTGGCTCTGACCAATGCCCCCTTGTGTTGACACGAGAATGTATTAAAGTCCTTAGTGTGAATAAAGTCATTGTCTGAAGTAAATTCTTCATGCTCCAGCAACCTGACATCGTTGATCTCCTGGATGTCATATTGGTTGGTCGCCAGATTCATCTGTTCATCACGTTCGTATCCAAGTGGAAACTCCTCGCTCAGTGAAACTGGGATAGACTCATAAATAGATTGGGTTGACATGTGTGCCAAAGGCTTAGTATCGTTGATGTTCTATTTTTTATCCCTATAAACATATGCTGGAACACACTCTAAAATCTCCAATTCATGTTCTATAACCTTGTTAGCTCTAGCCAAGGGGTCATCCACTCCCACATGATATCTTCATATAATCTTTCCTCTGCCAAGCTTCCATTCATATGCTCTGGACACTCTGTCATACTTCATCCTTTTCTCAGTTGCTTCCTGCCTTTCTATATTTCTGATAAAGTCATCAGGCATCAATGGGACATGCTCTCCAACTTTTATCTTTTAAAATGTTCATGCTTCCCTTATGTAACCCTCGAGGTCAAAGTTTGGTTTGGGATCAACTTCTACCATCTTATAATAACTTAATTTATTTTGCAACAAACCATAGATCTTTGAACTCTTAACAATAAAATCTGAGAACACCAATAACCTGGGCACTATGGACTGCTTTCCATGATCCGTTAAGTGTTTGGCACTGGCTATTGATAATTGTCTGGCAATCTCAAGCTAAGCTACTCTATTAGGCATTGTGATAGGTAGCAAATAGGGTTTTCCTTCAAACCCATACACTCTTATCTGAGTGTAATCCAAAAAATAGTACCAATCACACCAATTATGTGTAACTGGAGTGTCCTTGCATAACTCCTTGGGTCTGAGGAATCTCTAGACTTCTGGAGATATGGATTGATTACATCCATACCCCAGCAATTTGTACAGTGTCTTAACAAAGAACTCCTCAAAATATGAATACTGACTATTGTTGTATCTTTATCCCATGAAGACAACCATAACTGTACAAGCTTCCTCACTCTGGCTTTGTCATAAGCTTTGACACACAACCCGTCTGGCCATAGCCCGTTATCCTATCCAATACTCAATATTATATGCATGAGGAAAGAGTAATATTTTAAATGGACATTGATCATGTCTCCCTTCAATTTTTGTAAACCGTAATTGATAGCCTCAGATAGATAAGTAGAAAAATCAAAAGTTCTAGGATCCTTTGACTGTAAGTCTACACAGATTATCATAGCCATTATATCCATAAAAGGGGGGGCTTCAATTCCTAAGACCTGGGCCACACAGTAATATGTATACTTAAAATAGCGAAAGAAGAGGTTGACATCAAAAGGAACTTTATCCCCTTGAATGAATGGCACTATTGATCCTGCGACTTTTGGTCTATGGATTGCAAAGTCTCCACCTTTTGTAGATATCTTTCATATTGAAATACTTCTGGGTAAGCTTGTCAGTGTCTATCTTCTCTTCAAACCCCTAGTGCAAACCAAATACACTCTCTATAACCTCCTTGGTGATGGACACTATTGGCTTCCCCATATAATCATATATGGTTTTTGTCCTGGGGTCATTTTGTTGGCTAGAGATTTCATAAGTGCGACATTCACGAAGATATTTAGCACTGCCAGCTTCCCAAGATTGAGTCTCCACAAGTTATTTGTTGGCATTGCACACTCCAATGAGAATTGTCAATGATTGAAGGTATTGTCATTGATGGAAACCTTGCAATCTTATGGCACTGGCACCGACAGACTCTACACTAGCAAATAGTTCAGTGGCAGTGACAATAATGTTTACCGACATCCTAGCTGACATGATTTTGACTATTGTATTTTATATCTAATTGTAATATCTTTTTATAAGATGACATGGCATGTTGTAATTAGACTCATATATAAGTATGAGATCTTGTAGATCATTTTGTGCAACACAACATAGAGGATAGATATGATGGATATGTAGAGTGAATATTAAGGCAAATTTTGTAGAAGGGTTTATGGTTATTGTATGAGCTTAAACTGGTACTGAACCTAGCATAGTAGATGCTTTTTGTAGTAGTACATTATATTGGATTTTCATAATCCATTTTGTAAGTTAATGAGACTTCCTTTTGTAATTGAGCAATGAGCTCTAGGCAGTTGGCCTTCCTGCATGTGCAGGCACCTCTTGTAAGTAATATCCATTCATTGGCCAGTGTGAATATTATGGGTCACAAATCCCACCGAGGTTTTTCTGACACCGGGTTTCCTCATTAAACATCTTGTGTTATGGTGTGCTTTCTATGTTGTCTTTACTATTCTTATTTACTGCATTAATTCTTGTTTACTGGTACATTGTTTTAGGATGCAAAATATTTAATAAGGTCATAAATTTTGTTAACCGGTTAGATATTGATTCACCCCCCCTCTCAATATCTTTGGTAATCCTAACAATTGGTATCAGAGCTTGGTCATAGGATTGAATCATGCAGGCTGCAGTGAGTGATGCTGGGAGGGGGATTGTTGGCAGTGGGCTAGTGTCCCTTGTGGGGATTCACACCATGGTTTAACAACCTCATGTGGATTCTATAAGTCTATTGGTTGTATCAGGCATTTAAAGGTTGATCTTTTGGTGCAACGACAACCCTAGCTTGTAACAAGGGGTATCGGAGCCTGGTCCTCTATTTTCAAAAGCCTAACATCTTGAGGGAGATTCTGACATCGATATAGATGGAAAACTTGAGAAAGCAATTAGAAGGAGCTCTTGCAGACTTTGATGCAAAAAAGTTGAAGAATATCAAACTTGAAGATGATCTAAGGACTGCACAGGAATTCATTCAAGGACTTCAGGAGAATCTCTCTATTGCTAGAAACAAAAGAAGAGAACTTCATGAGAAGATACATAATGATGATGATGAAAAGGAAACTCTTAATGATTTTGTAAGCAAGATGAGGCAAGAAAACATGACCTTGAGGAATGAGATGCAAGATATGAATATGAGGTTTTGTAAAGACACTGAAGACAGAAAGAAGAATGAAGATGACTTGACTAGGAGACTCAATGATGCTGGAACTGAAAATATAAGACTCAGTCATGAAAATGATATGTTAAAGACAGATCTAATTCACATGGAACATGATAAAACTGAACTTATGAGACAGAAGGATTTTTTGGAAAATGAGTTGGCTACTGCAAATCAACACAAAGAGAAACTCAATAAAAGTTCAGAAGAACTTGATGATATGCTGAAAAGTCAAAAACCTAATGGAGACACTAATGGACTTGGATTTGAAGTTGGTGAAAGCTCTGGTACTGCAAACAATCATGATCACATTATACTGGTAAGACAACCCAATGCCTACAAATTTAATGGGAAATGCTTTAACTGTAACAAGTATGGTCATAGAGAAAATTAGTGTATATCTAGAAACTATAAAAACACTAATGCACCCACCGGTCAATGTTCCAAATGCAACAAAATTGGTCACAATTCAGAAAATTGCAGAATGAATGTAAGATGTTATGTTTGTGGAAGATTTGGACACTTATCTAATCAATGCAGAACACAAACTGGCATAGGATATGGAAAGGCTATTCTGAAAAAACAATGTGACTTGTTATGCTTGTAACAAGATTGGACATATTGCAAAATTTTGTAGAAGTAAGACTTCATTGGAAAATAACAAAGGACCTAGTTTGAAAGGCAAAGAGAAGGTAGATGAGGTAAAGCAAGAATTTTCAAAACAATGGATTAGAAAGAGAGATTAGAATGTTGATGAGACTATTCCTTCACTGGTAGAACAAAGTATCACTCCATCGACAGGAGATTCTTCATCCAACTAAAAAGCAACCCTTGGGGGTATTGCAGCAAATTGAAAATCATGCAAGTTTACCCTCGGTTGATGGTGAGAAGATGAACTTCTTCTTTACTGATAGATGTGTTAATTTTCACTTAATCGACAAGCATTTATTGTGGTAGTTGATGGAAAAGACATTATAAATCAGTGTTTTTCACTCTTTTTCATTCAAAACCTAAAAGGCAGATTAAGGTATTTATCAATGGCTTCCTCCTCTGCTCCCGAATTCATTGCAAACCCTACTATTATTGAAGTGGTTAAACACCCTAGGCCCGTATTCAAGATTATTCCCGAAGTAGCAAAATATGATGATACCCTAGGTGCATTTTCTAAAATCCCTAAAGGAGTTGCATATGCAAAAGACCCTAGAATTTACATACATTGCCATATTGAGGAACTAGGTTTAGATGAAATCATGAAAATGTATAAGGATGTTATCTGTGATGAGAATGGATTAGTAAAACCCGGGCATAAGATTATAGAAACCCTAGGTTTTGTCGAAATCCTTGACATCCCAAAATTTCCTAAGGAAGTTGTGAGGATTGTACTCAGTAGAGTTCATGGAGAATTCTTTTAGTTAGACTCTATCCATAAGATCACTAGAGAAGCAAAAGGTTGTGACTGTCTTACCTTCCACAGATAGCAGGCCAGATAAGACCAAGAAGGTTCCTAATAACACTGTGATGACTTTAACTGGTGCAACCCATGATAGTAGATCCTTGAGAGTTAATGATGTGAAGGATGACAATGTTAGATTCATAAGCATGATCTTAGGATACAAAACCACACATGCTAGCTGACTGAACTCAGTTTCCAGTCTATGTATCAAGAGTACATATGATATGGTTAAGAGTGATGCTAAGATTGATGTATGTGAATTGTTGAAGGATGAATTAATTGATAATCTAAAGAAAATTAAATGAGATAAGAAAGGTACTTTCAAATTTGGAAATCTTCTTGTATGCCTAATGCTATATATTACAAAAGAAGTCCTTGGTATAGGCAGGAAAGACTTTGGTTATGACATACCGGGAGGTAAAAAACTGCTGGATATCTTCACTGGCATGGGAACACATAGGAAAAATAAAATAACTGAATATTTCCAAGCATTTAAGGTTAAAATGAAGACTAGAGAAAGGTTACCTCAGAGTATTGTAGACAAGTATCAAAAAGAAATTTGTTTTGTGATTAAGAAGGATGAGATCTGGATGGAAGCAGTTCTTCCTAGAACTGTTTGGGTGATAGAGATGGGTTATGAGGCTGATGTGAACATTATTGAGACATATGCCAAAGCCCTACTTCAAGCTCCTAGAGAACCAGAGGAAAAGGTTTTTGGTGGTGTTGAAACCATTGAAAGTGGTGTGCAAACAATGAAATAGAGGAAGAGAAGAGAAAAATATATCAGGAGTGCATCTAAGCAGGTAAAAGAGATAAAGGAAAACATAATGAATATCACTGGTATCAAAGAAGTGATTTGGAAGGGTTACAACCGGAAGCTCACCTCTCACCGGTTGGAAATTCATCAGAAAGTGATATCCTAGCTAAGTTTAAAAGAGTAGATAGGAAGAGAAAACCTTCACCGGTACCCTCTCCTCCTCCCAAGAAAACCAAGACAACAAGACAGAAACAACAGGCAATAAGGCCCCCAGCTAAAAAGATGACACCAAGGAAGAAAAAAGAAAAACATGACTCATTTTGAATTTATGATGACAAGACTTCATTTATTTCTTGAATGATTTCATCGCAGGGAGTAATTGCCTCTTCTAATAGTTCCTTTTCCCTTTCTTCGATGTTTAGTAGCAAGCAAGATTCTATCGTTTACTTTGATGAAACCTTGTTCTTCAGCATCGTTCAATTCTTTCTCATTGAAAGGTCCCTTTTCATCAAACTCACTTTTGTTTTGATGAGAATATTGTTTTCACCAATATGCTCTAAGCTTTCATCAAAACATTATCTTTCATCGACATGGGTCCCACTCCTTCCTATCTCGAGTGGTTAACTCTAATGGGAGCTTTTGTCATTTTAATTTTTGGTGAATCCCGACCTACCATTACACCCTGAAATAGCTTGTCCGATGTCCGAGTCTCATCAATGAGTGATATCCTCATCTCACTCGATATTGTCATGTCAATGAAACTTTTCATTTCGCCAAGAGCAAAAACCCTTCCATCGATGATCAATCCTTCCTTGATGGCTTTTACTTTGTCGGGAAGACTTAATACATCAGCCTGTCGCTTTATTGGTTCTTCAAAGCCCGCATCTCTTCGAAATAGTATCGCCACTGGCTTTTCAATGTATGTTTTGATAGAACCAATGACTTTGGCAAATCCCTTTCGAGTATAGTCACGGCCATAGTCCCTTCGATGGTTTATTTTATCGAGGAAGCATTTAACTATTTCTTCGACACACTGGATACATCCTTTTCAGTGAAACTAAGCCTTTTGGTGAGAGTTAATGTTGTTCATCAGATGGTTGAATTTGGCCAATAGAGGTTGTGAACCTAATGTTAATGAAATTTTCAATGGTCTTTATGGGTAGACTTAGTCATTTTTATTTTTTTAAGAAAAATTATGTAGCTTTAGCATGAACTCATGATTTATTACCAATATAAATAAAATGTTCAACAAGAGCAAAGAATACTAAGTGAATAATTTCTTCAAGTGGATGGTGTTGATCAGTTCACAGAACTATTCTCCTTTTGATGTTGAGAGTTGATAAGCACTGGAGCCAAAGACTACAGTTACAATATAGGGACCCAACCAATTGGGTTCAAACTTCCCTTTGTTGTCTCGAAACTGTTGATTTTTAGGATTCTCTCTCAAAACAAGGTCAGCAACCTGAAATTCTCTTTGTCAAACTTTCTTGTTATAACCTCTAGACATTCTCTTTTGGTAAGCTCTTAGATGATCAAATGCCACTTGCTGACATTCATCCAGCAACTCAAGCTCTTGCAATCTAGATATTTTGTAGTCTTCATCAGCAATAAGACCTTGCAAAGAAACTCTCAAAGAAGGTATTTCCACTTCAATAGGTAGGACTGCTTCGGACCCATACACCAAAGAAAAAGGTGGAGTCCCAGTAGGTGTTCTGATACTTGTTCTATAAGCCCATAATATGGGATTGAGCTGCAGATGCCAATCCTTTCCAGTTTTGTTTATCGTTCTGTACAAGATAGTCAACAAATTTTCGTTAGATGCTTCAACTTGTCCATTACCTTGAGGGTAGTATATGGATGACCAATGTTGTTTGATTTTGAACTTTTCATAGAGCTCATCTAGATCTTTGTTTTTAAACTACCCTCCATTGTTAGTCATAATTGTAGAAGGTATCCCATACCTACAGATGATATAGTTAAGGATGAACATAGCTACTTATTTACCAGTTGCTTTGATTAGAGGAACCGCTTCAACCCACTTAGTGAAGTACTCTATGGCATTTATGATAAACTTGTGTTTGTTAGATGATGTAGGATAGATTTGGCCAATGAGATCAAACACCCATCGCTGAAAAGGCCAATGTGTGATGAAAGGTATTAGATTCCTTGTTGGAGCATGTATGAGATTTCCATGTAGGTGACACTTCTCACAAGTTTTAGCAAATTTTATAGCATCTTTTTCCATATCTGGCCAATAGTAGCCAGCCCATAGCAGTTTTTGAGCTAAAGTTAGATCGTTTGAATGAGATCCACAAATACCTTCATGCACTTTAGATAATGCATGTTGAGACTCTTTAGTTTCTAGACACCTAAGAAAAGTACTATCCAAACCTTGCCTATACAAATCGTTAGCGATGATGACATATTGTGAAGCATTTTGAATAAGGTTTCTTTTATCATTATGGGTAATATTAGTAGGAATAATTTGGTCACACAAGTAAGAGTAAATATGGCTATAGCGAGATGAATCATGTCCAATAATAGAACAAACCATCTGGGAATCAGGGGAATCATAAGCAAGGTATTGTAACTCTTCCACCAGGAATTCAAAGAAGAACTCGGATTCTTGTAGTTGTGGTATAGATGCCAAGGTAGCCATAACATCTACTGCTATGTTTGCTAATCTAGGTATCTGCTAAAATGATACAAAGGTAAAGTATTTCTTGAGGTCATCAACCATTTTTTTTATAGGGCATCAGTTTTTAATCCCGAATTTGATATATATCATTGATCTGGTTGATAATCACCTGAGAGTCTCCATAGATGTGTAACTTAACAACCTTCCATTCAATAGCTAGCTTGGTTCCATTTATCAAAGCTTCATATTCTACCATATTATTTGTTCAAGGAAAGAGAATCTTGTAAGCCTTTGGGATTGAATATCTCTGAGGAGTGATAAAAAGTATTCTAGCACCAGAACCTTGTTGAGTGAACGACCCATCAAAGAACATTTTCCAGGATCGCTAAGTAAGGTGCATGATAGATTCATCCAGAAATTCTATGTGCAAAGGGTGATTGACTTCAAGCAGAGCATCAATAATTTGATCTGCAATGACCCGTCCTTTGATAGCTTTGCATTCTATATATTTATTCAATGTCAAATTTTGTAAGAATCATGACCCATTTATCTAATCTCCCTGTAAGTGTTTCTTTGCTGAGAAGGTATTTGAGCGGATCTATCTTAGCCACTAGTTTGATAGAATGTGCTAGCATGTAATGTCTTAATTTCTATGATGCAAAGGCCAATGCCAAACAAGCTTTCTCTATGATAGTATAGATAGGACACCAAGATCCTGTTGATATAGTATATAGCTCTTTCCTTTTTATTCTCATCTTGTTGTGCCAAAAGTGCCCCTAATGATGTATCAGTAGCTAATACGTAGAGAATCAATGGCTTGCCTTGAATTGGTGGCATCAATATAGGTGGATTAGAAAGATATTCCTTGATCTATTTTAGATATTGTTCACAATCTTCATTCCAGTTATATGTGACTCCTTTTCGTAATGCCTTTTTGAATGGTTGATCCTTATCTTCTAGCTAAGAGATGAAACATCTTATGGATTGGAGCCGCCCTTGGATCCACTTCAATCACTTTTGCTAAAATAATGTATCCTAAGAGCTTGCTAGATGTAACTCCAAATGCACATTTCTTGGGATTCAATCTGAGTTTTAAGTTTTCCATACTGTCTAAGATTGGACCTAGTTATGATAGATGTGTTGATCTTTTCATAGATTTTACTAGAGTATCATCAACATAGTCCTCCATATTTTTGTGTATCATATCATGAAAAAATGTTGTTATAGCTCTTTGATAAGTAGTACCTGCATTTTGTAAGCCAAAGGGCATTACATTCCAGTAGAAAGTTCCCCATACATAGTTGAATGTTGTTTTCTCTTGATCCTCAAGTGCAATCTAATTGTATCCAGATAAACCATCCATTAGAGAGTACATTTCATAGCCAGCAGTCATGTCCACTATCTTATCTATGTTGGGCAGTGGAAAATCATCTTTTGGACAAGCTTTGTTTAAATCTCTGAAATCTGTGCAAACACATATTGATTTGTCAGGTTTGGAAATAGGTACAATATTAGATATCCACTCAGCATAATCAATTGCTCTGATGAATCCAACTTTTAGTAATTTTTCTAGCTTAGCCTTAACAAGTAATGCAACATGAGGATGCATTTTTCAGAGTTTTTGCTTAATTGGTTTAACTTTGCGAGTGATAGAGAGATGATGCATTATGAGGTCAGGATCCAGACCCGACATATCAACATATGTTGATGAAAATTTGATCTTTTTCTCTATGAAGAAATCAATAAATTCTTTTAGTTCTTCAACTAACAAGGATTGAGCTACATGTATGATGTGCTGAGCTTCTTCTGTTCCAATGTTTAGTGGTTGTGTAGGTTCAATTAGCACTGATGACCACTCTTGAAAGTGATCAAGCAAAATGTCAAGTATTTCACCTTCAGGCACCTCAGAGAGGTTTTCACCATTAGGTACGTCATTTATTTTTACTATTTTTGATTCTGACACTACCACAATGTGGTTTTCGCCATCAAAATATTTTGTTTCTAATTTTTTGCAACTAAGATACTTGACATTTGTTGTTGTCATGTTCTCACTTTGTTCACTGTTGGAAGATCCATTTGTTCAATTGCATTAAGATAACAGGCTAATGTATAGTCATTTGAAAAGGTAGGTATATTCAAAGGTTGATCTTGGAGAGTAAAATCAATAAGCTCAGGATCTACCAGGGATAAAGATTTAACAGGTTCAAGGTGTAAAGTTATTTCAATTTCAATTAAAGAACAAGTTATGAACTATGTATGCTATATATGGATATGAGGAATTATGTCAATGTCTAATAATTCTGATTTTTATCTGCAGGTCTGAAGGAGAGAGATCATTTAATGTTTTCTATGTCTTCTCCAAATGAATTCAATTGGCATATATATCATTTAGGCAACCGGTCAATTGGTGTATTGACCGGTCATGCCTTTTAGGCATGACCGATCAATGCACCCATTGATCGGTGCCTTTGTAATTATACCATTAACACAATGCTGATTATCGGTTCAAAACCCCCGATAGCATATTGTAATAACATAATATAATGACTGATCAATATAATGAATCGGTTCATATAAACACCGATGATTCAAAGTGCACGATGTATGTAATCCAACCGATGTAGTTGTTAACCAATGTTAATTCCAAATGAAGCGGTGTATTCATTAAACCCGATAACAAATATGCCTGATAACAAATGTGAATCGGTGTCAATGGTTATGCACCCAATAGCAAGTATGTATCGGCGAATTTAACCCGATAACTTATAGAATTTAATATGCTATCGGGTTAATAACCCGATAACTTATAGCATTTAATATGCTATCGGGTTAATACCCCAATAGCATATTAATGACAATTAACAATTGACACTAATATGCTATCGGGTTGTTAGCCCGATGGCATAATGATAAGCAGTGTTTGTACAATCCAATAATCATATGCAATATAAATCAGACATGAAGCATGTAAATAATAGAACAAGGAAGGTTAGGAAGATCTTATCTTGCATAAGCTACCATGCATTAACACAAGGGAATTCATGGTATTATCATCATAACCTCAGACCAACAAGTTGAGTTCCAGAAGACTACCTTACGTAAGCGTCTCGAGACTAGGAAGAGTTATAACACAATTATCAAAGTTTACATTAGTATTTAGGGGACCTAACCCAACAGACTTACCACTAGCACCGTCCTCTACTTCAGACTAGACTACATATCGTGGTTTGATAGTAACAAGTTTAGCAGATAGATTTTTGACATTCATGATGAAGTAGTCATAGTTTGGTGTTGAATAGGTAATGTCATAAATAGATCTTATTTCAGAGTGATCAGAGTCAGAAGATGAAGCCTCTGAATCTTCTTCAAGTGTCTTAGTGAAAGCATGTATAGTATCAATATCTACATCTTTGATGTTGGAAGTTCCTTCATGATTTGGTTCAATGATCTCTTGTAGTTGACATATCCTTGATGACTTTGTTAGTCTCTGTCACCTTTTCCATTCATCTTCTTTTGGACTAATGAGCGACCCTACTTTTGTAGCTTCCAATTCTTCATTTGTAGTCCCATACCTGATTTTCTCTATCTCATTAGAGGGAGAACTAGTAGGTGAAGAATTTTCTGGTGCTCTTCCTTCTTTCAGTTGTTGTTCATAGTCTTCTTGTCTTTTGATTCTGATTTCCTCTAATTCCTTTTGCAACTTCAAGCACATTATCTCTTGTGCTTCATCTATGATATCACTAGGTTCTCCACGAGTTTCCTCAATAGATGCTTTTGAGAGAGGCTCTGGACCCCATTCATACTCATTTGAGTCAGTTTTTGAATCATCTACTTGCATTCTTCCCATATATGTGACCAAAATATTTAGTGGTGAAAATAATTATTTAATTCCTTCCATCTCTTCTCTCATATCTTCTGGGATTTCTACTCCTGGTAGTGTTATTGTTGATACAGTTGGAACTTGATTACAAGTTGCTTCTTCTCTCATGATTGCCAAATATTCTTTCTCTTTTTCATTCTCATCTTGAATTTGCTGAGTATTTACTTCCTATGATGTTTGATGTAGTACCCTTTTCCTCCACTTAGACTGATGATGAGAAGTATGTTTGTGATTTTATGACTCCTCTAGATGATATCCAAGTCTAGATTTATCATTTGTAGGTTTAGTTTGTAGCTTAATAGGTTCAACAATTCCTTCTTGACACTTGCCCAAAGGACCAGTACCTGAATATCCCATGCATTGAATCATCTTATGGCCTAGACCATATTGTTTAGGGGAAATCTCATAGTGTTGTACTTATTTGTTTTCACTATCTTCTTTGAAAAGCCATTTGAGAACAACCTCCTCTTCTATTTCATCTACAAGGAAAGTAGAGGACTATACAAAAATACCATCATAAATGACATTTTGAGTTCAAGTTTGTGGCTTCATTATCTTAGATGGTTTTCTAGATTGTCTTGGTGATGGAGGAAGAGACATTAGCAAAAGTACGGGTTCTCTCTTGTATCCGTCTATGCAGGTACCTATGATTTTCAATTTCTTTTCTAAGTCTTTCATCAATATTTCTGAACTTTCAGCTGCAGAGGCTACTTTGTTATGAGGAACAAAGGTATCAGTACACTGTTTCAATGCATTATAGGTGGGATACCTTCCAAGAGGATGAAGCAGCTGAGGTGCTTGTAGACCTTGATAGGTCAACAATTCTGAGTACCATTCCATTAGAAGAAGCAAAGGATGAAAGAATAATTGCTTTAGTGCAATTTATAACAGATGATGATTTTGTAAACACCCCTGAATTGAAATCATTTTGGATGAGGGAGAAATTGAAAGATCTGTCTCAAGAGGAGCTCCAAAATTTTGAGAGGGACAACATTAAGTACACTCCAAAGGAAGGAAGAGAATTGGTAAGAAAGAGTGATATAATTCTCATCTCGGGGTGGGATTTGGAGAAAATTTTCTTATTGGACCAAGTCACGAAGAAGAGGGATCCAATCTATTCTCAAGAATTTGGTGAGCATGGGTCGGGAGTCAATCCAAGTATAGAGGCCTTTTCACTTTGGTCAAAGGCTCCTAGGAATAATAAGCCTGTTGTACTATATGGGGTTGAGTATAAGGTGGAGGATGTAGTGATCAAAACCCTAGTGGACACCTCATCTATTGAGGCAGCAACAATTACCTATCATGCTACACATTTTGCTAAGTTGGCAGTAGAGGAAAATGAGAAAAAGCATGGAATTTTGAGGAATAGGCATGTGGTTCTTACTCATGACCACAATAAATTATTTGATTAAAATGTAAGATTAACAAAGACGTTGGCCAAGAGGGACATTGGAACCCTAACAGGACCTAAGCCTGAAGATTTTGAGATATTAAAAGAAGACCTTCAGAGAGCAAAATGAGGCCAAGAAGAATTATTTTGGGACTAGAAAATCTTCAATTTTGTGGGTCTCCAATAAAGTCATTGAGAAATTGAATGAGGTGCATACCTATTGTAGTCACACAAATCTGTCCATTTTAATTAAATGAATATTTCGTATTTATTTGATTAAAAATCCACTAGCCATCAATTAATTAAATTAATATTTAATTAATTCATCCCCAAACATTCTTCTATTAATTAAATAAATTATTCAATTTATTTTAATTAATTCATTAAACCAAATACAAATCAATTAAATAAATAAAATCTATTTATTTAATTAAATCCCCCTTTTCCTCTTTTAAATAAATTAAATAAAACATTTATTTAAATCATTATCCCCACCCCACTTGCATTTTCCTACAAATGCAACTTGCACACATTTATTGAAATAAATGAATTTTTATTTTAATAAAATCCTATTTTCCCTCACCCACCAAATCCACTTGCAAAATCTAATCCCCTTCTAGATTCTTCTAAACCCTTCCTAATTAGCCTAATCCATCCCCTAAATATTGTCACATTCCTAAGCAAAGGGAAGTCACTTCTCAAAGCCTAAAAGTCTTTGATAACCATTAAAGGCTTTCAACCTTCAACCACTTAAATCCTCAAAGTCTTTGATAACCTTTGAAGGCTTCCAACTTTCAACCACTTAATCCCCAAAGTCTCCAATAACCATTAATGGTTAATTCAACCCTCCCACATGGTTAAAACATTTGTTTTGACTCAACCTCTACTCAACCCAAGGGTCTCATCAAGCCTTTAATGCTTTGACCATGATTATCTCTTAATCATTTGCACAAATGTTTATCCTTGGATTAACTCTTAATTCAATGGGTAATCTTAATTTAGACTTGACCCTTAGCCTTTAGATAAACATGAGGTCTTCTCAGGCCTTTAATGCCTCCAACCTCTTCTTTCAACCCAACCCTATGTGGACATTTGTCATCATTTCATTGGTGCCAATTGTGCACATGGATCCCCAACTTTCAAGCTTGACCCTTGATTAAACCCTTCAATCCTGGCCATCCATTGCTCCATTTTTCCTATAAATAGAACCCATTTCTTCATAATCCAGATCCTGAAAACTTGTATGCATTTAGGCTATAGACATTTTAGAGAGCATTCTTAGCATAATCATCTAACATCTTATCATTTTGGTTAAAATATATCATGTTAGCATCAATAGCATAGCATTAGCTTTTTATTTCACATTCAAAGCTCAATACTACAATCTCAATCCTCCATAAGCATCCATAGTGCAAAAAGCTGCTGAGAGCTACACTATTTTGGAACTTGGAGAGGAGAGGAACAAGGGAGAAGAAGCTAAAGCCATGCTAAGAGGCAGTTGGAGATGCCTCATAATCTGTGTTTTGTTTATTAGATAAATTAGCATGTCTTTTGTGTCTCTTTTGGTATGCCTTCATAGTTTAGTTTTAGATTGATTAACACTAATGTTTTGTGTGTTTTGTGTTCTTTGATCATAGACTAACCTTGTGCCATTTAGGAGGGCATCACCTATTATTCTTTGATGTCACAAATCCTCAACCAATTGGATGAGATTATTTTATTTTTTCAACCTATTAGGATTACTTGGTTGCCAAAGAGTCAAATCCTAAAAGAGGTCCTATTGGCGGTCAAGAATGTGCCAAATGCACCCCAAATTGTGGGGACAACATTGAAAAATTATAATTTATTGATTAAGGAGTTGCCTCACATTGAGGATGAGAAGAAGGAATTTATCGGCATGATTGATTCTTTTCAAGGGCTTCAAAAGTGGGATATTCCCACTATCTTGATAGATGAAGAATAGATTAAAGATTTGGACACATGGAAATAGGGTTTTCAAGATGCAATCAATGCAGTTTTGAATTCATTTGCTAAGGACCCTACCCAAGGTGATACATATCATTTAATTATTGATAAAATCATGGAATTTGATTCTATATATCATAAGTTCACCTTGGAGGCTGCAATTGTGCCAGCCCACAGGACAAAAGAAGCAATGAGTAAGCTACAAGGCTTAAGGAGTTTTTCTTGGTAGGTTGAGGAGATTGGCACATTGCACAAAAAGTATTACTCTTTAGAGGAAGATCTATTGGCAATTTGGAGGAATTGATTATGTGTTGCATTGATGTTTTGTCATTGATGGCAACACCAGTTTTTTTGGTTGTTTACCAGTTTCCTATTGGTTCCAGTAGAGTAGTTGATTATGTTATTGATCCGATAGGATCCAGTATGCTATGGTTTGTGGAATTGGTTTGGATCTGTCATTCATGCTATTCAGATGTGTATCATGATTAGTTGGTCTAGGATTTGATGACTCGGGAGCTATCATTTTTTCTAGTAAGCCTTTTGGTCACCGGTAAGGGTTTTATCGACAGAGCTTTGTTGAAGATATTTTGATGTACATGATAAATGGTGTTGGTGCAGCTTCTAGATGGCTTTTAGGATGTTGTTGGTTATCTTGTTCATGATCCATTTCATCAGTGGTGTTGGATTTGGTTTATGGCGACCTATTTTAGGTATGGTGTTATCTAGGTTATGGACCGATTTCTATAACATGTTGGAGAATGTTCTTGATGCATTATCGGTGGGATTTAATGATTGGTTCACATTGTTTTTGGCCTAATCCAACTTGGTTGATTATTGGATTATGGGTTTATGTTATGAATTTATTGTATTATCATTTAGGAGGCTGACCTAATTGTTTAGGTCTCAAGTTGGTATAATATTATGTGAGATCTCTTTTTAGATCATGGGTTGATAGAAAAAGTTTATGGGATGATCTGTGTGCAAATAATGTTGTAATTATATGAAAAAGGTTTTGTCAATCATAGGTGATCAAATTGGGTTTGTAAGAGAGGTTTAAGGCCTCTAATATTGAGCTTAACCAAAACTGTACGTAGGCATAGGAGATGTTATACTTGCAGTTCACTCTTCTTTTCAGATTGTAGTCTGATGTTTATGTAATCAGTAAGGCTCCTTTTTGTGATGAGCAGTGTGCTCTAGGCTATTGGCCTTCATGCATGTACAGGCCCCTCATATTGTAATCACATACTTGCTGCAGAAGTATTATCTGACTGTGGGTAGGCTTCCCACCGTGGTTTTTCCCTTTACTAGGTTTTCCACGTACAAATCTTGGTGTCATGTGTTATGAATGGATGGTAATTGTTCTGTGATTTATGTTTATGTTTAAATGATTTATCAATCATTCTAGTATTTGATTTATGCATTCTGGTATTAAGTTTATGTATTCTGGTAATAAGGATTTAAATGCTTAAACTTCTATAATCTGGTGACAAGTGATTCAGCCCCCCTCTTAGTTGTCCTCTAGTTAGTTGAATTGTCTAACAAGATCAACTTGAGGAGGAGGACTAGTTTGAATCAGTGCCATCTATGCACCTCATATATTTTGAGATAGGTTTCTAGTTTTGGATAGGGAGATTGGAGCACTCATTTTTCACTCACGAGTCCCCAACATACCTGATAGATCCAACTCCCTAGTATAGTTGACCCTGACAGAAGATGTTGTAGAAGAACTCCCCTGCACCAGTCTCTAGAAGTTGGCATTTATGTCACCATCATTTATCATCTCTTGGAGTTTTTGAAACATGCATAAAGATGCCTTAGGGCATAATCTAGCTCGTAGGCAATAGGATTTTGACATGTATCTTCTCTGGCCTAAAGCTTTTTTCTCCCTTGTGTTATAAAAGGGAATTCAGGGCTAAGAAGAAAAATTCTGAAACTTTTGATTTTTATGTACCAAGAAAGCTTAAGAGTAATACATAGAGAGTTAGTCTTTTTTGCAAGTTTAGTTGACCGATCATCTTATCATGAACGTATCAATCTATTTTGAAAATAAATAAAGAGAACATTCATTTATGGCTCCTATTTCTTGTGTTGTATTGTATAAGTTAAGGTGTTAATAAATTTTTTATCTTGTCTTCTCTAATGGAGAATGTGTATTTTCTTGATGGGTTTAATTTCAACCAAATGAATTAAATTATGTCTTGAGCACTACAATATTTGCACAAGAGAGTGTGAATGCATTTTTAGTTTAAATATTTTATACAAGTAATATATGTTTAACATTGAGTATTAATGTTTATAACATGATATTGGTTGTCATTAAGTTTGCTATTGACTCTGAATTCTCTTTCGAATAGGCACTAGTCATATTACTCATTTAGGATCATTCTTATTTCACCTTTTATATTTCTGCTTTTTACTTTTCTGCATTAGGAGTAGTTATTAGTTTAGAATCAATCTCAATGTGCACAAGAATGACATAAACCAAGGTTAGAGACATAACCAAACATTTATCTATATTTCCTTGGTATATTTTTATTGAGAAATCTGCTATGTTTTACAGTGTCAAAAGTCTTAAGGGTAGAAAAATCTCTCAATCACTGTATAGGGAAACCCACCTAGGTCTTGTAGAGCCTAAAGTGTAGAAGACCTCAGTTTTCAACTGAGTCTTGTTCGTTGGCCAAGTCCCATTCGGAGTTTGTTGATAAGTTAGTGGCAATTTCTTTAGAACTCAAAATTTGTTGATTTGGAAACCAACACATGCATAGCCTAAGTGCAAAAACTAAATACAAATGTGACACTTAAGGTGTCAATGTCTTATTAAAAAATACATCCACTATGAAAGTTACTAAGTGTCACCAGACACTCCATTCTAATCCTACTTCATGAATTCCTCAAAATTTTGCAAAGCTTCCTTCATTGATTCTTGATAAGGTCCTTTTGTGTGACTTGTAATGGCTTTGACTCGAGTGATTGAATATTTGAGGTTCACATAGCATTTCTTGTGCTTCTTCAAAAGTGAGGCTAGATCATCCAAATTATCTTGGATATCCACCAACTTGTCTATTGAGGACATTGATAAATTTTGTTTATCAACCTCTTCACTGATCAACAAACTAAATTCTTTAACAATAACATCTTCATGGAGGGGATTTTGATTCTCATCAAGAAAAGTGCAAGGAAGAGATGAAATCATTTTGATGATGTATTTCCTTTTATCATTACATTCTTTATGTGCTTTCCTCAAATCTTTGATAAGCACCTCAAGAACACTCATCAGGTTTTCCAGTATCTCCCATTTCTCAATGTACATTTCTCTTGAAGGAATCACTTCATTATCAACCAGAATATCTAGCTAGAAATCCTCTAACTTCAACCAAGAGTCAAAGCCCTTCTCATACATTTCCAAGTCATTTAAAAACAAATTCAAAGTATTATCAATTTTTATTCTTACCTCATCCAAGTTGTTTTCAAGAATGACTCTTGAACATAGGAGATGTGTTTTTAGGCTCAACAATCTATCTATCCATTCGCCCAATGTGCTCCCCTGATAATTTACTTGTTCAACTTATTTAACAACTTGTTCATCTACTAAAGAAGTGATTGGCTCAATTACCTCTGATGATTTGGTCATCTTAATCAAGACTTATGTGAGTTGATCAACCTATTTCTTTGATTTATCCTTCTTTATCTTATCCCCTTTGAACATTGCTACAGGGTGCTGGAAAGAAGTTTGAGCATCTTCTACTATACCTTCATGCATTTTTTTGCCCAAATCAATCCTCCTAATGATGTAATCAATAGGTTGCACTTTTTTTAATATCTGTATCTAGAGGAGGGATAGCCATCTACAGATATTTATTCTTTGATTCATCTACCTTCACCCTAGATAGAGTTTTAGCCTTTTTCTTACCCTTTGGTTTAATAGGTGACAATTGATTAAAATCAAAATCATCTAGAGATATGGCTTGCTTCTTCCTCTTGGAGTGTTAGACACTAGCCAAGGTGGCAATGATGAATCATCATCTACTCCAACAGTCAAAACTTGTGTAGCTAATTCATGTGTTAGAACACTAGTAGTAACAATGGGTGAAGAGAAAGCAACATTGGAAGGTGTGTTTAAAATAGTGGAAACATGTGGAGGAACTTGGGTTTCTGACATAGAATTCTTAAAATTTTCCAACAAGGAAGAAGTAACCTCAGACAAATTAGGAAGGAACATGGTATCAAGGTTGTCATGAGGTGTATCTAGGGCTGATTCACTGGTTGAGGTTGAAGGAATGACAAGTAATTCTGGATCTTAGGATGAAAATGACATAGTAGAATCCAAAAGAACAACATTAGTAATAGAGACTGAGGTAATACCTATGGTATCACATGACGTAGGAAGATATCCTTCATGCATTTCTTGAGAATGAGAAGTACTTGGGATTTCAAGTGCATCCTCTTCATCAAATTCCCCTTCTTCTTGTTCTTGTTCATTCTTTGGTTCATCTTCATTTTCCTCCTATTGTTCATTTTCATTTTCTTCTTCTTCACCAATCTCTTCTTGATCTTGAAATTCTTGAGTCGAATACTCACCTTGGTTTTTACCTTTTTGAATAATGAACTTGAATTTTGGTCCTTTGGGAGTTATGGGTTCCTGTCTGCTTTTGGTACTTAACTCAAAAGTCTTCCCCTTAGGACCTGCAACATCTTCTTCAAATGATTTAGTTTGATAAGGATTCAGCTAAACACCATGTAGATTCAACCAAACAGTAGTATTATCAAGAATCTTTTGAAACTTGGCCCTTATAGAAGTATTCTCCTCTTGGTACAATTAAATGAGAGGCAAAGGTAATCTAAAAACTTTTTTTTTTATATTTAGGATCAAGGATGTCACCATCCTCTTCAAGATCTTCAGAAACATCAACTAGATCAAGGTTTTCAATTTGCTCTTCTGTCAAACAACAGTAATCCATTCTCCACACATCTTCTTAAGTCCTGCAATCCACCCATAAATCTTCAATCTGATTGACATGAGTATAGTTCTTCTTAATCTCATTCTATAATCGAAGAATTTTTTGGGTTTGAAAAATCTCATAGTCACTCTCCTCATCTCCTCCTCCATGGAACAAGCCTTATAGATGAAATTGATGGAGTATCTGCATATGGCAATGGAGAATTTAAGACCTATCTTATGAGCTCCAGATTGACGCTCATGAATAGAAATCATTTGGTGAGCCATCTCCATAAGAATGATATTATCTAATGGATACCTTGGGAGTATAAATGGTTCTCCATCAAAGCATCCAATCCTAATATATTTGAAGGTAGGAAATTGAAGAAAAATGAAACCATTTTCACTTACCACCTTCCATTCTTCATCTAATACTCTTTTATTTTGGATATCTTTATCAAATAAACACATGTAATAAGTAAAGAAATCATCATTTACCCTCCTAAAATGGTGTAAACTCTCCAAGAGAGTTAACTAAGTGAAGTACTTATAGATAGGAACTTGACTCCTATTACTTGTGGTAGATAGGCCTCAAAGATGTCTCATCGAGGCAACTATGTAGACAAGATAAGAAGTCATGTATAATTTTAAGGTGGTTGGCACCTTAGTCAATTGTTCATAAAGGGCATCTACAAATTATTTTCCCCAATAGATCTTCTTCTTATTCTGCCTGATGATATGAATGTACTGATACATCCACTTATGATATGTATTCAAAGTTAGGAGACCCTTTACTTTGCTAAGAAGAGTAATGAGATCATTGTCTTCAATTAATTCAGTACAGGTTTCTTGCCATCTAGATATTGTAGGCCTAAGGGTTTTGAGACAATTATCATTCATATTCCTCTCACATTTCTCTAAATTCTTATCAAAATAAGCTACTACAGATTGCATGTTAATATCTGTATATTGATCAATAGGAGATCATTTAAAAATTGAATTGAACTTATCCTCATCAAGTTTGATGAGTGTCTTCCCATCTACATCTTTCACTGATTTGGTGGTAGAATTATATCTGTTGGCAAGAGCCAAGACAAATTCTAGATTTTGAGCTGACATGGGAAAGACAACCACCAGATGAATTTCACTATTTATGGTGGGCTCCATCTTATAGGACACTAGTGGTGACTTCACCCTCTTCAAGAAATCATCAAGATCCACATGACTGATCTTGGTGTCCCTGATATTGTCAATGTTTGATGTTACCTAAGAAGAAGGAAACACTGGGTGTATTTCTTGTTTTTTGAACTTCATTGATTTCTTGCTCAGTGAGGGTGTTTACATTTGTAATAGATGTATTGTATCATGAAAATATCATCATTTTGAAATGATTAACCTTCATAAAAAAAATTATTTGGTAGGAAAAGTTCATCAATCAATCTCAAATTGATCAAAAATCATCAATTTGTATGTGTGTGTTTTGGATGCAAATCAGACTTTTAAGTCAGATTTGCACTTGTTTAAGTGAAAAACCAAGACAAATGCATATCATACTTATAAGTTCCATTTTCATTTCATAAAAAGTAATATCAAAAGATAATGTATATCGGAGTTATAACTCTTATTTACATTATAAAAAGAACTCACGATGTAATGTAAGTTAGAGTTATAACTCTGATTTATATAAAAAATAATGTCAATCGACTAAAGCGTATATCGAATTTAAAAATCTGATTTACACTTCAAACATGAAAGCCAAGGTTGGGTGTCGGGTGGGGTTACAACCTTGACCTACATCTTCAAAGGAAGGTTAGAATGAATTTTAGGTGGGGTTGTAACCCTGACTAACACTTAATCAAAAAGGAATATGGAATCAAATGGTGTCGGGCGGGGTTATAACCCCACTTGACACTATTAAAAATCATAGGCCAAAATATCTGGTAGTTGGGTTTGTAACCCCGACCATCATCACTACACAAAGAGTGGTTGTTGTTGGAAGTTCAAACCCACCCACCCTGACTGCAATGAAAGTATTAAAAAGGTGGGAAAAAGATACGGCCCCGATCATCACCACACTCATGGACTCTGGTGATGGTCGGGGTAATATCCCTACCCAACCATCACTATGATAATAAAACAAGGAGAAGAAAAATAACGGGGGTGTGTGCTTGCCACACACCATGATATGTATCATGGTGTACAACATACATGCAGTCTCATCACTTACTGTGATACATGCCAATAAAAAGAATGAAATCAGATTTGTAATCCGATGCATATTTTGATATGTATTGGGTTTCAAAATTGATTTGAACCAAAATATAAAAACTAGGGCACAGTAAAGAAAAAAATAAAAGCTAAAAGCTCTGAGAAATCAATACATACCACAAATAATGAAAGAAGCTTGATAAAGTTGAGCTCTCCAATCCACCAAGAAAATTATAATGAAAGGTTAGGGCACTAATCATAGAATAAATGGGTAAAGAAACCCAATTTGAAACGAACACCAAAACATTAATTACAAAATCATGCATATTTAAAAGTGTAAATCGGACCTATATGTTAATTTGCAATCAAATTGATTACTAAGTGTAAAATCAAACTTATAACCTGGTTTTAAACTAAACAACCAAAAAGAATGCAAAATCAGAGTTAAAACCCGATTTTGCATCAAAATAGGGAAGTTCACTTTTTAAGTTAAAATTTCAAAATTTTAACTCAATGAGGGAATTTCAACACCAAACAATGCATATTCATTTTATTGAATTTGAAAGTAAAGAGGGCGAATTATGAAAAATTCATAGGGGTTGTCCTGTTTTCACACAAAACAAAAAGGAGGACAACACATTGTAGATTTGAGGTATATCCTTCCATAATTTTATTTCAGTATTTGCAATATTTCATTCAAGGTTAATTCCAAACTAGGGTTTGACTTAGGAAAACCCCTATTCCCAACCTTTTCCCCTTTCTTTCTGTGTATAGGAAACATGTGTGCAATTGTACTTCTCAGAATAAGCTTCAGACATAGAGACAAAACAACCCTTTTTAGTGTGTGGAAAATTTGGAGGACCAAGAGGCTATGCCACAGTCCCTACTTTATCGATGAATTTCTATAGGGCAGATTCGAATCAACTTATATTCCTCATATCTTGAATCCATCATCATCAACTATTGCATATCTGATTCGTTCTTGGTCTACCAGAAAGCCTCATGGCTTCATATTTTTTGTCCAGATCACACAGCCAAGGTTGATTAGCCTCCACATAAAAAACTAGTGTCTATCGACATACAAATATGTCATCAAAAAGTCTTCTTTATTAACATCCAAGTCACTTGGTCAACCTTGGTCAACTACCACATGGACTATCGGATCCAATTGTTCTACCTCTTATTTCTTTTTACTAGCATCTTGCATCATTATTTACGAGTCCTATTTACCCATGCGGGCTCATGGGATGCACAATTATTCTATTCTTCTTGCCCCGCAAGAGTTTTGACTTGAATACTAATCTAATCAATCCACATAATTAGCAACCAACATTTTAGACTGTCACTATTAGAGATGTGGAGAAAAATCTAACATCTCTAAAAGGACAAAACCCCCTTATCTAATTTTGTGACTAAATCTAGTGGATTTCCTTCCCTCTTTTGAATGTAATGTTTCCCAAGTGAAAATTGATTTAGTGGTTTCTCACTTCTATGTTGGAAATCGTTAGATCAAATTTTCCATATTACATAGTCAAATATAACAATCCTCCAATCATTGACCTGTATTGACTTGCATCTGCCTTAGGAGATTTTTCATCTTTGGTTATCTTACATCTGATGGTCATAGGTATACACACTGGTTTGGAATTCTCCAGCCCAAACTTCTTTAACAACTCTTTAATATATTTAGATTGAGAAACAAAAATTCCTTTATCATTATGATTGACTTGCAAACCAAGAAAGAAATTCAACTCACTGATCATAGACATCTCAAATTCTTTCTACATCTCACTAGCAAATCTTCTACACATATCTTTGTTTCCTCCAAATATTATGTCATCAACATATACCACAACAATTAGGATTTTTACTTGATCCAACCTTCGAATATAGATTGTTGTCAGTTGAACCTTTATGAAATCCTTGATCAGTTAGATACTTCTCTAATCTTCCATTCCAAGCTCTAGGGTCTTGTTTCAGTCCATATAAAGCCTTTTTCAAACTACAAACAATGTTTGGATCATCTCTTAACTTGAAATCTTCCAGTTGTTCAATGTAAACTTATTTCAATTCTCCATTTAGGAAATGTTGATTTTACATCCATCTGATAGACCTTATAATCCTTGAATGTTACAAACACCAAGAACATTCTTTTTTCTTCCATCTGAGAAACTGGGGCATACGTCTCATCAAAGTCAATGTCTTCAATCTGAGTATATCCTTTGCAAACCAACCTTTCCTTGTTCCTGACAACCTTCTCATCTTCATCTAACTTGTTCTAGAATACCCATTTAGTTCCAATCACATTCTTGTCTGCTGATCTGTTAACTAATTCTCATGTCTATTTTTTCTCAATCTAGTTCAATTTCTCTTTAATTTACTTCATCCAATTATGATCATTACAAGCTTCTTCTATTATCTTAGGCTCATTTTTAGATAGTAAACATAACAAGAATTGTTCTTGAGCCTCTTTTCTTCTTGTGATGATACCTTTTCTCTTATCTCCAATAATATGATCCTCTAAATGATTCCTTTGAACATACCTTGGGGTCTTGGATGTAGATGTTAGAGAATCTTGATCATTATTTTCTTCACTTCTATTTTATTCTTCCTTTTTCCTTTCTCTGGACTCATAAGATTCATATCCTATTGCCATTTTTGAGTCTTTTGTAGTACTTTCGTCAACTCTCACATTTATACTTTCAACAATCTTATTCAGCCTTTTGTTGTAACATCGATATGCCTTGCTCTTTGTTGAGTAACCCAAGAATATGCCTTCATCTACTCTATTGTCTAACTTTCTAATATTATCCTCATCTCTTCGGATATAGAATTTGCTTCCAAAAACTTTGAAATATTTCATTATTAGAGTTCTACCATACCAAAGTTCATAAGATGTCTTCCCATATTTCCTCTAGTACAAAATACTATTAAGAGTGTATGTCACTGTATGAATTCCTTCTCTCATGTAGATTTATGGTAATTCTACTCATTTCATCATAGTCCTAGCTACCTCTTGTATGGTTTGGTTCATCCTTTCCAGTACACCATTATGTTGTGGTGTCCAAGGGGAAGATAACTATCTTCTAATGTCACTTTTCTCATAGGAATCATTAAACTCGTCATAAATAAATCCTCCTCCTTTGTCAAATATTAAACACTTGATTTTTCTATCAACCTCATTCTCAACCTTAGCCTTGAATATCTTGAACTTCTCTAATTCCTTAGAATTTTTTCTTAAAAATGCAACCCAAGTCATCCTAAAATATTCATTAATCAGTAACATGAAATACCTCTCACCTTGCAAGCTCCTTGTTTTGGTCAGACCATATAGATTTGTGTGAACCAAATCCAATAATCCAATGGACAAGTACTCTTTTCCTAGAAATGTGTTATTTGTCTATTCTCCTACTTGGCATTCCTTCCAGATATTGTTCTCCGTTTTAGTCAATCTTGATAAATCTCTCACTGCACTCCTAAACTAATCTATACTAGGTTGTCAAAGTTGATGTGACACATCCTCCAGTTCCATAGCCAATTGTCATCAAGTTGAGATATTAAATAGTGTATTATAGCTCCTTCCAACTGATACATATTCCTATTTGTTCTCCTTCCGGCTACAATAACTATTCCAAACTCCTTTCAGATCTCACATCCATTATCTTGCAAAACAATATCATATCCATTTCCACACATCTGTCCAACACTCAAAACATTATTATGCAAACCTTTCACATAGTAGCCATTGTCAGTGTTATGTTTTTTATCAAAAGTAATTGAACCAATTCCAATAATTTGTGTTTTATGATCATCTCCAAACCTAACAAAACCTCCATCATACTTTTCAAGATTTATGAGCTTTCTTTTATCATGAGTCATATGATTTCAATATCTTATATCAATCAACCATTCATTCTTATCTCTTCTAGCATGAAATGTCATAGCAATATTTTTAGAAATATCAAACCTAGGAACATCCTTTTCTACTATGAATAAGAAATCGCCTTCTTCATTATATAACTCATCGTTTGAGATATCAACATCATCCTTAACATAATAAGCCTTCTTATTGAAATTTTCCTTGTTTTCCCTAAAAAAATTTCTAGTCCCTTTTCTGGACATCTAGTATCTATAAGACCAATATTTCCACATTTGAAACATTTAAAGGGTAACATACCTTTATACTTGTCAATGCCTTTCTTCAATTTCCTCATGAAATTTGCTTCCATCTCACCTGGGCTCTCATCATCATCCCAACCATATTCAAATGCTTTGAATGTTGTCTTTGATTTGTCCTTGTCTTTTCCAAACTTTCTTACTTCAAATGCAGTCAGGGTACCAAATAGTTGTTCTCTAGTGAAAGTCTTCGGATCATAGGTTTGTTCAATAACTGAGATCTTATCGTTGTAACTCACTGGTAAAGTCATCAAGATTTTTTCAACAACATCTTCATCACACAAAGTGCCTCTGAGTTCTCTAATTTTATTCATAGCACTTTCAAACTTCTCAAAATAGCTTACAATGTATTCTTCTTCTTCCATCTTTAGGTTTTCATATCTTCCCTTAGTTGTTAGCCTCTTTGTCAACTTAACTCTTTCATTTCCTTCATAGATATCTTTCAGCTTTTGCCAAACCTCATAAGTAGTATTCAAAGAGATAACTTTTATAAATTCAATTTTTGATAATGCACTAAAGATATCATACCTTTCCTTTTCATTTATTTCACAGGCTTGAACTTCTTCTAGAGTAGTATGACCATTCACCGGTAGAGCATACTTAGTCTCCATAGCCTTCCAAGTGTTGTAACCCAGAGCAACTAGATAACTTCTCATCTTCACTTTCTAGAAACTATAATCAAATTCTTCAAAGATAAGAATGGATAATTTGTGTGCCATCAAATCAGGATCTACCTCAAGCAATTAATATCTATATCAAGGAACCAAAGCTCTAATACCAATTATTAAATATTGAGGCAACTAAAATGGGGGGTGAATCAGTTGACAACAATCTTAATTCACAGATCTAGAATAATTACCAGAATTAATAAGGAAAATAAATATCAAAGCATAAGAACATAACATATCAGACACAAGAGACACCAATTTATGTGGAAAACCCAAGAAGGGAAAAACCATGGAGAATGCTAATTCTCAATATATAAACATTGGTTAAGGTGACACCCGATAAGGTGATTTTTACAAAGGATGGCTCACTACCAAGAAGCTCACTATGAGTGGGCTCACTGCCCAGAAACACTCACTGTCAAAGGGCTCACTACTAAAGAGAGAAAGATACAAGATAATCCACCACTGAAACACATTCTTCACTGCTTGAACTACTTCTGGTATCAATCCGCAACACAACTCAACACAATAACTAGATTTGTTCAATTTTGCTTTTCGTCAACACATAAAAGCCACACTACAACATCCAAATAAACCTCTATATATACTGCCTCTGGAAAAACATGATCCTGAATGTCGGCCAAGACAAAGATCTAAAATAGGTCTCCACTAAATATCTCAATGGTGGGAAGGAATGAAAAGTAGACCTCATTGCAATGTTACACACTTTTCCAAAGTTGGACCCATAATATTATCCACATGCTACACAATTGCCAAAGCACAATCTGGACTTCCAGACCAAGATCTTGACATCCAGATTAAATTAGACCCAAGAATAGCATTGAATAATATTAGCAACACATATTTGAAAAGCCAGAATATCTAAGAAATCTGAGAAACCTTTAAACACTCAATACCATCTCATACATATGGTGTTACTCAACATACCACATCTAAACCTAATCCGGACCATAAGATTTGACATCAATGACAACATATAACATAATGCTAACATATTTGTCTTACATGTGGTTACACATTCTTGAAACTAGAGAAAAAAAACTCTTATACAAGATGTTCCTAATCGACACACATTTTACATTTTCATTTCATGTTTTACATAGATTGTTGCATGCTCAAAACTAGAGAAAATAAACTCTTATATGGTATGCTTAACACCTAAAACACATAATAGGATGAGTGGAACTAGCAAAACACAACTAGACTATTCCTACTCACCTCCCCAACATCGATAACCTAGGAAGACACAAATAGAATGCGCATCCATGTCCTCTCTCATTCTTCTTCTAATGGATCACCTAGAAAAACACATCTAGAATGTGTATCCATGTTTCTCTCTTTCTTCTCATGAACTCATATCTTTTCTAATTTTAGTTCATAGATGATGTTTTCTCTTTCTCTTTTTATGTGATTTCTTATGTTCTTGAAATGGCATTTTCAAGAGGGATATTAGTGGTTGAGATATTTTGATTTCAAGGTCTTTTCAGCTAGTTTACTTGAGGTCTTGTTGTTGTTTTTTAGCTTTTATGTTGTGTGTGTTTTTTTGCCTTTTGTCTTTGTCTACATTTTCATTTTTTTCTCTTTTTGTGTGTCATTGCATACGATTGTGTGAGTTAAGATCCTAAGATTGGGGACCTGGTTTCTCAAAATTAGTGGTCTTATCTCCTCATGGTTGTGCTCCTAATTGATCCTCTCTTTCATCTTTCATCTACTTTACTACAAGTATTTGCATTGGATCATACTCCCATTAAAGTGGGGGCTAAATGTAGCATCATAAATTGCCACTAAGATAATTTACACCTCATGTTTGTGCCCCTACTTTAGCGTGTCCTATCCTCATCACTTTTCTAGGTCCATTTTGTGCCTATTATCCAAATTTGAGGCCATGAACACCCATTAATGGGTCCCCTAGTGAGGTACCCTTACCCCCTAATATTTCACTTGGTCCCTTATGTAGAAGGACCATGACACTTAGTGCCCTAGTCCATACCATGGTGCCCCACACCATGGTCCCTGTCAATGGGGTCCAATTTAAATTGGGGCAGGTGTTGTATTTTCCTAGCAAGAATTGATACTCATGGCTCCACATGACAGTTGGAGGTTAGCCTAATTGGTGATTTACCTATATACCCCTATATAAAAACATTTTATCAACCTAATTTCATCTATCCATTCTATCCATTCTAAACAATTGATTCCTATCACTTGTGCATCTGTGAAGCATTCATTATGAAGCATTTCTAGAGATCTTCAAGGCTTCATATTCATCATTCAACCATTATGGAGAAAATTGGCATCATTCTTATGAAAGAATGTGTGTATGATTAGGGTTTTGTCATATTCATGTCATTTCATACAACATATATAATTGCATTCAAAGAAGCAAACCATCATCATCAATAATTGCAGATCTAAGGTATATCTATCTAGGATTTATTTCAGTATTTGCATTATTCCATTCAAGGTTAATTCCTAAACTGGGGTTTGACTTTGGAAAACTTCTATTCCCAACAATTTTTCACTTCTTTCTATGTGTGGGAACAAGTATAGAGCTGGATTTAGGAGGATTGACATGATTCACATAGACAAACAAATTCACCTTTTGATGGCAAAAAATTCAAAGGACCAGAGTGACCACCACCATAATCCTAAAAAAATAGGGACAACTTTTGGGAGAAGATCTAAACCATATTATTTTGACCAGATCTAGGTCAATATCTCCATACGAAGACTGTAGTTCATTAATTATGCTTGATCTCTTCAATATTCACTCACCCTAATTTTAGCATTTTCACAATTCAATTTAGAAAAAGAGAATAAAAACCTAACACAAGTGGAACCTAATCAGTATTTTAGAGATTTTTCCCTAGAGGGATCAAGCCTAGATCTATTACGTCCAATCCTCTTTCAATGTAATGGTTTCCTAAGCAAAATTAGTGGTTTTGTTACCTTAATTAGAGAAACCTTAATTTTTGTTAGTTTTTGTTTGTCTAGCTTAGCTCATGGTGTTAGGCCCAATATGGAAAGCTAATGTATTGAGAGGGGAGGGGTGAATCAGTACTTCAAAACTTTTCTTGAATAATAACTTTACTGTTATGCATAAACTGAATAGTGCAGTAACATAAAATAAAGTTAAAACAAATAGGTAACAATCATACATGATTCACTCCATAATACATATATTTTGGCTACGTAGAAACTCTTGGTTAGAGAGAAAAATTGCAGTGGGGATGGCACCCACAACTTCACTACTGCAATAATAACGAATGCTCTGTTAGAGCTACATTTAGCTATTTTTGGTAGTTTTGTTAGATCTACCTTGCTAAAGGATTTTACAACATTTAATCTGAACGCTGCACCTAGTTAGAGGTTTTACAATTTATAGACTTGGTTAGAGTCTTTTACCCTGTTAAAGGTTTCTCTTTCAACTTCACAATATTACAATAAAATCATTACAAATATCTACAACTTTACATCTGAAATGTTATAGCAGATTCTATGTGCTCAGAATAAGATTACCTTACTTATAGCATACCTTGGTAACCCATATAGTAACTCGGTAAACCCTTCTGTTTACTCTGTTCTTCGACTATTCTCAGAAAACCTTCTCGGTGACCTCTGTGTCTCTATAACAGTCTTCCTTCATACATACATGCACACACCTTGCTCTTAACTCATGTTGTATAAATAGATCTCTTAAAACGGTGATCCAATTCATTTCTTCGATCTTACAAACAAGATTCCTCGAATGAATAACTATTCAAAATATTTCATTGGTTAGATTGTCCTTGTAATCATACACAATCTTCTAGTGCAATTTCCAATGTAATAACAGTTAGATGTGCCTCGATCTTGTAACACATTTTCATATGCATGTCTAGGTTCAATGTATCTGGTAACATGTTTCACTCAATGAATATCAACTCAATGTGTCATCTTTACTACTCGGTAGTCTCAAAAAGATACTCGGTAGACAACTCAGTGTATACTGTGTTCTGTAACTGCTTTCTTCTATAACCGACTAGACTATGCATACCGACTTCTCTGTGTGTACCGACTGCATGATTCAGTAGTACTAACCGACTAGAATGTATAGTATGACTTTGAATATAAAACTAATGGCAACTTGATAAGTAGTAACAATCTCCCCTTTTGACATTAGTTGAGATGTTTGACAAAAACTACTTTCAAAGTCATCACTCAAAAATCTATATATTTGCAAAATGACTACACTTGACAATATATATAATAGTCAATGAGATAGTATATTCAGATATACTCCCCTTATCATTATACTGTACATAACTCTAATTTTGTATGCTTGGTTATGTGCTTGTGTGCTCTCTGCATACTCTGCTCAATATATTCCCCTTTATACAATACTCAAAACTATATTATCAAAACTATATCACTCCTTAAATATAGTATATTACTCCCCTTATGTAGTATTACTCCCCTTTTTTTGATAAACATTAAAAACTTAATTTCCATCCAGGGGCGGTAACTGATCAAAAATAGATTTATACTTCTTCCAGGCATCGGTGAGTGCGATTGAGAGTGCATCCTTTACACTTTCCATTAAAGAATTTTGTGCTTGAATATCAGCCAATAGTGATATTAAGCCATCAAGAGTGCTTCCCTCTTGTGTAGTTGATAGGTGTGTAGCTCGGTTGATTTGTGCTTGAACTGATGAGAGATGAGGAAGGAATAATGTCTGGAGGGTCATTATATCCATCCTGATCTTATGCTCTTCATTTTTGAGTTCTAACTATTGAGCCATGAGCTGTTGAAGCTTGGTATAAAAGTTCTGAACTAAATTAGGCTCTATGGTCAACTTAGTTGAGAGATCAGTGATCTCTTTCTCAATTGCATCAGTTTTATTCTTGATATCTTTAATGAATAAGGAAAATGTACAAAGCTTCTGAAATAAATAAAGAATATGCTTGAGTTGAGGGGACAACTTAGCAATGAATTTGACAATCTTGACTTTTCCTATAGCTAGAGCTTTTTGTACCTCTTCTATCATTTTTGCAGTAAGCTCTTTATCTTTGAGCTTGCTCAAGTACTCAGATGCATCAACTCCAGATGTTTCTATTTGATTAAGGAGTTCATCCAGTTGAATGTGGATGGCTGCATTAGTTGACACTGTAGCTGATGGTAGCATTTCTGTTAGTAGTGTTTTCACCTTCTATAGTACTTTATTCTTCTTTTGAATGGCCATCTGTTTTTCTTGTTTGGCCTTTGCTTTGCATAGTTCACCAAAATCAATAAGTGCTTGCCCTTTTAATTTTGAGATATCTAGATTGGGCAACACTATCGGTTTAGTTAAATCAACTTTAAAACTATGCTTTTTCACTTTCTTCTCTTTACCTTTGGTTGGTTGTACCAAGACAATTGCTTGTGAGGCTTGCTGACCCTCGGTAGGTTGCTCAGTAGAGGAAACACTTTGGTCTGTTCCTGTAGCTGTTGTGGTGTCCTTGGGTGTCTCGATACTGGGGGTCTTAGCTATAACATTTTCAGTGCTTGACGATGCTTGAGAGGTCTGATCTTTAGTTGTACCTTCTGTTGCCTCAGACTTGTGACCTTTGGTTCCTTGTGCTGTATCTTTAGGAGCTTCGGTGGAGATAGGTGGCTTGATTGGTAGATAAGGCTAAACTTGTACTATCATAGATTCACTAGATACAAGTTTTTCATAGGTAGTGCCTTCTATCATTTCCTGTTGCGGTGCTTCTGCATCCATGACATCTTCATCAATTTGAATAGTGTCAGCCGGGTCTTGCTTGGTAGCATCAAGACCTTGCTCGGTGACATCAGGATCTTGCTCGATGACATCAACAATTTCAATTTGAGATTGTTCACCGACATCCTTTATTTTGAAGATTTCCTGCCATTTGTCTTTTGTCTCATTTTCTACATCAATATATAGCCCATTCATCAGTTTTAAGACTCTCTGTTTGACAAGAAATTTAGAATTGTAGGTTGTCAAATGCTCCTTTATTTTTGCTATAGACATATCAGGAAATAGATGGACTAGACTTCATTCTCTAATTTGTTTCTCTGAGTCCATTGCATATTTCCACCTGTTATCAATATATAAGTACAATTCACTCAGAAGTGACTTTACTAGTTCTAATGGAGCTAGCTGAAACTTTAGAAGTGTGCAAATGACAGCTTCTTCAATTTGTCGCTTCTCATCATTATTCCTAGTCTCATAATTGACATATCTAAATCCTGCAATTCCACCATATTCTTTAAGATTGGCACAAAAGTTTTCAACACTATGAATATTTACCTTCTTGCTTTTTACAATCTGGAATTTGTTGGCATCTTCTGATTCTGTATCACTAGACTCTTTTGCCAAAATGAGTCTTTGAGTAGATTTCTTGTAGGTTTTGGTTACCTTGGGAACAGTAACACTCTTTTGTTTCTTACTCAGTGATGCAGTTGATACTCTAGTGTTGGGTCTCTTTGTTGGTGGAGTCGGTAGGGCCTTTGTAGTGTCTAGTTTCTTTCTTTTCAAAACTTTTCCCTTAGGCAACTCGGTACTCAATGTTATTAATGCCTCTTGAGCTTTAGATTCCTCTTCGATAATGGCAAGAGTGCCTTTGACAGGTGTAGAGGAGGATTCTTCTCTGAATTTCTCAGATAAAACCTTTATCATCTTTGTAGCCTTTCTTGTAGCTTTAGGTACTACAATGCTCATTTTGACCTTTTCCTTAACTTCTTCATAAGTTCCATATCTTAGTTCAGTAGCATGCCTTGGCATTGTGAGATATGCATCAATTTGTTGTTGTGTGATATCATAGTCAATCTCATAACCCATTGGTGGCAAAGATTGAGTCCTAGGTTCTACAGCATTCACATAGCAGTAATCAGTGTCTACCTCAAAACATATATCATCCTTATATTTCTCTACTAGCTGTGGTAGAATTCGGTACCTGTCGTGCATCTTTTCTTGAAATTTGCTGAAGTAGTCATCCATGATATCATTAAAATTATCTCCCAATTTCTTGATAAAGTCATTAATTTGATGGGTGATAGGTCGGTGTAGCTCCCAAACTACTTTACCGACTGAGGGAAAGAACTTCTCAAAGTAGAAAAACATGCATACAAGAAGTGAACCAAACTTCAGTGTATTTGCCGAGTTCTTCCTTTTTGGCTTCCTTATTGTGTTCAGGTTCTCAAACAAGTTCTTCAGTAGCACTTCACATAAATCAACTTTCATTCCCTTTTTCACTATTTTGTAGGCTAAGTCAACTGTGGCACATGGTACACTATTTTCCCTTATTGGTTGGAAGAAACAGTAACCAATTACTCTAATTGCAAATTTAAGTTCTGCATCAATGACGTTATTTAGTTTTAGTCCTCGGTAATCAGATTCTACTCCAGTAAACTGATTAACTCCTTATGTGATATCATTTTCTGTGCTCGTGCATGATCATAGATAGGATATCCGGTGATCACATGAATGATTTCCTTAGTGATTTTGAATGGTTGCTCCTCTAGCCACTTAAAATCATCATGAACTTTGCTTAAAACAAACTTAACCCACTGAGGTTTGAACACCTGGGGATAGGCTAGGGCTTTAGTTAATCCCTTGATTTTGATATGCTCGAACTTGCTATCCTTTTTGCCATCAGTACATAGCTCATCATATGTGTCACTAATCTCAACATGACCGAGTTCTTCAACATGACATTTGGTGAAGAATCTAACATCTTCGACTAACAAGACTTGATCTGGGATGAGTGAAAAGGCAGTTTTGTCATTCGGTTCAGAGGTGACTTTAGGAGTCAAAGTGTATTTCAATGAGGGCTTCTCCACATTCTTGACAACTACGAGATCTTGGATCTTGGGTGCCATTTGCAATTTGACAAGATCAGAAAACCAGCTTAACAGTGATGAGATTTGATGTAAATACCTTGGATTTGCTTTGAATGAAGTTTTGATTGCCTTGATTCACTTTGCTCTGCTCTCTTGAAAACTTTGGTGAATGAAAATGACCACGAAAATACCTTTAAGTACACAAAATACCTTATCGGGCTCTGTGTGAGTTAGGTCAAAACATTAAATGCACTCAGTTTACCTTTAACCAATTTATTCTCTTTTCTTTCATTTTAACCGAGTAACCAAATTTCCTTGTTTACCGACTTGACAGGTTTTCTGTAAAGTACTTTTGATAGAATTTCAAACTTACTTATGCATCTTAACTATGCAAATTTTGAATTTAGTACATAATAGAATAGGAACTGTTATGATTTTAACCTTCAGAGAATGCAGTCCCTTCATACCTTTTCTGATCAATTTGGAATAGGTGCACCTAACTTGGTAGGTAAGGTGCTTTCTTCATCTGACATGATTTCCTTCTTTTTTCAAATCATCTTGAATTTTTATTTTATGTCTTCAATGTCTCCTCTAGGTTGATCTCTGCAATCTCTAGCTAAATGTCCAACTTTGTGACAATGAAAACATGCCATACCAGGATTTCTCCATGATCTTCGGTTGTTCATTCCAAACCCTATAAAATAGTTAGCACTAATGTGTCCATACCTTCCACAACATTCACACCATATCCTTGTATTGTAATCCCATGGTACTACTGCATATTGTCAGTAAGGATCTATGTGAGTTCGGTAACCACTAGTGTTTGCTTGGTGTGCAGACCACATGTGGTTCTTTTGCTTAAACCAACACTTCTTGGTACTATGTCCATATCTATTGCAGTTTTTACAAAACCCTTTGAATTTTGCCTTCTAATAGTTGTTAACAGACTTTGTCCAACATTGATTAGATGTGTGACCATATTTATTGCAATTGTAACAATACTCATTTGACTTAGTGATATTTGGTTGCTTACCTTTTCTGATCTGGCATATGTTGGCAGTATGACCTTGATTTCAATAGTAGTAGCAAATAGGCTTCTTGCTTTTGATTTTATTCCTGTTTCCAGCTTGCTTTGATGATTCTCCTCTCTTGGTAGTATGAATTCACACATACATGCACACACCTTGCTCTTAACTCATGCTGTATAAATAGATCTCTTAAAACGGTGATCCAATTCATTGCTTCGATCTTACAAACAAGATTCCTCGAATGAATAAATATTCAAAATATTTCATTGGTTAGATTGTCCTTGTAATCATACACAATCTTCTCGTGCAATTTCCAATGTAATAATGGTTAGATGTGCCTCGATCTTGTAACACATTTTCATATGCATGTCCAGGTTCAATGTATCTGGTAACACATTTTCACTCGGTGAATATCAACTCGGTGCGTCATCTTTACTGCTCGGTAGTCTCAAAAAGATACTCGATAGACAACTCGGTGTATACTGTGTTCTGTAACTGCTTTCTTCTGTAACCAACTAGACTGTGCATACCGACTTCTCTGTGTGTACCGACTGCATGATTCGGTAGTACTAACTGACTAGAATGTATAGTATGTCTTTGAATATAAAACTAATGGCAACTTGATAAGTAGTAACACATGGTACAAATGAAAGATGATGTACCACTAATTCCAAATCTAATATAGGAATTTAAACATATGGCCATGAAAAGTTGATCTTTCTATGTTTAAAGAATGGCAAAACATTCTCTCTTTTGGTGACAAAGCTTCTGCAAAGCGTATGATCTTAGGTATCTCTGATGTACTCAAATTGATCTTTTTTTTCTTCTCTATAGGTGTGTGTGTGAAAAAGTAGAATAAGAATGTGTAAGCTGCAATACACAACACTTCAATTAAGTCATTACATGTATGGTTAGATAGATATAAGCATGAATAATAAAACCATAACAAATCGACCAATTGCCTTCTAAAAGATGCGAGTATAAGATTGCTCTCAGATTTGTATAAGCAATACCAGTGACTAGACTACACCAAGATGAAAGATTTAATCTATATGAGCATGATATTAAGCTAAATGGATGCAACATGGATGAAAGATTCAAGCAATATGGATCCAAGCAATCATGGATTCAAGCAATATGAATTCAAGCAATATGAATAAACTAAATATGCAAAAAGCTAAACTAAGATGTAATAATCTCAAAAAAGAAAGCACAATATCTTCAATGACTCCAGAGCAAAAAGTGTATAATAATAAATATCCAGGGTGTTTTGAATGAGAGCTTAAGGCTGAATTTATAGAGAATCACAAGAGAGATCAAGAAAAAACACAATTTAGGATAATTGAAATAATTGAGAAATCAGATTCAGTTAACCTTGAGATAGATTCCAATTATAGTTTAATTGAAATGCATTTAGATTATAAGTTTGAGTTTACATTAGAAATATAATTCAATTAATTCCATTCACTTGAGATAAAAATAGGTAATTCTTTGATTTATTCAAGAAAAGAATCTTTTCAATGCAACTGAACTTCTTTTCTCAAAAGCTTTGAGTTCCAATTTTAGAGAATGATTAAATTCTTTTAATTGTTTTTCTGATTTCAAGTTCTCAATTTAGAAGAAAGAAATAATATTTCAAGTTTGATTTCTCTCAATTCAATTCTTTTATTTTATTTTCAATTTAACTCTTGCTTTGTGATTAATTCCTCTTTTGTAATAAATTAATTCTTTTTTTGCATCATTAAATGACAAATTTATTAATTAATTAAATATGCAAGGACATTTAATAAATTAAATAGGATAATTGATCAAAATGATTTTCTTGGAATGATTTAATTAATTAATATAGAATTATTAATTTGCCATGTAATATTTGATGATTAAAGAATTAATAATATGCTCAAGATTGATTTAATTGCCTTTGGTTAGGACCATGGTTTAGGTGACCATTTTTAGGGTATTACATTTGCCCCTCTTTGAATTCTTGTGTGAGCAGCGCGTTGGTTCAAATAATATGTTGATGTCTAGGAGATACTAGTTCCGAACTTGATTGATCACGAACCAGATGAAGAGCAAGGTGTTTAGCTTGATTTGAAGCGATGAAGCTAAACAAAGTTGATTAAAGTGAAACCGATCCCAAACTTGATTGAACTAGGAACGATGGAGAGCAAAGATACTGAACTTGAACTTGATTGATCAAGAAGTAGATCTTACTGATCTAGAACTTGATTGAACTAGACACAGTGAGCAAAGATAAGATCAATCTTGAACTTGATGGATCAAGACACGATGAGTGAAGATAAGCTATCTAGCTTGATTTGAAGCAATGAAACGGAACACCTGCTTAGATTGAGCGTGTGATCAAAAATACTCTTTAAACTTTTGATTGAGTTTAAACAAAAAATCAGCTTGATGAAAAGTGATGAAACTGATTAACGTTAAGAGACTGATTCAGATGAAGACAAAATATCAGTTTGATTTGAAGCGATGAAAATGATATGCCCCTAGTGATTGACTCGATTCAGATGATCGAGAGATCTCAACTTGATATGAAGCGATGAAGCTGAGATGCCCCTTAGCAAAAAGAATTTGTTTGATTTTCTTTAGTTGAAAAATATTTTTTCTCAACTTTTGATGAAGATTTGAAAAAATTTCTCGACTTTGAGGATGTAGGATAAGGTCATTAGTATGCGCCCTCGGGAGTGAAATTGAAAGATAGTGAAGGTACATGATTTTAGGCAATTGTTTAGCGATGATAATTATTTGAGCACAAAAATTGAGTCAGAGGAATATTTGAAGATTTAGTGATAATTGATGAGAAATTGAGTGCAAAGTTGATTTGTAGAATAAATTGAGATTCAACATTGATTCATTAGAAAATGAGTGCAATTTGAAGAAAGAATGAGCTTTTGATGAAAGCGCTAAGTGGTCCATATTGTATTGAAATTGACTATGAGAATGATCTCAGATTTTGATTTCGATCCCAAAACTAGAATCAAGACGGGCAAATTAGCTAAGGGTACAATTTTCATGTCCATCAGAGCAAGTTGAAAAATTAGGGTTTTGGCTATATAAGGGGTGGAAGTGTCATTTTCAATTCATTTTAACCCTCCAAGTTTGAAAATTCAAAAAGCCTTATGTGAAGAAAAATGGTGGTTCCCACACAGGAGCATCGATTCAAGTGCCAGAGACAACATAATCGACCTCAAAACTATGAGCTAGCGGTAAGTGATCGATCTTAAACCTCTTAATCATTTTATTTTTGAATTTTTTTGTTGATTTTTTAAATTTTTAGGCATGTAAAAGTCGGGTGTTGTCGTTTTGTCATGCGAGTTGACATCCTATGTTTGACAATAAATTACTTAAAATTGACTTGTTGTTTGAGTCCATTAGTTATGTCATTTCACACCTACTCTTGTATCATATGAGTGTATGTAAAAGAGACCATTTTGTTGTTCGAGGGCTTGTTTTGTGTCATATCATTCTTTTGTCGTCCTATACCCATTCCTAACTTGTATGAGTTTCTACCTCTATTGTGTTATGTCATTTGAAAAATAGTGAGCATTTTTGAGGGTGCAAACTTGGAAATTTGATTTTGCAATTGACTGTTTGGATTTGCATGATGTTTTAATTGTCTTATAGCATAATTTAAAATGTTTTCTGATGATCTATTGGTTGATTCTTGTAGGCTTGACTACCTCACGTTCTTTTTAGATGTGTTTATCCACCGATTATGACATTAGTTTGTGAGTTATCTGATATTGATAGCATATATATTGATTTGTGTAGACTGGCCCACCTTTTAGAGATCTCAGATATTCATGTGAATCACGGAATTCTCACTGCACTTGTAGAGAGATTCCATTCTGAGCATAACACATTTTATTTGCCAGTTGGGGAGATGACTATCACTCCCAAGGATGTATATTAGATTCTGTAGATTCCATTCACTGGGGATAAGGTGGATTATGATTCAGTACAGTGTCCTGGCCTACTAGCTCAGAGGCAAGTATTTAATGATGTAGACATTCTTAAATGGTCTATCAGTTGGGATGACATGATGGCCAGGTATAGTGAGTAGTTTCCACTAGAATGTGTCCTAGCAAGATTCATCGGTTGTTTTCTTATGCTGGACAGGGGACAACAGGGTTTCTTATGCGACTGGGGTGGGATGCTAGAGAGGCTTGTGGAGCACCCTCAAAGATTAGGATGGAGTTCCTGTATTCTGGTGCACATGTATTGTGAGATGCATGAGGTGGTTTACCAAGAGGGGAAGAGTATGGCTGCAGGGGTTTTGATATTATAGGTATGGGTCTGGAAGCACCTCCCAGTTTGTAGACTGATTGTGAATGACACTAGAGATCCACAACAGCCTATCGTATACAAATACACTGGATATGTTACTCAGTCCCATCTGGGCAAGACAGAGTATTGGAGATGATGACTAGATGATCTTATAGTTGTCATATAGAGACCTTATAGGGGTCTTGAGCCTTGGGATGACTGGAGAGCTATGTGCAAAGACCTATTTATGTCTCGGCCTCTCATTGGTAGATTAGTGATAGTGGTCGAGTGGTTTGTGGTTACTCGAGTGATGAGGCAATATGGTAGAGCTCAAGGGATCTCACAGGAGTTTATTGCATACACGTGTTATGTAGAGGAGGAGAGACGGGGATGAGGACCTAGGTTATCATATGCCCTAGGCATCTAGGAGTTGACTAGGTTGCAGTGGCTCAGATGTGATTACCTAGAGGATATTGCAGATGTGGCGGTATTGCCCCAGTACAGGGATTGGTTCCAGTAGTATCCATTCCCTAGATACATAGATTCGGTGGAACAGGCACCTTTGATAGAGGAGTTGAAGATGATGCCCCTATGTAGGCATAGGGATAGGGACAAAGGCAGGGATAGAGAGCTGAGGCTCCGAGGTGAGCAGGTGGTGATCCTAGTGCTAGCAGCAGCAGGGTACCAGCTAGTGGTAGGCAGCAGCAGAGAGGAGAGGATGGATCCCTAGGGGCTATTAGTATCAGACTGAGTGGAGCTATGGTACCAAAGGGTGGAGGTGAGGAGGAGTGAGTAGCTCCTAGGCAAGTGAGATAGAGGAGAGATGAGCAAGGGGGAGCCCAAGGTGGAGAGCCTGTGAGGGAGCAGGGGGCAAATGCAACGTGATCGATGAGAGCATGTTTGGCAGGTCTATAGTCATAGTTGACAGTTGTACAGATATAGCTAGCGGAGTGAGACAGACAGCTGGCGGATCTTAGAGCAGAGAGAGATAGTCAGTTAGCTGAGGTCAGAGAAGAGCATGATCGTCAAGTCATAGAGATGAGGGCAAAGCGAGATGATTTTTAGTAGGATGTTCTCCATTAGGCCAGTTGAGCAGCCTATTACATTGCGGCATATAGTGTAGCTGTTCTTGTAGCGCAGCAGGTTGTTCCTGTGTGGGGGAAAAAGTGAAACTAAGCTAACATGCCCTAATCTCACTTTCAATCACACACTTGTGGAATATGAAAGAGCCTAGAGGTATCACACAATTGGCTACTTCTTTTTGTGGAAGAGAGCCATGGGCTACCTATTAGGATTTCTATTCCTTTGTTGCAAATGATAGATAGAATGATGCAAGTTCAACTACTAACCCTAGAGTGCAAGTATGAACTAGTAACAAGATTGCAAGATTGAGATTAAGTGATGAAAAGATATAAACACAAGGATAAAAGGAGAATGCAGATGTGTACCTGGGGTTAAAATCTGAGTGGAAATGTTTGGGATGGGGGCGCGGGTGCCACTGTCCTGATTCTGCACCTGAAACTGCTGTTTTGCAACCTGAAAAAGCTGTCAGAAAAATGCTGAAACTTGTTGTCTGACAGAAGGACCAGGGCGCCCAGCACCCCTGTCCCAGGGACCACGGCATCGAGCGCCCCTATCCTGGCAGGACCAAGGCACCCCATGCCCCTGTCCTGGTCTTTTGCTCTGAAATTTGGTGCGGGGCTCGGTTTTCGTCTGCTTCCACCGGATCTGCAACTTGCGGCGTCGTTCGAATCCTGAAACCTGTACTTATATCTAAAAAGGTGTGTTGGGCGGATATGTAGGGTTTTGCCTTAGTCAAACCCCCACTTTGGTGATTTCCACCTCCACAAATAGCCAAGTTGTATTGTAAAAGTAGTGTGTGTGCAGACCTTGTGTGTGTGCAAGATCCTAAAATGCAAGTAAGCAAACTAGAGCAACCTTGAAAGTAAACCCTAATTGCTTGTGAATGATAATGTAAATGCTCCAAATCAAGATGCAAAGTGATCTAAAGCATGAATACAAATGATATAATGAAGCTTATGCAAAGACATGAAAACAATATGAAATCATACCCAACCCCAAGGGAGGGGTACAAGCCAATCTTCAGTCGGTGATCCCCTATTGCTCTTCAATGTCTTCAAAGCCCTAAATGGATGAATGAAATTGATGAATGCTTGATGGATGGATGTTGAATGTTGTTGAAGTCTCCAAAGATCTGCTCTTTCGCTGCATAGAAGGCCCTTGAAAACCAAAATTCTGGATCCTTTCAAATGAAGAAAGAGAGCTCTATATATGAAACCCTAGGTCTTAATTTCAACTTTTGGCCGACCTAGAGATTGAATATCCCACCAATTTCTTGGGGTTAAACTTTATTTTATGATTGGATTGCGCTCCTAAAATTTTGGGAAAAATGTCCGGGACCATGTGCACTCCAGGCGCCATGGTCCTCTCCGGGCGCCATGGTCCCAACAACTTTTCACCAAATTTTCAGGGCCGTCGGATATGATGATTTTAGAGAGAATCCCAAAGTTACAGGTTATTTTGAGATGTTTTGACCCTCGAAATCAAGCCCCCAAGTTCAAAATAGGACCTAATTAGGGTTTTTGATTAAATGATGTTTTGGAGGAATAAAATGAAAAGGGCATGCTTTAACGAAAGGGCCCAACTTTATGATGTGGAGAATGGTGAAATAGGACCTTAGACCTAATTAATTTGATTAATTAAGTGCTAAAGGGGAAATGCAATGCAAAATGCAAAATGCGCCAAGGCGGGTGCTAAACTAGGTGTGAAATTGTACCACCCTAGCAAGTGTGTACAATTTACGACGCTACATTTAGCCCCCACTTTAGCGGTCATATGAATACTATGTGCATATGCAAGCTAAAGTACAGAAAAGTAAACATTATTTGAAAAAGGATATATCCATAAGTCTATCGAACGAAGCCCCCAGCGGTATCTGTAGTACACAGTTAGGAACCGCACCCTACAAAACACACATTAGATCACAAAATCACCTAATGCTTACTAAGGAAGGTGATGAAAATTCGAGGGTAGCTATATGCCCCCCCCTGTTTCGGCTTGCTAATTTTAGTGAGTTGAAACAGGGTATCATGTTTACCACTTCAAATTGTTTAAAGAATATTGATGACAAATGCTCACAAGAAGATTTGATATGAGATCAAAAACTAATGGAGAATCATTTGGTAAGAAAGAGGACTAAATCTCAATTCCAACACAACGAAGAGTGTGAGGATTTGAGAGTTCTCTAACACAAGATGAAGGATGTAAATGGAAACAAAATGCAAAGAGAAGAAAAGAAAGGAAAAAAGCATGAATACACACATTGGTGATCCATGAGAAGAATAGTGAGAGAGAAAACATGGACTTCTTGCCCCTAGATCTTGTCTAGGTGATCCATGGGAAAAAGGACATGGAAAACTAGCCCCCAGAGTCTGTCTAGGTGATCCATGTAAGGGAGGAGAGTGAGAAAGTCTAGCCTTATGCCGCTAGTTCCACTCAACCTCGTGCATGTGTGTGTAAGGGAGGTTAGAAGAACCTCATAGGAGTCTATGCCGGAGTATGCTACAACCTGTATATGTATAGTACAAAAGCGTGACATCTCACTCTAAGAGTCTGTGCTCTGGTTCCAAGAATAATCACCTTGCATAAAACAAAAATGGAGACATCTCGCTCTAAGAGTCTGTGCTCTGGTTCCGAGAATGACCCATTGCTCAAAAAGTGTAACATTTATGTCATAAGCAAAGTAGAACAAGGATACCTACCTTCATCACAAAAGAAGATACCCCAAAAATGCAACAATGTCATAGATCCAAGCAAGAGAGTTTTGCACTCTTTATGCAAGGATAAGATAGTTGAAAAGGGATATCTTGTAGTATGTGTAAAGGAGATCCTTAGGGGAGAAGAGATCTTTGTACAAAAGACACCTATCCCCGAGAGAAAACATCTTCTAGAATAAGACAAAGAAGAGAATAAGAATGCAATACTTCCTTCTTTTGCGAGGTGAAAGTGATTCTTAATGAAGGATGACGCTCTTTTTAACCCAATTGGGAGAGTGAATTCATTATGGATGTATTTTACCAAGTGCAAAAGAGGTTGTAGTCAAGGACTTACACCTCTTGTAAGAGAGAATCCTTGAACCAACAACAACAAATGCATACAAGGAATAACATCAAGTAATAAAGTTCACACCATCCATGAAATAGGAAAAAGTGGATCCTTAGATAAAAATAAGAAAAGATCATTGCCTCCCAAGGATAAGGACAATGAGAAGGACTCACACAATCTTCCAGGGAGAGATTTAGACATGAACAAAATGTACTACATACTCACCTGAGTTCATGCATGCAAGACATTAGTGTATGTAAAATGCTCCTCACAAGAAATGGGTAGGATAAGAAAGAGAATACACATCTTCTCCCATATCTAGGAAAAGAGAACTCTAAAGAAAAGATGATCAATATTTCCACACTATTACCCCAAAGGGAAATTTTAACCATAAAAAGAAGAGATGTATGAAATCACTCTTGTCCCTATAGGAACAAGAGATAACATAGAAAAATTAGGCTATTATGTTGCTTCAAAAATATGATTGCACTTGAAATTGTACCATCATGAATGACAATGAGCCCCCAGTAAATGAGCTACCAATGTCACATAATGATGAGCAACATAATAGCCATTAATGTTATTTAAAGACATGATAGACTGAATGAGGTATTTGAATATGACATGCTAAATGCTCAACTATAAGTGAGATCAAAAACATGTATAAAGTGATAAAAATTGAAGAAGAAAAGTCACAAGAAATCTTAGAAGAGGGATGAGTGTAATTTATTAGAGCCTTATCCCTGGAGGAAAGGACTTTATAATGAATAGGAGATAAAGATTCATAAGTGGATTTAGAAATTTGAGGGGAGTCATAAAGAGATTTGTTCATCACCAAGATTTCCTTATGAGGGGAATGAGAGTTGATAGAAGTAGAAGATGATTTAGTTGAAGTGAGATCATCATCACTACTAAATATAGCATTCACATTGAGAGATGGTCTTTTAGATGCTTTGGTGGGCTTAGAAAGATTATATCCAAGTCCAAATGAATATTCATGCATGTTATGTTCTAAAGGAACTTTAATTCCTTATTCATTTGTGCTACAACCATTTCCACTATAGCCACTCTTAGCCAAAATATGAAAACCATGACCATAATGATTAGCCATTTCAGAAAGAGAAGGTGGTTTTTCATAAGACAAAGAATCAAATTCTTCAGAATTAGAGGTGTGAGGAGAAGAAGTTTGAGAAGCGGCCACAAGATTATTGCTCATAGGTTCAAGTAAGACTGATTGATCTCTAGTTTCTTCCTTCTTTTTAACTTTAAGCTCTCTAGGAGGAACCCTATACTCACCTACAAAGGTGGGATTGAAATCAAGAGATCCCCAATCATCTTTTGCGAGAACCTTCTCAGGATCAAAAGCCTTTTCATGTGTAGATTCAAGTTGAGAAGAATCTTCTTCAGGAACTTCAGACTCATCCAAAGAATTTTGATTATCAGAGGGTAATGATTCATCCATAGGTATCTTGTTGAACGAGTCATCACTAGAAGAGGAAGGCTTAGAAGAACTCCCTTTGGAAGTAGATGTTTGCAAACAAGCTTGAAGATTAGTATCACCTATCAAGGTATATGTCTTATTGTTATAAATAAATTTAACTTGTCTATGCAATGTAGAGGGGACAGCTTGCATACTATGAATCCAAGGTCTCCCTAATAACAAGTTGTATGTTAGATTTCTCGACATAACATGGATAGGAGTAGGAAAAGTAACAGGTCCCACTGTGATGGGTAAGGTGATAATACCTAATGAAGACTTAGCCACATTATCAAAGCCTCAAATGGGATGAGAGTCGGGCTCAATAAGGGATGTATCCACATTCATCTTGTGCAATAGATTAATGCTACACACATTAAGGCCAGAGCCATTATCTACCAGTGTTCATCTTATAGCAGTGTCATTTATGATAACCACAATCATCAAGGGATCATATTGATGTTGAATTTCACTAGTAGGCAATTCATCTTGAGTAAACACAATTTGAGCTTTAGGATTCATCACAAAATTAACCAAAGATACTATATTACTAGATGTATTAGGTGGAGGAACATTCAAATCTTTCAAGGCATCTTGTAACATTCCATGATGAGCGGAAGAAGTTTGGATCAAATCCCAAAGGGATATCTTAGCAGGGGTAGCTTTAAGTTGTTCTATGAGATCATAGTCCTTACTAAGCATTTGTGAAATACGTGGAGCTTGAGGAAGAATAGGTTGGGAAGGAGGAAGTGAAGTTGGGATAACTGGAGGAGGATTAGGTTGCCTATTGTTTCTTGTGTTATAGGTATGAGCAACTGCATGATAACTCTCTCTAGTCAGTTGCTTAGCATACTCATAAGGGCTCTTAGAAGAATAACCTCCTTGCACAGTAATAATAGGTTTCTTAGGAGTGCAAAAAGAATCATTAGCATAACCACCTTGAACCACTAAGATAGGCTTATTTAAAGGTTGAGAATTTTGAGAAGGACAAGCACCTTGGACAGTGAAGAGAGGTTCATTAGGTGTTTCATTCAGATGTATCAAATTGATTGAGGATGGTTTAGAGGAATGAACAAAAGTGTTGGAAGAATTATTGATAGTCTTCTCTTGCACTAAAATCTTATCACGGATTAAATCAATTTTAGGAGAGAGACAAGGGGTAGGCATTGATGTTCTAGTAGGAAAAGTAATACTAGGAAAGGTCATATCATCCTCTATCATCAAAGGACCTACATGGGGAATAAACTCTCTAGGAGAAGGATCAACATTACTCTCTAAAGTCTCACTTTTGAGAGGGAGATCTTTGAAAGAAATGTTAACCATCTTTCTTTGAACTAGGGTATCCTTATGAGTAGAACCAAGTTGAGGAGAGGGAGATGCTTTATTTTTAGAGGGAGAATAATTGATATTCAAGGAAGGTGAGAAACTATCAAGGGAGTTTTCAATCTTGATTTCATCCCCTTTGGCTAAGGTTCTCTCATGGGGAAGAGAATAATCTACACCCTCTTCTAATGGTTCATCCCAAATAGTGAGGTTGTTGAAAGGAATGTTTGAAGTATTGTCAATTTCGGGAGAGGAGATAACATTGTTTATTAATTCCTCATCCTTAGGAGGGAGAGCATCAATAGATGTGTTAAACTCATCCTCTTTCCTCAAAATATGTTCAATATGATCTTTAGGGGAGAGAGAATTAAGGAAATCACTTATTATTTCATCTTCTTTCTCTAAGGGATGCTTATGGGTAAGACAAACTTTAGGAGAACGGTAAGCATTTATCATTAATTCATCATCTCTAGTGGGAATTTTGTTGGAAAAGGAAATGCCATCACTAGGAAATGTAGGGATCATGTCATCTTCTTGCAGAAAAAGATCCTCATGAAGGGAGTGCTTTTTAGGAGGAACATGAACATATTTCTCCAAAGATTCATGCTTAGGAAGGAGATCTTTGAAAGAAGTGTTCATAACCTCTTGTTGCACTAACATGCCCCCATTGGAAGGACCAAATTTAGGAAAAAATAAGTCAATGTCCATCAATACCTTTTCACTTAGAGAGGCATCATGTAGGGAAGGTGAAGTAACATTAAGAAAGGTGTTTATGATATCATTCTCTTCCTCTAGGATAGCTAAATAGGAAGGGCACATTTTAGGAGAATTATCAAGATCACTCTTAAAGTCTTCATCCTTAGAGCATGGGAGAGTCTCAAAGGGATTGGTAGCAATTCTTTCAGGCACTAAAATGTTGTTATAGATGGGGGGAGGTTCTTTAGGAGAAGGAAAAATTGAAACAAGGGAAGCTAACCCATTATCACATCTATGAAATGAATGCATCATGACAACAATTTTCCTCTTTCAAATGATAACACATGCAAAATAGAAGGAAATGTTTAATTTTAGCCAATGCAAGCACTTAGAATGTAGATTTAGAAAAATGAAATTTATTATTCAAATGAGTTCCTAAATCAGATTTGAAATTATTGATCCCAATTAAGCTATCCACAAGTTCAAATTTGAATTGAAAAATTAGGGTTTTAGCAAAAATTTCCTCTAAATTTTTGAATCTTGCAAGAAATTAGAACTTGTAAATACAAATTTGAATTTGAAATAGCATAAACACTCAAATTTGAAAATATAAATCAGAATTAGAGAAGATTGGAATTCACGTCGGGTTCACCAAAAATGTGTGGGGGAAAAAGTGAAACTAAGCTAACATGCCCTAATCTCACTTTCAATCACACACTTGTGGAATACGAAAGAGCCTAGAGGTATCACACAATTGGCTACTTATTTTTGTGGAAGAGAGAGCCACGGGCTACCTATTAGGATTTCTATTCCTTTGTTGCAAATGATAGATAGAATGGTGCAAGTTCAACTACTAACCCTAGAGTGCAAGTATGAACTAGTAACAAGATTGCAAGATTGAGATTAAGTGATGAAAAGATATAAACACAAGGATAAAAGGAGAATGCAGATGTGTACCTGGGGTTAAAATCTGAGTGGAAATGTTCAGGACGGGGGCACGGGCGCCACTGTCCTGATTCTGCACCTGAAACTGCTGTTTTGCAACCTGAAAAGCTGTCAGAAAAATGCTAAAACTTGTTGTCTGACAGAAGGATCAAGGCGCCCAGCGCCCCTGTCCCAGGGACCAGGGCACCCAGGACCCTATCCTGGCAGGACCAGGGCACCACATGCCCCTATCCTAATCTTTTGCTCTGAAATTTGGTGCGGGGTTCGGTTTTCGTCTGCTTTCGCCGGATCTGCAACTTGCGGCATCGTCCGAATCCCGAAACCTGTACTTATATCTGAAAAGGTGTGTTGGGCGGCTATGTAGGGTTTTGCCTTAGTCAAACCCCCGCTTTGGTTATTTCCACCTCCACGAATAGCCAAGTTGTATTGTAAAAGTAGTGTGTGTGCAGACCTTGTGTGTGTGCAAGATCCTAAAATGCAAGTAAGCAAACTAGAGCAACCTAGAAAGTAAACCCTAATTGCTTGTGAATGATAATGTAAATGCTCCAAATCAAGATGCAAAGTGATCTAAAGCATGAATACAAATGATATAATGAAGCTTATGCAAAGACATGAAAACAATATGAAATCATACCCAACCCCAAGGGAGGGGTACAAGCCAATCTTCAGTCGGTGATCCCCTATTGCTCTTCAATGTCTTCAAAGCCCTAAATGGATGAATGAAATTGATGAATGCTTGATGGATGGATGTTGAATGTTGTTGAAGTCTCCAAAGATCTGCTCTTTCACTGCATAGAAGGCCCTTGAAAACCAAAATTCCGGATCCTTTCAAATGAAGAAAGAGAGCTCTTATATATGAAACCCTAGGTCTTAATTTCAACTTTTGGCCAACCTAGAGATTGAATATCCCGCCAATTTCTTGGGGTTAAGCTTTATTTTATGATTGGATTGCGCTCCTAAAATTTCAGGAAAAATGTCCGAGACCATTGCACTCCAGGCGCCATGGTCCTCTCCGGGCGCCATGGTCCCGACAACTTTTCACCCAATTTTCAGGGTCGTCGGATATGATGATTTTAGAGAGAATCCCGAAGTTACAGGTGATTTCGAGATGTTTTGACCCCCAAAATCAAGCCCCCAAGTTCAAAATAGGACCTAATTAGGGTTTTTGATTAAATGATGTTTTGGAGGAATAAAATGACAAGGGCACGCTTTGATGAAAGGGCCCAACTTTATGATGTGGAGAATGGTGAAATAGGACCTTAGACCTAATTAATTTGATTAATTAAGTGCTAAAAGGGAAATGCAATGCAAAATGCAAAATGCGCCAAGGCGGGTGCTAAACTAGGTGTGAAATTGTACCACCCTAGCAAGTGCGTACAATTTACGACGCTACAGTTCCCTACTCGCAGTACATGGCATAGTCGGAGGGAGCTCAAGCACCTCGTCAGGACCCTCATTAGCATGCTCCACCTTCTCCACCACTTGGTGATGAGGGAGAGGTAGAGAGCTAGATTTTTTTGTGTAGCTCTTAGATTTTTTGTAGACACACTCATTTTTTGTAGCCCATACGATTCTTGCTCCAATGGGAGATTGTATATGATAGTTATATCACTTGTACCCCAAGATATTGATGATTATATATACGAGACCTTGATTTGACTTCATTTTACTTGTGTTAATTGATTTATGAGATGCTTTATTCTATATGCTTTATTCTATATGTATGCATATCTTTTTAGTATGGATGTATGTAATGCAAATGGATGTTTATTTTTTTGTTTCTTTTCATATGAGAATAAATGATGAAAATGAGTAATGAGTAATGCAAATTGATTTTTTTTTCTTCTATGCAATAATATGAATGCAAATGAATGTATGAATATGTATAAAATGCTTATGTATGCAGCTAATATCTCAATACATAAGTACTCGATCAGAGAAATGATGAAAAAGAGACCACTTAGCTAAGAAATGATGATGCCTCCAACTCTTATTCAGAAGATAAAGAGATCATTGTTATCATACCGAAATCACTCTAAATTCACAAAATGCAGAATGAAATAAAAAATGAGATGCAAAATGAAATGCAACCTAGACCTAGTCACTGGATTTGAAATGCTTAAGTTTCATCACTGAGAGTTAACAAACATAGCAAGCAAATTAGAGTTCCTTTCTTTTCATGTGCAATATTAATTATCTTGTCCACAATGACCCTTTTTTCGTTCATATCCTTGGACAAATTTCGTAGAGACTCAGATTGCATGATAAAGAAATTCCCTCAAAACAGACAAAGAAATTATGTGAACCTCCCTGTAGCATACAAATAAGTGGAGTCGAGGTATGTGTGGTGATTTCATCTTAATGTGAAGGCACTTATCACAAACACCCATCTGATTAGATATTTCTAGATCATCGGAATCATTCCTACAAGCAGAAAACAAGTGAAAGCAATTATGCATAAAAGCGGGAAATGCCAACGTTGTGTTGATAGATGGAGCGCTCAAGTACAAGAGGTGCTTGTTTGCTAGGTTTTCACCTACTTGGTAAAGATCTTCTTTTTTTTTTACCAAGTTGCTTGTTTTCCAGGTTTTCACCAAGGCATTTTCTCTCTTTTTCCCTTTTTTTTTTTAATTTTTTATATATATTTTTTTTTTTTCAGAATTTTTTCTAATTTTTTCAAATGGATGGTGTTAATTGGTTCATGGAGCTATTCTCCTTCCGATGTTGAGAGCTGATAGGCACCAGAGCCAAAGACTGTAGTAATGATATAGGGACCCAACCAGTTGGGTTCAAACTTCCCTTTGTTGTCTTGAAACTATTGATTTTTAGGATTTTCTCTCAGAACAAGGTCACTAACCTGAAATTATCATCATAGAACCTTCTTGTTATATCCTTTGGACATTCTCTTTTGATACACTCTAAGATGATCAAACGCCTCTTGCCGATGTTCATCCAGCAATTCGAGTTATTGCAATCTAGATATTCTATAGTCTTCATCAGTAACAAGACCTTGCAAAGAAACTCTTAGAGATGGTATTTCCACTTCAATAGGTAATACTGCTTCAGACCCATACACAGAAGAAAAGGGTGTAGCCCCAGTAGGTGTTCTAATACTTGTTCTATAAGCCCATAATGCAGGATTGAGCTACAGATGCCAATCCTTCCCAGATTTATTCACTGTTTCCTATGTAAGATAGTCAATAAATTTTTGTTAGAAGCCTCAGCTTGTCCATTACCTTGAGGGTAATATATGGATGACCAGTGTTGTTTAATTTTGAATTTCTCATAGAGCTCATCTAGATCTTTATTCTTGAATTGTCCTCCATTGTCAGTCATGATAGATGAAGGTATCCCATACCTGCCAATGATATAGTTAAGGATGATTAGAGCTACTTGTTTACCAGTTGCTTTGATGAGTGGAACCGCTTCTACCCACTTCGTGAAATAGTCAGTGGTAGTTATGATAAACTTGTGTCCATTGGATGATGCAGGATATATTTGACCAATGAGATCAAAGGCCCATTACTGAAAAGGCCAATGTGTAATGAAGGGTATGAGATCCCTTGCTGGAGCATGTATGAGATTTCCATGTAGCTAACACTTCTCACAAGTTTTAGAAAACTTTATAGTGTCCTTCTCTATGTCTTGCCAATAGTAGCCAACCCATAGTAGTTTTCAAGCTAAAGTAAGACCATTTGAATGAGATCCACAAATACCTTCATGGACTTCTAATAATGCACGTTGGGACTCTTTAGTTTCTAGACACCTAAGCAAAGTACTATCCAACCCTCTCCTAAATAAATCGTTAGCGATAATGACGTACCGTGAAGTGTTTCGGGTTAGGTTCCTTTTCTCATTACGGGTAAGATTTTTTGGGATAATTTGGTCATGCAGATAAGAATAAATATGGTTGTAGCGAGATGAGTCATGTCTAGTAATAGAAAAGACCATCTGGGACTCAAGAGAATCATAGGCAAGGTAATGTAACTCTTCCACCAAGAATTCAAAGTGAAAATTTGACTCTTGTAACTCTGGTATGGATGCCAAGGTGGCTATAGCATCTGCTACTCTATTTGCGGATTTGGGAATCTGCTGGAATGATACAAAAGTAAAATATTTCTTGAGATTATCCACCATTCTCTTATACGACATCAGTTTCTTATCTTGAGTCTGTTATGTATCATTGATTTGATTGATGATTAGTAGAGAATCTCCATAGATGTGTAATTCCAAAACCTTCCATTCGATAGCCAACTTGATCCCATTTACCAAAGATTCATACTTTGCAATGTTGTTTGTGCAAGGGAAAAGAATCTTGTAAGCCTTTGGGATTGAATATTTCTGAGGAGTAATAAATAGTATTCCAGCACCAGAACCATTTTGAGTGAAAGACCCATCAAAGAACATCTTCCATGATTGTTGAGTAAGGTGCATTATTGATTCATCTGGAAATTCTATATGCAGTGGTTGAGTGTCTTCAAGTGGAGCATCAATAGTTTGATCTAAAATCACTTGTCCTTTGATGGCTTTGTGGTCTACATATTCAATATCAAACTCTATAACAACCATGACCCATTTAGTCAATCTTCTTGTAAGTGTTGCTTTTTTGAGAAGATATTTGAGCGGATCAATCTTAGCTACTAGCTTGATGGAATTTGCTAACATGTAGTGTCTCAATATTTGTGATGCAAAGACCAATGCCAGGCATGCTTTATCTATTATAGTGTAGTTCATATCATAAGACACCAATGTTCTATTGATGTAATATATGGCTCTCTCTTTTTTTATTTTCATCTTGTTGTGCCAGAAGTGCCCCCAATGATGAATCAGTAGCTGATATGTATAAGATCAATGATTTACCCTTAATTGGTGGCATCAGTATTGGTGGATTGGATAGGTAGTTTATGATTTGCTGAAGGTGTTGTTCACATTCCTGATCCCAGTTATATATTACTCCTTTCCTCAATACTTTTGTGAAAGATTGAGCTTTGTCTACTAGCTGAGAAATAAAGTGTCTGAATAATTGGAGATGTCCCTATAAACTTCTCATTTGACTGATGTTCTTCGGAGGAAGCATTTCCATTATAGCTTGGACCTTCTCAAGATCAACCTCGATTCCCTTCTTTAAAATTATGTAGCCAAGTAGTTTACCAGATGTCACTCTGAATGCACTTTTTTGGATTTAGACAGAGTTTTAATTTTTCCATTCTATCTAGTATAGGGCCTAGCTCTTGAATATGAATGGATCTCTTCATGGTCTTCACTAAAGTGTCATCAACATAATCTTCCATATTCTTATGCATCATATCATGAAAGATAGTAGTTACCACTCTTTGGTAAGTTGCTCCTGCGTTCTTTAGCCCAAATGGCATGACATTCCAGCAAAAGGTTCCCCATGCACAGGTGAAAGCTATCTTTTTCCTGATCCCTAGGAGCTATTTTGATTTGATTATAGCCAGAGCATTCATCCATTAGTGAGTACATCTCATACCCAACAGTCATATCGACTATCATATCAATGTTTGGTAATGGAAAGTCATCCTTCGGACAAGATTTGTTGAGATCACTGAAGTATGTGCAAACCCTAATAGATTTGTCTACCTTTGACATAGGTACTATGTTTGAAATCCATTCTACATAGTCTATAGCTCTAATAAATCCATCTTTTAGTAGTTTTTGTAGCTCAGCCTTGACTAGCAGTGCCACATGAGGGTGCATCTTATGGAGTTTTTTCTTGACTGGTTTAACTCCTGGTGTGATAGAAAGATGGTGCATGATAAGATCAAGATCCAGAACTGGCATATCAGAGTACGTCCATGCAAAATTGATCTTCTTTTCTGAAAAAGAGATGAGTGAAATATTTCAACTCTTCTGCTGATAGTGATTGATCTAAGTGAATGATGTGTGGTGTCTCTTGACTCCCAACGTTCACTGGCTGAGTTGGCTCAATCAATATAGAAGACCTTTACTAAAAATGACTTGGCAGTATATCAAGTATCTCACCTTCAGGAACTTCGGAGAGGTTTTCACCTTTAGGTAGGTCCTTTATTTTCTCTTTTTTAGATTCTGACACCACCACAATGTGGTTTTCGCCATCAAATCTTTTATTTTTATTTTTCTGATTTTTGCGACTAAGATACTTGATATCTGTTTCAGTCATGTTCTCACTCTGTTTGCTGGTGGAAGAGTCCATGGGTTCAACTGTGTTGAGGTAATAGGCTAGCGTGTAGTCATTGGAACAAGTAGGTACATTCATGGGTTGGTCTTGTAGACTATAGTCAATTAATTCAGGATGTACGAAGGATAGAGTGTGGACAGGTTCGAGGGAGTTAACGGTATTGTCATCACAAGTGCGAATCAAAAAGTTGAGTTCTAGAAGACTACCTTGCGTAAATGTCTTGTAAGGCCTTCCCCAAACCAAGCTTTGATTAACTTAGTTGACCATGTTTGATCTATTAATAAATGCTTTATAATTCAATAGAATGGACTATGTTAGATAGATAGATTGGTGAGAAAGGTAATTGAACCAAGTTATAGAGTTATTGCACCTTGTGGTGTACATTTTGATATGTTATGAATTTGAAATCCTCAAAGATCCATTGATTGGATAATCTTGATTTAATGTATGTTAGCTATGTCTAGATGTAGAATGTATATGATTTCGTGATTTGATAACATTGATGAATGTTGATGCTTCATTTATATGCTTTATGATAAAGAACTCTATATGATTCTAGAATAGGATAAATTGGAGATGATGTATGTCATTATTGGATTTACAGGACCTTATTATGATGATAGAATTAAGATGTATGTTTTATGTGTGGACCAAAATTATGAGAATTGTGATAATTGCTTATGTGGATTTAATTGGATATGAGATATATTGAATTGTTCAAATGTAAATTGTATGCAAAGTGTTTGATGTGTATTCTGATTCATGTGTTTAATATTATACGAGGTTATTGGAAATTACTAATGTGTATTGGAGTGGCACAGGAAAAGATATTCATGTGACCATGGAAATATTATGGAGAACCAAACCTAGACCTATGTATGTTCGTAAAACCAGGGTTTGTCTATTTTGAGAGACAACACCCCGTTTGTGTTGTATTTTATTTGTAACAGTAAATGATGCATGTGTGTTAAGTGTTATTTAATTGATTTAGGTAAAATCCGCAAGAGACACGATTTCATGTATAAATTTGTAAAAGTATTTTCTTTGTGTCACTTGACACGTGTGGATTTATGTTTGAATTTTTAAATTTGTCTCTTGGTGGGAATTGTTTAACTATAGCTTTTTCAATTAATGTGATGTGATTTCCATAAATGCCTTGGGTAAAGAATCTTTGGGATGGTCAACTTAAGTTTGACCCGAAAATTAACTTCAGAGGGGTTTAAAAGGGGTTAAATGGACACCTAGGGGTAGTTTAATAGGGTTTCCTAAAGCCCATAAGGTATACCTAAGGGTTAGGGGTAATTTTAGGCAAGTTTCTACTCCCATGTGACCTTTTAGACACCCTAAAAAGTAGGTTTTCTAAGTTGTGCGAAAATTGAAATTAGAAGGATTGAGCTAAGTGGTTAACCTTCCTTTTTGAATGAAAGTTCCCTTTTCCCATTTTACTTTACTTTCCTTTTCAGTTTTAGAAACTTGAGAGAACTCACACTAGTGTCTTCTTAAGCAAGAAAGAGAGATTTTGGGGGTAATCACCCACTCTCCATTTTTGGAGACAAAAGAATATTGTAAGGAAACAGATAGAATTTGGTTTGAGAATTTTGGCTAATGGTAGAAAGAGAAGAACCGTGGAATTGGGCTGCTCATCCTCAACAAAAACTAGAATACCTTTGGGTAGATTAAGGTTGGTTTTTATGGATTTAGCTGAAGTTTTAATTTTTCCATTCTATCTAGTATAGGGCCTAGCTCTTGAATATGAATGGATCTCTTCATGGTCTTCACTAAAGTGTCATCAACATAATCTTCCATATTCTTATGCATCATATCATGAAAGATAGTAGTTACCACTCTTTGGTAAGTTGCTCCTGCGTTCTTTAGCCCAAATGGCATGACATTCCAGCAAAAGGTTCCCCATGCACAGGTGAAAGCTATCTTTTTCTTGATCCCTAGGAGCTATTTTGATTTGATAATAGCCAAAGAATTCATCCATTAGTGAGTACATCTCATACCCAATAGTCATATCGACTATCATATCAATGTTTGGTAATGGAAAGTCATCCTTCGGACAAGATTTGTTGAGATCTTTGAAGTATGTGCAAACCCTAATAGATTTGTCTACCTTTGACATAGGTACTATGTTTGAAATCCATTCTACATAGTCTATAGCTCTAATAAATCCATCTTTTAGTAGTTTTTGTAGTTTAGCATTGACTAGCAATGCCACGTGAGGGTGCATCTTATGGAGTTTTTTCTTGACTGGTTTAACTCCTGGTGTTGTAGAAAGATGGTGCATGATAAGATCAAGATCCAGAACTGGCATATCAGAGTACGTCCATGCAAAATTGATCTTCTTTTCTGAAAAAGAGATGAGTGAAATATTTCAACTCTTCTGTTGATAGTGATTGATCTAAGTGAATGATGTGTGGTGTCTCTTGACTCCCAACGTTCACTGGCTGAGTTGGCTCAATCAATATAGAAGACCTTTCCTGAAAATGACTTGGCAGTATATCAAGTATCTCACCTTCAGGAACCTCAGAGAGGTTTTCACCCTTAGGTAGGTCCTTTATTTTCTCTTTTTTAGATTCTGACACCACCACAATGTGGTTTTTGCCATCAAATCTTTTATTTTTATTTTTCTAATTTTTGCGACTAAGATACTTGTTAACTCCTGGTGTGATAGAAAGATGGTGCATGATAAGATCAAGATCCAGAACTGGCATATCAGAGTACGTCCATGCAAAATTGATCTTCTTTTCTGAAAAAAAGATGAGTGAAATATTTCAACTCTTCTGTTGATAGTGATTGATCTAAGTGAATGATGTGTGGTGTCTCTTGACTCCCAACGTTCACTGGCTGAGTTGGCTCAATCAATATAGAAGACCTTTCCTGAAAATGACTTTGCAGTATATCAAGTATCTCACCTTCAGGAACCTCGGAGAGGTTTTCACCCTTAGGTAGGTCCTTTATTTTCTCTTTTTTAGATTCTGACACCACCACAATGTGGTTTTCGCCATCAAATCTTTTATTTTTATTTTTCTGATTTTTGCGACTAAGATACTTGTTAACTCCTGGTGTGATAGAAAGATGGTGCATGATAAGATCAAGATCCAGAACTAGTATATCAGAGTACGTCCATGCAAAATTGATCTTCTTTTCTGAAAAAGAGATGAGTGAAATATTTCAACTCTTCTGTTGATAGTGATTGATCTAAGTGAATGATGTGTGGTGTCTCTTGACTCCCAACGTTCACTGGTTGAGTTGGCTCAATCAATATAGAAGACCTTTCCTGAAAATGACTTGGCAGTATATCAAGTATCTCACCTTCAGGAACCTTGGGAAGGTTTTCACCCTTAGGTAGGTCCTTTATTTTCTCTTTTTTAGATTCTGACACCACCACAATGTGGTTTTCGCCATCAAATATTTTATTTTTATTTTTCTGATTTTTGCGACTAAGATACTTGATATCTGTTTCAGTCATGTTCTCACTCTGTTCGCTGGTGGAAGAGTCCATGGGTTCAACTGTGTTGAGGTAATAGGCTAGCGTGTAGTCATTGGAACAAGTAGGTACATTCATGGGTTGGTCTTGTAGACTATAGTCAATTAATTCAGGATGTACCAAGGATAGAGTGTGGAAAGGTTCGAGGGAGTTAACGGTATTGTCATCACAAGTGCAAATCAAAAAGTTGAGTTCTAGAAGACTACCTTGCGTAAATGTCTTGTAAGGCTTTCCCCAAACCAAGCTTTGATTAACTTAGTTGACCATGTTTGATCTATTAATAAATGCTTTATAATTCAATAGAATGGACTATGTTAGACAGATAGATTGGTGAGAAAGGTAATTGAACCAAGTTATAGAGTTATTGCACCTTGTGGTGTACATTTTGATATGTTATGAATTTGAAATCCTCAAAGATCCATTGATTGGATAATATTGATTTAATGTATGTTAGCTATTTCTAGATGTAGAATGTATATGATTTCATGATTTGATAACATTGATGAATGTTGATGCTTCATTTATATGCTTTATGATTTCATCATTTGTTTTGTCTTATTAGAGTGGTATATAATAGATCATCCTTCTTTCAGCCCTTGTTCATAGTCTTCTTGTATTTTTAGCCTGATTTCATGTACCTCCTTTTCTAGCTTTAAGCGCATTAGCTCTTGATTGTCATCTGTGATATCAATTAACTCTTCTGGAGTTTCTGTAATGGATGTATCGAAGAGGTGGTCTGCACCCCATTCATACTCGTTTGAGTCATGTTCTGAATCATCTACTTGTTGCCTACCAGTGTATGTGACTGGAACTTTCAATGGTGCAAACAATTCTGTGATTCTTTCTACTTCATCTCTCATATCTTCTGGAACTTCAACTCCTTGTATTGTTGTAGCTGACACCATCAGAACTTGAGTACTAAATATTTCTTCTCTCTTGATTTCTAGTTCCTCTTTTTCTTTTCCACACTCTGCTTGAGTTTTTTGAGTGTTGACTTCTTGTGAGGTTGAAAGCGATATCCTTTTCTTCCACTTAGACTTAGAAGCATCTTTTCTTGGCATTACAATAGAAAGGAGATTGTTGGCATTTCAATAAGGATATTGAGAGGGTTATTAGAGATTGTTGATATAACTGAAAAAGGATGATAACTATCTTTATAACATTATTTTGTCATTGATGTCAAGAAATTGATTTTTTGATTCAGTATGGTTTTGCCATATCTTGAGAAGTATGTATTGATGAGAATTAAGATCTCGACAAGTGACACAGAAAGAATATGATAATGAATAAGGGGAGAAATAAGTTATTCAATGGGCAACTATCACCAAGTTAGACAATGATGAGATCATGATGTTTAGATTGTTTTGATATCCTACATATGTTGTTGATTGTAAGGTTAATACTATACTATGTCACCGAGCAAAGAACTTAGTCGGTAAACCCTAAGAACCTAGTCAGTAAACTCTAAGGTTATCGATATCGGTTAAAGAAGGTAGAAGGTCTACCAAGTGAAGTTTAGTATTTACTGAGTAACAACCGAGCTATAACATATCGAATTGGATGAATAAAAGCATTATTTAATGAAGGATGCTGATGAGCTGGAGATGAATAAATGATTGGTATGCCACGCATGAAGTTTGTTAAGGATCTACGACAATGGAAAATCAAGAGGAAGATCTACAGCACAGATTGAACCGCAATAACCTAGCACAAGTTCCTAGGAAGGAATGCAAGTTCCAAGGCGAGGTAAAACATTTTCAGATCAATGGATACATTGAACCTAGTCAATATTGATGATCTAATGGCTAAGATTGATCATGGGAAATGTGATCAAGGAGATTCAAGGGTTAGCAAATTGTTTATAAATAAGGAATTGTTGATAAACAATGCAAGCAGGCAAGTGTAAGCACAGGGATGCTACGTAGTGATTACCGAGCACAGAAGCTTGAAGACCTGTTTGAATAATAGAGTAAAGAGCCCAATAGAGGGACAAGATAAGTCCTATGACAAGATTGTTTTGAGCAAATAAGAATCTACTTTAGCATTTTAGATGTGAAGTTGTAGATATATTTTTATTACTGTTATTTTGTAAAGTGACAGAAAATCTCTTAACCGAGTGGACCTAACAATCTTATTTGTAAATCCTCTTGCAAGGTAACATTCTAAATGAGTGTTTGAAATCCTTTGACAAGGTCACTTCTAACAAAGTGAAGATCCTAACAGATCTGAGGGAAATCCCTTAACCGGGTTACATCTAGCAATGTGTTTGTAATCTTTAAAAGGATTTGCTTTTAATTGAGCATACTCTAGAAGAGTATATTTCTCAGCGGGTCCAAAATTCCATAGTGGTTTTTCCCTACTTGGGTTTCTACATTAAATCTAGTGTTATATGTGTTATGATGATCATGTGTTTATGAGTTAGCATGTTTAGTAGTTTTGGTTATATATTTAGAAGTATAAGTTACCGAGGTTGAATCTATTGATTTTATGGAAGATTAAGTTTGTATGATTCACCCCCCCTCTCATCTTAATAGTTATTGGCATCATAACTTTACAATTGGTATCCGAGCTGTGGACTCTGGAAGAAATTTTAAAGGTACTTGAGGCAAACATCCAAAGATGTATAAAAGGGATGCACCAAAGCTGAACAAGTCAAGTTTCTCCACATGGTAGATTTGGATGAAGCTGCATTTATCAGGAATTGGAGAATATGCAACATATTATTTGGAGAATGATTACATACCACCAAGCACCAACCCGATGACCTTGGAAGAGATAAAGGAAAAGCAAGAACATATTCAAGCTATGATTGAAATAACATCAGTATTGACCGACTCAGAGTTTAATGATCTAGAAGGCTGTAATGATGCAAAAGCAATGTAGACCAAGCTCATATCTATGTATGGTGGTGATGAACATGTTCAAAGAGCAAAAGTAGATAGTCTAAGAGGAAAAATTGAATCCATGAGAATGAATGAAGGTGAGAACATAACCCAATATAGTACAAGGTTAAAGGAGACTGTCAATCAAATCAAAGGAGCAGGAGGAACTATTGAAGAAAAGGATGTAACAAGTGAGTTGTTGAGAACCCTTCTACCTGCTTATGCAATCTGAGTCTCTGCAATCAATGAACTAAGGTTTGTACCAAATATGTCAGTTTCTTTGGATGCTACTATTGGTAAGATACATGCATTTGAGTTAAGTAATTTTGATAACAGTGGGTCTTCAGTAAATAAAGTAGAATTTGCATTCAATTCTTTTCATATTGGTGAATCTAATGATTACAATGATAGAATGAGTAAGTATTCTGAAGGGAATCACAGTGGAGCAAGTGAAAGATTTCATAGAACATGGAAGAGGTACGCAAACTATATGAAGAAATCAAAAAGCAAGAAGAGTTTGAAGCATTATTAGCCAGGAGGTTACCGAGAGGAAAAGGTAAGTATAAAGGAAAGCTACCTTTAAAATGTTTCAATTGTGATAAAATATGACATATGGCTTCTAACTGCCTTGACAAGGAATCTAGTGAAAAGAGAGAATATCGAGACAACAGGTAGAAAGACAACCAATATAGAGGACACTAAGACTTCTGAAGAAGAGACAGAAAGACATGCCTAGTAGCTAATGAGGAATCCAACGATGATAAATCTGATGAAATTGATACAGAGGAAGTTGTTTATGTGGCTATTAAAGATGGATCAGATGAAGAAAGGTATGAAGAAAAAGCCCTAATATCTCACATAAATAATAATGACTCTTGGATCATAGACAGTGGATGCTCACATCACATGACAGGTGATAAACACAAGTTTGTTAAATTAGAATATTATGATGGATACTAAGATTTGGAAATGATGCACCATGTTTGGTGAAAGGTAAAGGATCTATAACACTTCTTGACAATGCTAAATGTGATGATGTATACTGGGTTGAAGGTTTGAAATACAATTTGTTGAGTGTAGCATAGCTAAACAATACAGGATACCAAATAGAATTCTAGAAGGGATGTGTCAAAGTTCATGACAAACATGGAAAGCTGGCTGCTACCAGGACACAAACAAAAGGTAATACATTTCATCTTGACTCAACTCGGAACAAATGTCTATATGCAAAAATAGAAGATACTTGGTTATGGCATAAAAGGTTTTGTCATGTAAATTTTGATAATTTGATCAAAATAAGTAAGAAGCACCGAGTAAGAGGTCTATCGAGCCTACAAAAACCTGAGAATGCTATGTGCCAAGGATGCCAGATGGGTAAGATGACAAGATCAAGCTTTACAAGTAAGTCCTACACTTCTAAAGGAATTTTAGATCTAGTACACACTGATCTTTGTGGTCCCATGAAAGTTCAAAGTTATTATGGTGATAAATATTTCATATTATTTGTGGATGATTACTCAAGGATGATGTCAGTTATGTTTTTAAAAGAAAAATCAGAAGCTTTTCAATGTTTAAATGGTACAAGGCAAGAGTTGACAATGAAACAGGAAGACAACTAAAATGTCTTAGATCTGATAGAGAAGGAGAATTCACTTCTGATGAATTTAACTTATTCTGCAATGATCATGGTATAAAAAGGCAAGTATCTGCACCAAAAACACCTCAGCAAAATGGGATAGCTAAGAGAAGAAACAGATCAATTGTAGATTGTGCTAGAACCCTGATGATAGAAAAAGGGTACCTCAAACATTTTGGAGAGAAGCAATCAACATTGCACTTTACACCCTAAACCAAGTACAACTAAAGAAAAGAACTATGAAGACACCATATGAAATCTAGTATGACAAGAAACCTAATGTAAGTTATTTTAAAATCTTTGGAACTAGATGTTATGTTCACAAAGATGACAGAAATGGAAAGTTTGATCAGAAAAGGGAGGAAGGAATATTTCTTGGTTATTCTTCAAGAAGTAAAGCATTTAAATGTCTGATCAAATCATCTAACAAAATAGTAGAAAGTGCAAATGTGAAAATTGATGAATTAGCAGAAAGAAATGATGAAGAAAATTCCAAAGAACCAGAAGATTATGAAGAATTTGTTTATGTTCAACCAAGAAGTCCTACCAAGAAAGTTGTTGAAGAAAATGAAGATAATGTCCAGTTACCGAGTGATGAAGAAGATAATATAGAGCCTACCGAGCCTATATTAGCCAAATATGTCAGAAGACATCATGCATCAAGTTAGATTATAGGAGATAAGAATGATCTAGTGATGACAAGGAACAAACTGAGATAGAACACATGTCTGATATTTGAATTTGAGCAGAGAATAATAAAATAGGCATTTAATAGTGAAGATTGGGTAAATGCTATGACAGAAGAGATTGATCAAATCAAGAAGAATGACACATGGACACTGGTCCCAAGACCGAAGGACAAAAATGTAATCGATACAAAGTTGATTTTCAGAAACAAGCTAAATAAAAAAGGTGAGGTCATTCAAAATAAAGCAAGACTAGTTTGTAAAGGTTATGCTCAAGAAGAAGGAATAGATTATGGTGAGACTTTTGCACCTGTGGCTACACTTGAGGGAGTAAGAACATTGTTGGCATATGATGCTTTCAAAAAATTCAAGGTATATCAAATGGATGTTAAATCTACATTTTTGAAAGGCATACTAGAAGAAGAAGTGTATATTGAACAGCCTGAAGGATTTGTTGAAGACATGAGTAAAGATCAGGTATGTAAATTGAACAAAGCTTTATATGGTCTGAAACAAGCACCTAGGGAATGGTATGAAAGACTGTACTCTTATTTGATCAAGATTGGATTTATAAGGACAAGTGAAAACAACAATATGTACATGAAGAATGATGTGGACAATGGAATACTGATCTCAGCCATATTTGTTGATGATATTATTTTTTGTGGTAATGACTCCTTATGCAAGAACTTTGGAAATGAAATGTGCAAAGAATTTGAGATGTCATTAATCAGTGAGATAAAGTATTTTATAGGTTTACAGATACTACAAATGAAAGATGAGATTTTCATTACTCAATCCAAGTACATAAAGGAAATCTTGAAGAAATTTGGAATGGAGGATTCTAAACCTGTAAGTACTCCTATGACTACTAACTGTAAACTATCAAAGAATGATGAATCTACATCTGTTGATGAGACACTTTAACAATCCATGATTGGAAAGTTATAATATGTTGTGCATAGTAGACCAGATATAGCACATGCAGTAGGTAGTGTTGCAATATTCTCTGCAGATCCCAAAGAAACCCATATGACAGCAATCAAGAGAATTTTCAAATACCTGAAAGGCACTGAAGATTATGGCTTAGTATATGAAAAGAGGAATGATTTTAATTTAAAAGTTTATACTGATGCTAATTGGGTAGAAAACATTGATGACAGGAAAAGCACAAGTGGTGGAGCCTTCTTCTTGGGAGATAGACTAGTGAGTTGGCTTAGCAAGAAACAAGGATGTATTTCACAGTCAACAATAGAAGCTGAATATGTTGCTGCAACATTGAATTGTACCAATATAGCATGGATCAAGCAACTGTTGGAAGGTATAAATGAGAAGGTTACCGAGCTAGTAACTATATTCTGTGATAATACGAGTGTCATTAACATTTCAAAGAATCATGTAATACACTCTAAGAAAAAACATATCTCTATAAAGTATCATTATCTCAGAGAAGAAGTTAAAGAGAAGAAAGTTGTGCTGGAATATATCAGTTCAAAGGAGCAAATAGCAGACATCTTCACAAAGCCACTACCAAGGGACACTTTTGAGTATCTCAGAAGCAAGTTAGGGGTCCTACCCCTATCTTCTACTCACTAATAGATTTCGATGAAAGCATCAATTCAATGAATCTATAGAATATTATGTGTGGATTGATGTTGATTTACGCACTTTAGGAGGTTTTCTAAAGGTGTGCAGGAAATAGTGAAGGAAAGGTTGCTCTAACCGAGACTAACATGATACATGTATAACATAGCAAAGCAAGCCCTTCACAGCAGAAGAGTTCATGATTTAGCTCTTTTACTTTTTGGCATTGTTGTCAAAGGGTGAGAAGACTAAATGGTAAAGCCCTAAATGAAGAAGATAACATAAGACTAATGATAGGGGGAGAATATTACTGAAAAAGGGAGAAGACTAAAATGCAAGATAAACAGCTCAGAAGACTAATAAAAGAGGGAGATAGCCTAGAAGACTTCAAAAGAAGAAAATAGCTCAAGGATAACAGGAGAAGTCTCCACAACAATCTGAATCCGAATCAATTTGAATATCTAGTTGGTATTACCATTTAATTGTTGGTTTTGCCATCAATGCCAAAGGGGGAGATTGTTGGCATTACAATAGAAAGGAGATTGTTGGGATTTCAATAAGGATATTGAGAAGGTTGTTGGAGATTGTTGATATAATTGAAAAAGGATGATAACTATCTTTATAACATTATTTTGTCGTTGATGTCAAGAAATTGATTTTCTGATTTAGTATGATGTTGCCATATCTTGAGAAGTATGTATTGATGAGAATTAAGATGTCAGTAAGTGACACAGAAAGAATGTGATAATGAATAAGGGGAGAACTAAGTTATTCAATGGGCAACTATTACCGAGTTAGACAATGATGAAATCATGATGTTTAGATTGTTTTGATATCCTACATATGTTGTTGATTGTAAGGTTAATACTATACTATGTCACCGAGTAAATAACTTAGTCGGTAAACCCTAAGAACCTAGTTGGTAAACCCTAAGGTTATCGATATCAGTTAAAGAAGGTAGAATGTCTACCGAGTGAAGTTTAGTATTTACCAAGTAACAACCGAGTTATAACATATCGCATTGGATGAATAAAAGCATTATTTAATGAAGGATGCTGATGAGCTGGAGATGAATAAATGATTGGTATGCCACGCATGAAGTTTTTTAAAGATCTACGACAATGGAAAATCAAGAGGAAGATCTACAGCACAGATTGAACCGCAATAACCTAGCACAAGTTCCTAGGAAGGAATGCAAGTTCCAAGGTGAGGTAAAACATTTTCAGATCAAAGGATACATTGAACCTAGTCAATATTGATGATCTAATGGCTAAGATTGATCATGGGAAATGTGATCAAGGAGATTCAGGGGTTAGCAAATTGTTTATAAATAAGGAATTGTTGATAAACAATGCAAGCGGGCAAGTGTAAGCACAGGGATGCTACATAGTGATTACCGAGCACAGAAGCTTGAAGACCTATTTGAATAATAGAGTAAAGAGCCCAACAAAGGGACAAGATAAGTCCTATGACAAGATTGTTTTGAGCAAATAAGAATTTGCTTTAGCATTTTAGATGTGAAGTTGCAAATATATTTTTATTACTATTATTTTGTAAAGTGACAGAAAATCTCTTAACCGAGTGGACCTAACAGTCTTATTTGTAAATCCTCTAGCAAGGTAACATTCTAAATGAGTGTTTGAAATCCTTTGACAAGGTCACTTCTAACAAAGTGAAGATCCTAACAGATCTGAGGGAAATCCCTTAACCGGGTCACATCTAGCAATGTGTTTGTAATCTTTAACATGATTTGCTTTTAACCGAGCATACTCTAGAAGAGTATATTTCTCAGTGGGTCTGAAATCCCACAGTGGTTCTTCCCTACTTGGGTTTCCATGTTAAATCTGGTGTTATATGTGTTATGATGATTATGTGTTTATGAGTTATCATGTTTAGCAGTTTTGGTTATATATTCAGAAGTATAAGTTACTGAGGTTGAATCTATTGATTTTATGGAAGATTAAGTTTGTATGATTCACCCCCCTCTCATCTTACTAGTTATTGGCATCAAAACTTTACATGTTTTTGGTCTGTAGTCTTTTTTGGATTATATCCCAATCCAACCTTATCATTTGTAGATTTTGTTTGCAGTCGAATCGGTTCAATAATACCCTCTTGATGTTTTCCTAGGGGACCAGTACCTGAATATCCCATGCGTTGGATCATTTTATAGCTAGGACCATATTGGGTTGGAGAAATATTACAATGTTGCACTTCCTCATTTTGACTATCTTCCTTGAAAAGCCACTTAAGAACAACATCCTCTTCTATTTCATCTGCCAGGGAAGTATGAGACTATACAAAAAGACCATCATATATGATATTGGGAGTTAAACTTTGTGTTCTCATAGCCTCTGATGGAGGGAGAGAGACTAATGAAAGTACTGGTTCTATCTTGTAGTTATCCATGCCAATATTTGTAATCTTCCATTTCTTTTCTAAGCCTTTCATCAGAGCTTTTGGACTTTCATCTATAAAGGCTACGCTTTTATGAGGCACAAAGGTATCAACACCTTTTGTCAATGCATTATAAGGGAGATTTGTGTCAGTAGGGATACTGACTTCAACTTCATTATAAGGAAATTTCAAGCATTGATGGTATGTAGATGGAACTGCCTTCATTTCATGAATCCATGACCTGCCCAGTACAATATTGTATGACAGAGGAAGATCAAGTACCTGGAAAATGATATCTCTTTCTACAGGTCCCACCCTGATTAGTAATAATACGAGACCTTTAGATGTCCTTTCTTCTTCATCATAGGCTTTAATTGTTATTTTCTTGACTGGATTGATGACATTTTCAAAAAATCCTAGTTGTGCAAGCAGGCTGTAAGTACAGATATTCAACCCCATGCCTCCATCTATCAAAACATGTTTAACTCTATGTTTATGGATCATGGCTTCAATGTGCAATGGTTGGTTATGTGGATGATTTAGAGAGTTGTCATCTTCCTCAGAAAATGTCAGATAGTGAGGTGAAGTCAGATGACCCACCATAGATTGAAACCGATCAATATCTAAATCTTTTGGAACATTAGTTGTGAGCAACACTTTGTCCAAGATCTATTTATGAGCAGAAGAGATTTTGTGCAATTCAAAGATGGAGATTTGATCATTTGTCCTTTTCAGTTTGTCAACAATGCTATATCTAGAGGATGATGATGAATTTAGCTCTTTAAATTTATCAAATGTTGATTTTTTTTGTTTTTTTGATGAGGTTGGTAGGTTTGATATTGTTTGAGCCAAAGTTGAAGAGCTAGCTCCTTGGAGAATGACTTTCTTTTGAGAATGGGTCATAGCATTTGTATATCATGATTCATGTTGTTTATCTTTGATTATAATCACATTGCAATATTCAGGTTGGGAAGACTCAATCATGTTGATGACGTTGTCATTGCTGGTATAAGTGTAATTTAGTTTGGTACCTCCTTTTGTATTTGAGGAATCACCTTGTTCGTAAACAGGTAAGGGTCCTTAAAAGCTTTGTGATCAGCATTTGGCAGGTGATTCCCAACAACAATTTTACCAGCATCTATGAGATCTTGAATCTCATGCTTGAGCTTCATGCAGTTGTTTGTGTTATGACCTTTATTTTGATGGTAGCCGTAGTATTCATTTTCTCTCCACCATTTTGGTTTGACTTCGAGATCATATGGCCTAGAATTATCTGGTAATGTTATCAAATTGTTTGCCAATAAAGTTTTGAAAGCGGATTCGTATGATTCTTCTAGAGGAGTGAATTTGCATCTAGGTTTTGAAAGCCAAGGTTTCTCTTTGAACCACTCTTTTAATTTCTTTGGAGGATTTTCTGCTGCAGTTTCAGCTACTTTGAGTGCTTGTGTGCCACTAGCCAAGTTAAATATCGTGGATTTTTTTTTACTTTAACAGTTTCTACCACTCCATCATTAACAACGTTCTTGTTGTTGTCTTTGCCATATTTCCAATACTTGTTCTTTTCTTTAGAGCTAGATCTTGGTTGTGTTTCTTTCCAAGGTGAGATATCTCCTTTCTTTATAAGCACATCTTCCATTCGAATAGAATTATCTACCATTTTGTTGAATGATGGGTGTACTTGTATTTGGATACTATATTTCAATTCAGGGATCAGATTGTTGACAAAGATATCCATTTTCTCAGAATCTAGAATAGGCCGTGAATATCTAGAGAACATCTTTCTCCAACGTTGGAGGAAAGTGAGAAAAGGCTCCCCTATTTTATGTTTAGTATTACAAAGCTTGATCATAGTAATGGGGTGTCGAATGTTATAGGAGTACTGTTGTAGAAACAGTTGGATTAATTCTTCAAAAGTTTTTATCCCCTTAGGTAGACTTGAAAACCATTCGATAGCTTGCCCTCCCAAACTTCTCAAGAAAAGGTGCATGAGATACATTTGGTCGTGCATGAACTGCATACATAAAGCACAAAATTATCTGATATGGTCTGGGGGATCTATGTTACCATCATATTTGTCAAATTTTGGGATCTCAACTCGTGAAGGAAATGGAGGCATGTATAGGTTTTTGTCAAATGGAAATGGGCATATTGTCTCCAGAGAATATTGTTTTGGGGATTTATCCTTTTTTTTCAGCTATGTGATCTCTGTCCGTAAGGCTTATAATTGTCTGTGTACCATTATTATGGGTGATTCTTCCTTTTTTGTGATGAGAGTCTTAACATCACAACCAGTAGGAAGTTTAGTGCCTTGTTTTGCTAGTTCTAGAAAATAGTCTTCTTTTTCTCTAGCCATGATAACCTTCATCATTTTTCAGAAATCTTTATCCTTTTGACATCTATGAATATTAGTTTTTGGAGGTTCAGAGTCTTCAGATTCACTTGATGAAGAATCATTGTCGGTAGCATGAATACTAAGGTTGTCTTCATCATTTTGTTCTGTTCCAAGTATAGTGGGAGATAAAGGTTGATCAAAAACTGGTATATCTGATGATGAAGGTTTATTAGTGAGCGGATCCTTTACGTAAAATAGGTTATCTTGATATGAAAAGGATTTCCCTTTGCCTTTGGCATATTTCTTACAAGAACTTCTGGTTTGAATAGGCATTTTTATTAACTCATGTTTCCTAAAGTTGTTTGTGATGTAAAAGTCAACATCAAATTCAGAGCTAGTTGCTCGGTTAACGTATTGATTGAGAGAAGCAACTAAGATTTAAATTGGTTTCAGGAAAGACCTATCCTATGTAAGACATTTATCTAAGCTGATTCAAGAGAAGTGACTAAGACTCAGTCTGGTTTCAGGAATGATCTATCCTATATAAGACATTTATCTAAGTGACTTAAGTTTGTTAGGTAGTTGATTGAACTAGCTAAAAGATGATCAACAAAATTGTGCAACACAAATGGCAGAGGTACACTGTTTTGATCTGTTTATGCTCAGGATTATGATAACCAATTTTATGCTCGCTGTAGACTATTTTAGGCAAGTTTGACTATTCTAGACTAACAAAACAGAGATTTGTACGACAAGTTTTACAAGACCAGACGACAGTTTAATAGCTTCAGGATGATGACAAGTGTTTCATACGAGTTGCTACCTAAGACCGTACGACAGATGGGTATGTCTGAAATGACAAACTGATCAATATAATGGTTTATCGTACGACATAGGATGTAGGCTCAAATGACAGTTCCCTAAATAGGATGACAGATAATAAGGTCTCGTACAACACAAAATGTAGGCTTAAACGAAAAAATTGTTAGGATTGATGGAATCTCATACGACATAGATATATAAGAGGATGATAAATCAGAAGACTCGTATGACAGTTTACTGGACAAAGACAATTTTTGAGTTTTCAATGACTGATTATGACCAGTTTTGAGGTGGATTAAGTTTTGACTGACTGACGATGCCCAGTTTAGAGGTAGATTGAGTTTTGACTAGGATAGACTAGTTTTGACACAGACAGAGTTTTGACTAGGATAAACTAGTTTTGACACAGACAAAGTTTCGACTAGGATAGACTAGTTTTGACACAGATAGAGTTTCAACTAGGATAGACTAGTTTTGACATGGACAAAGTTTCGACTAAAATAGACTAGTTTTGACATGGACAGAGTTTCGACTAGGATAGACTAATTTTGACATGGACAGAGTTTTGACTAGGATAGACTAGTTTTGACATGAACAGAGTTTCGACTAGGATAGACTGGTTTTGACATGGATAGAGTTTCGAATAGGATAGACTAGTTTTGACATGGACAGAGTTTTGACTAGGACAGACTAGTTTTGACATGGACAAAGTTTCGACTAAGATAGATTAGTTTTGAGATAGACAAAGTTTCGACTAGGATAGACTAGTTTTGACACAGACAAAGTTTTGACTAGGATAAACTACTTTTGACATGGATAGAGTTTTGATCACTGAGTTTGTTTCTTGTTTTCTCCAGTTTTGGTATTCCACTTTTAGTTTGAGGGATGAAAACAAAGAAAACATGTAATATGAATAATAACTCCAATCACAGCATGCAAACCCTACAGAAATTGGTGATAGAAGAAAACCTTTGCTTGTAGACTCAGATACACACCCAATAGCTAATCAGAATACGGCCATTGAATCTCACGCAATGGATTCTCAATGTCGTATTAGCTGACTCCAAATGCTAATGGGGGCATGAAATGACAAGTATCTTGGGAGAGTTACTATCTCTCTTGCATAAATATTATCCCCCCTTTTGGAGGTGAACCGAGTAGCTTCTAATTTTAATTGGAACTAGTAAGGGATCTGTTCAGTGCGTCGAGGTATAAACTCAATTAAGAGGTCTCCCAGCCTTGAAAACCAAGGTTTAATATATCCGAAGGTACAAAGGAGAGCTATTCCTGAGCACTGTCGTTGACTTGATTTTCATCAAATCACATTTTTTTAATAGTGAGTTGGAGTACTTGGTGTTTATCTGTTCCCACTCGGGTCGTTCCCCTCTCACTAGCCATAATGGCTATAGAGTTATTAGCTCCTGGGGAGGGCATGCCCGCTAAAGATATACAAATCTCAAACTTAAAGAAAACTCCTCAAGGGTCTAGATTTCTGATTGTCTATACAGACAAGAGCATACTCTCCTACCTCTTAGAATTTTCTTAAAACATGAAATACAGATTTGTTATTTAACCAGATAGCAAGTTAGGTGCCTAAAAAATGAATTTAATGAATACACAATGTTTGGTTGATTCTCCTCAGGCAACCTATAAAGACAACGAATTAGTAGTCATATTGTCTTTGTATGACAAGCATATTCTTTGATAGGAATTCTGCAAAAAATTGATTAGGCTATAAAAAATTTCTCAGATAGATAGATAACAAGCCAGGGTCATCGTCAGTATAATCAAAATTGAATAAAGAACCTAAAGAATGAAATTTTCTTTTTAACCAAAAATATAGAGTACCATACAACAATTCTCACCGACTCGTATGATAATTCATACAGGATCATACGATAATTCATATGGGATCGTACGATACTTGTAGTTTGTCGTTCGACACTATGGGAAAACTAGTACAATAATTCGCAGCAACTGTACGAACAAAAAACCTAAAAAAATAAAAATCTGAAAAATAAAAATAAAAAGTTAGTCTCCGAGGCCGAAAAATGTAGTCTTCTGCACCATGGTGGGTGCCAAAAATGTGTGTGTGAAAAAGTGGAACAAGAATATATAAGCTGCAAGACACAACACTTCAATTAAGTCATTACATGTATGGTTAGACAAATATAAGCACGAATAATAAAACCATAACAAATTGACCAATTGCCTTCTAAAAGATGCGAATATAAGATTGCTCTCAGATTTGTATAAGAAATACCAGTGACTAGACTACACCAAGACGAAGGATTTAATCTATATGAGCATGATATTAAGCTAAATGGATGCAAGATGGATGAAAGATTCAAGCAATATGAATAAACTAAATATGCAAAAAGCTAAACAAAGATGCAATAATCTCAAAAATGCAAGCACAATATCTTCAATGACTCCAGAGCAAAAAGTGTATAATAATAAATCTCTAGAGTGTTTTGAATGAGAGCTGAAGGCTGAATTTATAAAGAATCGCAAGAGAGATCAAGAAAAAGCACAATTTAAGATAATTGAAATAATTGAGAAATCAGATTCAGTTAACCTTGAGATAGATTCCAATTATAGTTTAATTGAAATGCATTCAGATTATAAGCTTGAGTTTGCATTGGAAATATAATTCAATCAATTCCATTCCCTCGAGATAAAAATAGGTAATTCTTTGATTTATTCAAGAAAATAATCTTTTCAATGCAACTGAACTTCTTTTCTCAAAAGCTTTGAGTTCCAATTTTAGAGAATGATTAAATTCCTTTAATTGTTTTATTGATTTCAAGTTCTCAATTTAGAAGAAAGAAAGAATATCTCAAGTTTGATTTCTCTCAATTCAATTCTTTTATTTTATTTTCAATTTAACTCTTGCTTTGTGATTAATTCCTCTTTTGTAATACATTAATTCCTCTTTTGCATGATTAAATGACAAATTTATTAATTAATTAAATATGCAAGGATATTTAATAAATTAAATAAGATAATTTAAATTTATTTATTAATTAAATAAATATTTAATTAATATAGAATTATTGATTTGCCATGTAATATTTGATGATTAAAGAATTAATAATGTGCTCAAGATTGATTTAATTGCCTAGGACCTTGGTGATGTTGTCGAAATTAGGGGCCCATGGTTTAGGTGACCATTTTTAGGGTATTACAATAGGAAGTGGTGGTCTTTCTTGATTTATGGGGGAGTTGGTCAAACCTTCCACGCTTAGGTGCCTCAGAGAGGTTTTCACCTTCAGATACGTCTTTTATTTTTACTTTTTCAATTCTAAAAGTGCCTTTCAGTTCTCACTACAAGACTTATTTTTTATTTTAATATTTTGGAAATTGGAAGGATTGGCAACTCTCCAAAGCATATTGTAGCATCAAGATTCATAGTGAATCCTACCTTATGATCCCCTTGTGGTATTCCTTCTCAAAACTCTAGAAATTCAGTGATCGCCTCATCATTCCTAAATAAATCTAAACTTGGAGGTCCTTGTTGGTTCCAATCAATAAACATAGGGTGGAAAAGAGGAAAGTTATCTACATATTCTACAAAGGCTGGGGATCTAGCAGTTAATGTGAATATAGATGAATCATCAGGTCCCCAAAGGGACTCAATTCAGGCATGGTCAATTGTATGTTTATCTTCACAAGGGGGGTCGAAGTCTGGTATTGTACCCTCACTAAAAGTCTCAACTTTGTCAAAAGTATGAACATTCTTACTAGAGGATAACTTAGTATGAACAACAAGCACTACCAATGGTTCACACCCTAATCATTTATTTCCATGTCATGGTTTAGGCTGGAGAGGCTCTTTGATACCTTGTTTATGTGGTCCTAGGTAGCTATGACCATCATATCCATTTGTTCCATTCTAGAGAATCCTTTAAAATATTTTTCAACAGGTAATGCAATAGTTTCTTGATCTTCTTCATCCTTATAGAGCCAATTAAAGATATCATCTTCAATGTCTTCTTTACATAAATCACCCCATTTTGTGAATGTAGTAATTTTGCATTGCATGACTACTTTAGGAGTAGGTTTAATTAGTTGTGGTTTACCATAGGACTTGGGTGATAGTGGCAATTTCTCAATGCAAAAAGAGATACTTAGATTATATTCACCATATCCCCTATTATAGATATTAGCCTTGATTTCTGATTTGGAAGTGGAAGCTATGAAAGATTTATTAGTAGAGGATGAGGCTTCAAAATTAATAGGGAATTGGTATTTAGGTGTTCCTCTTATATTATTGCAATATTGGAAAGGAAATTTTAATAATAGATAGAAAGTGGAAGGAACAACTTGCATAGCGTGAATCCATGGGAAACCAAGGAGAAGATTATAACCAAGATCAAGGTCCAATAGTTGACATAGGGTATTTTGGACTTTAAGACCAACTCGAATAGGTAATAAAATTAATTCCTTTGGAAGGTCACTCAACATCATCATAAGGTTTGATAACAATTCTCCTTGAAACATCAATAGTGTCCTCATAGTATCCCAAGATTTTGACCAATTTGAAAGTACAAATATTCAAGCCTTCTCCAACATCTATCAAAACTTATCTAGTCTTATGTTTATTCATAAATATTATTAGAATTATGTTATATGTTGTCATTGATGTCAGAACTTGTGGTCTAGATTAGGTCCAGATGTGTTATGTTGAGCAGCAACGTAAGTATAAGATGATATTGAGTATTTGGAGGTTTCCTAGATGTCCTATATTTTCGTAAGATGTGTTGCTTATATTATTGAGTGCTATTCTTGGGTTCGGTTTAATCCAAAAGTTAAGATCTTGGTCTGGAAGTCAAGATTGTACTATGGTAATTGTTTAGCGTATGGATAATGTTTTAGGTCCATCTTTGGCAAAGTGTGTAGCGTGTTGATGTGTTCGATGAGGGACGTTGTGATGAGGACTAATTCTCATTCCTTTCCACCACCAGAATGTTTATCCTAGTCCTATTTTAGATCTTTTCTTGGCCAACATTGAGGGTCATATTTTTATAGTGATAGTTTATATAGAGGTTGATTTGGATGAGTTGTAGTGTGGCCTTTATGTGTTGAAGACAATCAAGATTGAAAAAATCTAGTTAGTGTTGATTTGTATTTTGATTTGATACCAAAAGTAGTTCCAACATTCCAGACTTTGTTTCAGTGGTGGATTCTCTTACATCTTTCTCTATTTGGCAGTGAGCCTCTTTCTAGGTAGTGAGCCCTTCGACAATGAGCCTTTCTGGGTAGTGAGCCCTCCCATAGTGAGCATCTTGGTAGTGAGCCATCCTTTGTAAAAATCACATTAACTAGTGTCACCTTAATCAATGTTTATATATTGATAATTAGCATTCTCCATTGTTTTTCCCTTCTTAGGTTTTCCACATAAGTTTCGGTCTCTCTTGTGTTTGATCTATTATGCACATATGCTTTCATGATTATCTATTTTATTAATTTTGTTAATTATTTTAGATCTATGAATAAATATTAAAAGGAATTTTTGTTGTTAATTAATTCACCCCCCCCTCTATGTTGCTCGAATATTCAACAATTGGTATTAGAGATTTGGCTCCTTGACATAGAGCTTAACCACTTGAGGTAGATCCTGATATGATGGCACACAAATTATCCATCCCTATCTTTGAAGGATCTAATTATAGTTTCTAGAAAGTGAAGATGAGAGGTTATCCAGTTTCTCTAGGTTACAACACGTGGAAGGCTATGGACACTAAGTATGTCCAATTGGTGAATGGTCTTACTACTCTAGAAGAATTTCAAGCCTATGAAGAAAATGAAAAGGAAAGGTATGCTATATTTAGTGCATTATCAAAAACTAAATTGACAAAAGTTCTCTTTCAATACTACTTATGAGGTTTGGCAGAATCTGAAACATATCTATGAAGGAATTGAGAGAGTCAAGTTGACAAAGAGGCTAACAACTAAGCGAAGGTATGAAAACCTAAAGATGGAAGAAGGAGAATACATTATAAGCTATTTTGAGAAGGTTGACAGCACTGTGAATGAAATCAGGCAACTCAGAGGCACTTTGTGTGATGAAGATATTTTTTATAAAATATTCATGACTTTATCGACGAATTATAGTGATAATATCTCAACTATTTAAGAAACCTATGATCCAAAGACTTTCACTAGAAAACAACTATTTGGTACCCTAACTACATTTGAAGTAAGAAAGTTTGGAAAGGACAAAGACAAATTAGAGACAACAGTCAAAGCACCTGAAGATGATCCAGATGATGATGAGAGCCCGGATGAGATGGAAGAAAATTTTGTAAGGAAATTGAAGAAAGGCACCAGCAAGTACAAAGGTATGTTACCCTTTAAATGTTTCAGATGTGGAAATATTGGTCATATAGCTACTAGATGTCTGGAAAAGGGAACTAGACAAAATTTTAGGGAAAACAAGAAAAATTTCAATAAGAAAGCCTATTTTATTAAAGATGATACAGGTATCTTAGATGATGAGAGACTATGAAGAAGGTGATTGTTTATTTCTGGTAGAAAAGAATGTTCCTAGGTTTGATATTTCTAAAACTATTGCTACCACATTTCATGCTAGAAGAGATAAGAATGAATGGTTGATTGATAGTGGATGTTCAAATCATGTGACTGGTAATAAAAGCAAGTTCATAAATCTTGAAAGTATGATTGAGGTTATGTTAGGTTAGGAAATGATCAGACAAACAAATTGTTGGAATTGGTTCAATTATTTTTTATAAAAAACATAACATTGACAATGTCTACTATGTGAAAGGTTTGCATCATAATCTTTTGAGTGTTGGACATATTTGCAAAAATGGATATAATGTTGCTTTTTAGGATAATGGATGTGAGATCTAGAAGGAGTTTGGAATAGTTATTGTAGCTAGAAGAAAGACAAATGGAAATATGTATCAGGTGGAAGGAGCTACAAGAAACTATTTAATATATCAAATTTATGACAACTCACTATGACACTCGAGGATGTGTCACATCAACTTTGACAACTTGGTACTGTTGTCACTGAGGATTGCACCCGTGATGCTAAGTTCAAAAACAAGCAATCATGTGAAACATGGAAACACCTTCGAGCCTGTGGGTTGCTCAAAGTGAAGGTGAATCTCTGGAGATCAGGTCCGCTTCTTGTTTGGTGAATCTCCTATAAATACTATTCATAAGAAAAGGGATAGAAAGCTTTGCATCTAATGAAAATCAATTCTAATGAAGGTGATGCACCAAATATCTTATCTGAGATCTGCAACCTACCAAACTCACAAAACCCTTCAACAAATAACCTTGATTGCTTCACAACTCAACCAAACATGTAGGTGCATAAACATTTCCTAGAAAGGGATGAATTTAATGCATGCATGAAGGAAAACAACAAGCTTTCACAGCTTCAAGCAATTAAAATCGATTAACACAAACTAGAACCTGCAACTAACACGTATCTCTTTGCACCACAAATTGATTGAATGAGATAAATTAGAGGACAAAAATCACAGGAAATTATCAAATCATTCATTCACTAGATAATAAAAGAAGTACCAAGAAGGAAATATGTTGCTATATTATTGAAAAATAAAGGAGTGCTACTATTACAAAACTCAAATACTGCTAAGCTACAATGCTTTTTTGCTAAAATGTGTATGCAAAAAAGAAAGAACCCCCCGAGGGAAAAAAGAAGGAGAGAAGGAGTATATAAAAATCATGATGAATCCCCTTCAAAAACCCTAAAATCACTGCATGAGAAAAGCCTTGGGCAAATCTGCCCCAAAAAATGGCATAAAAACTCATGCATAATTTGTAAAATAATAATCTTTTCTAGTCAAAAGGACTACCACTGATCCTCCTATTTAAAAATCTGCATATCTAAATGCAAAAAATAGCTATCCCTATGTGAAATTTGCATGATGAACTAAACTGTGACTATATTAAAAAGAAATCCCACTGAGAAAATCTTATGCATTGTCTGGTAACTGCTCTCCATGTTGAAACTTCTATTAAAAAATGGTTGTGGAAATGATCTTCCTGTTTCGCAAGCTTTCCAACAGTATGTAACACTTGCATATTCAAACAAGCAATAAGCATCTGCATTAATCTTTCATGCAGAAATCATCTCTTTGCTTGGTGGGCTTCTCACCATTCAAACAACTAGTTCTGAGTCTACCATGCAATTTTTATCTGCTGGTCATTGGATCGTTTGCATGAACCATGGCTGCTTGCATTAACTTTTCATTTACTTTATAGTGGGCCCCACCGTTTTCTTTTATCTTTTCTTGTTTTCTTTCTTCATCTTGGGCCCATGGGAAATGAGCGATGATAATGAACTTTGAACCATTGAACCATTTTGAAATGGTGAACTGCTTTGAACCGGTGAACCACTTTGAACCGGTGAACCACTTTGAAGTTCAAGTTAAAAGTTGACTTAGACATCTGCTCATCTATAGACTTTTTCCACGCGTCAACCTCTGATTTTCTCGCGGGTCCACTTTATCTTTCATCTGGACCTGGACCCACCTTGTCACCAAGTCGCATCGATAACTGGGCAAGCAAATTTTTCTTACGGCTTAGCGACCACCGTCGGATCTGTCCACCCAACCATTGGATGTGATCAATTTGCTCAATCTTTACTCTTGCTCTGCTCATGGTTCTTCATCTTCTCTCTACCATGTGGTGCATCCTCATTCATTTTGAGCCCACCTAGATGACCATCTGGATGACCACATCATCAGTCCCCAAGTCACATGAGATAACCAGTGAGCATTTTTATCTTGTGATATAGCGACGATAGTTGATCTAACCTCAAACTATTCAATCTTTAATCTCTTAGCTGCTCACCTCCCCTTTGCCTTTTCTACACGTGCTTTGTCACCAAGTCACTATAATAATTGGTGAGCTTCTTTCTATAGTGGTATAGCGATAGCCCTTAGATCCTTTGGATTACCATTGATCTTGGGGGGCATTCCGAGAACTTTCTCGATCTTTAGCACCGGTTGATCTTATCTCTTCTGCCACGTGTACACATGTGTCACTGCTTGATTGGCTTCGGAGATCTACTTAGGCACCACCTGTTTGTCGGGCCTTCCGTGCATCTTTTTCTGTCAGATCTATTTCTTTCGGCCAAACTACTCTCTCATCGAGTCATTTACCAGTCTCATCGAACCTAAGGTTGCATCGATATTATTATGTTGATGAAACTGAGCCTTTGGTGAAACTCTTTCGGGACTCATCATGGCCAAGATCTACTCAATGTCGATGGAACTGAGCTTTCGATGAAACCTTTTTGGGACTCATCGTGGCCAAGATCTCCTTGATGTCGCCCATCCCTACCATGTCACCAGCCACTAGATTGCCACCTGTCTGCCACCTATGCTTGGTCTTATATTCTTTGTTCTGCCATGTCATCAGTCACCAAGTTGCGGCGATAATCCGGTGTACATCTATTCATTGCGACATAGCGAGAGTCGCTAGATCTCTACGATCACCATTGATCTTTCTTCAAATTGTTCATTCTTTAGTCTCTTCCTACCAGCCAGTCACAAAATTAGGATGCCTTGAGATGCACATGCATGGGGTCCACCAGGCCACGAGTTGCTTCTTATTGCCAAAATCTCGTAAGATTTGACACTATAGTTATATGTTACCTTAAATTTAAATGTGATAAACTCCCTTCGGGTGGCCAATGTGGGATAAAAAGGTCCTCCTGTCTGGTGATTGAAACCACTTGGAAACTCTAAGGCCTTTTTAAAACCCTCTTTGGCACCCAAGTAAAACTTTACATAGGCCAATTGCATTTTGCTGAGTTTCTTTTGGCCTTAAGGTTTTAATAGCTACGCCACTTCATCTACAATGGAGCATAATATATTTGTGATCTATAGCATGCTAAGCTCAACCCTTGTGGGAGCCACATTTTAACCCACATGTTGTCTTACTTTCCTGTATCTGCACATGAAGCAAACAAGTTAGAAAAAATAGATCATTTCTCCCTAGTTCATGATTTGATCTTTTCAGAATGAATGAATGCAAGGGTTCATTAGGGTACTAAATTTGGCATGTGCAAAATTTTGTTAATAGGTACAGATCAGTTCAAAGAGTGCAATTAGAGATTTATCGAGATTAACTAAATCGGAGAACATCTGTAGAGAATATCAAGTAGGAAAATAAACAAAGAGAACATTCAAAGGTAAAGAGTACTCATCCACTAGATTACTAGATTTGGTTCACACAGATCTATGTGCTTCGACCAGAACAAGGAGCCTGCAAGGTGAGAGGTATTTCATGTTACTAATTGATGATTTTTCTAGGATGAATTAGGTTGTATTATAAAGAGAGATGTCTAAGGCGTTAGAGAAGTTCAATTTATTCAAGATAAAGGTTGAGAATTAGGTTGGTATAAAAATAAAGTGTTTGATATTTGATAGAGGAGGAGAATTTATTTATGATGAGATCAGTGATTTCTATGAGAAACATGGCATTAGAAGATAGTTATCTGGTCCTCGAAAACCACAATAGAATGGTGTAGTGGAAAGAATGAACTGAACTATACAATTGGCATTTTATAACTATGATAAAAGGAGAAGAATTACCAGATATGATCTCTTGGAGAGAAGCCATGCATATAGCATCATACACTCTTAATAAAATTTTGTACTAGAGGAAATATGGGAAGACATATTATGAACTTTGGTATGGTAAAACTCTGATAGTGAAATATTTTAAAGTATTTGGAAGAAAAAACTATATCTGGAAAGATGAGGATAATCTCAGAGTTCGATAGTAGAGCAGATGAAGGCATATTCTTGGGCTACTCAATAAAGAGTAAAGCATACAAATGTTACAACAAAAGGTTGAATAATATTGTTGAAAGTGCAAATGTGAGAGTTGATGAAAGTGTTAGAATCTCTAATACCAATAATGAACCGGAGGAAAACTGAGAGGTGGGATGAATCAGTTTTCCACAAATTAAATAATTAATGCAGATTATAAACCATTTACTAGAGCACAATATAAACAACATAGTGAAAGATAAAGCATGAAAGCACAAATCACACAACACCAATTTTTTTAACATGGAAAACCCGGTAAAGGGAAAAACCATGGTGGGAAACCCTACCCACAGTCAGAAAATACTTCTACAACAATTTGTGAAATAATTACAATGGGGATTGCACTTGCAATCAGGCCAACTTCCTAGAGCTCATTGCTCATCACAAAAGGAAGTCTCACTGACTTACATAAACATTGTACTACAATCCAAAGAAAATGAACTGTGAGAATAACATCTCCTAATGCTTGATACAATTTTGATTAAGCACAGATATCTTCCTTGCAACTCTAAAACCTTCAAAACACTTTGCTAAATGATATCTATGTTCGCACAATTACCTCTCTCTGATAATACATACATAACCATACCATACCATGCCCAAATTACATGAATAATTTGCCTATAAATATAGATCATCAACCTTGATAACAAGGTCAGCTAAACCCTAAACCCATAAACCATAATTACAAAAAATTCATTACATGATACCACCGAACCAAAATTATGATTTACATTACATAGAATGGACCTAATTATATCTGCTGAAAATTCTATAAAGACCTATATCAACACATTTCACCAACTTGTAGAAACCCTTGTTGCCATTGTGTTGTCATTGATGTCAATTGGTATAGCAAGTTACCAGTATAGCTTGTCACTGGTAAGAAGAGGATGTCAACCGACATTGTGGTCATTGGAGTCACCAGTACACAAGTTAGTGTTGGATACATAATTTGGGATGTTGACCAGTGAATAGACATTATAGATAGTTGGCATTATGGCAATGCCAACCGGTGAGTGATGTGTTGGCAATGTATGGTTGCAAACAAACAAGAATGTGACCAATAAGCAAGCAAGGTTGAGCTGATGGAGAAAGTGCAGGCAACAGGTATGCAGTTTGATGTCATACAACATGACTCCCATAGGATAAAGATGTTGTCACAGAATGAAGAGAAGAATCACAGAAAGTGTGTTTCCTCAAGATAGCAAGAAAGACATGGGAAGTCTATCAGGCTATATGTCTGGTTGAATTTGTGTCTACTCAAATAGAGAATTCATATTGGTACAATACTGGAAGCAGAGTGCACAATGTAATGACAACCGGTTCCCACCAGTTATTGGCTAGCAGATGACAAGGATCTACTTCCACTGGTAAGTAGTAATACTTAGCTTATCTCACAACATGCATGGAGTGCATCATAAACCTCCAAGATAAGACAAAGAAGTTAAAGGTAGGTGATTGAAGGCTCATACTGAATGACCTAAGTGAAACATGAAGATGCCTCAAGTGTGTGAAAAGAGAGATATGCACCGGATCAATAGGGAAAGCATGATAAGCTACCGGGAGGTGAGGAGGTTTGTAGTCAACCGACAAGTATGTCTACCAGGATGTAGATGTAGATTAATGCTTAATAGTTAAAGTTTGATGGTATGAAAGTCATCAAGGGTGTCATTGGTGTGGTGGGGGAAAAAGTATTATCAATCGAGAAATGTATCTACCAGTATGCTGGAAGGTCTGCATTGGAGATTCTTGATGTGTTGTGTCAACCGATAGGCAAGGCAACCAAAAAGATAAGAAGAGACACAATAAAGGGCTCCCATCAGATGGACATGTGACAAGTGTCTGAGGTTGGTGACCGGATTGATACGATCCAACTGGCAGAATAGAGAAAATCATGGCATGAAGGTTGACCGGATTAGAGTATAACTAGCAAGGTGATATGAACTGGTAGGTATACCCTGGTTGTGTGTTGTGGTTAGTTACGATGCCTGAACTGACACAGGGAGCTGAGGTGGATGCCGACAAAGAAGACACATGGAATTGAGGTGTCAAACATGCAGTGGTCAGCGAAGTGTGAGTCGGTGAGGTTGTTGCCGACTAAGTTTGCATTTAATGTCGATCTTGAAAATCACAGGTGATTTGCAGAGGTTTATGGCTCAATGTAGACTGAATATCAAATGGATGCAGTGGTCAATGAAGGATGTCCAGTTGAAAATCTGATTTGGAACAAGAAACAAAGAGATCATTTATTGTGATTGAGAGAAATAGGTCAATGATCAGTTTGCCATGTTTTCTAAATATAGAAAACATGTATTGGAAGAAAAGAGATGTGGTAGTGTCATCTAGTTTGTGGCAGGTTATGAATCTTGGAGATGAGATTAGATCTGATCTGATTCACCTCATGGTTGGTGAAGGAAATCCTAGCGTGCCAAGTTTGAAGTTATGCTTTGGTGGGAAGACTAATGGATAAATAGGTAGGTAGAAGATTGAAATTGATTGATGCTGTCAGATGTTGTGATTTTGGATATTGAAGAATAGAGTGTGAGTGTGCAACAGAGAGTTAACCAGTTAGAGAATTCAACAAAGATCATTGAAGTGACTGGGTGCTTGAGAGAACCGGTAAGAGGATTTAACCAGTGAGGTTAAACTAACTGGTGAGCTGCCATAGAAACTAACAGATCATTCAAATGGTTGTGTCCAACTGGTAAGAAGGTAGCAATGAGTGAAGCGGTGAATACTGAGTGTCAGAGAAAATCCGACAAGGTAGAAGTTGAACAGAGGAAGAGTGACAGAAAGAGATTCAACCAGTAAGGGTTGAAGTAACTAGTGAAGCAGTTGCAGAGTCTATCATTTCTCCTAACCAATAGTGTCTGAACTAGTAGGACTAAAGAAAATAAGAAGTGAAGAGATAACACCAGTAGAGAGAGGATTCTACCGATAAGTCAGAGGGAGAGTGAAGGGAAATCTGGTAGAATTGATGCAAAGAACATAGAGCATCAGATAGATATATGTTTGAGAGTTACAAAGCTCATTTGTAACAAGGTTATTACTATTGTATTGATATATTTCATTATAATCACTAAGTTGGAGCTTGGTATAGGAGTTGGTGCTCGTTGGGTTGGTGCCCTAAATCAGGGGTTGGTGCTCCTTGGGTTGGTGCCCTAAATCAGGGGTTGGTGCTTCTTGGGTTGGTGCCCTAAAATAAGGGGTTGGTGCTCCTTGGGTTGGTGCCATAAAATTAGGGGTTGGTGATCCTTGGGTTGGTGCCCTAAACTTTGTATTTAGTTGTTTATTGTGAGGCTGGATTGGAGTAGTAGACTCCAGCAACATTTCTCACCAAGGTTTTTCCCATATTGGGTTTTTCTCATATATCTGGTGTTATGTGATGTGTCATGGTGTCTTCTTACATATAGAATTCTTCCCTTTTCTCACAAGTATGTTTACTTGGTCTTTGATATGTTAATCGATACTCACATTTAGGATTAAAAGGATTAAGTTTGGAAATCACTGATTCACCCCCCCTCTCTGTGACATCTTGTGTTCTATAATTGGTATTAGATCCTAGGTTCTCAATTAGATAAGCTCTCTCTAGCTTGGGTAGATTCTTGTTTTGAGAACACAATAGCTAATTTTGAGTCAATCCCCACTTTGATGTTTAATGGGTCAAACTTTTTTATATGGAGTTGTAGAATGGAAGTCTACTTGTTCTCTTTAGGCTTTGATGTCTGGATGTTAGCTGTTAATGGTCTCTCTAGTCCGATCAGTCCTCCCGCCAGTCCTAATGCAGAAAGAAGATATGAATGGAATACTGAAGCAATGAAGGTTATACTGAGTGGGCTCTTGGATGATGTTTCTTCATAGGTGGATAGATGCAAATCAACAAACCATTTGTGGAATAGGTTAAAGAAGCTATATGGAAATGAACCTAGCACTGTAGAACCGGTTTGTGGAAGCAATAAGATCAATGAAACAAACACATGTGTAGATAATAAAGGTAGATCAATCAACTGCTACAACAATGATGAAGAGGACACCCATCTCTTCATGGCTCAAGAGACTCCCAGTGAGGTTCACACACCATAAGATAATAACTTAGATCAATCCTACTGACAAGATTTGTTTGGTGAAGATGAAGAGGAATTTGAAGCTCAAGTTGATCTTGAAGGGGAGTTGGTAAGTACACTCAAGGAGCTTAGCAGAGTAAGAAAATAATACAAGATGTTCAAGAATTTTTCTATTGTGGAACAAAACTGGTTGATCAAATGCCTCCAAGAATTAGAGTCAACCATTGCAAATATGAAAGCACAAGTGGATGATGCAAAAAGGGTGAGTGTAGAATCACAATCAGATTTGCATATCAAGAAGTGCAGGTGCAAAGATTTACAATTAGAGCTAGAGGCCAAGGACCAAGAGTGTCAGAAGCAAAAAGGAGAAATGGAGAATCTTAGGAAAGACCTTGAGAAGTGCCAAGATGAGTTCAAGGTGAGGATCCAGTATGATAGCATCTTTGAAGCTTTGGATAAAATGTTGAGCAAACAAAAGCATTCCAAGGATATCAGAGGAATTGGATGTGATGCCAGAAAATACTCCACAAGCAAGGATGTCTCCAACAAAGAAATTCAGTTTGTCTCCTCAAGTGGAGAGAACAAGAGATAGACCTTCATAGTCAAAAATCCTCCTAGGAATAAGGTTGATCTAACTACAACCAGTGAAGACATGAGGATGAAGACCGGTGCTGCAAGAAGGAACAATGTTGATCCAAAAGGCAAAGGCAAGCTGATAGAATATGACCTCATAATAAATAAGAACATGAGAAAAAAATTGAGAAGACCTCCTACCAGTGGAAGACAAAGAAATTATGCTGCCCACAAGTCAAGACAAGTGTGAAAAGAAAGGGATTAGATGAAAGGACTGTGGAAACTAGACAGTTCAAGAACAATCCCCAGAGAAGTAGAAATGGAGAAGCCAAATCGGTAATATCACCTCATGTTTGTTAAAATAAAAGTGTAAGTTATAAGCCCCCTTTCTCTGATTACTACTTTTTTATGTAAAGATTATGGTCATAGGAAGATGAATGTAAAAATAGGTCTAGGAATAGACAAAGTGCTTCTCAAAAGAATAGTAATTTAGTTTGTCAAAGATGTAATGCATATGGGCATAAGACTTCAAAATATAGAAACCTGCATATGCCCTCTTTCAGTCATGCAAACAAGAATTATTTAGCTATTCCAAGAAATGTAAATTATGTATTTTATATCTGCAATGGATTTGGCTATATAAGTCATGAGTGCAGGAACAAGAAATTTCAGTCATATGGTAGCCCTTCCACCTTCTCCCTCAGAAAAAGTGCAAGGTATAATAGTCATGCTCAATATGGAAGTAGTTATAGAGCACATGAGACTCAAAGATTGACATGGAACAAAGGAGAATTGTTCCTGCAAGATCAAGAAATCCACCGGTTCTAGTAGTTGGTTACAACAACATGATCAGGAGAAGAAGATCAAACCAGTATGATGGAAGGTCCTCCAATCATTTGTCTAATAGGAACATAGTATATTCTACTACAGAAATGTTTTTGGTCATACTAGAAAATCTTGTAGTGCAAGGGCCAATCAGTAGAAGAAGGTAAGACCCACTCCAAAGGATGGAAATGAGAAAATGAGTGAGTTCAAGCAGGTATGGAGGAAGAAGGAAGAAAATACAACCATGGGAAGGCACTGTGCATTCAATGTCCTAAGACTTAAAGGAGATGCAGGACCTTAGGGGGAGCTACATATTGATCATAATATTTACCCCCAAAATTTAGAAAGGAAAAATGTATGGTTAGGTTGGTACTAGTACATGGGAGAAGATGAGATGGCAGTGTGTGTAGTTAGTACCTTGGCTACACATCTACATATGTGAGATGGATTGTTGTTGGATTGTTGCTACAAGTGTCAATGGATGGATCAAACTACAAATTAGCATTAGAGGCATTTGACTCCAGAAGACAGAGGTTAGAGGAATGTGTTTTGGTAAGAGATCTTGATCCAGTATAGTAAACCAATATGTACAGTATGCTACCGATATGGATGCTAATCGGTATTGCGGATTATGATATGTGCAGTGACTCCTATGGCTTGAAGTGAAAAAATTATGTCTTGGGCAACATTGAAAGGTCCCGAGTGACAATGTATTGGTCCAGTAGCTGATCTCATGTGCTTGCATCATTATGGGCCAGCCGGTTTGATAATTGACATGATAGTGATGTGGTTTGGCATTGTGGCCATATAAGATCATGTCATAAGTTGTTATGGATATCATGGAGTGGAAAAATCATCTATAGATCATGTATACTCCACTCAATTGGTACAAGGTGCAGATTGGAGCCCCAGTTTTGGACCTGAGATCTATGGTTCAGGGAGAGTTGCCTACAACAAGGGACAAAATGTACTCAACCAGTTGTGAACAGAAAGGAAAAAAGTTATCAACCCGTATGTCAAAGAGGAAGTTTTGACAAAGAGATAGAGTTACCTATACAAGGGGAGAACATACATTTGGTATTAGAGAAATATACAAGTGATATCAAATTGGTATCAGTTTCAACATCAACAACAGGTATCAACAATTGGTGTCAAAATAAATTTCTTCAAACCAAAGGGGAGAAGATGCAGTCTGACCGACAGGTAAGTAAAATTCACTGACACACTTTTCTACAATTGGTATCAGACTAGTATATACAATTGGTGTCATTTGGTGTCTGAGCCCTCTATCTCAAGTGTTGTTGGATGAGAGGATACAAAGTAGAAAGCAACCAGTAGGGGAAAGAAAACCAATAGAAAGTTTTGTTAGTACCCTTTTCCATTGTTGTCAAAGAGGGAGAAATTTGTTGTAGTATACCAGATACTCTATGTGTTGACATCAATGCCAAAGGGGGAGATTGTTGGCATTGTGTTGTCATTCATGTGAATCAGTATAGCAGGTTATCAGTATAGATTATCACCGGTAAGAAGAGGATGTCAACCGACATTGTGGTCATTAGAGTCACTAGTACAAAAGTTAGTGTTGGAGACATAAGTTGGGATGTTGATCAGTGAATAGGCATTGGAAATAGTTGGCATTATGGCAATGCCAACCGGTGAGTGATGTGTTGGAAGTATATGGTTTCCAACCAGAAAGCATGTGATCGGTAAGAAAGCAAGGTTGAGATAATGGAGAAAGTGCAGGCAACTGGTATGCAACTTGATGTCATACAGTAGGACTCCCACAGGATAAAGATGTCATTGGATGAAGAGAAAAATGACAGAAAGTATGCTGCCTCAAGATAGCAAGGAAGACATATGGGAAGTCTACCAGGTTATATGTCTATTTGAATTTGTGTCTGCTCAAACAAGGAAGTCATATTGGTACAATACCCAAAGTAGAGTGCACAATGTAATGACAACTGGATCCCACTAGTTATTGGCCAATAGATGACAAGGATCTACTTCCATCGGCAAGTAGTAATACTTATCTTATCTCACAACATGCATGGAATGCATCATAACCCTCCGAGATAAGACAGAGAAGTTAAAGGAAGGTGATTGAAGGCTCATACCAGATGACCTAAGTGAAACATAAATATGGCTTAGGTATGTGAAAAGAGATCACCAGATCAACAAGGAAAGTATGATGATCTATCGAGAGGCAAGGAGGTGTGTAGTCAACCGACAAATATGTCTACCAGGATGCAGATGTAGATTAGTGCTTAATAGTTTAAGTTTGATAGTATGAAAGTCATTAAGGGTGTCACTGGTGTGTAGGCAAGAGTATTGTCAACTGGTAAATGTATCTTTCGGTATGATAAAAGGTCTACATTGGAGATTGTTGATGTGTTGTGTCAACCGATAGGCAAGGAAACCAACAAGCTAACAAGAGACACAATGAAGGGCTCTTGTTAGATGGACATGTGACAAGTGTCTGAGGTTGGTGACTGGACTAATATGATTAAATTGACAGAACAAAAAAAACATGGCATGAAGGTTGACCAGATTAGTGTATAACTGACAAGGTGAGATGAATCGGTAGGTATACCCCAGTTCTATGTTGTGGTTGATGATCATGTCTGAATTGACATAGGGAGCTAAGGTGGATGCCAACAAAGAAGAAACATGGACTTCAGGTTTTAAACATGCAATGGTCGGTGAAGTGTGTTGGTCAGGTAGTTGTTGATTGAGTTTGCATTTAATGTCGACCCCAAAAATTATGGGTGAGTTGCAGAGGTTTGTGGGTTAATGTAGACTGAAGATCAAACAGATGCAGTGGTTGATGAAGGAAGTCCAGTTTCAAATCTGATTTGGAATAGGAAACAAAGACATCAGTTATTATGATTGACAGAAGCAGGTCGATGATTAGTTTGTTGTGTTTGCTAAATATAGAAAACGTGTATTGGAAGAAAATAGATGTGGTGGTGTCATCTGGTTTGTGGTAGGTTGTGACTATCAGAGATGAGATCAGATCTAATCCAATTTGCCTCATGGTTGGTGAAGGAAACCCTAGCATTCTAAGTTTGAAGTAGTAGACTCTAGCAACATCTCTCATCAAGGTTTTTCCCATATTGGGTTTTCTTCATATATTCGGTGTTATGTGATGTGTCATGGTGTTTGCTTGCATATTGATCTCTTCCCTTATCTTACCAGTATGTTTAATTTCTCTTTGATATGTTAACCAGTACTCAAATTTAGGATTAAAAGGGTCCATTTTGGAAACCATTGATTCAGCTCCCTCACAGTGGCATCTTGTGTTCTACAACCCTTAGTGCAAATAACACAAAATAACCAACTAGATCCAAATAGGATCACCAAATCATCACGCCAGCCAATACAAAGCCACCAAACAATTTAGGAAAGGATCAAGAACACCTTTAGCATGTTAGGAACCATTTCTATAAGCCAGACCAAAATCACTTACCAAATCATCGAATATCACCGACCGGTAAAGGCAACTGACACCAAGAATATCAACCGGTAATCCAAAACATAAGAGATAGCTTTCATAGCACCAAATAATGAATCAATTGAATGTGACAAGCATATAACCATCTAGAATAACCATCAAAAAACAAAACCACTGATCTAATCATATTGGATAAAAAAATAGGCCAAAACCAAGTCCAACCGAACAGGAACCAACCGGGACAGGTTCAACCAAGATAGCAGCAACCAATTGGGAAAGAACCATATCCAATCAGAGCACATTGTTGACATAAATGAAAACACATAATCACTATTGCCAACAATCTCCCCTTTAGGCATTGATGGCAACACTGAATGTGAAAAATATCCAAGTGCCAAGGAATGCCAACAATCTCCACAAACAATCAAGAACCAAAAAAATATCTCTCCCCCTAAGATTTTTTGTTTTTTGCATGAACACTATCTCCCCCTTTGACATCAATGACAAATCACTAATGCTAAACTAAATATATGACTACTCCCCCTGAGTAGCAACATCATCCCATCAACCCAAATCAAAAAATGTTTCCGATAAGCTTGTTGGATTGATGCATCCTTGCATCTCTAAGTTTCTACCGGAGGGGTGGTGACCCCCAACTGATCTTTGAGATATTAAAAATTATCTTTGGGAAATGGTTTTTTTATAATATCTACTATCTATTCCTTAGTAGGCACATAAACCAATCTGATTTTCTTTGGTTAAACCTTTTCCTTCAAGAAATATACCTTATAGAAATGTGTTTTGATTTGAAATGAAATATCGGATTATTTGAAATATCAATAGAAGTAATGTTTTCACAATGAATAACAATAGGCTCATCATAACTTACCCTTATATCCTTTAACATTTGCTTCATCCATAATATATGAGTGCAATTTATTGCAGCAACTACATATTCAACTTCAATAGTAGATAATGAAGTGCATGATTATTTCTTGCTAAGCCATGAAACCAACTTCTTCCCAAGAAAGAATACACCACCTGTAGTGCTCTTCCTATCATCAACATCTCCTTCCCAATCCGAGTCTGTATGGGCACATAATCTTAAATCATCATCCTTTAGATACCATAACCCATAATCCATTGTTCCTACCAAATATTTGAATATCCTTTTAACAACAATATCTTGACTTCCTCTTGGATCAGACTAAAATCTAGAAGCAATGTAGACAACATTTATTATATCTGGTTTGGTCTAAGTTAAGTATGATAATCCACCAATCATTGATTTGTATCTAGATGGGTTCACTCTAGGAGATTCATCTTCCTTCGATAATTTGCAACTGGTTATCATAGGAGTACCAACAGGTTTTGAGTTTTCAAGACCAAATTTCTTAAGCAATTCCTTCACATACTTAGTTTGACAAATGAAAATACCATTATCAATTTGAGTAATCTGCAAACCTAAAAAAAATTCATCCCTCCAATTATAAGAATTTCAAATTCATTCTTCATATCATCTGCAAATTTCACACATAGATTTTCCTCCAAAAATGATATCATCAACAAATACTTCAATGATCAGTATGTCATCATGCTCAATCTTATAATATAGGTTACTATCAGCATTACCTTTGCTAAAACTGATCTTTGAAAGGTATTTATCTAATCTAGCATACCATGCACTAGGGGCTTGTTTTATTTCATATAAAGCTTTCTTTAATCTGCAAACCATGTCCTTGTCCTCTGATAATGAAAATCCATTAGGATGCTCAATGTAGACTTCTTCTTCAAGATCTCTATTTAGAAATGTACATTTAACATCTATCTAATATACCTTGTAGTTCTTGTGTGCAACATAGGCAAGAAATAGTCTTATCGCTTCAATCCTAAACCAGAGCAAAATTTCCATCATAATCAACTCCTTCTTCCTCTGAATATCCTTTTCAAACAATTCTAGCCTTGTTTCTTACAACTTGACCTTCCTCATTTAATTTGTTCTTGAAAAGACATTTGGCTCCAATGACATTTTTATTTTTAGGCGTAGGAACCAATTCCCATGTTTTATTCTTTTCTATCTAATTCAATTCTTCTTCCATAGCTCTCATCCAATTTTCATCTTTACTTGCTTCAATAAATGATTCTGGTTCAATTTGAGAAATTAAACATACCTCTTCAATAGCTAACCTTCTTCTTATCATCACACCCTTCCTCTTATCTCCAATGATCTGATCTTCAGAATGATTCAACTTTACATACCTGGGAGTCTTTGAAATATCTTGACTTTTTGACTCTTTCTTCTCATCAACAGTCACTATAGAATTTTATTATGTTACTAGACCAACTAGATCAATGCTCTGAACTAATTCTTGCACTACCAGTTTTGATCTGAAAATTTTATCTTCTGGTCCATGGTCATATGATCTGATCTGATTATTACCTTTCTCATCCACTTTGACATTTATGATTTCCATTATCCTATTCAATCTTTTGTTATAACATCTATATGCTTTAATCTTAGTAGAATAACCCAAAAATATTCCTTCATCACATCTAGGATTAAATTTCCCTAATGCATCATCTCTTCTAATATAGCATTTACTTCCAAAAATTTTGAAATATCTAGCAGTAAGAGTATGACTAAACCATAATTCATAAGGAGTATTACTGATATCACCTTTTATGTGTACTATGTTGAAAGTGTATACCACAATATTGACAACTTCTCTCCAATAGATATCAGGTAATTTGGATTCCATTATCATTGACCTTGTAGCATCTAAGATAGTTTTGTTAGGTCTCGAAGACAACTGAGAGGGGGGGTGAATCAGTTGTCAAATAAATTCAAACCAAAAACAACTTAACCAACTTAATGCTTAATACTGATAAACCAGTTCAATATGTCAGTAGATAGTTTTAATAGTTAATTGCTATACCGGTAAGGATTAGTGCAAGAAACATTAAGACAAAGTCATCCACAACACATAACACCAATATTTGTACATGGAAACCCTGTAAGGGGAAAAACCACGGTGGGAAACCTTACCCACAATTAGATGATACTACTACAGATAGTAAGTGTACATAAATGGGGTCTGCACATGCAGAAAGGCCAAGTGCCTAGAGCTCACTGCTCAATCACAAAATGGGAGTCACACTGACAACAGTTGGATGGTTAAATCCAATAAGAATGTACTACCTAAAATAACATCTTCATATGCTAGATTCAGTACCGGTGTAGTTCTGATTGTCTTCACAAAAACCCTCCTTCAATCTTCAAATGATGTCTGCATGTATAGCTCTGCTTATTCTCGCATATACCTTCACACAATCCTTTTTTGCATTCCACATTTGATCTTACAAATAAGATCTTACATTTATACCATAACCTAAGACCAATTTTAGTAGGTCGGCTTTACAAGATATTACAATAAAACCATTTTACAAACAATACAATATTCGATGCAATAATTGATTCAACATGTCAGCTTAATACATTTACAACAATAATTAATCATCTCCATAGTGTGCCATGCTGATCTGGAAAAGATAAACCTACCAGTGTAACCTTGGATGTATTTGCTGGTAACAACAAATATGCAAATGCTAATGTACCAATAAACAAAACTCCAGGACAAAGTGTCCACATAATGTTTTTGACATAACCAAGTGTTTTCCATATCATTCCAAGTACCGGTGATCATTATATCTTGCTAGTGTACCAGATACTGGTGACTGTGCATGAGTCACTTGCTTGCCGGTGAATGTTGTTGATTCTCCAAAGTGCCAGAGTTGATAAGTGTTTAGTAGGTGTTGACATCAATGAGAAAACCATACCAAAATACCAACAATCTCCCCCTTTGGCATTGATGGCAACACAAGATGGAAAAACCATCAAAGTACCAAAACAGAAATGCCAAATACCAAAAACCAACAATCTCCAGAAAGAGATCATAACCAGAAATCAAAATACAGATATATAGAGTAATAATCTCTCTCAAACAACAATCTCTCCCCTGGGAGAAACATGTGTTTTCCTTGTGTTTTTCCATACCAATCTCTCCCCCTTTGACATCAAATTCCAAAGTTACAACAAAAACATCTTACCAAGCCAAGTTCACATACAAAATACCAATCACTTTAGTATACCAACTACTCCCCCTGAGAAGTAGCTTCTCATCAAAGTCAGAAAAAAAGATTTCTCTATTAGTTATGTAGAGGTTTAGTAAAGATATCTGCAATCTGCTCTTTAGTATTCACATAAACCAGTTTTATTTCCTTTGCTTCAACATTTTCCCTTAGAAAATTTAGTTTGATAGAAACATGTTTGGTTTTAGAATGTAATACCGGATTCTTAGATATATCAATTGCTACAGTGTTATCACAATAGATAGTAATAGGCTCCTTGCATTTTACCTTTATGTCTTTCAACACTTGCTTAAGCCATAGTACCTGTGTATAGTTAGTTGTTGTTGCAACATATTCTGATTCTATTGTTGATAAAGATGTACAACTTTGTTTCTTACTCAACCAAGAAACTAGTCTGTTTCCAAGAAAGAATGCTCTACCGGTGGTGTTTTTTCTATCATCCACATCTCTTGCCCAATTTGCATCTATGTATGCACATAATTCAAAGTTTTTATTTCTAGGATACCATAATCCAAGATTTATAGCGCCTTGTAAGTACCGAAAAATCCTTTTTACTGTTGATTCATGATTTTCTCTAGGATTACTTTGAAATCTTGAAACAATACATACTGCATCCATAATATCAGGTTTGGTTTGTGTCAAATACAGTAAACCTCCTATCATAGATTTGTATCTAGTTGGATTAATAGGTGCAGATTCATCCCTTAGTGATAATTTGTCATTTGTAGTCATATGTGTGCTTACCAGTTTAGAGTTTTCCATCCCAAATTTCTTTAGTAACTCTTTTAAGTACTTGGATTGACTCAAGAATATACCTTTATCAGTCTATGAAATTTGTAATCCTAAAATGAATTTTATTTCTCCAATCATAGACATTTCAAATTCTTACTACATTTTAATAGAAAATTCTTTACATAATCCATCTTCTCCTCCAAAGATTATATCATCAACGAATACTTCTATAATCAAGATATCATCATTAGTCACTTTATAATATAAATTATTGTCTACATTCCCTTTAGTAAAACCAATCTTTAAAAGATACTTATCCAATCTTGCATACCAAGCTCTTGGAGCTTGTTTTAATCCATACAAAGCTTTTCTTAACCTACAAACCATATTATTGTCATCTGTCAAATAAAATCCATCAGGTTGTTCAATGTTCACTTCTTCTTCAAGATCTCCATTTAAAAATGCACATTTAATATGCATTTGATAAACTTTGTAGTTCTTGTGTGCTGCAAAAGCTAAAAATAATATGACTGCCTCAATTCTAGCTACGAATGCAAAGGTTTCATTGTAATCAATTCCTTCTTTCTGAGAATATCCCTTACACACTAGTCTTGCTTTATTTCTGACAACCTTACCATCTTCATTAAGTTTGTTTCTGAATACCCATTTGGTTCCAATTACATTTTTATCTTTAGGTCAGGGAACTAATGTCCAAGTGTTGTTTTTCTTAATTTGTTCTAATTCTTCTTCCATAGCTTTAATCCAAAATTTATCTTCACATACCTCATTAACAGATGATGGTTCAATTTGAGAAATAAGACATACCTCTTCATTTGCCAATCTTCCTCTTGTCATAGCTCCTTTAAACTTGTTTCCAATTATCTGATCTTCAGAATGATTCAGTTTTACATACCGGGGTGTCTTTGTTTGTTGTTGTTCCTCAGTTACTGTGGAATCCTCAGATAATACCAGGGTAAATGGATCTTCATTATGTACTGGTGGATTCAGTGTAGGTTCATTTGTCAAAATTTATGTTGCCCGTTCAGAGTCTATATACCTTCAAGTTCCTCTGAATTGTTCATCAATCTTTACATTTGTACTTTCAACAATTTTCTGCAATTTTTGTTAAAACATCTATATGCCTTGCTCTTAGATGAATAACCAAGAAATATTCCTTCATCACTTCTAGGATCAAATTTCCCAATATACTCATCTCTTCTAATGTAACATTTGCTTCCAAATATTCTGAAATATTTAAGAGTAGGAGTAATACCAAACCATAGTTCATGAGGGGTCTTACCAATTTCACCTTTGATGTGAACTTTGTTGAATGTATAGACCATTGTACTGACTGCCTCTCTCCAATATACATGTGGTAGGTTTTCTTCTGATAACATACTTCTTGCTGCATCCAAGATAGTTATGTTTTTCCTTTCAACAACTCCATTCTGTTTTGGTGTTCGAGGTGCTGATAGTTGTCTTCTTATTCCATTCACTTCATAGAATGTATTAAATTCCTTAGATGTAAATTCACCTCCTTGATCTGATCTTAAACATTTGATTTTCTTACCGGTTTCATTTTTAACCATTTCTTTGAACAATTTAAACTTTCCAAGTGCTTCTGATTTTTCTCTGAGAAAAGTAACACAACACATTCTAGAATAATCATCAATGATTAGCATGAAATATATATCACCTTGTAAGCTTTTAGTTCTAGCTGGACCACATAAATCAGTGTGAATTAAATCAAGAGCATTATTGGATTTTTCTGGAATACTTTTGAAACTAGCTCTAACTTGTTTTCCAAATTGACATTCCTTACATATTGTATTCTGAGGTTTGACAATCTTAGGTAAATCTCTAACTGCCTTAGTAGTACTGATTTTCACCATAAAATCAAAGTTTACATGACAAAGTCTTTTATCCCATAGCCAACTTTCATCTATATGTGCAATCAAGCATGTCTTTTCACTGTTATTCAAATGAAACATATTACCTCTAGTCTGATGACCAGTTGCAATTTCCAAACCAATTCTATTCATGATTTTGCATTTTCCATTTTTGAATTGTAACTGAAATCCTTTCTCAACTAATTGACCAACACTCAAAATATTATGCTTTAAACCTTCAACATAGTAGACATTGTCATTTTTATGCTTACCATCAAGAGATATTGTACCCTTACCTTTGATTAAACAAGCCTTGTCATCTCCAAATCTCACTAAGCCTCCATTGTATTCTTGAAAGTTCAAGAATTTATCTTTGTCTCCTGTCATATGATGTGAGCATCCAGAATCAATGATCCATTCATCCTTTACTTCAATTTTAGCTACCAAGGCATGTACTATTGGTTGAGCAGTAGGTGTCGGTTGATCTTCTGTTATAGCAACAAAAACCCATCCATTGTCTGTCGAATCTTCATCAGCAATGTAACAAGATTTGTCTTTATTCTTCTTAAATCTGTATCTCTGATATTCAGGGTTAGGCTTGTATGTTCTTCTAGCTTCTTCTCTTAGTCTAGCATGTCTATTAGGGCATCTTGAAGTCATATGACCAATCTTATTGTAGTTAAAACATTTAAAGGGTGCTTTACCTTCATACTTACTTCCAACTGGACCTTTAGGCATTTTCCTTGCAAATAGTGCTTCAAGTTCTTCAAGTTCTTCATTTTCTTTCCTGCTTTCTTCAAGTTCTCTTGCATAAAAGGCTTTCCAATCAGATTTATCAAATGATGGAGCAGATGATGTTGATGCTTTAAAGGCCAAATTTGTCTTTATAGTAGCAACAAGACCAAATTCTTCAATTTCAAAAGGTGAAAATTTCCCAATCAATGTATCCCTAGTTACTTACGTATTAGGCATTGTTCTTAACTCATTTATAGAAGTGACTTTCATTTTATATGCCGGTGGCAATCCTCTTAAAACTTTTGAAACAATTTCATCCTCACTTAAGGTTCTTCCACAACATTTAATACCCAAAACAATCTCATTTACTCTTTCCATAAAAGCAAAAATCCTTTCATCTTCTTCCATTTTTAGATGTTCATACCTGACCCGAAAGCTTTCAAGTTTTACAATTTTGATTATGGAATCTCCTTCATTCAATGTTTCCAAATGATCCCAAATAGCTTTAGCAGTAGACCTATCTCATAGTCCCATGATTTGTTGATCTGATAATGCACTCAAAAGTGCTTCTCTTGCTTTGCAATCATTTTCCTCATCTTTAGTCAAGTTGGGTGGAGTGGGCTAACTCTGAGTAGGAGCAATATAACCATTCTTTGTAACATCCCAAATGTCCCTTCCAATGCAATTTAGATGTGTCTCCATTCTGATCTTCCATATGCCATAGTTGGTTCCATCAAGTTTAGTACTTGTCCTTTCTGAAATAGTTAGTAGACATTGGATCTCCTCAAGTTGTTAAACTTCTGCAAAAGAGGACTAGGATCTGATACCAATTGTTAGGTCCCAGAGACAACTAAGAGGGGGTGTGAATTAGTTGTCAAATAAATTCAAACCAAAAACAACTTAACCAACTTAATGCTTAATATCGGTAAACCAGTTCAATATGCCGATAGACGGTTTTAATAGTTAATTGCTATACCGGTAAGGATTAGTGCAAGAAAAATTAAGACAAAGTCATCCACAACACATAACACCAATATTTGTATGTGGAAACCCTATAAGGGGAAAAACCATGGTGGGAAACCTTACCCATAATCAGATGATACTACTGCAGATAGTAAGTGTACATAAATGGGGTCTGCACATGTAGAAAGGCCAAGAGCCTAGAGCTCACTACTCAATCACAAAATGGGAGTCACACTGACAATAGTTGGATGGTTAAATCCAATAAGAATGTACTGCCTAAAATAGCATCTTCATATGCTAGATTCAATACCGCTGTAGTTCTGATTTTCTTCACAAAAACCCTCCTTCAATCTTCAAATGATGTCTACATGTATAGCTCTGCTTATTCTCGCATATACCTTCACACAATCCTTTTTCGCATTCCACATTTGATCTTACAAATAATATCTTACATTTATACCATAACCTAAGACCAATTTTAGTATGTCGAATCTACAAGATATTACAATAAAAACATTTTACAAACAATACAATATCCGATGCAATAACCAATTCAACATGTCGGCTTAATGCATTTACAACAATAATTAATCATCTCCATAGCATGCCATGGTGATCTGGAAAAGATAAACCTATCGGTATAACCCTGGACCTATTTGTCGATAACAACAAATATGCAAATGCTAATGTACCAATAAACAAAACTCCAGGACAAAGTGTCCACATAATGTTTTTGACATAACCAAGTGTTTTCCATATCATTCCAAGTGTCGGTGATCATTATATCTTGCTGGTGTACCAGATACCAGTGACTGTGCATGAGTCACTTGCTTGCCAGTGAATGTTGTTGATTCTCCAAAGTGCCAAAGTTGATAAGTGTTTAGTAGGTGTTGACATCAATGACAAAACCATACCAAAATACCAACAATCTCCCCCTTTGGCATTGATGGCAACACAAGACGGAAAAACCATCAAAGTACCAAAATGGAAATGCCAAATACCAAATACCAACAATCTCCAGAAAGAGATCATAACCAAAAATCAAAATACATAATAGAAAATTGTCTTTTGATTCCATGCTTCTCACAAAAGTTGTTGAACTCACCAGATGTAAATTCACCACCTTGATCTGATCTTAAACATTTTATCTTCAATCCTGTTTCTATCTCAGCCATAGCATTAAAAAGTTTGAATTTCTCAAGAGCTTTTGATTTTTCTTTTAAGAATGCAACCCACATCATTCTAGAATAATCATCAATAAGAAACATAAAGTATCTATCACCCTGAAAACTCTTAGTCCTTGCCGGTCCACGTAGATCAATATGAATAAGATCAAGAATTTCATTAGATCTATCATGTATGCTTCTGAAATAAGTTCTTGTTGGCATTGTACTGTCATTGATGTCAACTGGTATGGTCAACCGGTATGCAAACAAAAGTATTATCTACTAGTAAGCAAGCAAGGGACAATAGAAGGAACATGACCACCGTTATGCAAGGAGGTGTATAGTCAATCGGTAAGGATGACAACTAGTAAGCGAGAAAAAGAGACAAAGTAAAGAGCTCCTATCAGATGGACATGTGTCTGAGTTTGGTGACTGGGCTAATGTGTCTCAACCGACAGAACAATGAAGTGCAGGTATGAAGGTTAACCAGGTAAAGCATCATCGGTATGATAAGATAACCGATAGTGTAAGGGATGCACTAGTTGTATGCATGGTCGGTGACTAAGTATGAACCAACACAGTGAGTTGAGTTGGATGCTAACGGAGAACACATGGACTCCACATGGCAAACATGAAGTTGCAAATGAACCGTGCTTTGTCAGTGAGCTAGTTGGTGATTGGTTAGACATTTAATGCTGACTACGAGAATCATGAGTAGACTATAGAGGTTTGTGGCTCGAAGCAGACCGAGTGGAAAATATTTATGATGCAATGATCATTGTAGGTTATCGAGGTGCAGATCGGATTCGGTGAAGGGGACCATGAATTCATTTATGGTGATTGATCAAGAAGCAAAGTCGATAGATAGGTTGTAGGTTGCTAAGTATAGAAAACTTGTTCTAGAAGGAATAAAAATGGTGGTGAGGCCTGATTTGTTGTAGGTTGTCAAATCTTCGAGAGGAGATTTGATGTGATCTTATACGATTTATGGTCAATAGAAGAAACCCTATGTAAGGAAAGAAGTGTGCGGAAAATGCTCTCCTAATGTCAATTCTAAGGGGATTTGCAAGTAAGGAAGTATTTTAATTTCAGTTTGCAATACATTAAGATAAACACAAACAACAGATTAAGATTATCTAGACAGAATAGCCCTAGAGAAAAACATCAGATATACGTGGGAAAACCCTTATGGGTAAAAAAACCCACCACCAAAAAAGAGATCCCTTTATTCAGTAAACAACATGGTTACAATAAAGTACTTAGATCCTCTTTTATGGACTCTATTCTCACAACACACAGACACCTCTACTCGGCTTGGCTTCTACAACTTCCATCCTTTCTCTTCGGCTACCACCACAATATTTATGCACACCCATCTAGTCATCGGTTACATCTCTGGCAACCGCCATCTGCCAAACCAGTTAGCCTTGGAGCATAACTGTCCAGTAATAGCCTATTCATTCATGAATTCGTGGAAAATATTTTATCCCACATTCATCCGGATGATGGGTTGGTTCGTATTCAAATACACCGACATAAAAATTTCAAGTGTTCGCCTACTGTCTTCGGTCCAGGCAACATCAACCTGATCGCCGAAGGTGATTTCATCGGGTATTGGGATGACAAACAATCAGCTATCCTGAACATCTGATCTTTCTCTCTATTCTTTTCCATGTGGCATCCCCTGATTGGCTCTAGGTCCCTACTTTGACATCTTAGCACGACCTCACCATCTGCTTGAAATTCTTCTTTATCGTTGGGTTGTGATGGAAAGTCTAACAAGCAATTTCCCATCGTGACCTAGCGACCATCGTCGGATCATTTGTGATCATCGTCTAATCATCTGCAATCTACACGACCTTTAACTCACCTAGGCCACTCACCTGCCAGGTCCCACCACTTGGTTGCCATGTTGCGAGGGATATTCCAATGAGCAGTTTCCCATCAAGACCTACCGATCATCCTAGACTTGATCACCAGTTAACTTCGCTTGAGTTCTCTCTTGACGGGACCCATTGTGTGTGTGAAAAAGTTAAAAGAAGTTGATGGTTGCAAGCACAACACTTCAACTCAATCATTACATGTATGGTTAGTAAATCAATAATCAATAAATAATAAAACATAACAAAGTGACTAATTGCCTTCTAAAAGATGCGAGTATAAGATTGCTTTCAGATTTTAATAAACAATACCAGTGATTAGACTACACCAAGACAAAGGATTTAATCTATATGAGCATGATATTAAACTATATCGATGCAAGGTGGATGAATAATTTAAGCAATTATGTATTCAAGCAATAATGGATTCAAGCAATATGGATTCAAGCAATAATGAAATAGACTAAATATGGAAAAAGCTAAACTAAGATGCAATAATCTCAAAAAGTAAGCACAAGATCTTCAATGAATCTAGAGAAAAATCAATATAATAATAATCTCCAAGGTGTTTCTCAAATATCTCTGGAGTGATTTGAATGAGAGCTGAAGGCTGAATTTATAGGGAATTCACAAGAGAGATCAAGAAAAAGCACAATTTAGAATTAATTGAATAATTGATAAATCAGGTTCAGTTAACCTCGAGATAGATTTCAATTATAGTTTAATTGAAATGCATTTAAATAAGAAGTTCAAGTTGCATTAGAAATAAGAATTAATTAATTCCATGCATTTGTGATAAAAATTGATAATTATTTTATTCATTCAAGAAAATAGTCTTTTTAATGCAACTGAACTTCTTTTTTCTCAAAATCTTTGAGTTCTAATTTTAGAGAATGATTCAATTTAATTGCTTTTCTGATTTTAAGTTCTCAATTTAGAAAAAGAAATAATATCTCAAGTTTGATTTCTCTCTCAATTCTTTTATTCTATTTTCAGATTAATTCCTCTTTTGTAATAAATTAATTCCCTTTTTGCATGATTAAATGGAAAATTTATTATTCAATTAAATATGCTAGGATGTTTAATAAATTAAATAGGATAATTGATCAAAATAATATTCTTGGAATGATTTAATTAATTAAATAAATATTTAATTAATATTGAGTAATTGATTTGCCATGTAATATTTGATGATTAAAGAATTAATTAATGTGCTTAGGGTTGATTTAATTGACTTTGGTTAGGACCTTGGTGATGTTGTCGAGATTAGGGGCCCATGGTTTAGATGACCAATTTTAGGGTATTATATTTGCCCCTCTTTGAATTAATGTGCGAGCAATGCGTTGGTTCAAAGAATAGTTGATGTCTAGGAGATGCCAGTTCTGAACTTGATTGATCACGAACCAGATGAAGAGCAAGGTGTTTAGCTTGATTTGAAGCGATGAAGCTGAACAAAGTTGATTAAAGAAAAACCGATCCTGAACTTGATTGAACTAGGAACGATAGAGAGCAAAGATACCGAACTTGAACTTGATTGATCAAGAAGTGGATCTTACTGATCTAGAATTTGATTGATCTAGACACAGTGAGCGAAGATAAATTCGATCTTGAACTTGATGGATCAAGATACGATGAGCAAAGATAAACTGTCCAGCTTGATTTGATGCGATGAAACTGAACACCTACTTAGATTGAGTGTGATCGAAGATACTCTTTAAACCCTTGATTGAGTTTAAATGAATAATCACCTTGATGAAAGCGATGAAACTGATTAACATTAAGAGACTGGTTCAGATGAAGACAATATCAACTTGATTTAAAGTGATGAAACTGATATGCCCCTAGCGATTGATTCAATTCAGATGATCGAGAGATCTCAACTTGATGTGAAGCGATGAAGCTTAGATTCCCCTTAGCAATAAGAATTTGATTTTCTTTAGTTGAAAAATATTTTTGCTCGACTTTTGGTAAAGATTTGAAAATTTTCTCAACTTTGAAGATGTGAGGTCATGAGGTCATGAGGTCATCAGTATGGCCCCTCGAGAGCGAAATCGAAAGATAGCGATGGTACATGATTATAGGCATTTTTTGGCGATGATAATAATTTGAGCATAAATGATTCAGAGTAATATTTGAAAATTCAGCGTTGATTGATAAGAAATTGAGATTCAGCATTGATTCATGAGAAATTGAGCGCAATTTGAAGAAAGAATGAGCTTTTGATGAAAAAGCGCTAAGTGGTCCAAATTATGAAATTGACTAGGAAAATGATCTCGTATTTCTATTTCGATCCTGAAAATGGAATCAAGATGGGAAAATTAGCTAAGGGTACAATTTTCATGTCCATCGGAGCAAGTTGAAAAATTAGGGTTTTGGCTATATATGGGGTAAAAGTGTAATTTTCAAATCATTTTAACCCTCCAAGTTTGAAAAATTTGAAAAGCCTTCTATGAAGAAAAATGGTGGTTCCCACTCATATGCATCGATTCAAGTGCTAGAGATGACATAATCAACCGCAAAACTACGAGCCAGTGGTAAGTGATCTATCTTAAGCCTGTTATTAAATTCAATTTTGAATTTTTTGTTGAATTTTTCAATTTTTGGCACGTTGAAGTCGAGTTTTCTCATTTTGTCATGCGAGAAAGGATACTATCTCGTATGACAAACTCATGAAGTCTATTTTTTCATTTTAGCCCACCAGTTTTGCCATTCTATTCCTACCCTTGTATTGTATGAGAACATTCAAAAGAGCCCCTTTTGTCATCCCAGGGCTAGTCTTTTGTTGTAATAGACCTATTTCTAACTCGTACAAGTTGCTGCCTCTACTGTGTTATGTCATTTGAAAAACAGTGAGCGTTTTTGAAGGTGTAAACTTGAAATTTTGATTTTGTAGTTGATGTAGTTGAATTTGTGTGATGTTTTGCTTCTCTTATAGGCTAATTTGAAATGTATTTTGATGCTTCGTTGTTTGATTTTTGCAGGTTTGATTGCCTCATGTTCTTTTTCAGATGTGTATATCTACCGATGATGACATTAGTGCATCATTTGTCAGAGGTTGATTGGGCTTGTATTGATTTGTGTGGATTGACCCACTTTCTTGATTTACCTGATATCCGTGTGAACCATGGAATGTTGATTGCGCTTGTAAAGAGATTCCATTTTGAGCATAACACATTCCACTTGCCAATTGGGGAGATGATAATCACTCCTGAGGATGTATACAAGATTCTCCATATCCCTTTTGTTGGGGATAAGGTGGATTATGATGCAGCACAACTTCCTAGGTTAGTAGCTGTTAGACATGTTTTCAGGGATTCAGATATTCTAACATGTTCTATCAGTTGGGACACGATGATGACCAGGTACAGTGAGGACTTCCCACTTGCTTGCATCTTGGTAGGTTTTATAGGCTGCTTTCTAATGTCGAACAAGGGACAGTAGGGTTTTTTGTGTGGATGGGGCAAGATGTTGGAGAGGCTTATTGAGACCCCTCAGAGGTTAGGTTGGGGCTCTTGTATATTATCACATATGTATCACGAGATGCATGAGATCGTCTTCTGGGAGGGGAAGAGTATGGTTGTAGGAGTTTTGATATTATAGGTATGGGCCTGGGAGCACCTCCTAGTTTGCAGGCCGATTGTAAATGATGGTAGAGATCTTGGTTAGCCCATTGTATATAGATATTCAAGATATGTTACTCAGCCCCATCTGGGCAAGACAGATTTTTGGAGATGGTAGCTAAATGATTTGATAGCTGTGACATGGAGACCGTACAAGGGCCTAGAGTTGTGGGATGATTGGAGGGTTGTACGCATGGATTTGTTCATGACTCACCCACTCATCGGTAGATCACAGATAGTAATCAAGTGATTCGTTGTTTCCTGAGTGATGAGGCAGTATGGTAGACCTTAGGGGATCTCATAGGAGTACACTGCATACATACATTATGCAAATGAGTAGAGGTAGGGATGGGCACCGAGACTATCTTATGCCTTGAGTATGCAGGAGTTGACTGGGTTAAAATGACTCAGGTGGGACTATATGGATGACATTGCAAGTGTGGGTGTATTGTCCCAGTATAGGGATTGGTTCTAGCAACATCCATTCCCTAGATTTACAGATCCAGCTGAGCAGGTACCTTGCATAGAGGAGATAGCGGATGATGCCCACGTGCAGGGACAGGGATAGGGACAAAGATAGGGAAATAGAGTTGAGGCTTCGAGGCGGGTAGGTGGTGATCCTAGTGCTAGCAGCAATAGGTTTCCAGCTAGAGGTAGGCAGTAGAGGGGAGAGGGTGGATCCCTTGGGGAAGTGGGTATGAGACTGAGTGGAGCAAGGGTGCCTAAGGGTGGAGGTGAGGAGGAGCGAGTAGCTCTGAGATAGGTGAGATAGAGACAGGAGGAGTAGGGTGGAGCTAGAGGTGGAGATGGTGGAGGAGATGGGGGTGGAGATGGGGGTGGAGAGCCTGCGAGAGAGCAGGGATTGACGCAAGGTCAATGAGAGCACACCTAGTGGGTTTGTAGTCACAGCTGACAATGGCATAGACTTAGCTGGCAGAGCGAGACCAACAGACAGCTGATCTTAGAGCGGAGAGAGATCGTCAGCTTGTGGAGCTTAGAGCAGAGCATGATCATCAGGTCACGGTGATGAGGGCAGAGCGAGACGCTCTTCAGCAAGAGGTTTTGCACCAAACCAGTTAGGTGGCTTATTACTTTGTAGCTTACAACATAGCTATTCCTATAGCACAGCAGAGGCAAGAGGGTAGATCCCTTTTCTCATTACGGGTAAGATTTTCTGGGATAATTTGGTCACGTAGATAAGAGTAAATGTGGTTATATCGAGATGATTCATGTCCAATAATAGAGCAGACTATCTGGGACTCAGGAGAATCATAGGCAGGGTAATGTAACTCTTCCACTAGGAATTCAAAGTGAAAATTAGATTCCTATAACTCAGGTATAGACGCCAAGGTGGACATAGCATCTGCTGCTCTATTTGTTGATCTGGGAATCTGTTGGAATGATACAAAAGTAAAATACCTCTTGATATCATCAACCATTCTCTTATAAGGCATTAGTTTCTCATCTCGAGTCTGATATGTATCAATGATTTGATTGATAATTAGTTGAGAATCTCCATAGATATACAACTCGAGAACCTTCCATTCAATAGCTATCTTGATCCCATTTACCAAAGATTTATACTCTGCAATATTGTTTGTGCAAGGGAAAAGAATCTTGTAAGCCTTCGAGATTGAATATTTTTTAGGAGTGATAAATAGTATTCCAGCACTAGAACCATTTTGGGTGAAAGATCCATCAAAGAACATCTTCAAGGATTGTTAACTAAGGTGTATTATTGATTCATCTGGAAACTCTATATGCAATGGTTGAGTGTGTTCAAGTGGAGCTTTAGCGAGTTGATCTGCAATTACATGTCCTTTGATGGCTTTGTGTTCCACATATTCAATATCAAACTTTGTAAGTACCATGACCCATTTTGCCAATCTTCTGGTGAGTGTTGCTTTGTTGAGAAGATACTTGAGCGGATCAATCTTAGCTACTAGCTTGATGGAATGTACCAACATATAATGTCTCAATTTTTGTGATGTAAAGACTAATGCCAAACACGCTTTTCTATTATAGTGTAGTTCATTCCATAAGACACCAATGTTCTGTTGATGTAATGTATAGAAAAGACAGGTGAAAGTTGTCTTTTCTTGATCTCTAGGAGCTATTTTGATCTAATTATAACTGGAGAATCCATCCATTAGTGAGTACATCTCATACCCAGCAGTCATATCGACTATCATATCAATGTTTGGTAATGGAAAGTCATCCTTTAGACAAGATTTGTTGAGATCTCTGAAGTCTATGCAAACCCTAATAGATTTGTCTGCCTTTGACATAGGTACTATGTTTGAAATCCATTCCGCATAGTCTATAGCTCTAATAAATCCAACTTTTAGTACTTTTTCTAGCTCAGCTTTGACTAGTAGTGCCACATGAGGGTGCATCTTACAGAGTTTTTGCTTGACTGATTTAACTCCTAGTGTGATAGAAAGATGATGCATGATAAGACCAGGATCCAGGCCTGGCATATCAGAGTATGTCCATGCAAAATTGATCTTCTTTTTTGAAAAGAGGTGAGTGAAATCTTTCAATTCTTCTGCTGATAATGATTGGGCTACATGAATGATGTGTGGTGTTTCTTGACTCCCAATGTTCATTGGTTGAGTTGTCTCGATCAATATAGAAGACCTCTCCTGGAATTGACTTGGCAGTATATCAAGTATCTCATCTTTAGGTGCCTTAGAGAGGTTTTCACCCTTAGGTACATCCCTTATTTTCTCTTTTTTAGATTTTGACACCGCCACAATGTGGTTTTTTCCATCAAATCTTTTATTTTTATTTTTCTGATTTTTGTGACTAAGATACTTGATATCTATTTCAGTCATGTTTTCACTATGTTCATTGGCGGAAGAGTACATGGGCTCAACTACGTTTAGGTAATAGTCTAGTGTGTAGTCATTGGCAAAAGTAGGTACATTCATGGGTTGGTCTTGTAGACTACAATCAATTAATTCAGGATGTACCAAGGATAGAGTGCAGACAGGTTTGAGGGAGTTCACGGTATTGTCATCACAACTGCGGATCGAAAAGTCAAGTTCCAGAAGGATACCTTGTGCAAATGTCTCGAGACCAAGAAAAGTTAGAACATGATTATTAAAGTGCACATTAATATTTAGTTGACCTAATCCAATAGACCTACTTGTAGCATCATTCTCTATGCCAGGATGAACTTCATATCGAGGTTTGATAGTAACAAGATCAGTAGACAGATTCTTGCCATTTATATCAAAGGATTCAGAGTTTGATGCTGAGTAGATATTGTCATAAACGTGACTATTTTCAGAGTCCTTAGAGTCATTGGATGAAGTTTCAAAGTCTTCTTCAAGTGATTGAGTGAATGTATGTATGGTATCAACACCAACATCCTTAATGCTGCAAGTTCCTTCAAGATTTGTCTCATTTAGCATTTGTATCTGACACACTCGTTGACATGATCTTGATGGTTCTGTGACTTCCTATCATCTACTTCATTTAGCTTCCTCTAGATTGATGACCGGTTCTTCTTTTGTAGCTTCCAATTATTCTTGTGTAATCCCATACTTGATTTGTTTTGCCTTATTAGAGGGGTATATAATGGATGAAAAACTTTCTGGTATTCTTCCTTCCTTTAGCCCTTGTTCATAGTTTGCTTGTCTTTTTCGTCTGATTTCCTGTATCTCCTTTTCTAGCTTTAAGCGCATCATCTCTTGAGTATCATTTGTGATACCGCTAGACTCTTCTGGATTTTCTGTACTGGATGTATCTGAGAGGTGGTCTGGACCCCATTCATACTCGTTTGAGTTAGTCTTTGAATCATCTACTTGCTACCTACCAGTGTATGTGACCAGAACTTTCAGTGGTGCAAACAATTCCCTGATTCTTTCTACTTCGTCTCTTATATCCTCTGGGACTTCAACTCCTTGTATTGTTGTAGCTGACACCATTTGAGCTTGAGTGTTGATTGTTTCTTCTTTCTTGATTGCTGATTCCTCTTTTTCTTTTACACAGTCTGCTTGTGTTTGTTGAGTGTTTGTTTCCTATAATGTTGAAGGTGATATCCTTTTCTGCCACTTGGACTTAGAAGCATATTTTTGGTCGGATGTCTTTTTTGGATTGTACCCTAGTCTAGCCTTATCATTTGTTGATTTTGTTTGCAGTTGAATTAGTTCAATAATACCCTCTTGATATTTTCCCAAGGGACCAGTACCTGAATATCCCATGTGTTGAATCATTTTGTAGCCTGGACCATATTGTGCTGAGGAAATCTCACAATGTTGTACTTCTTTGTTTTCAATATCTTCCTTAAAAAGCCATTTTAGAATAACATCCTCTTCTATTTCATCTACCAAGGAAGTAGAAGATTGTACAAAAAGACCATCATATATGATATTCAGTGTTGAAGTCTGTGTTTTGAGAGCCTCTGACGGTTTTCCCAACTGTTTCAGCGATGGAGGAAGAGAGACTAATGAAAGTAGTAGTTCTATCTTGTATCCATCCATGCTAGTATTGGTAATTTTCAATTTCTTTTCCAAGTCTTTCATCAGGGCTTATGAACTTTTATTTGTAGAGTCTTCTCTATTATGAGGCACAAAGGTATCAACACCTTTTGTCAATGCATTATAGGGGACATTTGTATCACTAGGAATACTGACCTCAACTCCGTTATAAGGAAATTTTAAGCATTGATGGTATGTAGATGGAACTGCCTTCATTTCATGAATCCATGGCCTGCCCAATAAGATATTGTATGATAGAGGAAGATCAAGTACTTGGAAAATGACATCTCTTTCTACAAGTCCTACCCTGATCAGTAATGATACCAGACCTTTAGAGGTCCTTTTCTTTTCATCATAGAATTAATTGTTATTTTCTTGCCCAGATCAATGACATTTTCAGAAAATCCTAGTTGTGTAAGCAGACCGTAAGTATAGATATTCAACCCCGCACCTCCATCTATCAAAACATGTTTGACTCTGTGTTTATGGATCATGGCTTCAATGTGTTTATGTGGATGATTTAGCGAGTTGTCATCTTCTTCAGAGAAGGTCAGATGACCCACCATGGATTGAAACCGATCAATGTCTAAATCTTTTGGAATATTAGTGGTGAGCAAGGCATTGTCCAAGATCTCTTTGTGAGCATAAGAGATTTTTAGCAATTCAAAGATGGAAATTTGAGCGTTTCTCTTTTTCAACTATTCAACAATGTTATATCCAGAGGATGATGATGAAGTTAGCCTTTTAAATTTATCAAATGTTGATTCTTTTTGTTTGTTTGACAAGGCTGGTAGGTTGGACATTGTTTAAGCCGAAGTTGAAGAACTAGCTCCTTGTAGAGTGACTTTCTTTTAGGAATGGGTGATAGCCTTTGCATATTGTGATTCATTTTGTTTATCTTGGATTATAATCACATTGCAATATTTAGATTGGGAAGGCTCAATCATGTTGATGACGTTGTCATTGTTGGTATAAGTATAATTTACTCTAGCATCTCCTTTGGTCTTTGAAGAATCACCTTGTTCATAAACAGGTAAGGGATCCTTAAAAGCTTTATGATCAGCATTTGTCGGGTGATTTCCGACAACAATTTACGAGTATCTATGAGATCTTGAATCTCATGCTTGAGCTTAATGTAGTTGTTTGTGTTATGACCTTTATTCTGATGGTAGTCGTAGTATTCATTTTCTCTCCACCATTTTAAATTGACTTCTGGATCATATGGCCTGGAATTATCTAGTAACATTATGAGGTTGTTTTCCAGTAGAGTTTTGAAAGTGGATTCGTATGATTCTTCCAGAGGAGTGAATTCGCGTCTAGGTTTCAAAAGCCAAGGTTTCTCTTTGAACCACTCTTTTTTGTTTTCTTTGGAGGATTTTCTGCTGTTGTTTCAGCTACTTTGAGTGCTTGTGTGCCACTAGCCAAGTTGAATATCATTGGCTTTGAGTTGGTTTTAACAGTGTCTACTACTCCGTCAATAACAATGTTCTTATTGTTGTCTTTGCCATACTTCCAATACTTGTTCTTCTCTTTAGAGCTAGATCTTGGTTGTGTTTCTTTCCAAGGTGTGATATCTCCTTTCTTTATAAGCACATCTTCCATTCAGGTAGCATTATCTACCATTTTGTTAAATGATGGGTGTACTTGCATTTGGATACTATATTTCAATTCAGGGACTAGATTTTTGATGAATATATCCATTTTCTCAGCATCTGGGATGGGCTGTGAATACCTAGAGAACATCTTTCTCCAACGTTGGAGGAAAGTGAGAAAAGGCTCCCCTGTTTCTTGTTTGGTATTGCAAAGTTCGATCATTGTAACAGGATGTCAAATGTTGTAGGAGTATTGTTGTAAAAATAGTTGGATTAGTTCTTCAAAAGTTTTTATCCTTTTAGGTAGACTTGAGAACCATTCCATAGCTTGTCCTCCCAAACTCCTCGAAAAAAGGTGCATGAGATACATTTGATCATGCACGAACTCCATGCAGGCAGCACAAAATTATCTGACATGATCTTGAGGATTTGAGTTACCATCATATTTGTCAAATTTTGGGATCTCAACTCTTGAAGGGAACGGAGGCATGTATAGGTTTTTGTCAAATGGAAATGGGCATATTGTCTCCAAAGAATATTGTTTTGGGGATTTATCCTTCTTTTTCAGTTCTATGATCTCAGTCCGTAAGGATAGTAATTGTCTGTGGACCATTATTATAGGTGATTCTTCCTTTTTAGTGATGAGAGTCTGAACATCATATCCAATAGGAAGTTTGGCCCCTTGGTTTGCTAGTTCTAGAAAATAGTCTTCTTTTTCTCTAGCCATGATAGCCTTCATCATTTTTTGGAAATCGTTATCCTTTTGACATTTATGAATATCTTTTTTTGGAGGTTTAGAATCTTTAGCTTCACTTGATGAGGAATCATTATCAGTTTCATGAATACTGAGGTTGTCTTCATCATTCTATTCTATTCTAGGTATAGTGGGAGATACAGGCTCATCATAAACCGGCACCTCTGATGATAAAGGTTTGTCAGTCAGGGGATCCTCTTCAAAAAATGGATTATATTTATATGAAAAGGGTTTCCCTTTGCCTTTGGCCTCTTTCTTATGAGAACTTTTGGTTTGAGTAGGCATTTTTATTGATTGGTGTGACCTAAAGCTGTTTGTGATACATAAGTCAATATCAAATTGAGAGCTAGTTGTTTAGTTAACATATTGTTTGAGAGAAGCAACTAAGATTTAGTTTGGTTTCAAGAACAATCTATCCTGTATAAGACGTTTATCTAAGTTGATCCGAGAGAAGTGACTAAGACTCATTTTGGTTTCAGGAAAGATCTATCTTGTATAAGACATTTATCTAAGTGACTTATGTTTGATATATAGTTGATTGAACTAGCTGAAAGGTGATCGACAAAATCGTGCAACACAAATGGCAGAGGTACACTGTTTTGATCTGTTTATGCCCAGGATGATTATACCTACTTTTATGCTCACTGTAGACTGTTTTAGGCAAGTTTGACTGTTCTGGACTGACAAAATTAGAGATTCATACGACAAGTTTCTCAAGACTAGATGACAATTCAGTAGCTTCAGGATAACAACAATAGTGTTTCATATGAGTTTATGCCTTGTACCATACGATAGATGGGTAAGTCTAGAACGACAAATAGATCAATACAATGTTTTATCTATGACACAAGATGTAAGGTGAAATGACAACTCTCAGAACCGGACGACAGATAATCAGGATTCGTATGACACAGGATGCAGGCTCAAACGACAAACTGTTAGGACTGATGGAATTTCATATAATAAAGAATATGAAACTAGACGATAAATCAGAGGAATCGTATGACTGTTTGCTGGACAAAGGTAAATTTCAGAGTTTTCAATGACTGAGTATGACCAGATTTGAGATGGATTGGGTTTTGATCGCTGACTGATGATGAGTTGTTTAGAGGTAGACTAAGTTTTTGATTGCTGAGGTATACTTGTTTGTGACATGGACAAAGTTTTGACTAGGATAGACTAGATTTAGACAGAGTTTCGACTGGGATAGACTAGTTTTGGACAGAGTTTTTGATCACTGAGTTGTTTCTTATTTTCTCCAGTTTTGGTATTTCAGTTTCAGTTTCAGGGATGAAAACAAAGAAAACACGTAGTATGAATAATAACTCCAATCACAACATGCAAACCCTATAGAAATTGGTGAGAGAAGAAACCTTTTCTTGTAGACTCGGGTACACACCCAATAGCTAATTAGAATAGGCCACTGAGTCTCACGCAATGGATTCTCAACGTTGTATTATCCAACTCCAAAGGCTAATGGGGGCACGAAATGAGAAGTATCTTGGGAGAGTTACTATCTCTCTTGCACAAAGATTATCCCCCCTTTCGGAGGTGAACTGGGTAGCTTCTATTTTGAATTGGAACTAGTAAGGGGTTCATTCGGCGCATCGAGGTATAAACTCAATTAAGAGGTCTCCCAGCCTTGAAAACCAAGGTTTAATATACCCAAAGGTACTGAGGAGAGCTAAAGCCGAGCACTATCGTTGACTTGATTTTCATCAAATCACATTTATTTTATAGTGGGTTGGAGTACTTGGCATTTATCTATTCCCACTTGGGTCATTCCCCTCACACCGGTCATAAAGGCTTTCAGAGTTATTAGCTCCTTGGGAGGGTAGGCCCGCTAAATATATACAAATCTCAAACTTAAAGAAAACACCTCAAGGGTCTAGATTTCAGATTGTCTAAAAAAATACAAGAGCATACTCTCCTACCTCTCATAATTTACTTAAAACATGAAATACAGATTTGTTCTTTAACCAGATAACAAGTTAGGTTCCTAAAAATTAATTTAAAGAATACACAATGTTTGGTCGATTCTTCTTAGGCAACTTGCAAAGACAACAAATCAGTAGTCATATTGTCTTTGTGTGACAAGCATATTCTTTGACAAGCATTCTGCAAAAACTGATTAGGCTATGAAAAATTCTCAGGTAGATAGATAAACAACCAAGGTTAGTCATCAGTATAATCAAAATTGAATGAGAAAATTGAAAAAATGAAATCTGCTTTTTAACCAAAAAAATACAGAATCGTACGACAATTCTTACCAGATTGTATGATAAATCATACCAGATTGTACGACACCTGTAGTTTGTCATTGAGCATATGGGAAATTTTGTACAACAAATCAAGGAAACTATATGGATGAAAAATTCAAAAAATCTGAAAAAAAGTAAAAAATAAGCAATCAGTCTTGGAAGCCGAAAAATGTAGTCTTCTACCCCACGATGGGCGCTAGAAATGTGTGTGTGAAAAAGTGAAAATAAGTTGATAGCTACAAGAACAACACTTCAATTAATTTATTGCATGTATGGTTAGTAAATCAATAATCAATAAATAATAAACCATAACAAAGAGACTAATTGCCTTCTAAAAGATGCGAGTATAAGATTGCTCTCAGAATTTTATAAGCAATACCAGTGACTAGACTACACCAAGACAAAGGATTTAATTTATATGAGCATGATATTAAACTATATGGATGCAAGATGGATGAATAATTTAAGCAATAATGAAATAAACTAAATATGGAAAAAGCTAAACTAAGATTCAATAATCTCAAAAAGCAAGCACAAGATCTTCAATGACTCCAGAGAAAAATCAGCATAATAATAATCTCCAAGGTGTTTCTCAAATATCTTTGGGGTGATTTGAATCAGAGCTGAAGGTTGAATTTATAGGGAATTCACAAGAGAGATCAAGAAAAAGCACAATTTAGAATTAATTGAATAATTGAGAAATCAGGTTCAGTTAACCTCAAGATAGATTCCAATTATAGTTTAATTGAAATGCATTTAAATAAGAAGTTCAAGTTGCATTAGAAATAAGAATTCATTAATTCCATGCATTTGTGATAAAAATAGATAATTCTTTTATTTATTCAAGAAAAGAGTCTTTTTAATGCAACTGAACTTCTTTTTTCTCAAAAGCTTTAAGTTTTCAATTTTTAGAGAATGATTCAATTTAATTGGTTTTCTAATTTCAAGTTCTCAATTTAGAAAAAGAAATAATATCTCAAGTTTGATTTCTCTCTCAATTCTTTTATTCTATTTTTAGATTAATTCCTCTTTTGTAATAAACTAATTCCTTTTTTGCATGATTAAATGGCAAATTTATTAATTAATTAAATATGTTGGGATATTTAATAAATTAAACATGATAATTGATAAAAATGATATTCTTGGAATGATTTAATTAATTAAATAAATATTTAATTAATATTGAGTAATTGATTTGCCATATAATATTTGATGATTAAAGAATTAATTAATGTGCTCATGGTTGATTTAATTGCCTTTGGTTAGGACCTTGGTGATGTTGTCGAGATTAGGGGCCCATGGTTTAGATGTCCAATTTTAGGGTATTACACCCATCACTTAGTCACCATGTCGCGAGGGATAACATTTCGGTCATCTTCCCATCGCGGTATACCAACAGTCGTTGGATCTTTTCGCCGGAGCGTCAGATCTACTCAACTTCCTCACCTGATAGCCAATCACAAGAAGAGGGTTCCATCAGGGTAAGTTACATCGATCAACCCAAACACTGGGTAGGAGAATTCGAGGCATATTTCCAACACCCTAGCGCACCAAGTTTGAATTCATAGTTTTGGCGGGAAAGCTCGAGTATAAATATGCAGATTGAGGATCTTTGTTTGTTGATGTCAATTACAACAAGAGAGAGTGCTTGAGAAAGCAGAGAGATAATCAGTCTAAGAGTTCATCATAGAAGATTGAATTGACTGATTATTTGAAGGTAGAACTAGTAAAAGGCTTTAACCAGTAGAGACAGGGAAACTGGTGAACTGTTATAGAGTTAACAGTTAAGGGTATCGATAGTGATTGAATCGATAGGAAGGCATCACAGAGTGAAAGAGTGAAAATTGAGGATCAGGGGAAGTTAAGAAAGGAAAAGGTTGACCGATAAGGTATCAAAGAGAGTGAATTGATAACCGGTAGTGAAAGAATCAGTGAAATAGAGAAGAGTTGTAACCAACAAAGAGAAGTTGAATAGGTGTTTAAAAAATTATTTGTAACAATGTACTTTCATTATAATAAGTTTTTATTTCATTGTATATCATTGATTTGGTGTTCGGTGCAGGGGTTGGTTCTCCTTTGGGTTGGTGCCCATAAATAGTTAGGAGTTGGTGCTCCTTGGGATGGTGCCCTAAATTAGTAGGGGTTGGTGCTCCTTGGGTTGGTGCCCTAAATCAATGTAATATTGTTGTTTCATTGTGAGGTTGGTTTGGAGCAGTAGACTCCATCAACTTTTCTCACCAAGGTATTTCCCATATTGGGTTTTCCTCATATAATTGGTGTTATGTGGTGTGTCTTTTGTGTATGATTGATTGTTAGTGTTATCATTGTTACCGGCCAAACACACACATTGCCTAAGTTTGTTTGAAATCATTGATTCACCCCCCTCTCAATGACATATTGTGTTCTACAATTTGTATCAAATCCTAGGTTCCCGGTTACATAAGGTTTATCTAGCTTGGGTAGATTCTGGTCTAAGAATACAATGGAAAGAAATGAGTACTCCTCCTCCAAAGCCCCCATGTTTGATGGAACCAACTATGCCTTCTAGAGAAGAAGAATGGAAACTTATATGTCCTCCCTAGTTTTTGATGTTTGGATGTCAGTTAAGAATGGGTATATTGTCCCTCGTGTTACTCCTATAGATTTGGATGCTAAGAAGGAGTATGAAAATAATGCAAAGGTTAAACATGCTATTCTTAGTGGGTTGTCTGATACTGAGTTTGTTAAGGTTATGCACTGCCTATCCGCTAAGGAGACTTGGGATAAACTGCAAAGATTATTTGAGGGATATGTCAAGGTTTAGGAAGCCAAGCTGCAAACACTAAGAGGTTTTCTTGAAGGATTGAAGATGAAAGATGAAGAAAATATTGTAGATTACCTTCAGAGAGTAGATGAAACTATGAACACCATCAAAGGACTTGGAGAGGAAATAGCTGATGAAGTTATTGTCAAAAAGGTTTAGATCACTCACATCAAAGTATGATACTAAGATCTCTGCTATAGAGGAAGCCAAGGATCTGAAAATATTTTCAATTGATGAGTTATTTGACTCTTTAACTTCTTATGAGATGAGGACAACTGGTGAAGGAACTTTAAAGAAAGAGACTGCATTCAACTCCATCAAAAAGGGCAAGAAAGAAATTGCTCATGGTGAATCCGGTGAATAATCAGATATAAAGGTGGAAAACTTTGTGAGGAAGCTTAAAAGAGGATTTGATAAGTATAAAGGAAATCTACCTCTCAAATTTTTTAACTATGGTAAAATAAAGCACTTTGCTGCAAATTGTCCCTATGGTGAAACCGGTGGAGATGAGAGAAAGAGTTATGACAGATCTCTCAGTAAGGATAGAAAGAAGGTTTATCAACAAGAAAGAAGAAGCTACCAGAAGCAGAAGATGTTGGCATGATGATGATTTTTGTATTGGATGACTTTATGTGTTGTCATTGATGACACATATGTTTTGATTGTCAAAGTTAAACTGGTACTACTATTATGTCTTTGTATTGTAAACCGATATTATATGTATAGAGTAATAAGTCTAACCGATATGAAGGTGTCTAAACCGGTATATGTAGACAACCAATATATGTAGTTAAGTCAATTAGTTTTGGTCAATTCCACTATTACCAGTTTTGAGATGTAGTGGAAAGAGACAAGGAGGCACATGGAGACAATCAGTCTGTGAGTATGAAGCGTTCAACACTAAACCGGTATCAGTGTTCTAACTGGTTTTTCTAGATTGTGTGATGAGTTATCACTGGTCGTGATGTGTTACCACCAACCAACATTATTGGTGGTGATTTGTGATGTGTTAAGGAATATTTTCTAGATTCACTAAACCTAGGAAATTGTGTTGAGGTTTAAGAACCGACATGAAATCTAATGTTTATAAAAAAGACATTTTGATGAGTTATTTTCATATGTAGATATGAGTTGTGTTACGAGTTAGTGTTGATGCGATTTGTTGAAGGAGTTACAGAGTATGTCATTGATGTAGTAATGAGTGAACAAAAAAGGATCTAAACAAGAAGAATGTGCGATTCCTAGATCATACTACCTGTTGTTTTCTAATCACTGCAGCAGTTAAATCCCCTAACCAGGTAAGCTCTAACAAGGTGATTCATTAACTTGGTTCTAAATCCTCCACCGAGGTTACCTTTAACTAGGTATAGCTCCTAACAGGGCTTGGGATCTTTAACAGGATCTACTCCTAACAAAGCACTTTGTAGACCTTAAACGGTTAGTTAGCTGTTTTTGCATATAGTTAACTAGTGAGTTCCATCTCACCGTGGTTTTTCCCAGTTGGGTTTTCCATGTATAAATAATTCTATTATGGTGAATGTTTTATTTGTTGGGAATTCTTTTATAACACTTTGGATTGCATGCAAACTCATAAGTAAACTAGTTAAATGTTTTTACCAGACTAGGATTAAAGTGTTATTGTTTTTGCTATCACTGATTCACCCCCCCCCTCTCAGTGCTTTGTAAGTCTATCAATTGGTATTAGAGCCAAAATTCCTTCAGGCTTAATCACTTGGAAGGAAACCCTAAATCCATTATGGGGGATATGAGTTATATAGAGATGGCTAGAGTACTTGCTGAAACTAGGGATGAGCTTGAAACCCTGAGAGGCAGATTCAAGGCTTCACAAGCAAAAAGGAAAGAACTAACTGAGAAACTATTAGAGATGTCTAACAATAGCTCTTCAGATGAGGCCAACATTGATGCACTGATTGAAGAAGTGGAGAAACTAAATGGTGAAAAACTTAACCTAAGGAGAGAACTTGAAGCTCTTACAATCTATACGAGTCAAGAACTTGAAGCAAGGAGGGCAGCTAAAGACCTGATCAAAGAGAAAGATCATGAGATTTCTAAGATCAAGTAGGAGAATGCAGCTTTGCATGAACATTGGTATGAGGAGAAAGAAGATAAATAAGCATTACAGTTAGATCTTGAAATGGCAATGTCTCTTAGAGAGACTCTTATGAAGCATAATGAAGATCTTACTAAAGAGCTTACTCAAGCTAATGGGAAATTTGACAAATTCAACAAGAGCTCATCTATGTTGGATGAATAGATCCAATCTCAGAGGATGAAAGGTGACACATCTAGATTAGGATTCAATACATTTGAGCAAGGTGAGTCTTCAAAAACAAAGGATACTTCATCAAAAGACAAACCGGTATCTAAATGTATGAAATCAGGTAAGAAGAAGTTTAAACCAGTTTGTTTTAATTGTCACAAACTAGGACATACTACAAATGTTTGTAGAAGCATATCTAATGAAAACATAGGCTTTAATGCTAATATTAAATGTTGGGACTCATAAATTTGAGTGAATTTGAGAGGCCCATTTCAAAATTTTGCATCTGCACTTTCAAATGACCATCTAATCTCATCAATCGGAGTGGCCTAGTTTGAAAGAGGGTAAAATGGGGCCAGTTGATTATCAAAGGGTAAGGCTTATTAAATGTGTCCTATACCTTTTATTTGGCCTATGAAGTGTTTTGAAACTTTCAGATTTCAGTTTGGATCAGTTTATCAAGTACCCATTTCAAGGGGTGGACTAAAAGTTGTTCTGTGCACATATTCAGATTTTATTAAGTGGCCTACTTTGAGTGCCTATAACTTTTGACCAGTAGATCATAATGTTGAAATTCAAAGTGCATTGAATTTTATGTATATTGGTGTGTCCACATGCCATATTTCAAGTCCTTGTGAATCCATTTGCTCAATCTCGTAAGGCCATTTCATTTGCAGCTTTTCAGAGCACCACTTTGCACATGTGTAAAAGTTGCCCCGATGAATGTCATGTCAGAATATTTCTTCCAGGGTCCTGCTGGTATGAAATACATGCTATTTTTCTAGTTTTAAGCTCCTATCAATTCGTTTGATCAGTTTTCCAAGATGATTTCTTGAGCCGCTTTATTCAGTTTTCTACACTTTCATTGCTATATCTGTTAAAGTGGCTATTTTCATGAGCTCACCATTTGCACCTAGTCATCTTTTTGGTTGAATTAAACATTTTGCGACCTTCTTTGTACTTCAAGGTATCTATGCCCCAGGTTTGGGGGTCTACAAAGATCATTTGATATTTTAGTAAAGGTAGTTTGTGGTCCCTGCACATTGATTTTATCAGGTTCATAGTGCTGACAGAGGCATTTAATCAACTTTGTGCATTAATATTTCCTCACTTGAGATTCATCGTGAGGAATGGTTTTGCAGGATGAAATTTAGTATATCAGAGTACACGCCTATCAGTTTGTGAAGTCCAAAAAGGTGTTCTGACCAGTTCTAAAATTGCATCTTTGGGTTTAAATGCGAAAATGGGACACAAGTGCTTGAAAGTTGCAAGTTGAGTTTTAATGATCAGAAAATTATGTTGATCAACTCTAGAGGTATGTTCAAGGTTCCTGAGGTTTTTTGAGGGTTAGTTGCATGAAAACATTTTTTTTTTTAGTTAGGCCCACTTTGGGGCCCGATCTGGCTCATGCCCTTGCAGTATTAATTTTATTGGCGACTTGGTTGACTAAGAGAATTTCAGAATATTTAAATTTGGATTGTGATCACGAGACATGTCATAAGAGTTCAAGATGCTAATAGAACTCTAGGCAATTTCAAATTGGTGAGTTTAATGCCAAAATCCTCCTTCAGCGACAAAGAAGAGACATTAAAAAAAATGCAAATGCACCTAGCAGATGGTGTGGAATGAAGAGGGGTTTGAAGCTTTCAGCAAATGTAAGTGGCATGACAAAATTCCAAAATATTTTCCCCCTGCATAGCAAACAAGCTGGAAGGTGGAGTGTGGTGTGGGGAGGGCTCAAAAGGAAACTCCCAAACAAATTCAGTTGCTAGAGGTAAAGCTTACCTCTCCAACGCAACCCTTGCCAGCATCCTCCTCCAATTTGGCATTGAAGAGGGGCTTTGGTAAATTTCAAGCAAGTGTATTTGGTAGCCACCACCATTTCCTCCTTCCTACATGGAAATGGAATTAGAGTATGTTGAAAGGGCATTGAAACCCCAACAAATGCAATTGGTAGGTTTAAAACCAAATTCCACAACTTTTAGCATTCTCCTCCTTGCCGTGGGTTTTGGTGTGGCCATTAAACTTCAGCAAATGAAACTGGTAGGTTTAACGCCAAATCCAATGACCTTTACCAGCTCTCCAAGTCCTCCCTGCATGGTATGGGTGAAGGGCATTTGAAACTTCAAGTAAATGATGACAGGCGTAAAACCAAACTCCATGACCTTTGCCAGTCCTCTCTATCGTGAGCTAGAGTGTGGCATTGAAAAGGTGTTTAGAAACCTCCAGCAAATGCCATTGGTAGTTAAAAGGCTTAGAAACTCTCTAGAAAATGCAAATTGGCTGGTGTAGACCAGTATAGTCCCCTGCGTGGTGGGTGAACTGGAGAAGGCATTGGAAAAGATTTATAAACTTTCAAGCAAATCCCATTGGCAGGTTTAAATGCCAAAATCTCCCCTGTTGTGAGCCATGGAAGCGTGGCGTGGGCAAAGGCAGTCAGAAAGTTTCAAATAAATGCACATTGGCAGACAAAGTTTCATGAAATTTTCAAGAAAATGCAAGTTCTAGGCAAAGGTATATATCCCACATTGGTTGGGCAGACGAACATTTTGGTATTTAAAAGTAAGGCTACATAAAATCATAGTGTCAAAGCCTTGAGGATTTTGACACAAGGAGCAAGCTTGGTGACCCGATGGACCCCACGCGTGTGCATGCATCTCGAGGCAACCAAATTTTGTAGTGGAAAGGGGAGTTAAAGGGCATGCAAGTTGTAGATGATTGAACAACTGTCATTGTGTTGCTATGCAAAGGTGATTGAAAGTTACCCTTCGCGAACCAACGACAAAGCACATGCAGAAAAGGAAGATTAAAGATTGAGCATCTTGGGGATGATTAGATGACTGTTGCTAATTCGCTATGCGAAGGTGCACGAAAGTTACCCTTCACGAACCAGCGACAAGTGAGCTGGCGAACAGGTGGCATTCCGCAAGGTAGGTCCAGTGGCGAACAAGTGGTAGACATGTGGCAAAAAATATGAGGTGGCGATGAGGTGTTATCCCAATGGAGCATGGGAGAATCATGGGACACCACATGGCAGGGTGCAAGTCAAGAGTCAGGCAAAAAATCAAAGTTAAATATATAGTCCAAGCTATAGTAAAAATCCAAAAAAATTAAATGATGGCCTACATAAAAGATTAATTCACCTAGAGGTTTTTTTTTGCCCAAACATAAGTATTATATACTGTTGGAAAGCTCTCGAGATGAATAATGTAGTCATGTAGTTTGTTTCAACAATTATTAGATATTTTCAAAGCAGTTTCCATGGGAAGGATGAAGGAAATATTTTTCAGTTGGGGAAAGAGGACACTTGGCAATTTCTGATGAAATCTGGTCTTTTCCCTCTTCTTCACATTCTCATTTCTTCTCATTTGTAAGGGTTCCAGAATTTTGGAGAAATACTCCAGATTTTCATGGTTTCCAATTCTGAGTTTTCTTCAAGATTGTACAAGGAAATGTCCTTTTCCAGAGAATAGAGTATGATTCATGCTATAGGTGTTTCTAATTGTAGGTTTTTATGTATGTAAGGCATGCATAAATTCGCACGAGATTTGTCTCTGAAGTGTACTTTCATTTTATTCAAATTAGATCCTTAAGGAGGATCAAGTTTCTCGTGAGCAGTTGTGCCTATGAGTGTAATGTTTGCTTGTAGGTAATCTTTCAAGGAAGATTTTAAACTCTGTGAGCAAATATTAATAAAATAGGGTTCTTGTTTCTAGATTTGAATTTTTCTGTGAATGAGCTAAGTAATGCATTTATGTAAGGCATTAATGCAGGAATACTTAAGGATGAAGATGGATTGTAGTAGAAGTTTTCATCTATAGTTTGATGTGTGACTCTGTTGCCCTTGGATAAGGCATTGATCTTGCAATTAAGGGGATTCTCAAACAATATAAAATCCAAATCAGAATGTCTTTATTTTATGTTCTATTGAAATGTTCCATCTATCTCATGCTCAAACATAGCTGAGTTTTATGTGTAGATCTAGCCCATCTGTAGTAACCTACTTGTTGTTGAGCCCTGGTGAGATCTATCTACTTCTATTGTGTTGTCAAAGGTGTGTAATGGGTTTAATTTTAAGCATCAAAGGTATACCCGCCTAGGTTTTGTAGAGCCTGAAGAGTAGAAGGATTCATATCCTTGTTATGTTGTCCAAGCCTTGAAGTTTTCATAGATTAAAATTGTCTATTTCATAGATCAATTGCAGGTGTACTTGGGTTAACCATTTTTGGTGAACAACACTAGATATGTGTCTAGAAGATTTCAAGGTCATTGTTACACATGCAATATGTATGGACATAAATTAGTTGAATGCAGATATGGAGCAAAAAACCCGACACCTCACATGAATTCAAGACCTATTGGTGATTGGAGAAGGACTTATGACAACTGGAGAAACATGAACTGGCAAAAACCTTATGTCAACCGGTTTAGTCCCTATGAGATGGAGAAGGTAACCAATGTGATTTGGTCAATTTGTAATAACTATGAACATGTGGCTATGAACTATAGAAGAAGGACTGGAAGAGGTAATGCAAGACCTTCGAGAGCATCTAGGATGGCCTGCTATGTCATAAATCGGGGCACATTGCTAAGTATTGCAGAACTAAGAAGAACCAACTGGTAAATCACTTTGAAGATTAGAAAGGAAAGAAGAAGGTGGATGTTGAAGAAACCAGAGCGGAGAAGAATAGAATTTGGAAGAAGGAAAGTGAGGACAAGCCATCAGAAGAATCAAATCCTTCACCTAGTGTAGAGAATGCTACATTGAAAAAATGAGCTTATCAATAATCCTAGGGGGAGCATATCGGTAAATCTATTTCCGGCCCCCTTGAAGAATGTATAGTAAGTAAATTCTGCATTTTGAATTGGGATATGAGAATTTTTTATATTGTTATCTATCGATTTTATAAAGGATTATCAACTGGTTGATATACCTATCGGTATACGTGAGTTTGTTAAGTGGTAATTAGGGTTTGTTACCCTATCGGTAGTGTAATAAATGTAGTGGGTAAGTTAATAAAAGGAAGTTTCACTAAGTCATTTTTATCCTATTTGCATTCGAAGAAGCATTTTGTGAGCACTTGCAGAGTGAAATAGAGCATTGCTAGCAGATTCATAATGGATTTATGCTACGGATTAAAAAGTTGAATCAGATTTGAAGCTAAGGAAAGGTGAATCGGGTGTGCAAGTGAGAGAGCAACCAAAAACCCTAGCAGCACAAAGGGAACAAGGTATTTTTGTCAATCTCTCTCAAATCAAGATTATTCAGAATGACATCATCGTCTACACCAGCAAAGAGTGTTTTTATCACGGCTGAAGCTATGGAGTCAATGGGGACATATAAGATAGAGTCTTACAATGCATTATCTCAAGTACAGAACATGTTTTGATTAAAGGTGATTTGACAAGTTATATAGATTGAAAAATTGAGTATCTAGGGTCATTGGCAATCTATTCTCAAATTAAATCTCTGTGTGACAAGAGTGGGAAGATCAAACCTGAATATATTAGGGTTTATGAGAAAGGTTTTCATAATGTAGTCTATTTTCTTGAATATTTTGAGGAAGAAAATGTCAGGATTATCCTCAATCATGTCCATGGAGGGAACATGTATCTTGATAGGTCTCATACTATCACAAAGGAGTCTATACATGCAGTAACAGGTTTTTGCCAAACCGGTGAAGTACCTAACTTAAGGAAAATCTCGAAGGAGACTGTTATTGAGTTGACAAAGACCACTATTGATGGTCATGCTATATTTGTCAATAACATTGCAGATGAAGGAGTCAAGTTTGCAACAACGGTTATTGGCTACTGGATATTTCATTCTAGTCAAATGAACATTGTGCCATCTGCGGTCATGCATGTCATCTATTGGATGATGAAAGAAGATACAGATTATGATCTGTGTGAGGTGATGAGAAGTCAAATGATGTTGAATCTAGAATCAATAAAGAAGGACAACAATCAAAAGTTTAAATATGGGCAACTTTTGATCGGTTTGTTTTTCTACTTTTAGAATTTTATCCTAGGAATTGGTGATATACAATGGTCTAAGGATACACCTATTATAGCCCAAATTAAGAATATCATAAAGATTGTTAAGAACACATTCCCAATTGCAATGAATAGGTATTTTAATAAATTCCAAAAGAAGATGAGCATGAGACTAAGGTTATCGGATGAAGTGGTGAAACACTTTTAAAAAGATATATGTTTCACTATGACCACTGACTTCTGTCTTATGGAGGCTATTGAACCGAGAGAAGAATAAATGGAGGAAATGAGCTATGAAGTCAGTTATGACTTACTGGTCAGTTATGCTAACAACCTTTTCGCATCTCCTAAGGATACTAAGAAGAAAATGCTAGGCACTTATGAAGAAAGGATTGCACCAACACAACCCAGTAGTGTGAAGGAGAAAAAGAAGAAAGAAGGTCAAGGAGATTTTGTGTCTATTAGTACAAGAATAACAAGGAGTATTCAAATCAAGAAGGAATCGATACCTAAGGTATATGCAAAGAATCCCACTGTCACAAGGAAAATAAGCCGACATCTCATCCTTCAAGAGGAATCTGAGGAAACTGAATTTGAAGAAGAATCAAAGAAGATGAAGGTAACTGGTAAGAAATCTAAACCAGTAGGAGAAATTCCCAAACAAAATACTATTGATGTTACATCAATCAAGCAAGATAGTCATTTTGAGAGGACTTTGAAAACATTAAGGAGAAGGCGATTTGATGATGTAAAAGAACATTTTGATTCCTTTGATGAAGGTCAGAAACAAGAAGTGGTAAAAGAAGTAATCATTTACCTGTGTCAATATAACCAGTTACCACAAGATATTCAAAAGAACATTTTTGATTCTTTATATTTCATTCTTGAAAATAAATGGAAGTTGATTATTGATCAGGAACAAGAGATTATTGATAGTATTTTTATTCAATATTTTCCTGAGTTGTCTCGTGAAGAATTATTAGCAATGCTTGCTAAATATAAAGGACAATTTCATTCTAAAACAAGGAGACTAAGATTATTGGACAGTAAGATTCAGATAGGTGAAGATGATACTCATCGAATTGCACAAGATATTCAGAAGATGAATGAGCAATTGAAGGGCTATCATAATAAACCTGATTAGACTGAGACTGGAGCTCCACCAGAGCTAGACGTTGAAGAAATTATTACACCGGATGTAGTCTACCCTGTCAAGAATAAGGATGACACAAGTTCTCCACCGGTCATATTCTTTATGGATGAAACTAGAGAAATTCAAGATACTGTTGATACAACTAGTAACAACATTAAACCAATTAAGGAAATAGAACAGGAACCGGATATTGTTGAGAAACAAATAGTAGAGGAAGCACCAATTACTAAATAAAGTGTGGACATACAACCACCACTGGAAAAAGAACATAATGTTGAAAGTCAACTACCACCGGCCACTACAACCACACATGAGGAACAGACAGAGAAAGAGAAAATAGAGAAGAAAGCAGAAGAGAAAAAGGATGAAGAGGAGAAAGAAAAGGAGAAGAAGAAAACTGATGATGATGATGGTGACTCAATCAACATAAAAGGTCATATAGATGTGGACAATTTGAGTGCATCTAAACTGATGGAGATTGCTAATGTTATGCAATCCAAAGCGCAAAAGAAGATGTTGAAAGAGAAGAGAAAAGAAGCAGAGACTATTCAGACTGTTATTGACATTTTGTACTCAAGTCTCCTATCGGAGACTGATACTGGTAATTTACCTACCCCTATTGCTAAGATTGGACAATTAGCTATTGATTCTAGTGAACAGCTAAAATCACTTGAAGAGGCAACTCATGCCTTAGCAAAAAAAGATTACAGGAAGAAAAGGGGAGAGCAACTGAGTCTGGAAATTGATGAAAGAAAGCTTTCTTTAATAGTGAATAGAGAACTGTAAAGAACCAGTATAGAAACTAGAGGTAAAATTTTGGCTACTTTATCTAAAGTTTCATTATTCTATTCTGATTTGAAGAAAAAGAGAGAAGATATAGAGAAGGAACCTGAGAGGATTAGTGACTCCTACCTACCAGTACAGGATTCTGCTTTCAATTTTGGTAAATTTGTTGATGCCTTACAACACCTATTGGAAATTTATGGTTTTGAATAGGTGAAGCGGATTAGATCCTCGAAGGAACTGAAGAATCAGCTAATTCCAAAAGTTGAAATCTTACAAAGGGCATACAAGGATTCAGAAACAGTTTTGGCTGCCCCAGAGATGAGCACTGTTGATGCTATGGAAGAATTTGCTGCACAAATTTTGACAAATGTTGAGATCACTAAAACACTATTAGAAACATGGGATAATGACCTTGAATAGTTGAAGATTCATTTCAGTGACATTTTCTCAACAACAAAATGTTCCAGGATTAAAAAAAATTAGGTAATCAGAATACTAAAGTAAAGATGCTTTTCTTTTTTTTTATTTCCAGTTTATTAATATTTCATCAATTGTATATATTTTAATATAGAGGCAACCTATATATTATTGTGTATATTTTTTTTTATTTTTTTTAAAGAATACAACAATTTAGTTGTATAAACGTTAGGCATAAACTTTAAATAAAGTATATATATGTATACATGTACATGGGCATTTTTTTTTATAGCAACATACATGTCTATTTTATTTTTTTATTTTTTTTCTTTAAAAAAAACAACAGCTTAGTTTTATAATTAAAATAGTGGGCATTATCTCTTGTATATATATATATATATATATATATATATATATATATATATATATATATATATATATATATATATATATATATATATATATATATATATATATATATATATATATATATATATATATAATTTAGAGCGGGTTATTTTCAATAAATAGAATAGATTAATTTTTATGTCCTTCCATTAACCTATAGTTTTCCTTTGATTTAAAATATTCCATAACTAGATTAATAATATTTTCTACTAAACATGCTTTTACAGAATGGAAAATATGACATAATATTTCTATTTACAGCTGCAACTAACATTTTCTAAAAACCATTTAATTCAATAAACTGCAATGTCTAATGCATTATCAATATTGACTCTTAAATTATCTATCTATTCTTCCTTTGAGTTGAACTATAGATGTAAGCAAATATTTCATTTCGGTTTTAAAGTGGCTACTAACATTTAACTTTTTACAATACTCCTTTTTTATATAGCAATAAGAAACAAAATATAATACCATTCTTAATCTTTTCCAAGCATCTATATCAATACAAATATAATCCAAAAATGTATTCTTCTCATTTCAAGGATAAATACTTCAAGTTAAAATACAATTTTTTTTCTTTATATTTCATGGCAAACTAAACAAATAGTTACATTTAGTACATCAATATTTCCTTTACTAATTAAGAAGGTAACTAAGTCAAGCCTCTCATTTCTACTAAATGAGGGCTTATTCATTACATTTATTTTTGCAACTAAATACATTAAGACATAGGATCATCTCAAAGCTTTCCCTTCCAAATCTTTTCTCAAGCAACCTGCAATAAAAGCTTTTAGGTTGTGACCATGGAGGCTCACCTCTCAACGTAGGCTTACAAGAAGCCACCCTCGAGCTAGGAGAACCAAGGCTAGACGGGATACACACAATCAATACACATACAAGAAATAAAACTCACAACAACATTAACACTCCCAACCCAAGGATAAACAATGCCATTTATGTGACTTTTAAAGTGGGGTGAAGGTGGACCATATACCTAGAGGATAATTCTGCAAGTAGGAGACCATAATGCCATTGCAAGACTACAAAATAAACACATCCACAAGTTCCAAACTTGTCCCAACAATTCCTTATGTCCCCCAAGGCATACAAGCCAACAAACTCCCCTTATGACCCCCATTGCATAAACAAAACACTATGCAGCAAGGGTCCCATAACCCCTTGTAAATCACTCTCTTCCAAAGAGAGCCTCTACACTCATAGGCTATCAAACAACCCTTCACCCCAAGGCCACTCTAGCCTCCCAAGGGTGAGTTTGGCCTTGAAAACTCCCAAAACAAAACTCAAAAAGAAATAAGTTTAGATAAATTGTGTCAAGATAGAATGAAAATGATGTTTTATTTTGAAAATGAATATCATATTTTTGTGTGATTAATGAATAATTGATTTTATATTAGTGGGTGTTCTGCGTATATTATATTTATATCAATGTGATTTTGGTTGAAAACTCAGGATGAAGTGATTATATTATTTTCTGATGAAACGAACTTTAGTGAGTTAGTAAACCATGAACAACATGTACCTAGACAAGATAGATAACTGCAATCTAATTTGATCTATTAGGAAACTAAATCGATTGTAGTGTGAAAACAATATGGAAGAAGACTATCTTTTCCAATTTATGTCTGCATTTTATTTTATTTTATTTTTTTCTGTATTCGCATTTGCTTAAGAAATGGCAAGTCCTTGTTTGTGAATGTTGGATATTGTCGCATGTTGAATTGGGTACCTGTTTATGTCCTTGATCTTGAGTGTTTACTATTTTCATGTGTTGGTGTTGTATCCAATCATGTCCTGTTGTTTTTGCCCTTGTGAGAACCTGATATTCATGTTAGACCATGGGTTGCTTATGATGGGTTGCAAAGACTTATTTTCATCGATGCACCAATTGATTTTTTTTGTATTTGTTTCTTATTATGTTCATAATTCAGGGATCATTCTTGTATTTATTGACTGATGTGGTCATATGTATTATTGGTTTAAAAATGCCTTGATGGCAAGATGTAAATGATGTGAACCTTATGTAATGTTGTAGTCAGATATTATGATTATTGTGCATACCTGTTAATGTGCTTTCGCAATGATTCTTATGTAAGTTTATTTGTTCTCCTAATTCATGTTATTAGTCTTGGGCTAACACTTTCATTAAATATATATGTATTCTTGTGTGACTCATGATTGCAGGAGATTTTAGGTACAGTACCGCCTAGGTGCGAGGTTTATCTTCACTTGGATTCACAGGTTTGAGTGTACCTCTTTGGTTCTTAGAGTTTGGATTAGGTGGTCGTAAAAACCTCATTTTACCCTAGTCATTCTCAAGTGAGCATCGTCAGTCGTTTATCAGTTTCCCTTTAGTTGGGTATGCGAGTCATGTATCTAGTTGGCTTTCTTGGGTTGCATGTTTGTGTGTGGTTAAATTGAATATTTAATCCTTAGTATTTAATTTGATTTAATGTGTGTTTACGCATTAGTATTTTTAGGGACTAAATTAAATAGGTTCCCCTTTATGAGATTAATCATTAATTAAAAAGATTGTTCTATTCATGTTTGTAGAAAGTTCAATTTAATGGTTAATTTTAAATAATGAATTTATTCAGTTTATGCATTTTGAAAGGAAAGATTTAAATTTATTCGAAATAGAAATAATTTAATCTCTTTGGAATTTTGGAATAGAAAGGTTAATTTCAAATATTTGAGAAAATCAATTTATTATATAAGCAAGTTTGATTAATGGTTATATTCAAAATTGTAAATTAAAACATTTGAATACATTTTGGGAGAAAGGTTAAATAGAACTCAAAAATTGAAAATATTTTGTCCTCATTAACATTTTGAAATATAAATGTTACTTTTTGTTAGAATTGAGAAAATTAAAAAAACTAAATGAGGGAGAGAAGCATTTTGATTTTTAATTAGAAATGAATTTTTAATTGTGTAAAAATAATTTTACCCTAATATGAGTCTTGGTCAAAAATGGTTTTTTCACCTATTTTCTTCATGGGTTTTGGGAGATATTTTTTGGATGGAAAACTTTGGGGGCAGCTTGTGGAAGGATTTTGGGTATTTTGCAGGTGGAGCTCATCTTCAACACCTCCAGGATAGCATTCAAGGTTGGCATTTTGGTTAACCCTTTTGTTTTTGTTTCATGGATGCAAATCCATTTCTTCATTTTGGGAAAGAAATGATGTGTTAAATTTAAAATTCTGTGTGTATATGGGAGTTGGAAGAAATCCAAAATTCCTTTATAAACCTTGCAATTTGGTTTGTAGATTGTTAAATTAGTTGGATTTCATGCTTTTAGATTGAGTAGATTTGTTAATTTTACTCCTAAGAGGGGTTATGCTGGCAAAATTTTGCCAGAATGGGTTGCTTGGAAATGAAAATGTTTTGTTTAAAATTGACTAAATCCATTCTCTATTTTGTCTCAGAAAATTTCCGAGTCTATTTTATTTGGGGGTTTTCTTTGAGATTATAAAAAAAATGCATATACATGTCTGAGGATTTGAAAATGAAATTTATTTCTCAGATAATTCTGAGTCTGAGACTGCAGATTTGGGGTTTGTTGATATTTTTTTTTGGAGCTAATATATATAAAAAAAAAATTATTTAAATTTGATCTTTGGGCATGGGGAGCTTTCGCTCTACCCATGGCCCTGTGGAAATCCATGGCTGTGGTTTCACATTGTGGAAACCATAGACCATGGAGTCCATGTTACGTATGGCTATGGTTCCACACTGTGGAAACCACAGATATATATGCAGTTTTTGATGACAAATTTTTGATGTAATGTATGTATTTTACTTTTCAATTTGGAATTGTTGTCAAAGGGGGAGTATAAATATATATGTGATGTGAAAATTTTGTATGTACTATTAAGGGGGAGTCTGTACATTTTTGTTGCCATCAATGCCAAAGGGGGAGATTGTTGGCATGATGATGATTTTTGTATTGGATGACTTTATGTGTTGTCATTGATGGCACACATATTTTTTGATTGCCACGGTCTAACCGGTACTACTATTAAGTCTTTGTATTGTAAACCAGTATCATATGTATAGAGTAAGTCTAACCGGTATGAAGGTGTCTAAACTGGTATATGTAGACAACCGATATATGCAATTAAGACAATCGGTGTCGGTCAACTCCATTGTTACCAGTTTCGAGATGCAATGAAAAGAGACAAGGAGGTGCATGGAGACAATCGGTCTATGAGTATGAAGCGGTAAACACTAAACTGGTATTGGTGTTCTAACTGGTTTGTCCATATTGTGTGATGAGTTATCACCGATCGTGATGTGTTACCACCAACCAATATTTTTGGTAGTGATTTGTGATGTTTTAAGGAAGATTGTCTAGATTCACTGAACCTAGGAAATTGTGTTGATATTCAGGAGCCGACATGAAATCTAATGTCTATAAGAAGACATTGTGATGAGTTATTTTCATATGTAGATACGAGTTGTGTTATGAGTTAGAGTTGATGTGATTTGTTGAAGGAGTTGTAGAGTATGTCGGTGATGCAGTAATGAGTGAACAGAAAAGGATCTAAACAAGCAAAATGTGTTATTCCTAGATCATACCACATGTTGTTTTCTAATCACTACAGTAGTTAAATCCCCTAACCAGGTAACTCTAACAATGTGATTCATTAACTTGGATCTAAATCCTCCACTAAGGTTACCTTTAACCAAGTATAGCTCCTAATAGGGCTTCGAATCTTTAATGGGATTTGATCCTAACAGAACACTTTGTAGACCTTAACCGGTTAGTTACCTATTTCTGTAGATAGTTAACTTGTGAGTTCCATCTCACCATGGTTTTTCCTAGTTGGGTTTTCCACGTATAAATACTTATGTTATGGTGAATGTTTTACTTGTTGTGAATGCTTTTACAACACTTTGGATTTCATGCAAACTTATAAGTAAACTAGTTAAATGTTTTTACCGATCTGGTATTAAAGTGTTATTATTTTTTCTATCACTGATTCACCCCCCCTCTTAGTGCTTTATAAGTCTATCAGAACAATCTATATACCTGTTGTCACTAGGATTTGCACCCGATGCAAGCTTGAATTCCCTACAATCCAGTGACACATTGGATTGCTCTGAGGCTGTGGGTATCCTATTATGAGAGCAAACCTCTGAATTATAGGCCGTCTTCCTATTTGATCACCTAAAAATTAATGACTTCTTGACTGGAAAAGAGGTAGAAGGATATGCATAAAACTGAAAATTAACTACTACTTGGTGATCCACCAATGATTGAAAATGAATTTCAATGATAAGGAACTCACTAGAATCCAATAAAAAAAACTAAAACACTCACAACTCCAAATTGCATACTTTGCATAAATGCCTCATGTGAAAGGTTCAATCTTTCTGATATTTTTGTGAAGGAGAACAAAGATAGTTCCCACAACTTCATTTACCATATGCACTATAGTATGCTTAACCATGCACTAAACATTGAAGGAATAGAGATAAAATGAAGAATTATTTGATAATAATCACAACTAATTCATCCAAAAATATTCACAACAACATTTAGAACACAGAAAATAAGAGAAGGATTTAGTTGTTTATTGAAAACAAGGAGTGTTTCTCATTACAAAGTCTAAATAATGCTCGTGAAAATTTGAAAATATTCATAAAAAAATGAGTTACAAGAGAAAAGATCTCTGCTACTGAATAGGTACCAACTCCAGAACTAGAGAAAAAAGAGTGAAAAATAATCACTTATACAAAATCTTGCAAAAATTTCAAAATTTGAATTTCTGGCTCCAAGATGGATCAGCTGTCATCAATTCTAAGCCTTTCCTCAAAATCATGGGCTTAACTAAGAGAGAAACTCCTTCAAAACTACTAACTTGTCATCATTTTGCGTTGAGTTCACCTAGACTTGGTCACTCATCTATAGACAGTTTACAACTCGCGCATCTTCCCACTGATATCCAATGGCGCGCTCTACACTATTGATATTTGGTGGCCCGCTCCCAATAATATACTTTCCTATTGGGTTATTGAGTGGCACGAAAACTAGTCTTGTCAATACCCAATAGTGCACTCTACCACACACTCTGAATCTCTCCAATCCATTGGCGACCTCATCGAGATATTGGGGTAGGCGGAAAACACTTCCGCCGATATCCGATAGCTCCTTTTCGGCCTTATGCAAACTCATCGGGCATCAGAGTAGGGTAAAACTGGTTGTTCTGATAGCCGATGGTAGCACTCCACATAATTCTTTGTTGGGCCCCACCACTTGGTTCTTCTTCTATACTCTGCCATGTGGCACATCCTGATTCATTTTGAGCTCACCTGGATGGCCACCTCATCAGTCGCTAAGTCGCAAAGATTAACAGTCAAGCACTTTTGCCTAGCAGTATAGTGATGGCCGTCAGATCCTTTGCAACCTACTCACCTATTAATTTGCCCTTTTAGGACAAAATTTGGTCACATTGAGATGCGCGCGCACGTGGGGGGCCCACCAACGCTGAGCTGCAACTTGCAAAAATCCCTTAAGTTTTGACACTAAGGATATATGCAGCCTTGCATATAAATGCGATAAATTTCCTCTGCGCGACCAATGTGGGATAAATGGTCCATGCTTGGGCATTTCCATTAGGTCATCGGGATAACATGAAACCACTCCCCTTTAGCCAATGACAATATTCCATGCTCCGCACTACTCATCGGGTCATCTTGCCGATCAGGGTAGGTCTCTCTGATAAGGCAAAAATTCAAAAAAAACTGCAAAGAAACACCCATCTCCATTAGCATGCTAGGCTCAACCCTCGTGGGAGCCACATTTTACCCCACATGCTGTAATTCAATGAACAAAAAGTTATTTTCCCTATGTCTGCACATGAATCAAACAAGTTAGACAAAAACATGTATTCTTTTCATACTTAGAACTTGTTTCTCCTTTTGAGGCATATTGATCTGATATATCATGCATCTTTCTACCATGAAAATGATATTGCAATCTTTTGTCTTTCTTTTCAAATAATCATGAATGCAATTTAGCAGAATAAAAAATGCATCTTCTTGCTCATGTGTAAAATATCATAGATCTACCTAATTGAGTTAATAGCAAAAATAGGTAACATTTTTTGCGACATCTGCTATATGTTTGCCTGCTAAACATCTTGACCAGCTGCCTAACTCTATCCATTGGGCACAAAGTCACTGAAACTTGATAGAAAACTGAAACAACACTTCAGACATGACTATAAAAACTCTCTTTTCCCTCAAAAACCTATCCTAATCTATTGAGTATAGGTGTGTGGTTTATGGAAGTGAGCTTAACACCTTATTGTCATGAATTAGGCATGTGTATTGATAGATTATGACAGGACAAAACAACAAAACACTTCTGAAACACTGCAAAAATTTATTGCAGCTATATGAGGGAGATGTCTTTTGTGTGTGATGGGGGATAAACATATTCTTTGTTTCATATAATGGATACTTGTCTTCTATAGCTTTGATGAATTGCAGTAGTATGACTCTTATTACTCCTTTAGAACTGTGCACTAGGCACTTAGGGAAAACAAAACTACAAACTAACCTACTGTGCAAAGCACTTATTGCCACTAAAAAATACAAATTTTAGGCATACCTCAAAAGCAATGCTTGAGGTGAATCCCATTAACTAGGATTAGTTCAACTTTACCATCGAACTTAGACAACTAGAAGGCATTGTGTTGCTTGTGCTCAGAAATCATATAAGGCCCACTCCAAAAAGAATCAAACTTTGTATGCTTGTCTGGCCTACTCTTGAATTCATCCCATTTCAGAACAATGTCACCTTCCTTGAACACTCTAGGAGAAGCCATCTTATCAAAATATATTTTCATTTGAGCTTGGTGATGCTTAATTTACTTCATTGCCTCATTTCTAACTTCCTCTAGCTCAATCAGCTGAGCTAATCTTGTTGTCATAGGCTCTTCTTCAATCATATCCAGCTAGTTAGATAGATCAAGGGCTGGAAACTCAAGTGAAATAGGCAACCTTTCTTCTTTCCCATACACAAGAATGTATGGAGACATTCCACTGGACCTCTTTGGTGTGATTTTATTAGCCCATAAGGCTGATTTGAGCTTGGTATGCTAAGCTCGCTGATTTCCTTTCATGGTCCTTTTGATGATTCTGAGCAGATTCTTATTTGTGGACTCAACTTGTCCATTTCCCTAAGGGTAATAGTTAGATGAGGTTTTGAGATAAACACCATTCTTTACTGCCCAATTAGATATTCGACTCCCTACAAAAGCAAGAACATTATCTGAAACTATAGATTCTGGGACACCAAATCTAGTTATCAACTCATCATAAAAGTTCAAAATAGTTGTCTCGTTTGCTTCCCTTAATGCTACAGCCTTAGTCCACTTAGTAAAATAATCAATGGCTATGAGCACCCACTTGTGGCTAGCACTTGAAGATGGATTTATGACTCCAATGAAATCCAAACCCCACTTCATAAAGGGTTGTTCTACCTAAATAGGTTGCAATGGCAGTGCTGCCAACCTCTCTTTTCCTACAAACATGGCACATTCTTTACACTTTCTAACCCAGGAATGTGCATCTCTGAATAAATTAGGCCAATAATAGCCTCCTTTCATAACTTTCAGAGCTGTAGCTATTGCTAAAAAATGTCCTCTTGTTGATCCTTCATGAAACTCATGCAATACCTTATCAACCTGATCAACATCTATGCACCTCAATAATACACCATGAAAATCCTTTCTAAATAGAAAACCATTCAAGAGTACATAGGGAATGGACTAAAGTCTATAATACCTTCTTCTTGACTTACTCAATCCATGAGGACACTCACTAGTCAGCAAGAAATGAGTCATTTCTTGTACCCAGCTAGTAGGAGGAACAAGAATAACTCCTTGTTCTTCATCTTAGAGGGCTAAAACAACCTTCTCCTCATCCTCTTCACTATTGTTTTTGTGATCATCAAGATGCTCACATAGTCCCTTACCTCTAACTATCTTGGTGACCTTAATCTTAGCATCAAATTCCATCACCTTAGTCACCCAACCAACCCTCTTATCATTTAAGTCTTTACTGAGCAAAAACTCTTTAAATGATGGGTGAGAAACCATCAGCTTAAATCCTATTGTTAGACATCATATTCTTAAAAAAATTTAAACTCCTAATGACAGCAAGAACATGTTTGTCAACAAAAGAATATTTCTCCTAATAATCCTTAAGGCCTTGATTGAAAAAGGCCAAAGGCTGCTCCAAGCCATGCTCATTTTCTTGAACTAATATAGCTGAGATGTTGTCAATACTGCCATAAGCATACAAAATAAAGTCTTTTGAGAAATATGGGTTTAGCAAAGTAGGAGCAGCTGCAAGTGCCTCTTTTATAAGCTCAAAAATCCTCCCATCCTTGGACCAGCTGAAAGGAATATCCTTTTTCAACATAGAAGTTAGAGGTTTTAATAATTCTACAATATCTGGAATAAACCTCCTGACAAAATTAATCCTACCCAAGGAGCTTTGCAAGCCCTTCTTGTGTGCTAATAGAGGTAAGGAAAGAATAGCACTTACCCTCTCTGGATTAATAGTAATACCTTCTTTTGACACCACATAGCCCAGAAGCTTACCCTCATGAACAAAAAACACACATTTGTTTGGGTTAAGAGATATACCATACTCTTTGTACCTCTCAAAAAATTTCTTTAGGTGAGCTAGGTGTTCAACTAAATTTCTAGAATAAATAGTGACATCATCCAAATAAACAAGTACAAATTTATACATCAAACCATGAAATGCATAATCCATAGCATGGTGAAAAGTGGCACCAGCATTTGACAAAACAAATGGCATCTTTTTATATGCCATAGTGCCCCATTTAGTTGTAAATGTTGTTTTAAATTGATCTTCCTCATTCACTAAAAATTGGTTATAACCTGAAAAAGCCATCTAGCAAGGAGAGTCTCTCAGAACCTGCAACAACTTGCAAAATCTGCTCCATAGAGGGCAATGGATATCTATCCTTCAATGAGGCTCTATTGAGATCTCAGAAATCAACACAAAGTCTGATTTCACCATTCTTTTTCCTAACAAGGACAAGGTTTGACACCCAAGAGGTGTGTTTAATAGGAAAAACGATGCTGCTCTCAATGAGTTTATTAAGTTCTTTGACCATAAGGGGCTCAAGCTTTGGATTAAGAGGCCTTTGTTTTTGCCTCACAGATTTATCATTTGGCTCAAGCTCTATAGATACGTTGGGAAATACTAGGGTCAAAGCCTTTTAAATCAGAATATTGCCAAGCAAATATGTCACTAAACTCTTGGCATAGTAAAACAAATGCATGCCTTTCCTCTAAAGTACACACCTTGCCAAGCTTTAATAGCTTATCCTTGAAAATATCAACATTTTCATAATGTTCCTCCTTGATCTACAAGCTGGATTTTTCTTTTCTCACTTGATCATTCTCATTGAAAATTGACTCCAATGTGACCAAACCCTTAGGTAGCTTGTTTGTTTTCAGCTGTATGACCTGATCATCATACTGTTTCTTAAGCTTCTCTTGGTTGGCATTTGAAAACTCTGCCTCTTCCCTCAAAAAGTTAATAATCTACTGATCACTATCAAAGAAATTCCAATGATCAACATTATTAGGAATAGAAGACCTAACAATCACTTTTACATATTGGTGTTTATTAATATTTCTGATATCACTTGGAATATCATACTATTCTTCTATTGCAGCAAGTCTATCAACATGCTTATTAAGATGTCTAGGAATAGACAACAGATTGAAAGTGTGGAAATCTTCAATAAGATCCCATACCCTATGTTTATAAGACTTTAAAAGATCATTCTTAGTGGTATGGAGACCTCTTACTTGGTTGACAACCAGTTCACTGTCACCATAAACCTACAAACAGTTGATTCCTCTCTTCTTTGCCCATTGTAGACCATGAATTAAGGCCTCATACTCAGTTGTATTATTGGTGCAGCCAAAAGAAAAACTGAAAGATGCATAATACTTATCATCAATAGGGGAAATCAACATGCAACCACCACCAGCACCATTCTTACTTCTTGACCCATCAAAATAGAGCTTCCAAAGCTCATTTTGATGTTGATTATCTTGTTGTCCTACATCCTTCATCAAGTTTGGGACAGCAGAACCTTGGTCATGAAACATATAGACTCCAAGGTTTACCTCATCTATGTCTTTAAAAGGATCTTCCTCAAGATTCTCAGTTGCCCATTCATCCAGAATAATGTCAGGAATGTCATCAATAGGGGTGTTTGGATCACGTGGAATGGGTTGTTCATCTTGCTCATGAATGGTAAAAGTGGCATTGATAGTACTAGGGACATAGGGTGGTAGGTGTATCACATATACATCTTGTGGAATAGAAAAATTGGGGCAAGCATGGAGTGTTAGACTCAAATTTTTAATGACTCCTACAATATTTACAGTAGTCCCATCTAACTGCACTACACCCTTATTCAATGGCTTATAAGTCAATCCTAACTGGTCAACCAACTTCTTGGGCATGACTGAGCTACTTGCACCTGAATCTATCATACAGTTATGCACTATGTGTTGGCCAATGATTAGAGTGACATAAAAGGGAGGGGGTTTGTTTACCTTGGATTGTTGAGACTGTTGTTCACTCTTTTGTTGAGGTTTATTGGTAAGAACAACCTTTGAAGCTTGCCGATTAGATGGTTGGGCAGTCAAGGAAAGGTTAGACAAAGAATCAAGTAACAAATCTTTTTGCCCAAGAAGAGCTAGTGAATCCCACATTGACATGCTAACTTGAGTTTTCTTCAACTGATCCAAAATATTAAAATCAGTCATACTGACCTTATGTTGTCCCTTAGTAACAACAATGTCCTTTTGCACTTGTATTGGCTTAGGTTGGCTTTTTGGCTGATCTTTGGTCACCACTGGCTGTGATCTCTGAAGAATCTATGTATTTTGAGCGGAGAAAGGCCCTGCCTGAGCTTGGGTACTTGAGAAAGGCTGATTATTATTATTATCAATCTACTGCCCCATGTCAACAACCCTTTTCTTAGATCTTTTGTTGGATGCTACAGGGATATATGATTGATTTTGAGGCTAATTAACCCCACAAAACTCCTCACCTTGCCAATTCATCAAAGTAACATCAGGACTACCTTGTTCCATGGGTGCAGATTGTTGTTCATTAACTTCCTGAGACTGATTTCTTGGAACAACAGCACTATTTTGCACCATCAATGTCTGATTTAACATGCCATTGGAGCATGTAGATTGGTTATGTGGCTGGTTGGAAGGAAAACATCACTCATAGTCATCTACCAAGTTGTTCTGGACTGGAACAATATCCCTTGAGGAACTGGGTGTATTAGGATTATATTATTGAAAGGGCCTTTGGCTAAAATTCCTTCTTTGACCTTGAGAGTTTGGCTAGTACGAGGCCTAGTAGGGAGCTTGGAAAGGAATTTGGTAAGGTGGTTGAGTTTGGGCTTTCTTGATATTAACCAACTCATTAACAAAATTTTGCAAGGTCTTTTGTAGGTTAGCATTTTGCTTCTTAATAATTATTATCTCCTACAAATGACAAGGGACAACATGCTCTTGAACTGCAACTTGAACATTATATGTTGGAAATAAAGGTACAACAGCTATAACAGGTGGAACTATGGGGATAATGGGCTGTATATAGCAAAAATTGGCATGGGAGGCCTAGGTGCTATCTTTCTTGCTTGAATATGACTATTCTCAGCCCTAACAGCAACATCAAATGCTTCTGGTAAAGTATTTCCCCCCATAGACTATATCATGAGTGCAATATCACTATTCAAATCCTTTAGGTAAAATAAAAAAGCATAATCATTAGAAGGTTTTACCGATGTTGGAATCAGATTCCAAGTCCTTTGAAACCCAGTAGTTGAAATACATCATATGCTCATGTAGAGCTCTTTTGATAGTAGTGAGCTGCTCCACCAATGAAAGATGATCTAACTTGTCTTCAAAATGCCGATTTAAAAGTTGTCCCAACTCATCCCACATAGCTATTGAGTTCACAGGAAGGCCCCTGAACCACTGAAGGGCTTTCCCTTTGAAAGAGGTTGTCAAAATCCTCAAAGCAACATTTTCTACAATAATATGATGCACTCCACACAAGGAAACCACATCTCTAATATGTTCAATAGTTATTGTTTGATCCTCTCCAATGAAAAATGGAAAACTCTTAAGTGTTGCAACTGGTATGTCATCATGCTGAAACAAGTTTACAGGACTGCCCTGATTAAAAGGCACAAATGGATGAACCCTAGGGGGCTGATTAAGAGCCATATTGTGTTAGGTCCCGGAGACAACTGAGAGGGGGGTGAATCAGTTGTCCAATAAATTCAAACCAAAATTAACTTAACCAAAATTTAATTCTTAATGTCGGTAATCCAAACTTTATGCTAGTAGACAGTTTTAACAATTAATTGCAGTACCGATAAAGATTAATGCATGAAACAAAAAGACAATAACATCCACAACACATAACATAGATATTTGTATGTGGAAACCCTGTAAGGGGAAAAACCATGGTGGGAAGCCTTACCCACAATCAGATGATACTACTGCAAATAGTATGTGTGTACAATATGGAGTCTGCACATGCAGAAAGGCTTGTTGCCTAGAGCTCACTACTCAATCACAAAAATGGGAGTCACACTAACTACAATTGGATGGTTAAATCCAATGATAATGTACTACTCAAAATGGCATCTTCATATGCTAGATTCACTACCGGTTTAGCTCTGATATGCCTTCTTCAAATACCTTCCTTAAATCTTCAAATGATGTCTGCATGTATAGCTCTACTTATTTTTGCATATACCTTATTACAATCCTTTTTCCAATCGCATACCAATCTCACAAATGAGATCTTACATTTATACCATAACCTAAGACCAATTGAGTAGGTCAGCTCACTAAAGATATTACAATAAAATCATTTACAAATAAATCATTATGCGATGCATCATGTCATCTCAATGCATTTACAATAATAATAAATCTTCTTCATAACGTGTCATGCTGATCTGGAATAGATATGCTTGTCGGTGCGTAACCTGGACCTTTTTGCCAGTAACAACAAATTTGCAAACCTGAATAAATCAATAACCAAATTACCAAAACCAAGTGATCAAATAATGTCTTCGACATAACCAAGTAGTCTCCAAGTCATTCCAAGTGCCGGTGAATAATATAACCTGCCAGTGAACCAGATACCGGTGGCTATGCATAAATCACTGAACATGTCGGTGAACATAATCAAGAATCTCCAAGTGTCGATAAGTGTTGACAAGTGTTAACAAGTGGACATCAATGACAAAACCAATGCATCACATCCAAAATACCAACAATCTCCCCCTTTGGCATTGATGGCAACACAAGATGGAAAAACCATCAAAGTGCCAAAATAAAAATGCCAAAAACCAAAAACCAACAATCTCCCAAAGAGATCATTATCCAGAAATAAAAAAATATATAATATCTCTCCCTAGAAATAATCTCTCCCCAAAAGATAATGTGTTTTTCCATAGATATCTCTCCCCCTTTGACATCGAATGCCAAAGCAATACAAAACCAAATACAAATAGTTCATAGAACTTATTACAAAATACCAATTAATTAATTTATCCGACTACTCCCTCTTAGAAGTAGTTCTCCTCATCAAAGCCAGAATAAAAATTTCTCTGATAATTCTGCCAGTTGATGACAAACATCAACTGTATAAGTCTCTATTGGTGGGGGTAGAACTCCAAGCTAGTCTCTAAGATATTCAAAAGTCTCCTTAGGCAAAGGCTTAGTAAAAATATCTGCAATCTGCTCTTTAATATTCACATAAACCAATTTCACTTCTTTTGCTTCAACATTTTCTTTTAGAAAATTGAATTTGATAGAAACATGTTTAGTCTTAGAGTGAAATAGCGGATCCTTAGATATATCAATTGCTGCCATATTATCACAGTAAATAGTTATAGGTTCCTTGCATTTTACCTTTATGTCCTTCAACATTTGTTTGATCCATAATACCTGTGTACAATTAGTTATTGCTGCAACATATTCTGATTCTGCTGTTGATAGTGATGTACAACTCTGTTTCTTGCTCAACCATGAAATTAATCTACTACCAAGAAAAAATGCTCCGCTGGTGGTGCTTTTTCTGTCATCTACATCTCCTACCCAATTAGTATCTGTGTATGCACATAAATCAAAGTTTTCATCTCTAGGATACCATAAGCCAAGATTTGTAGTGCCTTGTAGGTAGCAAAAAATCCTTTTTACTGCTGATTCATGATTTTCTTTTGGATTACTTTGAAATCTTGAAACAATACATATTGCATTCATAATATCAGGTCTTGTTTGTGTCAAATATAGTAATCCTCCTATCATAGACTTGTATCTAGTTGGATTAAAAGGTGTTGATTCATCCTTCAATGATAATTTATCAGTTGTAGTCATAGGTGTGCTTACCAATTTAGAGTTATCCATGCCAAATTTATTTAGTAATTCCTTCAAGTACATAGATTGACATAAGAATATACCTTTATCAGTCTGTAAAATTTTTAATCCTAAAAAGAATTTTATCTCTCCAATCATAGACATTTCAAATTCTTGTTGCATTTTATTAGAAAAGTCTTTACACAATCCATATTCTCCTGCAAAGATTATATCATCAACAAAAACTTCAATAACCAAGATGTCATCATTAGTAACTTTGTAATATAGATTGTTGTCAACATTACCTTTAGTGTATCCAAGTTTCAAAAGATATTTGTCCAATCTAGCATACCAAGCTCTAGGAGCTTGCTTTAATCCATATAAAGCTTTCCTTAGCCTGCAAACCATATCTTTGTCATCTGAAAAAGAAAATCCATCAGGTGGTTCAATGTAAACTTCTTCTTCAAGATCTCCATTTAAAAATGCACATTTAACATCCATTTGATATACTTTATAGTTCTTGTGAGTTGTAAAAGCCAATAATAGTCTGACTGCCTCAATTCTAGCTACCGGTGCAAAGGTTTCATTGTAATCAATTCCTTCTTTCTGTGAATATCCCTTACACACTAATCTTGCTTTGTTTCTGATTACCTTGCCATCTTCATTAAGTTTATTTCTGAAAACCCATTTAGTTCCAATTACATTTTTGTCAGGCCGAGGAACTAATGACCAAGTGTTATTCCATTCAATTTGTTCCAATTCATCTTCCATAGCTTTAATCCAATATTTATCTTCACATGCCTCATTAATAGATGTAGGTTCAATTTGAGAAATAAGACATACCTCTTCATTTGCCAATCTTCCTCTAGTCATAACTCCTTGATATTTATTTCCAATTATCTGACTTTCAGAGTGATTCAATCTTACATACCTAGGTGTTTTTACTTGATGTTTTTCTTTAGTGATAGTTGAATTCTTAGATGATTCCGATGTGACAGGATCAACATTCTGTACCGGTGTACTCATAGTAGGTTTATTTGTGATTATCTTTATGACCGGTTCAAAGTCCATTGACCTTGAATTTCCTCTGAACTGTTCATCAATCTTCACATTTGCACTCTCAACAATTTTCTACAATCTTTTGTTAAAACATCTATATGCCTTACTCTTAGATGAATAACCAAGAAATATTCCTTCATCACTTCTAGGATCAAATTTTTCAATATACTCATCTCTTCTAATATAGCATTTACTTCCAAATATTCTAAAATATTTTAAGAGTAGGAGTATTACCAAACCATAGCTCATGAGGGGTCTTATCCGTTTCACCTTCATGAACTCTGTTGAATGTCTAAACTGTTGTATTTACTACTTCTCTCCAATACATATGAGGTAGACTTGCTTCTGATATCATGCTTCTAGTTGTATCCAAAATAGTTCTATTTTTTCTTTCCACAACTCCATTCTGCTGCGGTGTCTGGGGTGTTGATAACTATCTTCTTATCCCATTCACTTCATAGAATGTATTAAACTCCCTAGATGTGAATTCACTTCCTTGATCTGATCTCAAACATTTTATTTTCTTACCAGTTTCATTCTCTACCATTACCTTGAATACTTTGAATTTCCCAAATGCTTTAGATTTCTCCCTGAGAAAAGTAACCCAACACATTCTAGAATAGTCATCAATGATTAGCATAAAATATCTATCTCCTTGTATACTTCTAGTTCTTGTAGAACCACATAAATCAGTATGAATTAAGTCAAGAGAATTATTGGATTTATCTAGTATACTCTTAAAAGATGCTCTAACTTGCTTTCCAAATTGACATTCCTTACATACCGGATTGTGAGGTTTAACAATCTTAGGTAAAACTCTTACTGCCTTAGTTGTACTGATTTTCACAATGCAATCAAAGTTTACATGACAAAGTCTCTTATGCCATAACCAACTTTCATCAATATGTGCAATCAAACATGCTTTCTCATTGTTATTCAAATGAAAGATATTACCTCTAGTCTGATTACCGGTTGCAATTTCCAAACCAGTTCTATTTAAGATTTTGCATTTACCATTCTTGAATTGTTATTGAAATCCTTTTTCAACTAATTGACCAACACTCAAAAGATTATGCTTCAAACCTTCAACATAGTAAACATTATCAGTATTGTGCTTACCATCAAAAGATATAGTTCCTTTTCCTTTGATTGAACAAGCTTTATCATCTCCAAATCTCACTAGAACTCCATTGTATTCCTAAAAGGTTAAGAATTTACTCTTATCACCAATCATATGATGTGAACATCCTGAATCAATGATCCATTCGTCCTTATCTTCAATTTTAGCTGTTAGGGCCTACTCTACCGGTTGAACAGTAGGTGCTGGTTGATCTTCTATTATAGCAACAAAAGCCCATCCATTGTTTGTTGGTTCCTCATCAAAATCATCAATAACTCCTTCATCAGCATAATAACAAGATTTGTCTCTATTCTTCTTGAATTTGTATCTTTGATAATCAAGGTTAGGCTTATATTTTCTTTTAGCTTCTTCTTTCAATCTTGCATGTCTATGAGGACACCTAGAAGCCATATGACAAATTTTATTGCAGTTAAAACATTTAAATGGTGCTTTACCTTCATACTTACTTTCAACTGGACCTTTAGGCATTTTCCTTGCAAAGTGCTTCAAGCTCTTCCATCTCTTCATTCTCCTTCATGATTTCTTCAAGCTCTCTTGCATAAAAGGCTTTCCAATCAGATTTCTCAGATGATGATGATGATGCAGATGATGATGATGCTTTAAAAGCTAGATCTATCTTTATAGTAGCAATAGGACCAAATTCCTCAAGCTCAAAAGTTGAAAGTTTTCCAACCAAAGTGTCTCTAGATACTGATGTATTAAGCATTGTTCTCAATTCATTTATAGCAGTAACTTTCATTTTATATGCCGATGGCAATGCTCTTAAAACTTTAGAAACAATTTCATCTTCACTTAAGGTTCCTCCACAATATTGTATACCCAAAACAATTTCATTTACTCTTTCCATAAAAGCAGAAATTATTTCATCTTCTTCCATTTTTAGATTTTCATACTGGACCCAGAAGCATTCAAGTTTTGCAATTTTGACTATGGAATCTCTTTCATTCAATGTTTCCAATTTGTCCCAAATAGCTTTAGCAGTAGATCTATCTGATAATCCCATGATTTTGTGATCTAACAATGCGCTCAAAAGTGCTTCTCTTTCTTTGCAATCATTTTCTTCATCTTTAGCCAAGGTTGGTGGATTAGGTTGACCTTGAGTAGGAGTAGTATAACTATTCTTTGTAACATCCCATATGTCCTTTCCAATGCAATTCTAATGTGTCTCCATCCTGATCTTCCATATGCCATAGTTGGTTCCATCAAATTTTGGACTGTCCTTTCCGAAATAGTTAGAAGACATTGGATCTCCTCAAGTTGTTAAACTTCTGCAAAAAGAGGACTAGGCTCTGATACCAATTGTTAGGTCTCAGAGACAAATGAGAGGGGGGGGGGGGGGGGGTGAATCAGTTGTCTAATAAATTCAAACCAAAATTTAATGCTTAATGTTGGTAAACAAAACTTTATGCCAATAGATAGTTTTAACAGTTAATTGTAGTACCGGTAAAGATTAATGCATGAAACAGAAACACAATAACATCCACAACACATAACATGGATATTTGTACGTGGAAACCCTGTAAGGGGAAAAACCATGGTGGGAAGCCTTACCCAAATTAGATGATACTACTGCAGATAGTATGTGTGTACAATATGGAGTCTGCACATGCAGAAAGTCCAGCTGCCTAGAGCTCACTGTTCAATCACAAAAATGGGAGTCACATTGACTACAATTGGATGGTTAAATCCAATGATAATGTACTGATCAAAATAGCATCTTCATATGCTGGATTTAGTATCGGTTTAGCTCTGATATGCCTTCTTCAAATACCTTCCTTCAATCTTCAAATGATGTCTGCATGTATAGCTCTTCTTATTTTCACATATACCTTATTACAATCCTTTTTCCAATCGCATACCAATCTCACAAATGAGATCTTACACTTATACCATAACCTAAGACCAATTGAGTAGGTTTGCTCACTAAAGATATTACAATAAAATCATTTACAAATAAATTATTATGTGATGCATCATGTCGGCTCAATACATTTACAATAATAATAAATCATCTTCATAACATGTCGTGCTGATCTGGAATAGATATGCTTGTTGGTGCATAACTTGGACCTATTTGCCGATAACAACAAATATGCAAACCCGAACAAATCAATAACCAAATCTCCAAAACCAAGTGATCAAATAATGTCTTTGACATAACCAAGTAGCCTCCAAGTCATTCCAAATGTCGATGAATAAGATAACCTGTTGGTGAACCAGATATCGGTGATTGTGCATAAATCACTGAGCATATCGGTGAACATAATCAAGAATCTCCAAGTGCTGATAAGTGTTGACAAGTGTTAACAAGTGTTGAAATCAATGACAAAACCAATGCAACACATCCAAAATACCAACATATTGTTGTTAGAATAAGAAGCACTATTAGAACTAGTGGCATTTGGTGTATTATGATTGGAAGAATTTGCAAACAATGGATTGTTATAAGCTATAACAATAGGGTAAGAATTAGAATCAACAGCCAGCACACCAACTGCTAGATTTGGAACTTTGTTAACTACCCTAGCTCTCCTTTTTGGGGGTGATAGCTGGGTATGATTGATTGAGGCTGCACTTTGCCTAGTCTGGTATTTTCTCATAAGCTAGGAAGGTTGGACTACTAAAATACCAAAGATTTGAGTCACCATGTGCGAAAAATAATTTGTTGCTGCACACAACAAGACAACATACAATGGCCTTCTATGAACTATAAAGTCCAACGGTCCCACTGGGCATGCCAAAAACTATTGTCACTAGGATTTGCACCCAATGAAAGCTTGAATTCCCTGCAATCCAGTGACACATTGGACTGCTCTGAGGCTGTGGGTATCCTATTATGAGAGAAAACCTCTGAATTATAGGTCGGCTTCCTATTTGATCACCTAAAAACTAATGACTTCTTGACTAGAAAAGAGGTAAAAGGATATGCATAAAACTAAAAATTAACTACTGCTAGGTGATCTACCAATGAGTGAAAATAACTTTCAATGATAAGGAACTCACAAGAATCCAATAAAGAAAACTAAAACACTCACAACTCTAGATTGCATACTTTGCATAAACACCTCATGTGAAAGGTTCAGTCTTTCTGATATTTTGGTGAAGGAGAACAAAGATAGTTCCCGCAACTTCATTTACCAAAAAGTATAACTCAAACATTGATCTGCATGTTGGCATTATGTGAACCAGTATGAGGACATGATGACATTGTATGTTGTCATTGATGTCAATATGCTGAAGAAGAGAGAACCGATATGTTACCAAGAACCGGTATATGTGAGAACCGGTATAACATTATGAACTGGTATATGTGCCAAAGTGAAGTGGTGTGTTTGTTCAAGGTGAACTGACATGTTGATATGTGAACCAGTACATGGAAGCTTTGTATGACTACTAGTTGGTAGTCTCAACTTCAGGGTTTCCGGTTGAAGTGCTTCAAGCCTGTGTGACTCAACCAGTGACTTTGTGTGATGAGTTAGAATTGTAACGAAGAACAAATCATGTTGCCACATTAGCCTTGTGCGCGTGAAGGATCTTGCATGAAGGAGAGTGTTCCTATCTACCTCAAGAATGTGCAAAGTCTATAAACGGTGAAAATGCATGATGGGTTATCAGTTGCCATGAAAGCGATGGAAAATGAATGATGGAGAATGTCTTGATATTGGTTCAAGACTATTGCATTTAATGCAATGTGCTCAATGGTCAAGATTGAACCATTTGAATTGCTTAACCTAATAGGTTTAGGGTTTATGCTATCGACCTATTTGTTTCCTATAAGATCAATGTTGTGTTTCTTTCTGAGGTTGTTGGCAAAAGTTGTGTGTGTGTATCCAAGTGAAGAGATACGTGATTCTTGCTAGACCATAGGAGAGAAGTGATACCTGCAGAGTGTATGTGCAGAAGGTGAAGAGGAGCTAAAGTAGATCTACATTGGCATTGAGTGCTATTACTAGATCAGTTTAATACCTGTTGATCTCTAACCACTTCAATAGTTGGGAAATCCCTTAACTGGGTAGCTTTAACTGGCTTACTGTAAATCCTTTGACAGGGTGACTCAAAACCATTGAGTTCTTGTAATCCTCTAACAAGGTAACCTTTAACAGGGTTTAACCCTTAACCGAGTGATCCCTAACAGGATCGGTTCCTAAAATAACCTATTGTATCAGTCTTTAACCGGACAAGGCTCCTAACAGAGCAGACTTCTAAAGAGTTCAAAAATAGCTTGTGGGTATTCATCCCCACCGTGGTTTTTCCCAGTTGGGTTTCCATGTGAAAAAAATCTATGTCATGTGTGGTGTTATTCATGTGATGGTTTAAGTGATGTGTGTCTGAAGGTAAATCATGTTGATCTAGCTATTTATATATTTATGATGATAGATTACCTATTCATGCACTAGGGTGAAATGGAAATGAAGTATTAGATTGTATGAAAAGATAAGTGTTAACCAGTTTATGATTGTCTCAGTTATTCTGGGTGTTTGCCAGTTGTACTCAGTTTAAGACCGGTGTTATTGTTTGTCTGCCAAAGCGTAGTGTTTGCTGACAAAATGGTTTTAGAAATGTGTTTTTGTGTGTACTGATTCACCCCCCCCCTCTCAGTGCTGGTTTGGTACTATCTGTTCATCATTGAGTTATCAATTGGTATCAGAGCATCCTCTAGGTCCTCTGTGTTATAAGCTTAACCACTTGAGGAAAAGATCCTAGTCTAATGATGAAGAGGGAAGGTCCAAACTTCAATAGAGATAATTTCAATATATGGAAAGACAAAATGAAGATATACATCAGAAGCATGGGTGCTCAACACTGGAGCTATGTTGAGAATGCTTATGTTGCCCCTACCGGTACTCTCACCGATGACCAAAAGAGAGAGATGCAGGAGAATGGGCAAGTCATGGAAGCCCTAATTAGTAGTTTATCTAACATTGAGTTTATTGATGTCCAAGATAAAGTAAATCCCAAAGAAGTATGGGATACTCTTGAAAATATCTATGGCGGTGATGAGCATGTAAAACAAGCTAAGGAAGAAAGCCTTAGAGGGAAGTTTGAAGACATGCAGATGGTTGAAGGTGAGACCATTCAACAGTATCGAATAAGAATCAAAATTGTTATCAGAGATATCAAGAGTGTAGGTGGTAAAATGGAAGATTCCACTGTGGTAAGAAAAGTTTTGAGATCCTTATTACTAGTCTATGCAATAAGGGTTGCTGCTATTCAGGAGTTGAGATCAATAGACAAGACTAAGGTATCCCTAGACTCCATCATTGCAAAGTTGACAGCCAATGAGCTAAATAATTTTGATGTTAGTGTTCAAAAGACTAAATCAGCTTTTAAAGCTTCTGTTGTACCATCTATAAAAGGAAAAGAAGCAAGCACCAGTGGTGAACAGAGACAGAGCAGAGAAATGGATGATGAGGAGATTCTGATGGAATTTGAAGCTATTCTTGCCAGGAAACTTCCTAAAGGAACCAGTAAATACAGAGGTAAGCTCCCTTTGAAATGCTTTTCTTGTAACCGGATAGGACATATTGCCATAAACTATCCTAATGGTGACAACAAGGACAAGACAAAAAGTTTCAAAAAATTCAAAGGAGGAAATTGGAGAAACTGTTTTGTGGTAGTTGATGAAGGTGTCACAGATGAGGAATCATAAGATGAAGAAAATGAAGATATTGTGTTTGTTGCTGTCAAGGAAGATGTGTCAAACAAGAAGGCTCTTCTCTCCCGCTTTGATAATTCCAATGAGTGGATTATTGATAGTGGTTGTTCTCACCATATGACTGGTGACTGAAACAAGTTTCTATCCTTGGAAGAGTATGATGGTGGTGTGATTCGCTTTGGTAATGATACACCATGTATGGTCAAAGGTAGAGGGTCCATCTCTCTGAATAGAAAGAGTAGTGCTGACAATGTGTATTGGGTTGATGGTCTTAGACACAACCTTTTGAGAGTTGCCCAACTGAATGATAGTGGTCTCACTCTGGAATTCCAGAATGGTGAATTGGTGGCCACCGGCATGCAGACCTAAGGTAACCTATTTTAGGTGAATGCAAATATCAGTACATGTCTTATGGACAAGTTTGATGATAGATGGATATGGGATAGGAGACTCTGCCATGTAAACTTTGATAACATTGTGAAGGCCAATAAGATCAAGGTAGTTAGAGAGTTGCTGGTGCTGAGAAAGATGGAAAATACCTTGTGCAGAGAGTGTCAACTGGGGAAAATGTCTTCCTCAACCTTTAAAGGTAAACCTTTCATTGCTGACAATTTACTTGATCTTGTGCATACTGATTTGTGTGGAGCTATGAAAACTAGGAGTGTGCAGGGTGATAGGTACTTCATGATTCTCACTGATGACTTCTCAAGAATGATGTGGGTCACATTCTTGAAAGATAAGTCTGAAGCTTTTGGAAAGTTCAAAGCTTTCAGAGCATTAGTGGAGAAGGAAAGCAGTAAAAGGATCAAGTGCCTTAGAACTGATCAAGGATGGGAATTCACTTCCGGTGAATTCAACAAGTATTGTGAAGAATGTGGCATCAAGAGGCAACTGTCTACCCCCTGACTCCACAGTAGAATGGCCTAGTAGAGAGGAATAATTGGATTGTGGTTGAAGTAGCTAGAACTATGTTGATTCAAGGAAAAGTTACTCACACCTTTTGGAGAGAAGCGGTAAGCACTGTAGTCTACACAATGAACCGGGTACTCATCAAGAAAGGTACGGATAAAACTCCTTATGAGTATTGGATCGATAAGACACCTGTGGTTAGCTACTTTAGAGTGTTTGGTAGCAAATGTTACATCAAGAGGAGCCAACACTAGAGAAAATTTGATGCGAAATGTGATGAGGGAATATTCCTAGGGTATTTCACCAAGAGAAAAGCTCTCAAGTGTTTCAATAATAGGACTCGGAAGATTATGGAAAGCATCAATGTGAGAATTGATGAAACCTCTGAGAAAACTGAGGAAACTGATAGTGAGAAAGCGGTAAATGAATCGGTTGTAACCTTTTGGGAACTAGTTGCCAGTCAACCAAGTACCAGTAACAGTATTCCTACACTGGTAGATGTAGATGCTGATACTGATGGAGATGAGGATGAAGAAGAAAAGAAAGAGGAATTTATTAAGACCATTCCTCAGTATGTCAAGCTGAATCATGATCCTAAGTAGATCATAGGAGATAAGGATGCAGGAATCCTTACAAGAAGAAAGGTTAGAGAAAACTCATGTATGACCTCTAAATTTGAGCCTAAATCATTCAAAGAGGCACATAAAGATGAAGATTGGATCAAGGCAATGGAAGAGGAACTTGACCAGATAGAGAGAAATGGTACATGGTCTTTGGTACCCAGACCGGAGCATAAAAATGTCATCAGTATCAAATGGGTTTTTAGAAATAAGTTGAATGAGGATGGCACAGTGATTAGAAACAAAGCCAGACTGGTGTGTAAAGGATATGCCCAAGAAGAAGGAGAAGACTATGGAGAATCCTTTGCTCCTGTAGCCAAATTGGAAGGAGTTCGTATGATTCTTGCATATGCAACTTTTAAAGGATTCAAAGTATATTAAATGGATGTAAAATCTGCATTCCTAAATGGTGTACTTGAAGAGGAGGTGTATATAGAGCAACCAAATGGGTTTTCCCTATCTGAAGATAGTGACATGGTGTGTAGGCTACATAAAGCCTTATATGGTCTAAAGTAGGCACCTAGAGCATGGTATGAACACCTGCACTCCCATCTTGTAAAGATTGGATTTGAGAGAACAAGCGAAGATAGCAATATCTACTTGAAATCTGAAGGAGATCATATCCTAATCTATGAGGTATTTGTTGATGACATTATCTTTGGTGGAGATGACAAGATGAGTTATGAGTTTGTAGATGAGATGAAGAAAGAGTTTGAGATGTCACTCATAGGGGAGATTAAGTTCTTCATTGGACTACAGATTCAGCAGATGAAAGATGGAATCTTTATCAATCAGTCCAAGTATGTCAAAAAGGTGTTGAAGACCTTTGGCATGGAAGATAGAAAACCGGTTGGTAAACTGATGGTGACCAATTGTAAACTATCCAAAGAGGATGACTCAGCATTGGTTAATGAGAAGGAATACCGATCAATGATTGGTAAGTTGCATTATGTAGTACATAGCAGACCAGATATTGCACATGCAGTTGGCATTACTGCAAGGTTCCAAAAAAGTCCAAGAGAATCCCACTTGGTTGCAGTCAAGTGGATTCTTAGGTATCTGAAGGGAACTATTGATTATGGATTGTGGTATCCATATAGCAAGGATTTCAACTTGAAAGTATTCACAGATGCTGATTGGGTAGGTAATGTGGATGACCGAAAGAGCACAACCGGTGGTGCATTCTTTCTGGGTGGTAGACTGGTCTCATGGATGAGTAAGAAGTAGAGTTGTATCTCTCAGTCTACAACAGAAGCAGAGTATGTTGCAACTTTCATGAACTGCACTCAGATAATTTGGATGAAGCATGTATTAAATGGCTTCAAAGTTCTTGTATCTAAATCGGTAAGTATATTTTGTGACAATACTAGTGCAATTAAAATCTCCAAGAATCTAGTTTTACATTCTAGAACCAAGCACTTTGAGCTTAAGTATCATTTCTTGAGGGAAAAGGTTCAGAACAAAGAGATTGCACTAGAACATGTTTCCATTAAGGAGCAGTTAGTAGACATATTCACCAAATTTATGTACTTAAGAGGTGAATTAGGGGTGCTACCCCTTCAGGAGATGAACTAAAGGTATATGCTCCACATTAGTTAGGTATTGCATAGTCAACTTTTTTTTAGGATTGATGTGTTGAAGGATGCTACTCCTTAGGGGGAGCAGCATAATGGAATAGGGAAGCTTGTGCCTCCACTTTGGCATTGTTGTCAAAGGGGGAGAATAAGTGAAGTAGAGAAGATATCTACAGAAATTGGGGGAGAAGAAGTGAAGCGGAGAGATATCTTTGTATATTGCCATCAATGCCAAAGGGAGAGATTGTTGGCATTATGTGAACCGGTATGAGGACATGATGACATTGTATGTTGTCATTGATGTCAATATGATGAAGAAGAGAGAACCGGTATGTTACCAAGAACTAGTATATGTGAGAACCGGTATAACATTGTGAACCGGTATATGTGCCAAAGTGAAGTAGTGTGTTTATTCAAGGTGAACCAGCATGTTGATATGTGAACTGGTATATAGAAGCTTTGTATGACTACCGGTTGGTAGTCTCAACTTCAGGGTTTCCGGTTGAAGTACTTCAAGCCTATGTGACTCAACTGGTGACTTTGTGTGATGAGTTAGCATTGTAACGAAGAACAGATCATGTTGCCACGTCAGCCTTGTGCATGTGAAGGATCTTGCATGAAGGAGAGTGTTCCTATCTACCTCGGGAATGTGCGAAGTCTGTAAACGGTGAAAATGCATGATGGGTTATCAGCCACCATGAAAATGATGGAAAACAAATGATGGAGAATGTATTGAGATTGGTTCAAGACTATTGCATTTAATGCAATGTGCTCAACGGTCAGGATTGAACCATTTGAATTGCTTAACCTAATAGGTTTAGGGTTTATGTTGTCGACCTATCTGTTTCCTATAAGGTCGATGTTGTGTTTCTTTCTGAGGTTGTTGGAAAAAGTTGTGTGTGCATATCCAAGTGAAGAGATACGTGATTCTTGCTAGACCAGAGGAGAGAAGTGATACCTGCAGAGTGTAAGAGTAGAAGGTGAAGAGGAGCTAAAGCGGATCTGCATTGGCATTGAGTGTTGTTACTAGATCTTTGTAATACCTGTTGATCTCTAACCACTTCATCAGTTGGGAAATCCCTTAACTGGGTAGCTTTAACCAGCTTACTATAAATCCTTTGACAGGGCGACTCAAAACCATTGAGTTCTTGAAATCCTCTAACAAGGTAACCTTTAACAGGGTTTAACCCTTAACCAGGTATTCTAGCCATCCCTTAATCGGGTGATCCCTAACAGAATCGGTTCCTAACAGAACCTATTGTATCATTCTTTAACTGGACAAGGCTCCTAATAGAGTGGACCTCTAAAGAGTTCAAAAACAGCTTGTGGGTATTCATCCCCACCGCGATTTTTCCCAGTTGGGTTTCCATGTGAAAAAAATCTGTGTTTCATGTGTGGTGTTATTCATGTGATGGTTTAAGTGATGTGTGTCTGAAGGTAAATCATGTTGATCTAGATGTTTATATATTTATGATGATAGATTACCTGTTCATGCACTAGGGTGAAATGGAAATGAGGTATGAGATTGTATGAAAAGATAAGTGTTAACCGATTTATGCTTGTCTCAGTTATTTTGGGTTTTTTTTATTGTACTCAGTTTAAGATCGGTGTTACTGTTTGTCTGCCAAAGCGCAGTGTTTGCTGAAAAACTGGTTTTAGGAATGTGTTTTTGTCTATATTGATTCACCCCCCCCTCTCAGTACTGGTTTGGTACTATCCATTCATCATTGAGTTATCACTGCACTATAGTATGCTTAACCATGCACTAAACATTGAAGGAATGAAGATAAAATGAAGAATTATTTGATAATAATCATAACTAATTCATCCAAACATATTCACAACAACATTTAGAACACAAAAAATAAGAGAAGGATTCAGTTGTTTATTGAAAACAAGGAGTGTTTCTCATTACAAAGTCTAAATAATGCTCGTGAAAATTTGAAAATATTAATAAAGAAAATGAGTTACAAGAGCAAAGATCTCTGCTAATGAATAGGTACCAACTCCAGAACTAGAGAAAAAAGAGTGAAAAACAATCACTTATACAAAAACTTGCAAAAAATTCAAAATTTGAATTTTTGGCTCTAAGATGGATCAGTTGTCTTCAATTCTAAGCCTTTCCTCAAAATCAGGGGCTTAACTAAGAGAGAAACTCCTCCAAAACTACTGACTTCTCGTCATTTCACACTTAGTTCACTTGGACTGAGTCACTCATCTACAGATAGTTTACAACTCGCTCACGTTCTTATCAGGTTATCAAAATAGTGTCAAAACACTCCCACTGATATCCGATGGCATGCTCCACACTACTGATATTCGATGGCATGCTCCCAATAGTATACTTTCCTATCGGGTTATCGGGCAACATGAAAACTAGTCTTGTCGATACCCGATGGCATGCTCCACCATGCACTTCGACTCGCTCCAATTCGCTAGTAACCTCATCAGGACATTGGGGTAGGTGGAAACAACTTCTGTTGATATCTGATAGATCCTTTTCAGCCTTATGCAAACTCATTGAGCATCAGTGTAGGGTAAAACCGGTTGTCCCGATAGCCAATGGTAGCACTCCACATAATTCTTTGTTGGGTTCCACCACTTGGTTCTTCTTCTACACTCTGGCATGTGCCACATCCTGATTTGTTCTGAGCCCACCTAGACGGCTGCCTCATCAATCGCTAAGTTGCAGAGATTAACAGTCGAGCACTTTCGCATAGTGGTATAGTGATGGCTGTCAGATCCTTTGCAACCTACTCATCTATTAATTTGCCCTTTTACTACAAAATTTGGTCGCTTTGAGATGCGCACGCACGTGAAGTGCCCACCAACGCTGAGCTACAACTTGCCAAAAGCCCTTAATCTTTGACACTAAGGATATATGTGACCTTGCATATAAATGCGATAGATTTCCTCCACGTGGCCAATGTGGGATAAATGGTCTATGCCTTAGCCTTTCCATCGGGTCATCGAGGTAACATGAAACCACTCCCCTTTAGCCAATGACAACATTCTGCACTCCGCACTACTCATCGGGTCATCTTACCGATCAAGGTAGGTCTTGCTGATAAGGCAAAAATTCAAAAAAAAAAATAGCAAAGAAACACCCATCTCCATCAGCATGTTGGGCTCAACCCTTGTGGGAGCCACATTTTACCCCACATGCTATAATTCAATGAACAAAAAGTTATTTTCCCTATGTCTGCACATGAAGCAAACAAGTTAGAAAAAAATATGTATTCTTTTCATACTTAGCACTTGTCTCTCCTTTTGAGGCATATTGATTCTGATATCTCCTGCATCGTTCTATCATGAAAATAAAATTGCAATTTTTTGTCTTTCTTTTCAAATAATCATGAATGCAATTTAGCAAAATAAAAAATGCACCTTCTTGCTCATGTGTAAAATATCATAGCTCTACCTGATTGAGCTAGTAGTGAAAATAGGTAACAATACCTTTGAAGATGATGTTGGCCATTTGGAGGAATTGATTATGTGTTGCATTGATGTTTTGTCATTGATGTCAACACTAGTTGTTTTGGCTGCTTTACTGGTATCCTTTTGGTCTTGGTAAGTTGTTTGGTTTCTAGTTGGATTAGATCATGATAATCCGGTATACTCTGGTATGCTTTGGCTTTTTGAATTAGCTTGGATCTTCTATTCATGCTACTCAGATACATGTTCAGTTAGTTGGTTTTTATTTGGTGATCGAATGCTATTATGTATGTTGGTAAGCCCAGTTTATTGATCCGGTGAGGGTTTCACTGACAAAGCTTTGATGAAGATCTTGGAGTTATACATAAGTGGTGTTGGTGCAGCTTCTAATAGAGATTCAAAATGTTGATGGTGATTGTGTTAGAGACTTGGTTGATTGGGATCATTTCTTTAGCGTGTGTGGACCTAAATTGGGTCTAGTGCTATCTAGGTTATGGACCGACTTAATGTAACATGTTGTTTGATCTTCTCGATGTGTTTCTGGGATGTCTTATGGGTTGGATATTATTTGTTTGGTCTCAAGATGACATGTTTTGTAATTATGTAATTGTTTTATTATCTGGCGGCTGGCCTTATTGTTAGTGGTTGAGGGTTTGTATATATATGATGTAAGATCTCATTGTAGATCATGTATGGATATGTAAGGAGCGAATAATGTAATAATCATTCATGTAGAAGATTTGGTCAATCATTGGTGATTGAGTTAGGTTTATGTAAGAGGATTAAGTCCTCCAGTATTGAGCTTAACCGGAACTATGTTCAGGCATAGGAGATGTTATCATTGTAGTTCATTCCTTCTTCTAGATTGTAGTCTGGATTTTTATGTAGTCAGTGAGACTCCTTTTGTAATGAGCAGTGTGCTCTAGGTTGTTGGCCTTCTTGCAAGTGTAGGCCCCTCAATTTGTAATCACATACTTACTGCAGAAGTATTATCTGACTATTGGTAGACTTTCCACCATGGTTTTTACCTTTACTGGGTTTTCCACATACAAATCTTGGTGTCATGTGGATGGTATTTACTCTCTAATTGTTTCTTATGCTTAATTGGTATATCTTCTATTTCGGTAATTGATTTATGTATTCTGGTATGATCTTTTGGGTTCTGGTAATAAATTTTTAATTGCTCAAGGTTTCGATAATATGGTGACAACTGATTCACCCCCCTCTCAGTTATCTTCTAGTTTTTTGAACTATCTAACATATGATGCCATAGATGAATAAAGTGCATTAGGAGATGCCTGCCATGAGGATGAAAGAGAATTTAATCTCTTTATGGCACTAGGTGAACTAGTTGATGAAGATGACAAAGATGAAGATATTGAAGATGAATTGGACTTGGAAGGTGATCTCATAAGCACGCTTGAGGAGTTGAAGAAAACAAGAACAGAACTCAAGAAGGTTAAGCATGCTACTGCAGAAGTACAAGAACAACTAGAGAAATCTTTAGAGGAATCTAAGAAGACAATATCTAATCTAAAACTCCAGTTGGAAGAAACTAAAAGGACATATGTGTTGGCATTATGTTGTCATTGATGTCAACTAGTATAGGATGACAATTGATATGGGAGTTGTATGTGCAGTTGAGGCCAACCGGTATGCAAGCTAGAGTCACCGGTATACAAGTTATTGTTGAGAATGACAAAACCGGTACCCGATGAATAAGTGGATGAACATGTTAGTATACAAGTTGGTACTAACTGGTAATTTGATGATAGGTAAGATTGTAGAGTGCACTCATCACCGATATGCTAGTGTGATTCCATCTAGCATGACTCCCACTAATAAATGATGTTGTCCCTGGAAGAAGAGAAGACTGGAGAAGGAATGCTGCCTGAGGATTGTAGGGAAATTGCATCTACCCAATAATAGGGAAGTCACACCATTGGCCAGTAGATGACATAGTTAGTTCCTCTCCCACTAGTGATTGGTAGATTGTGAACCACAATGTATCTACCTCCACCGGTCGGATGATATGTGTGAGCCTCTAGCATGTGAGATCAATTATATGCTCCTGATATCAAAGTATGCAGATGAGCCACCAAAAAAAACAAGGAGTGATGGTTTTTTCACTTTGACAAACTGACAGGTGGGAAAACCTATCGGATAAAGGATAAGGAAAGGTTTAGCTACAGATAGAGAGTACAATAGGGATGCAGATGCAGTTTGATGCAAGGATAGTTGAAGACTGCTTGCATGATGTTATCATGCATGTTATCGACATGAAGGTAGATGGAGTGTCCACTGATAAATAGGGCTACTAGTATGCTAGAAAGTACACAAGTAAAAGGCTCTCTTCAGATGAAAATGAACATGCTAATTTGAAAGTTCAATGACTGATCAATATGATACACCAACAACAAGGAGATGAGAATCGGTATGTGTGATGACTGGGATGACATGATCCATTGATACAAGGAAGGTGAAGACAAGAAGGTTAACCGGTAAGGGAAGACGTACTAGTAGGGTTAGAGAACAAGTAGGGTTATATATTTGGTAGGTGTGTACCAGTTGAGTGTTTGGTCGATGATCCTACCTGAACCGATACGGAGGTCCAAGCTGAGATGGATACCGACAAAGATGCCACATGGAGTTGAAGTGGAAAGCTTGCAGAGGTCGATGAAGTGTCATGTCGGTGAGGTTGTTGGTATTTGGTTGACATTTATTGTTAACTGCAAAAATCATGGGAGGCATTGTAGAGGTGTGCGGCTCAAGGAAGGTTAAACAAAGTCAAATAGAGATGATCAATGCAGAGTGTCCAAGTGCAGAATGAGGTTGGTGATGCAATCTGCATAACCATTTATGGTGATTGACCAAGTGCCTTTTTGATAGACTGACTATGTTTGTTAAAGTTAGCAATGGTGTATTGGAAGCTGCAATATTGGCAGAGTTTAATTGATTTGCTGCAAGTGGTCAATCTCTGGAAGGAGATCTGATTGGATTTGGTTTGCATCAAGGTCGATGAAGAAACCCTAACTGTGTGATGTTTGAATTGGTTTTTGGAAGGAAGACTTGTTTATAAATTTGCAAGTCAAAATCAATGAGTGTGTGCTATTGGAGGATGTTGTTAGAAGGTGTGATGCCAATTGAAAGAAAAAAGTTGATCTAACTATGAGAGTTAAGCAACTGAGCTTTTGGAGGGGCAACCGGTAAGAAGGCTTATCAAGGGACTAACCAGTAAAGGTCTGAGATTCTTGTAAGCTGAAAGAAGTGCATCAGTCAAGACAACTGGCAGTGTTAGAACCAACAGGAAAGAAGTAGCAGAAGGCGAGGATTGAGAAGGGTTTAACCGGTAATCAGTAATCAAGTGGAAAGGAAGATAGCCAGTATAGCTTGAACTGGCAGGGGAGATGCTTTGAGAAGAGGTGAGCAGAGGAAGAGAGTGAGAAGAGAGCAAATAAGGAAGAGGCCGAGTAGAGGAAGAGTTAAAGAAGGTGAGAAGAGAACCGACAAAGAGTAGAGAAGAGGTAGACCAGTGAAGAGACATATCTATGAGGTTATAGAATTAATTTTTAACTGGATTATAACTAATGTTTTGATATAATGTTTTGTAATCACTGAGTTGGAGATCGATGTAGGGGTTGGTTCTCCTTGGGTTGGTTCCCTAAACATTGTAATTAGTTTTTTATTGTGAGGGTAGATTGGAGGAGTAGACTCTAGCAACTTTTCTCATCGATATTTTTCCCATCTTGGGATTTCCTCATATATACTGGTGTCATGTGATGTGGCTTTGTGTGATTGAATTGTGATCTCTTTCTTTATCTCACCGGTAGGTTTATTTAGTGTTTTCATTGCTAACTGATACTCACTCTTAGAATTAAAAGGTTAAGAGTTTTGGATACCACTTATTCACCTCAATCTTAATGGTACATTGTGTTAAATAAACCAGTGTGGGATGATAACTGACAAGTAGTATTAGAAACCGGTATGAAATGTCAATCAGTAGGTATGTTCCTAGTATGTAGATGTAATAAGGAGATTCACTGGTGAGCATGTATGAACACAAAAGACAAACCAACAGAGTGAATGGTTGTTGGATCATATGAAGTATGGACACATAACTGGAAGCTTTCCAAGTCAATATGATCTATTGGTAGGGTATATGAACCAATAAAACACCGATTGTCTGTCTTGGTTGGTGAATAAACTCAAACCAGCATAGTAGATTGGGTTGAGTTGGATGGTGTTTGAGAATGACACGTAGATTTCATGTGGCAAGTATGCAGTGGTAGGTAAATCGTCCATTGACATGATAGGTGATGAGTAGGTTGAATTTAAATAAGGAACCCATGAATCATGGGTCAATGATAGAAGAAGTGCGGATCAAGGCGAATCAAGATGCAAAAGCTTTTGGGTGAGATAAATCTGATAAATCAATGATGACTAGTTAGTACCAAACTGTTACTGAGAGGGGGGTGAATCAGTAATGATAAAAATAGTTTCTCTTGAGCTGGTTAGACTGATAACTCTGCCATTTGACTAGCAAGCAATAATACCGATCTAAACCAGATTACTACCGGTTAAGCGCAGAGAAAGATATAAACTGGTAACTCAGCTTTCCACACAATCTAGCATCTTATTTCCACTTCACCCATATGCATACACTAGTAATACTTTAATAGGAATGTAAAGACTTATAGGTTCAACATGCTTTACCACTTAATAGAGAATAAAAAAGCATCATATGAAAAGCATCACACATAACACACATATTTTTCATGTGGAAACCCAACTAGGAAAAACCACAGTGGGGATGAATACCCACAAGCTATTCTTTGAACCCTTTTGAAGTCCGCTCTGTTAGGAGCCTAGTCTAGTTAAAGACTTTACAATAGGTTCTGTTAGGAACTGATCCTGCTAGGGATCACCCGATTAAGGGATGGCTAACATACCCAGTGAAGGGTTAAACCCGGTTAAAGGTTACCTTGTTAGAGGATTTTTAGAACTCAATGATTTTGAGTCACCTTGTTAAAGGATTTACAGCAAGCCAGTTAAAGCTACCCTGTTAAGGGATTTTCCAACTGTTGAAGTGGTTAGAGGTCAATAGGTATTACAATGATCTGGTAACAACACTCAATGCCAATGCAGATCCGCTTTAGTTCCTTCCTTATGCACTCACACTCTGCAGGTATCTATTCTCATATCTGGTCTGGCAAGAATCACGTATCTTTACACTTAGATATACACACAACATTTGCCAACAATCAACAGGAAAAACAACATCGACCTTATAGGAAATAGATAGGTTGGTAGGATAAACCCTAAACCCTAAACATTTAGGTTAAGCAATTTAGTTAGTTCAATCCTGACCATTGAACACTTTGCTTTGAAGACAATGGCCTTTAACAGATCTCAAGATGTTCTCCATCGTTCATTCTTCATCGTATCTTGGATGCAATAACCCATCATGCATTCTCCATTGTTTGCAGAGACTTTGCACATTCCCGAGGTAGATAGGATCAATCTCCTTCATGCAAGATACTTCACATGCATAAAGCTGACATGGCAACACAATGTGTTCTTCATTCCAATGCTAACACATCACACAATGTCATCGATTGAATCACAAAGGCATAGAACACTTCAACCGAAAACCCTGAAGCTAAGACTACCAATCAGTAGTCATACCATATGAAACCTTGACACAAAAAATTCTATATACCAGTTCACATTCCAACATACCGGTTCTCTTGGACAAACATACCACTTCACTTGTTCACATATACCGATTCACATTTTCACATATACCGGTTCACTTGGACAAACATACCACTTCATTTTTTCACATATATTGGTTCTCTTGCAAGTGCTTACTTCAATATACTGGTTCACTCTTCATCATATTGACATCAATGACAACACACAATATCATCATGTCAACATACACTGCACATATGCCAACAATCTCCTCCTTTGGCATTGATGGCAATATACAAAGATATCTCTGAGCTTTACATCTTCTTCCCCAATATTGCAGATATCTTCTCTGCTTCACATCTTCTCCCCCTTTGACAACAATGGCAAAGTGAAGGCATAAACATCTATGATCTACTATGCTGCTCCTCCCCCTAAGGAGTAACATCCTTCAACACACCATTCCTAAGAAAAATATATCAATGTAAGTCCTGACTTATGTGGAGCACCCACCTTTAGTTCACCTCTCGAAGGGGCAGCACCCCTAATTCACCTCTAAAGTAGGTAAAAGGAGCCTTCGGTAGAGGCTTGGTGAATATGTCTACTAACTGCTCCTTACTGGAAACATGTTCTAGTACAAATTATTTGTTTTGAACCTTTTCCCTTAAGAAATGATACTTAAGCTCAAAGTGCTTGGTTCTAGAATGTAAAACCGTATTCTTGGAGATGTTAATCGCACTTGTGTTGTCACAAAATATACTTACCAGTTCAGATACATGAACTTTGAAGCCATTTAATACATGCTTCATCCAAATTATCTAGGTGCAGTTTATAAATGCTGCAACATATGCCACTTCTGCTATAGACTGAGAGATACAACTCTATTTCTTACTCATCCATGAGACTAGTCTTCCACCAAGAAAAAATGCACCACTGGTTGTGCTCTTCCGATCGTCCACATTACCAGCCCAGTCAGCATCTGTAAACACTTTCAGGTTGAAATCATTATTGTATGGATACAATAATCCATAGTTAATAGTTCCCTTTAGATATCTCAAAATCCGCTTGACTGCTACCAAGTGAGATTCTCTTGGGCTTTTCTAGAACCATGCAGCAATGTCCACTACATGTGCAATGTCCGGTCTGCTATGTACTACATAGTGCAATTTACCAATCATTTATTGGTATTCCTTCTCATTAACTAACTCTGAGTCATCCTCTTTGGATAATTTACAATCGGTCACCATCGGTGTACCAACCGGTTTGCTGTCTTCCATGCCAAAGGTCTTCAACACCTCTTTGACATATTTGGACTGAGTGATAAAGATTCCATCTTTCATTTGTTGAATATGTAGTCCAATGAAGAACTCAATCTCCCCTATAAGTGACATCTCAAACTCCTTTTTCATCTCATCTACAAAATCATGACTCATCTTGTCATCTCCTCCAAAGATTATGTCATCAACAAATACCTCATAGATCAGAATCAGATCTCCTTCTGACTTCAAGTAGCTATATACACCTCCTCTTCTAGTATTCCATTCAGAAATGCAGACTTTACATCCATTTGATATACCTTGAATCCCTTGAATGCTACATATGCAAGAAGCATATGAACTCCTTCCAATCTGGCTACTGGAGCAAAGGTTTCTCCATAGTCTTCTCTTTCTTCTTGGGCATATCCTTTACACACCAATCTGGCTTTGTTTCTAACCACTAAGCCATCTTCATTCAACTTATTTTTGAAAACCCATTTGGTGCCAATGACATTTTTATGCTCTAGTCTAGGTACCAAAGACCATGTACCATTCTTTTCTATCTGGTCAAGTTCCTCTTCCATCGCCTTGATCCAGTCTTCATCTTTATGTGCCTCTCTGAATGTTTTAGGCTCAAATTTAGACATCATGCAAGAGTTTTCTCTGATCTTTCTTCTTGTAATAATTCCTGCATCCTTGTCTCCTATGATCTACTTTGGATAATGATTCATCTTTACATACCTAGGAATGATCTTATTTGTTTCCTCTTGATTTTCTTCTTCATCCTCATCTTCATCAGCATCAACATCCACCGGTATAGGAGCACTGTTACTGGTGCTTGGCTGTTTTGCAACCGGTTCCCAGAAGGTTACTACTGTTTCATCTCTTACTTTCTCACTGTCGGTTTCCTTAGATTTATCAGAGGTTTCATCAACTCTAACATTGATGCTTTCAACAATTCTCTGAGTCCTATTGTTGAAACAATTGAGAGCTTTTCTCTTTGTGGAATACCCTAGGAATATTCCCTCATCACATTTAGCATCAAACTTGCTCTGATGTTCACTCTTCTTGATATAGCATCTACTACCAAACACTCTGAAGTAGCTTACCACTGGTGTCTTACCAGTCCAATACTCATAAGGTGTTTTGTCCTTACCCTTTTTGATGAGTACCTGGTTCATTGTGTAAACTACAGCTCTCACCGCTTCTCTCCAAAAAGTGTGAGCAACCTTTCCTTGGATCAACATAGTTCTAGCTGCTTCAACCATAGTCTGATTGTTTCTTTCTGCTGGGCCATTTTGTTGTGGAGTCTGGGGGGTAGACAGTTGCCTCTTGATGTCATTCTCTTCACAGTATTTGTTGAATTCACCAGAAGTGAATTCTCCTCCTTGATCGGTTCTTAAGCACTTAATCCTCTTACCGCTTTCTTTTTCTACAAGTGCTCTGAAGGATTTGAACTTTCCAAAAGATTTAGATTTGTCCTTCAAGAGTGTGACCCACATAATTCTTGAGCAATCATTAGTAAGAATCATAAAATAACTATCTCCCTGCACACTCCTAGTTTTCATAGGACCACACAAATCAGTATGCACAAGATCAAGTAAATTGTCTGCAGTGAAAGGTTTACCTTTGAAGGTTGAGGAAGATATTTTACCCAGTTGACACTCTCTGCATAAAGGATTTTCTAGTTTACTTAGCATAGGTAATCTTCTAACTACCTTGATCTTACTGGCCTTCATAATATTGCCAATGTTAACATGGCAGAGTCTCCTATGTCATATCCAACTGTCCTCAAACTTAGCCATAAGACATGTACTGACATTAGCATTTAGCTGAAATAGGTTATCTTCGGTTTGCATGCCGGTAGCCATCAGTTCACCACTCTTTCCTTTGATTTTACACACTCCATTTTTGAATTCCAAACTAAGTCCATTATCATTCAGTTGAGCAACACTCAAGAGGTTGTGCCTTAGACCTTCTACCCAATACACATTGTCAGCACTACTTCTTCCATTCAGAGAGATGGACACTCTACCTTTTACCATACATGGTGCATCATTACCAAAATGAACCACACCACCATCATACTCTTCTAGAGATACAAACTTACTCTGGTCACCAGTGATAAAGTGAGAACAACCACTGTCAATAATCCAATCATTGGAATTATCAAAGCAGGAGACAAGAGCCTTCTTGTCTGACACATCTTCCTTGACTGCTACAAACACAATATCTTCATTTTCTTCATCTTCTGATTCCTCATCAGTGACACCTTCATCAACTGCTACAAAACAGTTTCTCCAGTTTCCTCCTTTGAACTTCTTGAACCTCTTTGATTTATCCTTGTTGTCACCATTAGGGCAGTTTATAGCAATATGTCCTATCTAGTTACAAGAAAAGAATTTCAAAGGAAGCTTACTTTTGTATATACCGGTTCCCTTGGGAATTCTCTTGGCAAGAAGAGATTCAAATTCCATCTGGATCTCCTCATCATCCATTTCTCTACTTTGTCTTGGTTCACCACTGTTACTAGCTTCTTTGCCTTTTCTGGATGGTGCAGCAGATGCTCTGAAGGCTGATTCAATCTTGTGAATACTGCCATCATAATTATTTTTCTCATAAGTTGTTAGCTTTGCAATGATGGAGTCTAGGGATACCTTTGTCTTGTCTACAGACCTCAACTCCTAAATAGCAGCAACCCTTATTGCATAGACCGGTAATAAGGATCCCAAAACTTTGCTAACAATAGTGAAATCTTCCATTTTACCACCTGTACTCTTGATATATCCAACAATAGTTTTGATTCTTATTCCATATTGTTTAATAGTCTCTCCTTCAACCATCCTCATGTCTTCAAACTTACCCCTAAGGCTTTCTTCCTTAGCTTGTTTCACATGCTCATCACTGCCATAGATATTCTCAAGGGTATCCCATACTTCTTTGGGATTCTCTTTGTCCTGAGCATCAATAAACTCAATGTCAGATAAACTGCTAATTAGGGCTTCCATGACTTGCCCATTCTCTTGAATTTCTCTCTTTTGATTATTGGTGAGTATCAGTAGGGATAACATAAGCATTCTCAACATATCTCCAATGTTGAGCATCCATGCTTCTGATGTATATCTTCATTCTATCCTTCCATATTTTAAAGTTGTCTCTATTGAACTTTGGACCTTCCCTCTTCATCATTAGAGTAGGATCTTTACCTCAAGCGGTTAAGCTTACAACACAAAGGACATGGAGGATGCTTTGATACAAATTGATAAATCAATGATGACCAGTTAGTACCAAACCGGTACTGAGATGGGGGGGGGGGGGGTGAATCAGTACTGATAAAAATAGTTTCTCTTGAACTGGTTAGACTAAGAACCCTGCCATTTGACTGGCAAGCAATAACACCGGTCTAAACCAGATTACTATCGGTTAAGCACAGAGAAAGACATAAACTGGTAACTCAGCTTTCCACACAATCTAGCATCTTATTTCCACTTCACCCATATGCATACACTAGTAATACTTTAACAAGAATGTAAAGACTTACAGGTTCAACATGCTTTAGTGCTTAACAGAGAATAAAAAAGCATCATATGAAAAGCATCACACATAACACACATATTTTTCACATGGAAACCCAACTGGGAATACCCACAAGCTGTTCTTTGAACCCTTTTGAAGTCTGCTCTGTTAGGAGCCTAGTTCGGTTAAATAATTTATAATAGGTTTTCTTAGGAACCGATCCTACTAGGGATCACCCGGTTAAGGGATGGCTAACATACTCGGTTAAGGGTTAAACTCAGTTAAAGGTTACCTTGTCAGAGGATTTTTACAACTCCATTATTTTCAGTCACCCTGTTAAAGGATTTACAGCAAGCTAGTTAAAGTTGCCCTATTAAAGGATTTTCCAACTATTGAAGTGCTTAGAGGTCAACATGTATTACAATGATCTGGTAACAACAGTCAATGCCAATGCATATCCACTTCAGTTCCTTCCTTCTACACTCACACTCTACAGGTATCTATTCTCATATCTGGTCTGGCAAGAATCATGTATCTTTGCACTTAGATACACACACAACATTTGCGAACAATCTCAATAGGAAAAACAACATCTACCTTATAGGAAATAGATAGGTTGGTAGAATAAACCCTAAACCCTAAACATTTAGGTTAAGCAATTCAGTCGGTTCAATCCTGACCATTGAACACTTTTCTTTGAATACAACGGTCTTAAATAGATCTCAAGACATTCTCCATCATTCATTCTTCACCACATCTTGGAGGCAATAACCCATCACGCGTTCTCCACCATTTTCAAAGACTTCACACATTCTTGAAGTAGATAGGATCAATCTCCTTCATGCAAGATCCTTCACGTGCACAGAGCTGACGTGGCAACAAAATCTATTCTTCATTCCAAAGCTAACACATCACACAATATCATCGGTTGATTCACAAAGGCATAGAACACTTCAACCGGAAACCTTGAAGCTAAGACTACCAGCCGGTAGTCATATCATATGAAACCTTGATACAAAACATTCCATATACCGGTTCACATTCCAACATACCGGTTCTCTTAGACAAACATATCGCTTCACTTGTTCACATATACCGGTTCACTTGGACAAACATACCGCTTCACTTTTTCACATATACCGGTTCTCTTGCAAGTGCTTACTTCAATATACCAGTTCACTCTTCATCATATTGACATCAATAACAACACACAATATCATCATGTCAACATACACTACACATATGCCAACAAAATAAAGAAGGACAATTTGATCTTTATGCTCAATGGTCGAAGGAAACAACTAAGGCATTAATGGTGTGTGATAGAGAAAGGCCGAAAAATAAGTTGCAGGTCACTAAATATAGAAAGCACATATAGATGTCATCAGAAATGGTAGTGGTGTTTGATCTACTATATATAATCAATCAAGAAGAGGAGATCTAATTATATTTGATATAGATTTACTCGATGGAGAAAAACCCTAACGTGCCTAGTTTGAATGTAGGTTTTGGCAGGAACAATCAAGTATAAATATGCAGACTAAAGACTTAAGTTGATGATGCTTGATGCCAACAAAAATAGATTAACCAAGAGAGCATAGAGTGATTAGAGAGAAGATAAAAAGCATCTGAGTGTTGGAGCTGTCTAACAAAAAGGTAGAATCAGTAGAAGGTTTATCAAAGTTTTTACCGATAAGGTTACAGCAACTGGCAAGCTGCCAAATAGAACTACAACTGTGTAAAGTGGCAAGGGGGATTTAGGAATAAAGATGCAAAAGGTGAAGGAGATAAGAGAGTGTACTGGTGAATGGTATGCAAGATAGAATCTGGGAAGAAAAGGTATAAACAGATAACAAAGAACCGATGGAGAACTAAGAAAGGGAGAACCGATTGAGAAGAGTTAAACCGGTGAACTTTTTGATTGCAAGAGTTACAAAACTCATTTGTAACAATATTACAACTATTGTATTAAACTTATCTATAGTACATCACTGATTTGGAGATCAGTGCAGAGGTTGGTGCCCTAAACTTTGTAATCATTATTTATTGTAAGGTTGGATTGGAGCCGTAGTCTACAACAACATTTCTCATAGAGGTTTTTCCCACTTTGGGTTTTCCTCATATATCTGGTGTTATGTGTTGAGTATCTTTGTGTGTTTGCATTTTATATCTTTCCTTAGATCACCGATATATCCTCCTTGTGTCTGATTTACTCACTGGTATCAAGAGTTTGGTTTAAAAGGTTTAGAAGATTGGGAACCACTGATTCACCTCCCTCTCAGTGGTACATTGTGTCCAACAATTGGTATCAGAGCCTAGGTTCCCAATCAGATAAGCTTTCTCTAGCTTGGGTAGATTCTAGTCTTTGAATACAATGGCAAGAAATGAGTCCTCCTCCTCTTCTAAAATTCCCATGTTTGATGGAACCAACTGTTAGCACATAATTTTTCAAATTATTTATGCTATTGAGATACTATTTTCTTATGTATTTTAATAAGTATTTTTTTATCATAAGAATAGTTACTACTGATGTTTTATGTGTAGGAATGATCCTACAACATCAATTCTCATCCATCTATGATCTGTCTCTAGAGAGTCAACCATTAGCTAGGCAATTAGGGGGTGGCACTGAGTAAGATGAGCCTTTCACTTTGACACATTTAGCCAAAGAAGAAAGATCTATGTAATATCTCAGAGGTTGATCTTTTGTGAGGATTTGTTTGGTTTATATTAAAAATTATAAACATATTTATTTCATTAAGGAGAGAACATTTCATAGAGAAAAGGAGATTAAACCATCAGTGTAGCTTACCCTGAAGAAAGCACCTTAGAAAAGAAAAAGGTCATTGGGGAAGTAACCAACTATCAAAAGAAAGGGGAAGGAGTTAGCCTGATACCCGATAGGCACATCGGGAAGATATACATTGACATGGTAACTACTGAAGCATCGTCAACAAACCATTCACAATCAGAACATGTGAGTAGTCGATAAGGCTATCAGTAAGACCTACACCGACAAGAAGAAAGATATTATTCATCGACATAACTTAAAGAGATTAGGATGTATCATTTCAAGCTATCTCGATACCCAATGGAAATAATAAAGGAGGAGGTTCATCAGAGAAAAAATGACTATCAGCAGAAGCTATTCAAGGTTATACCGATATCAGATAAAGGCATCGGGTAGACACATGCCGATGAACAACAAATTGATTTAAGGATTGAAATATTTCTGGTGGTGCCAAGGGAGTAATTGATCAGAAAATCATATATCGATGAGTCATTACAGATTTAATTTAAAACTGAAACCAAAGTACCATGTATTTAATTCTTACAACTAAGTAAATTGATGGCTCACACAAGGTGAATTAAGAACCAAATGCAGATTGCGTCCTAGTGAAAAACACATAAGATGAGAATTATTTCTCACAATTCTTCACGCAACATGAAAGCTTCAAGTTCATCAAGAAGGAAGAGAAGTGCTAAGGGCTTCAAGTCCACATCCAAAAAATCCAAAATAGCAGAAGTCCCTCCCGCATGGAAATTAAATCAAGATATTATTGATCAATTGCACTCTCCTGGTCCAAAATCAAGAAGGTCAAAACAACATTTGCCCAAAAAAGATCAGCTTGAAAACAGGTTTAAAGGGGTTGGAGACATATGGACAAAGGTGAGGGGTTATGAAATTTTCATGTTTCATTTTTGAGAAAAGATAGAGAAGTACCAATCTGTAACCCATGGATAACCAACTTAGGTAAACTTGTTGTTCTGAATGTTTTCATAAATATCAGACTGATGGAAGTCCTAATAAAAAATTATAATTTTGTGAAGAGATGCATTCAGTTTCCAAATGGCAAGGTGTTTATTAGAATTTTCCATGGCACTATAGATGAATTTTTTATCTTAGACCCTAACCCTAATGTGCCCTTGTCATTTAAAGAACTAGAAGAGGAATTTGTTAAAATGGATACTACTTACAAAGGGTGGAACTTAGCCTTCCACAAGGTTGAGAAGGGAATTCTGACCAAAGAGGATAGCCCCCCATTTAATATGGATATGTTTAGACACTACTTACATTACACTTATATGTCATGTGGACAAGTTGTGGGTATAGAGGTCCCTGATGTGGTTAGTATTGGGTCGCTAGTGTTGGCAGCAAATGTACAGATGTATGAGCCGAGACCCTTTGATTATGCTACTTATCTTGCAAAAAAATTGCATGAGGGTTTCTTGAACCCCAGGGATAATAGGGAGCCCACTTTTAAGTTTTACTCATTGTTGATGCATTTAATTTTATTTTATGGAAGATTTCAGGGTATGTGGCCAATGAGTCTAAAATTGAACATAGTGGAAAGATCAGGTAAAAAACAACTAGTGCAAATGTGGACATCACTATGGGACTCATGATATGTGAGGTCAAACTACATTAAGTTTGAAGAGATAATAGTAAAGCCATTGTACCAAATTTATGGTGTCCCGTGTGAAGGATTTATTTCCAATGAGATTAAAAGATTTCTAAGACTTGCTGCTTTTGATGAGAGAGGTATTGTCAATCAAAACTCGGGTGATTGGTTTGTTCATAAGGATTTTATTTGTTTCAGAATTTACGGTTTTGAAGGAACCCCATATGTGTTGCCAAAATTTGTACCAGACCGAATTTCTTATCTGGAGATTATAAGACAGTTAAGTGTGTCAAATGCTAAACATTTTGGAGATATGCGTAAGAAAAATTTCCTGCCTGGGACTCTTAGTTTTGGGGACTTTACCATTGTATCAACAAAGGCTTATGAAGCCATTGATATGAAATTAATTGAAGAATACAATTTTTTCAAATATACTGCTAGAGTCAATTATGACCCTGAAGGATATATTCACAATTGCAAGAAAATCCAGAATTTGGGAGATTATTTTCATACTTACTTGGAAGAAGAAGATATGTTTAGGAACATGGAGGAGGAAGACGCCCAAATGACCATTGATTAATTAAGCAAAAATTTGGAAGAAAAGAAAAATAGATTGCAAGAAATGGAAACTGAAGACGATGAGAGTGAAAGTGAGTTAGAAGATGTTGAGATAGTGTCCGGGGATCAAGCACCGAACATAGTAGAGGAACTTGACTTACAAGAACAAATTGTTGCCAGAATGAACATCCATAGTGATGCAAGATATGATGAACATTTTTCTTTTATGTCTGATGATGTTTTTATCAAGTCAAAAGAATTTAAATCCTTTTTATATCATTTCAAAGGTAAAAAATTGAGGGACTCTATCCCAAACATAACCCCTAAAAAAGAATTGGAATTGTTGAGGAAACTCAAGGAAGAAATTAATTTAGAATTAACTACTATGACCCCTCAAAGGGGAAGACAACTTCTTAGTGAGGTAGACATTATCATCTTTTCAAGATGGGATATGAGTGTGTCATTTATTTTTGATAGCATGTTACATTTTGAGAATAATGAATTTAAATTGGATATTCAGGGAGTGAATGATGTGTTTATTGGCTCTAGATTTGACCAAGATGAAGAGGCTCTTCTTTTGTGGGCTCTTTACCCTCCAAACAAGAGACTGGAGATTATTGATGTGGATAAAGCTTTTGTTCATATGATGAAATTAAAAGTTGGTGAAATGAATCCTATTGTTACTGCTGACATGGGTATCGGTATTTCAAAATTCAATAAATCACAATTGGTCAAAGTGATTAGAGAAAGAGATGAGTACAAGGGACTTTATGAAGAGTTGCTAAGAAGAGGAGGATAGCCTATGCCACAGATCCATGATGGGTCGCAATGGAAAAACAAATGTGAAGAAGTGCAATTGGAAAACAAAAGGTTAGAAAAGCAAATGCAGATTGTGAGGGCTGATGTAGCCTCTGTTTTACTAACCAAGAGATTTGAAAAGTTGTAGGGTTTCCTTGAATATTTTTGGGTTGTTTATCATAAGAATATGAAACTCGGTATCTCACAATTTGATTTGTAATAGATTATGAATTTTATTGCATGATAAGATAATGGCCAATGCAGATGCCAAAGTTATTGAAGGAATACAAAGGTTTTTGAGAAAGCATGAAGACTTTGACACAAAACTGCAAAAGGAATTTGATGAATGTAAGAAAATAGTAGAGCATGGTTTTCCAAAGATTTAAGATTAGATGAGATAGATTAAAGATAAGTATAAATGGATTTTGGAATAACAAAGTCTTCTCAGTGCCTCCCTTAACATTGCCTGGTCTAATGGACTTGACATGATAGAGACAATCGAGCATATGGAAAACTTCGTCGCACTGGAGATTGAGGTCAAAGATATTATCTATGATGTAGATACCTACAAATCAGAGCGATACTTGAAGCATATTTAGAAGTGTGGTCAAATGCTTGGAGATCAACCATAAATATCAAAAGGGTGTTAAAAGATGTGACTTTTCATTTTATAGGCTTTTAGTTTGTTCATATTGTTAGGGCAGTTTTTAGGTAGTTAGTTTCTAGTTAGTTTTTGTTAATTTTAGTTTTAATGAAAGGGTATGCCCTTTCATTTTCAAACTGAATCCTCATCTATATATAGAGGATATTTTAGGAAAGACATTTATCACAAGTTTATATTTTTATATCAAGACAATCTTTTATGCATTTCTTATGAACTCGCTGTCTGGAACTATTAAGATGATGGATGATATACACTGAAATCAACTGGTTTAAGTATCATATTTTCAATATAAAGATTCAAGTTTTTTTTATTCATGATGGTATCTATATTTTCAATTTATTGATTAGTTCCTTCGATAAATCTATTTACATAGATCATTTCATTGTGCAATCTTACGTTGTTGTAATTAAGATTGATTTTTAGTTTGAACATCAGTTTGAAGGATTGGTTGGCAAACTTCGAATTGTCTTATTGGTCTTTCAAAGAAAACTTAAATTTAGTAAGACTAACTGGATGTTACATTTTAATTACAATTCATATAGAAACCTTTGAGATGGTGGCCTTGTTTCATTAACAATTTATTAAAACTGTATCTAAGGTTAAACATAGGATTTTTCATTTGAAATGATATGAAACTATTAAGGAATTGAGGCATTAGTCTTTTATTGATTTTATATATTTGAATCAAGTATTTTCAAAGCAAGCTTCATCAAGGAAACATATTTCTAATTTATACAATCACTACTTTATAAATATTCATTTACAAGCAATCAGTTACAGTTTTCAGATAATAAGATTGGGTTCAAGAACAATTGCCATCTTGAAGTAACTAAATTTCTTAAATTCTCTATAGAAAAATTTTTAACCTATAGATTTAGGTTTCTGGTATAGGTTGATCCACCTTGGTTTAGCGAAGCCTGAAGTGTAGGGGAATTTGATCTATCGATCATTCCCTTTTGTTGGCCAAGACTAATTCAGAAGTCATTAAGAGAAGTGGCAAAACTCTTTGATTTCCAATCTGTGGTTTTGGGAACCAACAAATTGGTGACTCTGTTGGGGAGTTGCTAAAAGAAGTTTTTCAGAATCTTTTCAGACTCTACTAGAAAAGGAACTCAGACCAACTAAAATAAGGTTTTCATCCAAAGGGTGTCACGACTCTACATTTAGTTCATGATTAATGCTCTGTCTTGCAAGAGGGTAAGGAAGAACCCTAGGCACTTATCATTAGATTTTTTGTGGGCACGAAGATCTTTGCACAAGACACAAAATAACCATATTGAATTAAGTCCTAAGAAAAGACCAAAAAAAAGAAAAAAAATCAAAAATCAAAAATGGCATTTGCAGGCTTTAAAAGTTTCCCTAGCAGGGAAAGAGGAAACTTGAATGAAAATGAGGATCCTACATCAAGCCTGATGAATACTAAGAGAGGGGAGTGAATTAGTATGCCAAAAATCTATGTACTTAAATACTTTTCTAGACTAATAGTAAACCGGTAAAATAGTTTAGCAGACAAACCAGTTAGCACACATGCAAACCAAATAGCAAATAATGCATTCACCCACAGAAGCACAAACACCATAACACAAGAGATTTTGACATGGAAACCCAAATGGGAAAAACCACTATGAGATGGAACTCATAAGTAACTATTTGTAGAATAGGAACCAGACCGGTTAAGGTCAGACTGGTTAAGGTCATACAATGTTCTTTACTAGAACAGATCCTGTTAGGAATCTCAATCTCTATTAGGAGATAAGTCTGATTAAAGACTACCTTGCTAGAGGATTTTAGATCCACAAATGTGAACCACCTTGTTAGAGGATTTAAAAAAAGGCTTTTGGGCCTACCCGGTTAAAGGCTTCAGACTTGTCGAAGATGTGAGTAATCAACAAGTGAGTGATCTAGCTAATAGCATAGATTGCTTGGTTAGTTCCTTGATAGCTCATTCTTAATGCATTCCAACATTACTTCAGTCTTCTACACATTCACACTCTCTCTAACTCATCAACCACCTTGAACCCTAGCAACAACCTAAAACCCTAGACATGATGTCCTTTTAAAGGAATCTGATTTCATGTCAGTCCAATAGGATTACAATACAATTTCCTAGGTTCAATGCATCTAGACATATTCTGTAACACCATTGAATTGTCGGCACCGTCAAACAATCGGTGGATGGTAACTCATCACAAAATGTCAGTTGGTAACTCATCACAGAGTATTACCGGTTCATACAAAATACCAGTTTTCAGTTTGACAAAAATGAAGATTGGGAAATATGTGTTCTGCCGCTTTGATCCTTCGTACCACTTGAGATCCTTGAACCACTTGGGGTCTACATACCACTTCAGATTGATAATCACTTTCTGTAAAACACCAATAGTCTAAGGACTATAATGCATTATACCGGTTGGGAACAAATACCGATTGAGCTTTAACTTATACATATAAAAGTGATCTCAATGCAAGTGTGTGTCCATCAATGACAATCACAACATAATCATCAAAAATGCCAACAATCTCCCCCTTTGGCATTGATGGCAACACTTAGGAAATTTTGACATCTAAGTGTTTTACAACAAAAATATGCCACAATCAAAATTACTCCCCCTAAGCATATACACTATCTCTTTTGCAGAAAATACAATGTATACTACTTCTTAACAGAAATAACATGAAAGTATACATCAAAACATTCAAAATTTATACTTCTCCCCCTTTGCCAACAATGACAAAAATAATATTGTAGACTAACCCCTATTTCATTAGTATTAAAAGAATAAGAGTTTATGACAATAAAGAATAAAACTTGTCAAAAACTGATTTGAAGTCCTGCAAAAATTGTTTCATAGATAAGGACTAGGACTCAAGTAGGAATGAAGCCACTTCTTTCTCTGTCTGCATCTGGGAGACTTGTTCTTCCATGGCATCAATTGTGCTCATCTCTTGAGTCATCGTTAAGGCATCCAGATTGAGATAACATTTCTGAAGTATTTGCAGGCGTGGGAGTAGAACCAGTTGGAGTTCCTACAAATCTCGAGTCTGGTTGCCGATTTCCAACTCTATTTTGGCAGAATGAATATGAAACCGGTGAATGGTTTGCCCATAAGTTGTAAAAGAGTCATATGGTGGCTTGAAGGTGCTCATGTATAACTGCAAGTCAGTTTGTAGCTTTTGCTTCTGTACAAGCACATCATCACATAAGAGATGGGGTTGGCAAATCTTACTCAGTAGTAGATTCCCCTCATCCAGAGCATTCCTTATGTCTTTTGTGCTTTTTGCAGATCGGTCCAGAGCTCATTTAGCTTCTTCACCAGGGCAATGTTGAGAGCCTTTTGATGCTCTTTCTTGGCATTTGCCTCAGCTACCTCCTCTAGGCTCTAAACCTGATCATCCACTACGGTGCATAGGAGCTTCAATTGTGCCAATGATGAGTCAGTACTGGGGAGGTTTGTGTTGGGTAACAAATTGGTAAGAGTGTCCACCGCAGCTTGGATCACATCTTGCTCCTTCTTCCTCCTTAACACTTCAAGGTGTTCTTGAGCAACCTTAATTCTTTGTAGCAGCTCCATTTCGTTGGCAGACTGGAGGTCAATAGGACTGGTGAGGTTAGCCGGTTTGGCTTGACTACCGGTTGCCTTTGGAGTCTCCATCTGAGTGCTTTTTGCCACTTCTTCTTTCTCTATAGCTCTTAACTTTTCCTCTTCATTCTTTTTCTTTTCCTCTTCTTCTATTTTCCTTTTCTCTTCTTTCCTCTGCTTCTCTTCTTCTTCGTCCTTTTTCTTCTGCTCCTCTTCCTGCTGCTTCTTCTCCTCTTCCTTTTTCTTTTCTTCATCTTTTTGCTTCTTTTCTTCTTCATTCTTCTTCTTCTCCTCTTCCTTCTTCCTCTTCTCCTCTTCATCCTTCTTCTTTTCCTCTTCCTTCTTTCTTTTCTCCTCTTCATCCTTCTTCTTTTCTTCTTCCTTCTTTCTTTTCTCCTCTTCATCCTTCATCTTTTTCTCCTCTTCCTTTTTCTTCTTCTCCTTTTCATCCTTCTTCTTCTTCTCCTCTTCCTTTTTCCTCTTCTCCTATTCATCCTTCTTTTTCTCCTTCTCTATTTCCTTTCTCTTCTTCTCTTCTTTATCCTCCTTTGCTTTCTTCTTCTCCGCTTGCTTCTTTGCTTCCTCCTTTTTGTCCTCTGCTTCCTTTTTCTTTTCTACCTGTTCTGCTTGCTTCTCTTGTCATGTTGCTTCTGATGGTGTACCCTGAGCAACATCCTCTACATCTAGAGCATCGACATCAATAGTGTCTATAGGTTCAGTAACTGGGTTTCCTTCATTATCAAACACTTCATCCGGTTTTGTTATTGCCGGTTCTTGCTCAGCCTTCCTGTTGGCTTTAGCCACTTGATGCATCTTAAGAGCTTCTAGAGCAAGATTATGTGTATTCTTGATCACTTCTTGACCCTTTCCTTCCAGTAACAGGAGTCTTCTTCTTCTCATGAAGAACAGGCCTTTGTATTTATTCATAACTTCGAAAAGTTCTAAATTTGATACATCAGGAAAATGTTGAGCAAAAATTTTCTCTCATTTCCTATTCCTTTTCTATGGCAATGCGCCATTTATTGTCCAAAGAATTATACAAAGAATTTGGTGTCTCAGATCTAATTTCTGAAGGTGACCGGTGATTAACACATAAATACTTAATGATTTCTTGTTCAACTACTTCCTTTTCATCATCATTGAAATCGTCAAAACAATCAATCAAATCATTCATCACTTTTCTCCTAATATTTTTGATAGTTCTTTGACAATGTGTCAAAGGTTTATAGGAAGAAATGTCAATATTTACTGGTGCAGATGATGCCGGTTCATTCTTTTTCTTTTTCTTTGCTTGTCTTGTCTTCTTGGGTTTTTCCTCAAACATAGTTTCTTCTGAGTCTGGTGAGTTATTCCTTGTCTTCCTCTTCCTCTCAAAGACTTTGGCAGGTGCCGCTTCTGGTTTCTTCTTTACAGGTGACTACTTGGTCGCTTTGGGACTGGCTGCAGTAACCAGTGCTGATGCTGAAGGCACTGCCTTTCCTTTCTTTTCAGGAAGTTCTACAACTGGTGTAACCCTTTCAAGATAGGTGTCGGTTCTCTTTGCCTTAGGATCAAGAGGTGAGGTGATTAGGGTAGAAGCATACTCATCCAGCATATCATACATCACCTCATAGCCCATAGGCTCTACTTCTTCCTATCTGGGCTCAACGGCCTCCGTTATGCATTCATCCACATTGATGATAAAGCAGATATCCTCTTCATATTTCTTGACAATGTCATCGAATATCATTATCATTTGGCTCATCTTGCACCTAAACTCATCAAAGTACTTGTTCAGAACTTCAGGGTAACCGGTTCCAACTACTTGCAGGCTCTCTTTGATCTACTTGGTAACCGGTTGGTCGGTAGACCACTGAATATCTCCAACTCTTGGGAAATAACCTTGAAAGTAGAAGACTAACCCTACCAGTAGTTCTCCAAACTTGAATCTTAGTGCATTATCCTGTTTGATTGACTTAAGATTCAACATAAGTTGTCTTTGCATACAAGTGCACAGATCAAATGATGCATCTTCTTTGATAATCCAGTAAGCGGCATTTACCGCTGCCGCAGAGACAGAATCAATTCTACTAGCAGAGAATGTCCGGTAACCTATCACCATGCAGGCATACTTGACCAGATCATCCTTGATTGAGTTGATGGTCATGCCATGCAAGTTGCTCACTGAACTGGTGAGCTTGGACATTTTTGTCTTGCTGGCCTTCCTTAGGGCTGGCACTTCCCTTGTATTGCATAAACCGGTGACGACATGAATAGCTTGCAGTGTGATATCATGTGTCCGCTCTAGGTACATCTTGTCACCATGAACTCTACTTAGAATGATTCTAATGTGGCCATCTGTGAAATCCTCTAGGAAGTAAACCACATTGTGAAGTTTCTTCTTCTCCAAAATGCTATACTCCCAAAGAATAGACCTAGCTAAGAATGGATCACAAGAGACCCTAGGTCTTTTATTTTGTAGTCTATATAATCAGAAATACCTTCTTCCACTAGCACACCAGTCGGTACTTAAGACAAGGCATTATATTTTGAATTTTGGTGTATGAAATCCATAGAGTCGACAGTTGCACTAGAACTATCATGAGATGCGAAAGCCATGATAAAACAAAAAACTCAAGAAATACCTTTTAGAAATCAAGAATTTAGGGCTTGCAAATTCCACTTCACCTTCCACTTTGTCGGTTGTTGAATCACCACTTTGAGTTCTTCTCTTGACCATTTGATATTTGCTTTTGAATCTTCTTTAGGGTTTCGAGATTTCTTTGAATCGCAACACAAATCACTTTTTCTTTGCTCTGCACTTGAAAAACTTCTTCACTCGAAAAATGATAGTGAGAAATGATTTGAAAATTCCTTTTAAACATATTCCTCACCTACCGTAATAAATGCTCCACCATTAGGGCATAAACCCTAATTTGCCTGTTACCATTTCCGGTCTTCTGCCAAAAGATAGGTATCACATAGCGTTTAAGGTCTTTTACTGATGTAAACCAGGGGTTCGTAGTGTTTCACCATTTTCTCCCCCTAAGCTTTTATGATGCTTAGTTTGTCGATTCCGTTATTTCCACACTAGGTGCAGAAACTGGTTCTTCTTGCTACACCACTAGTTTCTTCTTCCAGGTTTTGTTCATATCTACTTGAATAGTGTTAATATCAATCTTTCCTTCTGGAGTGACCGATATAACATCTAATATACTCTTTCTACTTCTACAGAATCTTGCAATGTGACCCGGTTTGTTGCAATGATAGCAGACCATTCTAGGTGCTCTCAAGGGTCCATTATTCATGTTACCATTCTTCCTTCTACATGTTGCAGTAGTGTGACCATGACCATGATAGATCAAATAGTTTTCTCTCCATCCAGTTGCCTCTTGATAGCCACCGCTTCTTGACTAATGATTAAAGGTATTAAACCGGTTGTGATTCCGATTCACAAAAGGTTTCGGACCAACTCCTTGAGTCCTTTGAGGATATCTTCCAATGTTGTTCATAATAGACTTGCATTCAGATGCTCTATGCCCAAACTTGTTGCATGCATAACAATTACCATTGAATCTATAGGATCTAGGCTTATCATTTAGAAAATAGGGAAAATTATTGTAAGCCTTACTCCTACACACATTGGCAGTATGTCCTTCTTTGAGACAGTTAAAGCAAATAGGTTTAAACTTTTGCTTACCTTTATCCTTTGATGTTGGTTGTTTCTTTGATGCTCCAGCATTTGTACCAGAGGTCTCACCTTCCTCATGACCGGAATAACCAAGTCCATCAGTATTCTTGACAGGTTTGGCAGATTCAAGCTCTTGCTCTAGCTTAACAATACTTGTTGAACTTAGCAAGTATTTCCTTTGACTCAGAGAGTTCTTTGGAAATAGCAGCATTTGTTTCCATCAGGTTTTCATTCTCAGATATGGCAATGTTTAGTTCTCCTTGCATGTCTTCCTTATCCACTTTTCTTGCATGGAGTTGAGCAGTTAGGGCACTGATCTCTTGCTTCAGTTTGGAGTTTTCATGATCTTTATCTTTGACCAGATCTTTAGCTTTCGTCTGGTTCTCAAGCTCTTGGCACATTCAGATAGTCAGTCCTTCCAACTCCTTTCTCAGGTTGGAATTGGATTCATTCAGCTTTTCTACTTCTTGGATTAGGGCTTCCATGTACGCTTCATCAAAAGAACTATTTTTAGATAGCTCCATCAGCTTTTCAGCATGTTCTCTCCTTTTTGCTTGAAATGCCTTACATTTGACCATAAGATCATCATAGGCTTGCTCAGACTGAGTGAGTCGATGAGTAAGTTCCCTCAATGTGTATTCCCCCATATCTCTTTCCAAGTGGTTAAAATTATAGAAAGGTAGGCTCTGATACCAATTGATGAATACTAAGAGGGGGGGTGAATTAGTATGCCAAAAATCTATGTACTTAAACACTTTGCTAGACTAATAGTAAACCAGTAAAATAGTTTAGCAGAGAAATCGTTTAGCACACATGCAAACCAAATAGAAAATAGTGCATTCACCCATAGAAGCACAAACACCATAACACAAGAGATTTTGATGTGGAAACCCAAATGGGAAAAACCATGGTGAGATGGAACTCACAAGTAACTATCTGAAGAATAGTAACCAGACTGATTAAGGTCAGACTGGTTAAGGTCATACAATGTTCTTTACTAGAACAGATCCTGTTAGGAATCTCAATCTCTGTTAGGAGATAAGTCTAATTAAAGACTACCTTGCTAGAGAATTTTAGATCCACAGATGTGAACCACCTTGTTAGAGGATTTACAAAAAGGCTTTTGGGTCTACCCGGTTAAAGGCTTCAGACTTGTTGAAGATGTGAGTAATCAACAAGTGAGTGATCTAGCTAATAGCATAGATTGCTTGGTTAGATCCTTGATAGCTCATTCTTAATGAATTCTAGCATTACTTCAGTCTTCTACACATTCACACTCTCTCTAACTCATCAACCACCTTGACCCCTAGCAATAACCTAAAACCTTAGACATGATGTCCTCTTAAAGGAATCTGATTTCATGTCGGTCCAATAGGATTACAATACAATTTCCTAGGTTCAATGCATCTAGACATATTTTGTAACATGACACAAAAAGCACTGTTGAAGTGTTGGCACCGTCAAACAATCGGTGGATGGTAACTCATCACAAAATGCCGGTTGGTAACTCATCACATAGTATTACCGGTTCATACAAAATACCAATTGCCGGTTTGACAAAAATGAAGACTGGGAAATATGTGTTATGCCACTTTTATCCTTCGTACCGCTTGAGATCCTCGAACCGCTTGGGGTCTACATACCGCTTCAGATCGGTAATCACTTTCTGCAAAACACCAATAGTCTAAGGACTATAATGCATCATACCGGTTGGGAACAAATATCAGTTGAGCTTTAACTTATACATACAAAAGTGATCTCAATGCAAGTGTGTGTCCATCAATGACAATCACAACATAATCATCAAAAATGCCAACAAAGCCATCACAATCCTCAAAGTAATGATGAAAATATTAATCCATTTTCTTGAATAAGCATGGATAATTATGATTGGCATCATGAGATGAATTATGAGAGACCAGATAAAGAGGAAGAGGATCTCCAATGGGATGCCCTTATTCACATAATGACTGGCATGGGCTCGAATGTGGACAAAATGGCTAGGGCCCTTAGAAGGTAGCCAAATGAGATATTAGATAAATTGGGAATAAAAAGAGATACACTCATTTCCCCAAAAGAAAAGGCAACTATAGATGAAACATCAAGAAATAAGAGGGTACAACGTGAGGAGGTTGGAAGTGAAATGGGGTCAAGGGATGACAAAATTCCTAGATAAAACCCCCCTCACAAGAAGAATAGAGAACAATAGGAATCATTTCAATCCATTATTTGAACCTGGAGCTAGAGGAAGAAATAGAAACAATGACAATAGGAGTGACATGAGTGACCATTGGAGAGAACCAAATTGTGGAAGGATTCAAAATCAAGGAAATCCAACACAACAACATAATGGTGACAAGGATTAGAACAATAGAGGGTGAAATAGTGGAAATAGAAATCACGAGAATTATAATCCTGGGTATAGGGCACCTATGACTATTGAAATATATAGGCAGTTGGATTTTAGTGAAATAATAGGATACTCAAATCCCATTCAAAACGAGTTGAGGACTGCTATTCCAAAATTTACTGGCAATGGGGTAGAGTCAGCTGAACAACATGTGATAAATTTGAAGAATATTATCGAAGAATTTGAAGTTCCCCATGAAGATGTGTTCATGAAATTATTTTTGTAATCCTTGACTGAAGACGCAAGTGAATAATACAAAGGATTACTAGATGGATCAATTGTCAGTTGGTAGGATTTTGTGATGCAATTCATTTAAGTGTTTGGGGATCATAATGACACATCATTTGCTTCTCATGAATTAACCAATATCAAAAAGAACTTTAATGAATTAGTGGAAGAATTTAATAAAAGATTTAATAAATTGTTGAATAGAATACCAAGAGATGTGAGACCAATTGACTCCTTCCTAATTGGTTTTTACTTAAGGGTTTTTTGATAGTAAGACTCATTATGAGATTAGGTCACACAAGCCTGCAACATTGCAACAAGCTTTTCAAACTACCGCTATTATTGAAAACAATAGGAAAGCTTTCATCCTAGGGCTCCAAAAAGGGATGATTTCAAAGAGATAATGGATATGCTCAAAGATATGAAAGGAAGACAGAATAGAAATGACAGGCCACCAGCATATAAAAATGATAAGCCTAGACTCCATGACATGCCATACAATACTAATTGGAAGTATGGTAAGCCTGAGAAGCCAAATCAAAATAAGGAGACTCCTGATACATTGAAAAAAGGTAATCATTTGGTAGAGGATTTTCCCATGGTGTGACATTTTTAGGTTGCCTCATGCACCCGAACAGTGTGTGATTGCTCAAAGTTTATTACAAGATGAAAGCCAAGATGAAGATCAACAACCCATGATAAATGCGCTTTCCTCTAAACCATTTTGGGGCAGAGATTATTATAGTTTATTAGAAGAAGAACATGTACCAGATGTATGTTTGAGAAGGATAAATCAAAATAGCAGTATGCAAGAAGTATTATTAGACGAAGAGAAACCACCCTTGTGAGAATTTTTTTCCTAACAGATGAAGAAAAGAAGGATTATACAATAGCAGTTGTAGCACAAGCTAAGAGTAATTATCAATTGAGAAACAAAATAATAAATGCAGATCAAGGAAATCCAGCAGGGATGTTTGCAAAAATACCAAATCAAAATGATAGTAAAGATGGCAATCTAAAAAAGGAAACGAGAGGATATCAAAACAAAATGAATAGGTAGAACTTCCAAAGATAACAAAACCTATTGATGAGAAGACAACCAGTAAGCAAGTTTCAAGTTGTAATTCTTTTATGTCCCAAGCTCTATCTCAGGTGAAAATTCCCCCCCTTTACTTGAGATTATGAAATTCCCTGATTATCAAAATGAAACAATAAAAATAATATCTAATGTGGGTAAAATAGGTCAAGAGAACTCTAAGCAGCGACAAATTATTGATAATCTACCAGTGGTTTATCTAGGTACTTCTTTGGTTAAGAATCTAAACTAGATGGACCAATTTTATCCAACATTGTTGATTAATAACAAGCTTGTCAGGAATTGCATGATTGATTCAGGGGCAGCGGTCAAAATTATGTCGGTTAATGTTATGAAGGAACTAGGAATGAATGTTGATACCCCATACAAGCAATGTTATGCTATGGAAAATAGATCGATACCTGTGGTGGGAATCATGAAAGATGTGGAATTCAAATTTCCAACGTGCCTTGATGCATCTTACAAAACTGTTATCACAGTGGTGGAGGTGCTTGCAAGTTATGGGATACTTTTATCTAGATAGTGGTATAATTTGGTGGGTAGACATGTGCAATTGGATTTATCATATGAAACCATCCCAATAAATGGCACAAAGGTTAGGATTAATAGAGAACCCAGTTCATCATACATCATTGAGGAAGTGGACCCAGCTCAGATGGCATGTTTTTGCCATATGGACATGGATAATTTTCATGTATAGTAAAACCTACCATGTCAAATATAGAACAAATTGAAATGCATGCTAAAGAAAATAAAAACATGGTATGGAAAATGTATTTTGATGGGCTTGGAGTTGTGTTTGTATCTCCTAATGGCAAGTCTTTTAAATACTCATTTCTTTTAGCATTTGAATGCACAAATAACATAGCGGAGTACGAAGCTCTCTTATTAGGACTCAAAATTGCAAACACACATGGGATAAAAGTGCTGATAGTTTATGGTGATTCAGAGCTAATTATATCTCAGGTTAAAAACAAATTTGCTACTAAGAATTCAAAATTGAGACGTTACAGAATGAAATTTGGGATTCGATAGAAGTTTTGATGCTTTTGCAATAAATTGGATAGAAAGATCAAAGAACATCTTAATAGATTTCATGGCTAACCTCACAATCAGGCACAATGACATCCCTTTTGATGAAATAACTCAAGTGGAAATCAAAACAAGGCCAACAATACCAGATAACATAAAAAACTAGCAAGTTTTTGATGATGATCATGATTTATTGAAATTTCTCATATGTGAGGATCAATATGAAGATCAACAAATTGATTTGACTGCCTATGTAGAAAATCAAGATGATAAAGACACTTTATTTGGGAAAGCGATTTTGCAACTAAAATTAAATAAGATCCCAAAAGGGTTGGTGGCGTTGGAAAGGATTTTTGATAATTAGGACAAAGATGATCTAAAATCCATCCCTATAACATAGGAGGGTGTTGAGAAGATAAATCTTGGAAGTGAACACAATCCTAGAGAGGTGTTCATTGGAAAAAGACTTACCCCAAAAATTATAACGATCTTAATAAATTTATTAAGAAAATACAGACATGTTTTTGCATGGTCATATGATGACCTTAAAGCATATAGAGAAGACCTCTTCCATCATGAAATTCCTCTGAAGCTAGATGCGAAACCTTTTAGACAAAGACAAAGGCCTATAAATCCAACACTAGCTCCAAATATGAAGGAGGAATTGATGAAAATGAGGAATGCGGGGATCATAAAACCAATCAGACACTCAACGTGGGTCTCCAACTTGGAAAGTGTTAGAAAGAAGAATGGTGATATAAGACTTTGTGTGGATTTTATGAATCTGAATGTATCTTCATTAAAGAAAAATTATGCTTTTCCTAACATGGAAGCTTTTTTGCAGAAAGTTACAAGAAATGAATTGCTTTCCATGATGGACGGATTCTCAAGGTATAATCAGGTGAAGGTCAAGGAAATAGAGCAATACAAAAATGCCTTTACAACACCTTGGGGGACATATGTCTATGCTAGAATGCCTTTCAGACTCACTAATGTAGGAGATACTTTCTAGAGGGCTATGGATGTGGCATTTGAAGGTTTGATTGATTATATTCTAGTTGTTTATTAGGATGACTTGAAAGCTTATTCAAAGAAAGTAGAAGAGCATTGCAGTGATTTGAAGAAGATCTTCATAAGGGCACTAGAGTATGGTGTTTCTCTTAACCCAAAAAAGTGTCATTTTGGAGTAACAGAAGGAAAATTGTTAGGACATATTGTATCAAAGGAAGGTGTTAGAATTGATCCTGAAAGGATAGCTGCTATAGATAAAATTCAGATACCTAAAACTATTTAAATCTATCCAATCATTCTTTGGACAAATAAATTTTGTTAAAAGATTTGTCTCAAATTTTTCAGAAATTGTGAGACCAATTGCTAAGATGCTTAAGAAAGGGGCAGACATCAAATGGACAAATGAAGCCCTAGAAGCATTTGCAAGTATCAAGAGGGCCATTAAAGAAGCCCCATTGCTCAAGTATCCTAATTTTTCAAAACCCTTCCAAGTGTTTTCTTTTGCATCTTACCATACCATAGCAGTTGTCATGTTACAAAAAAATGATGAGGGATATGAACAACCTGTGACATTTTTCAATAAGACATTGTAGGAATCTAAGTTAAATTATGATCTGAATGAGAAACAAGCTTATGCATTGGTTCAAGCTATAAAATCTTTCAGGCCATACCTGGTAGGAGAAAACGTGGTTGCATATGTGCCAAACGCAACAATAAAAGATATTTTTAGACAGACTAAGACTATTGGTCGCAGGTGCAGATGGATTAATTAGATCTAGGAATTCAACATAGATGTACAAATCACCAAGCTTGTTAAAGGGAAATGCCTTGCTAAAATTATGGTGGATTCCAACTTAGAAGTAATGCAAATAAATCAAGTGGAACTAGGAAACTCAGAGGTAAGCATTGAGAGATGTCCATGGTATACAGATGTTGTTTATTATCTAAAACATATGAAATGTCAAGAAGGTCTCACTGATAGCTAAAAGAGGACAATCAAGATTTAGGAAGCTAGATATGTTTTGTTACAAGGAGATTTATATTGGAAAAATTGAGATGGTGTCCTACTCCTTTGTTTAGACATGGGTCAAGAAGAAGCAATCCTTAAGGAGTTGCATGAAGGTTTATGTGGAGGATATTTTTCTGCTAAAACCAGTGCACATAAGATATTATGTGCTGGTTATTATTGGCCCCAACTCTTCAAGGATTGCCATGCATGTGTTAGGAAATGTGAGGCTTATCAAAGGTTTTCAGGGAAGCTAAAATATAATGGAGCATTTCCTCTTAAACCCATACAAACTGAGGAGCCTTTCCAAATGTGGGGTATTGACTTCATAGGAGAGATAGAAAACAAATCAAATGGGGGACATAGGTGGATTCTAGCAGCAACAAATTTTTTTACAAAGTGGATAGAGGCAATCCCAACTAGGCAAGCCACAAGTAAGGTGGTAATAAAATTTCTTATGGAAAATATCTTGACAAGGTTTGGTGTACCTCATAAAATTATGGTTGATAATGGAATGTGCTTCATGTCAAAGGAGTTTTCTGATTTTTGTAAATCATATGGCATTGGTGTATCTTACTCTTTACCATATCACCCACAAGGAAATGGACAAGCTGAATCCAGTAACAAAAATTTACTCAAAATAATCAAAAGAATGTTGGGAAATAATAAGAAGTCTTGGGATTCGAAATTGAATTTAGCAGTATGGGCGGATAGGATTACCATCAAGAAGTCTACTGGATTTGCACCTTATGAGTTGGTATATGGGAAAGAAACAAAATTGCCTCTAAACAATCTACTCTCGGTATATAAATTTGTGACACAAGAGTAGTTAGAGGATGTAAACTTCATAGAGGATAAGCTGAATCAGTTAGAAAAATTGGATGAGGATAGAAGAGAAGCTCAGAAGTAGAACATCAGAAAGCAGTAGCAAATCAAATTATTACATGACAAGAAAGCACCTGACAGAACTTTCAAAGAAGGAGATTGGGTATTAAAGTGGAATGCTAAGGATCGGGACAAAGGAAAATATGGAAATTTTGAAGAACTTTGGTTGGGCCCTTATGTCATTACAGAAAAAGGAGGAGAAAATTCATATATTTTGTAGAATACTGATGGGGAGATTCAGGAATTCCCTATCCATGGGTAATATCTCAAGCATTTCTTCTACTAAGTAAAATAGGGAGTAGGTCTTTGTACATATTAGTTAAGAATGTTTTTGTTTTTGTTTTTTGTTCTTTATTTTTGTGGTTTTTAGGTAGATAGTTGGTCTTCTTTCCAGAGATAACTAGGATCTCACTATGTTCATAAAGAAACATACGTTCCCAAAAAGAGCCACTGTTAGCATATAATTTTTCAAATTATTTATGCTATTGAGATACTATTTGCTTATGCTTTTCAATAAGTATTTTCTATCATGAGAATAGTTACTACTGAAGTTCTATGTGTAGGAAAGATCCCACAACATCAATTTCCATCCATCTATGATCTATCTCCAGAGAGTCAACCATCAGCTGGGCAATTAGGGGGTGGCACTGAGTAAGATAAGGCTTTCACTTTGGCAAATTTAGCCAAAGAAGAAAGATCTATGTAATATCTCAGAGGTTGAGCTTTTGTGAGGAATTGTTTGGTTTACATAAAAAATTATAAACATGTATATTTCAAAAAGGGGAGCACATTTTATAGACAAAAGAAGATTAAACCACTGGTGTAGCTTACCCCAAAGAAATCACCTTCACAAAGCAAAAGGTCATCAAGGAAGTAACTAAATGTCGCAAGAAAGGGGTAGGAGTTATCCCGATACCCGATAGGCACATCAGGAAGATATACACTGACATGGTAACTACTGAAGCATCATCAGCAAAGCATTTAGAATCGGAACATGTGAGTTAATGTTTTGCCGATAGCCAATAAGGCTATCGATAAGACCTACACTGACAGGAAGAAAGATATTAGTCATCAACATAGCTTAAAGAGATTAGGATGTATCATTTCAAGCTATCCTGATACTCGATGGAAATAATAAAGGAGGAGGTTCATCAAAGAAAAAATGACTATCGACATAAGCTATTCAAGGTTATGTCGATAGCCGATAAAGGCATCAGGAAGACACATGCTAATGAACAATGAAGTGACTTAAGAAAAGAAATATTTTTGATGGTGCCAAGGGAGTAATTCATCAGAAAATCATATACCAATGAGCCATTATAGATTTAATTTAAAACTCAAACCAAGTAAATTGATGGCTCACACAAGGTGAATTAAGAACCAAGTGCAGATTGTGTCCTAGTAAAAGACACATAAGATGAGAATTATTGCTCACAAGTCTTTACATGACATGGAAGCTTCAAGTTCATTAGGAAGGAAGAGAAGTGCTAAGGGCTCTGAGTCCACATCCAAAAAATACAAAACAACGGAAGTCCCTCCTGCATAGAAATTGAATCAAGATATTATTGATCAATTGCAGTCTCTGGGTCCAAAATCAAGAAGGTCGAAACAACATTTACCCAAAAAATATCAGCTTGAAGACAGGTTTAAAGGGGTTGGAGACATATGGACAAAGGTGAGGGGTTGTGAACTTTTCCTGTTTCATTTTCTAAGAAAAGACAAAGAAGTAGCAATCTATAACCCATGTATAACCAACTTAGGTAAACTTGTTATTACGAATGTTTTCATAAATATCAGACTGATGGAAGTCCTAATCAGAAACTAAAATTTTGTGAAGAGATGCACTCAGTTTCCAAATGGCAAGGTGTTTATTAGATTTTGTCGTGGCACTATAGATGAAGTTTTTATCTTACACCCTAACCTTGATGTGCCCCTTGTCATTTGAAGAACTAGAAGAGGAATTTGTTAAAATGGATAGTAATTACAAAGGGTGGAACTTAGCCTTCCACAAGGTTGAGAAGGGCATTCTAGTGGAAGAGGATGACCCCCCATTATAATATAGATATATTCAGACACTACTTACAATATTATATGTCATGAGGATAGGTTAGAGGTATAGTGGTACCCGATGTGATTAGTATTGGGCCACTGGTGTTGGTAGCAAATGTACAGATGTATGATCCCAGACCCTTTGATTATGCTACTTATCTTGCAAAAAAATTGCATGAGGGTTTCTTGAACCTTAGGGATAGTAGGGAGCCCACTTTTAAGTTTTACTCATTGTTGATGCATTTTATTTTATTTTATAGAAGATTTCAGGGTATGTGGCCAATGAGTTTAAAATTGAACACAATCGACAGAGTGAGTAAAGAACAACTAGTGCAAATGTGGACATCAGTATGGGACTCATGATACGTGAGGTCAAACTACATTAAGTTTGAGGAGATAATAGTAAAGCCTTTGTACCAATTTTATGGTGTCTTGTGTGAAGGATCTATTTCCAATTAGATTAAAATATTTCTAAGACCCACTGGTTTTGATGAGAGAGGTATTGTCAATCACAACTGGGGTGATTAGTTTGTTCATAAGGATTTTACTTGATTTAGAATTTATGGTTTTGAAGGAACCCCGTATGTGTTGCCAAAATTTGTACCAGACAGAATTGCTTATCTGGAGATAGTAAGATAGTTAAGTGTGTCAAATGCTAAACATTTTGGAGATATGCATAAGCAAACTTTCCTACCCGAGACTCTTAGTATTGGGGACTTTACCATTGTATCAACAAAGGCTTATGAAGCTATTGATATGAAATTAATTGAAGAATACAATTTGTTCAAATATACTGCTAGAATCAATTATGACTTGAAGGATATATTCATAGTTTCAAGAAAATCCAGAATTTGGGAGATTTTTTTCATACTTACTTGGAAGCAGAAGATATGCTTAGGAACATGGAGGAGGAAGAGGCCCAAAAGGCCATTGATGAATTAAACAGAAATATGGAAGAAAAGAAAAAGAGATTGCAAGAAATGGAAACCGAAGAGGACGAGAGTGAATGTGAGTCAGAAGATGGAGATAGTGTTCAGGCATCAAGCACCAGACATAGTAGAGGAACCTAACTTACAAGAATAAATTGTTGCTAGGCTGAACATCCATACTGATGCAAGATATGATGAGGATTCTTCTTTTGTGTCTGATGATGTTTTTATCAAGTAAAAATAATTTAAATCCTTTTTATATCATTTCAAAGGTAAAAAATTGAGGGACTCTATCCCAAACATAACCCCTGAAAAAAGAATCAGAATTGTTCAGGAAAATCAAGGAAGAAATTAATTTAGAATTAACTACTATAACTCTTTAAAGGGGAAGACAACTTCTTAGTGATGCAGGCATTATCATCTTTCTAGGATGGGATATGAGTATGTCATTTATTTTTGATATCATGTTACATTCTGAGAATAAGGAATTTAAATTGGATATTTATGGAGTGAATGATGTGTTTATTGGCTCTAGATTTGACTAGGATGAGGAGGCCCTTCTTTTGTGGGCTCTTTACCCTCCAAATAAGAGACCGAAGATCATTGATGTGGATAAGGATTTTGGTCATATGATGAAATTAAAAGTTGGTGAAGTAAATCCTATTGTTACTGTTGACATGGGCATCGATATTTCAAAATTTAATAAAGCACAATTAGTCAAAGTGATCAAAGAAAGAGATCAGTACAAGGGACTATATGAAGAGTTGCTAAGAAGAGGAGGACAACTTGTGCCACAGATCCATGATGGGTCTCAATGGAAAAATAAATGTGAAGAAGTGCAATTGGAAAACAAAAGGTTAAAAAAGCAAATAGAGAGTGTGAGGGCTTATGTAGCTTCTATTTTACTGACCAAGAGATTTGAAAAGTTGTAGGGTTTCCTTGAAGATTTTTGGGTTGTTTATCAGAAGAATATGGATAATACGGTATCTCACAATTAGATTTGTAACAGATTAGGAACTTTATTGCATGATAAGACAATGGCCAATCTAGATGCCAAATTTATTGAAGGAATACAAATCTTGTTGAGAAAGGATGAAGACTTTGACATAGATTTGCAAAAGGAATTTGATGAATGTAAGGAAATAGTACATCATGGTTTTCTAGAGATTGAAGATCAGAATGGATAGATTATGGATAAGGATAAATGATTTTGGAATTCTAAAGTCTTGTCAGTGCATCTCTTCACATTCCTTGGTCTGATGGACTTGACATGACAAAGACAATCGAGCATATGGAAAACTTCGTCACTCTGGAGATTGAGGTCAGAGATATCATCTATGATGTGGATACCTACAAATCAGAGGGATACTTGAAGCATATTCAGAAGTGCACTCAAATGCTTGGAGATCAACCATAAATATCATAAGGGTGTTCAAAAATGTGACTTTGCATTTTATAGTCTTTTAGTTTGTTCATATTATTAGGGCAGTTTTTAGGTAGTTAGTTTCTAGTTAGTTTTTGTTAATTTTAGTTTTAATGAAAGGGTATGCCCTTTCATTTTCAAACTGAATCCTCATTTATATATAGAGGATATTTTAGGAAATACATGAAGTTTATATTTTTATATCAATACAATCTTTCATGCATTTCTTATGAACTCATTGTTTGGAAGTATCAAGTTGATGGATGATATACATTGAAATCAACTAGTTTAAGTATCATATTTTCAATATAAAGATTCAAGTTTTTTTTATTCATGATGGTATCTATCTTTTCAATTGATTGATCAATTCATTAGATAAATCTATTTACATAGATTGTTTCGTTGTACAATCTTATGTTGTTGTAATTAAGATTGATTTTCAGTTTGAACATTAGTTTGAAGGATTGATTGGCAAACTTCAAATTGTCTTATTGCTCTTTCAAAGTAAAGTTAAATTTAGTAAGACTAACTGGATGTTACATTTTAATTACAATTCATATATAAGCCTTTGAGATTATGGTCTTGTTTTATTAACAAGTTATTGAAACTGTCTCTAAGGTTAAACGTAGGATTTTTCATTTGAAATGATATGAAACTAGTAAGGAATCAAGGAACTGGTCTTTTATTGATTTTATATATTTGAATCAAGTATTTTCAAAGAAAGCTTCATCAAGGAAACATATTTCTAGTTCTTACAATCACTATTTTATAAATATTCATTTACAAGTAAGCAGTTACAGTTTTCAGATAATAAGATTGGGTTCAAGAACAATTGCCATCTTGAAGTCACTAAATTTTTTAAATTCGCTATAGAAAAGTCTTTAACCTACACATTTATGTTTTAGGTATAGGTTCACCCACCTTGGTTTAGCGAAGCTTGAAGTGTAGGGGAATTTTATCTATTGATCATTCTCATTTGTTGGCCAAGATAGATTTGGAAGTCATTAAGAGAAGGGACAAAACTCTTTTATTTCCAATATGTGGTTTTGAGAACCATCACCAACAATGCATTTTGGTGCAGAAGAATAGAAACATATCTATCCTCTCTTGGATTTAATGTTTGGATGTCTATAAAGAATGGGTATACTATCCCCAGTGTTCCTCTCACTGACCTAGATGCTAAGAAGGAGTATGAGAACAATAAAAAGGCTAAACATGCTATTCTTAGTGGTTTGTCAGATAATGAGTTTGTCAAGGTCAGGCACTGCTCATCCTCCAAGGATATTTGGGATAAATTTTAAAGATTATTTGAAGGAGATGTCAAAGTCAAAGAGGCCAAATTGCAATCACTAAGAGGTCAGATTGAAGGCTTGAAGATGAAAGATGAAGAAAAGATTGCAGACTACCTTCACAAAGTAGATGAAACTATGAACACCATCAGAGGACTTGGAGAGGAAATTGATGATGAAATTATTGTCAAAAAGGTACTTAGATCACTCAAATATAAGCATGATACTAAGGTCTCTGCTATAAAGGAAGCCAAGGATTTGAAAACCTTCACAATGGATGAGTTATTTGGCTCCTTAACTGCTTACGACATGAGGACATCCAAAGAAGGATCTTCAAGGAAAGAGGATGCTTTCAATTCCACCAAAAAGGGAAAGGAAGAGGTTTCTCATAAAGGATCCTGTGGAGACTTAGATGCAGAGGTAGAAAAATTTGTTAGAAAGCTCAAGAGAGGATCTAGTATTTATAAAGGAAAGTTGCCACTCAAATGTTTCAACTATGGTAAAATATGACACTTTGCTGAAAAATGTCCCTACAATGAAATCGGTGGAGTTGAGAAAAGGAGCTCTGGCAGATCTTTTGGTAAAGAAAAAGAGAAGAAAATTTACCAGTAGCAAAATAGCCTATATACCATTGAGGATGATACTAGAGATGAAGAGAGTGCATTAGAAGATGATTGCCATGAAGATGAAAGAGAAGTTAATCTCTTTATGACACTAGATGAACCGATTGTTGAAGATGAGGAAGATGAAGACATTGAAGCTGAAGTGGATCTAGAAGGTGAGCTCATAAGTGCACTTGAGGAATTAAGTAAGACAAGAAGAGAACTCAAGAAGGTCAAGCTTGCTACAACATAAGAACAAGATCTCTTGAGGCAATCCCTGGATGAGTCCAATCAAGTTATTTCTGACTTGAAACTCCAGTTGGAAGAAGCTAAGAGGATATGTGAAGTTACATCCTCTAATTTGATGATTAAAGAAAATGAGCATTAAGACCTAGAAGAATAAATAGTGAATCTTAGAAAGGATCTTGAAAAGAGTAAGGATGAACTGAAAACGAGGACAAAATATGAGGGTAGCAGAGAAGCCTTGGACAAGATGTTGAGCAAATAGAAGCAACCTAAAGATATTAGTGGCTTAGGATTTGAAGAAGGACAAAGTTCAAATAGAAAAGATACATCTAGTAAGGAGATATAGTTCACTTATTCAAGTGAAGGTGAAGAGAAGAAAACATTCATAGTAATAAAGGATACCGATAAGAAGACTTATGTAGAACTTGTTAGAAACTGCCCCACAAACTGGTATACACAATCAATGAACCAAAGGCCACACTCAATGTACCAGAATGTAGATCTTAGGAGCAATGCACAAGTTGATCTAAGTTCACTAGAGTTAGTAGCATGAAAGGAAGACCCCCAATGAGACATACATTTGTAGGACCAAGGTAACCAAACTGGTATGTTCCAAACTTTCATGGTTATTGTTATCGGTGTAACTAATTTGGACATAGCATAGCTAACTATAGATGAATGAATAATCCCACTATGAGTTATGAAAATAGAAACTCTTTTTCTACACTCCAGGAGATGAATGTCATCTACTATCAATGTAATAGATCAGGTCATAGGAGTTATGAGTGTAGGAGAAGTCAACCAGTTTCCTACAATAATTTTTCAAACTCGTCATTTAATATGAATGTAAAGTGTTATAGTTGTCATGAGTTTGAACATATTGCAAAGCATTCTAAAAATAGGAAAATCAAGCAGAAGAGGACATCTCCTGAACAGGAACTGATAGCCAAACTAGAGCATAAAATTGCAGTTGAAAAGAAGAACGAAACTCAACCGGTTTGGGTTGAGAAAGAAAATGACAAAGAAAAATCAAGTCTGATAGTGTAGACAACCCTACATGCAGAAAGAAGAAACTTGTGGGTTGTAGACAGTGGTCATTCCAACCACATGACCGGTGATAAAAAGAAATTTATCAATCTTGAAGATTGGAATGGTGGCTCAGTGAGGTTTGGAGACAACTCATCTATCAAGATTAAGGGAAAAGTTACTCTCAATATTGATGGAAAACTGAAAGCACATGATGTATATTATGTGGAAGGCCTGAAGCACAATTTGTTGAGTGTAAGTCAGATGTGTGACAAAGGTTGTAAATTCACCTTTGATTCAAGTTGTAGCAGAAGGCAAGAGGACAAATGAAAATGTATACAATCTGAAAGAATGTTTTGAATCCCAATGCATGTTGGGATAAGTGGATGAAAGTTGGTTGTGGCATAGAAGATTACGCCACATAAATTTTGGTATTCTAGTTGGAGTAAGAAAAAAAGATTCTGTGGGAAATATACCACCAATCGTCAAACGAGTAAGCACATTTTGTGATGAATGTGTAAGAGGAAAGAAGACTAAGGTGAGCTTCAATACTAAGGAACATAACACCTCAAAACCACTTGAACTAGTACATACAGATTTGTGTGGTCCAACTAGGATAAGAGCTCTTGTCGATGAGAGATACTTTATGCTCTTGATTGATGACTATTCAAGAGTACATGGGTCACCTTCCTATAGGATAAATCACAAGCATTTGACTTATTCAAGATCTTCCTGAAGATGGTAGAGAAGGAAAGTGGATGCAAGATGAAATGCCTAAGATTAGACCACGGTGGTGAGTTCACATCAAATGAGTTTGAGGACTACTGTAAGATTCATGGAATCAGAAGACAATATTCAGCCCCCAGGACACCACAACAAAATGGTGTGGTAGAAAAGAAAAATAGGACATTCAAGTAGATGGCTAGAACTATGTTAAATGATGCAAACTTACTGGATATGTATTGGAAGGAAGCATTCTACTACAACATATACTTTGAATTGGTTTTAACTAAGAACAAATAGCAGGATGACACCTTATGAATTGTGGTATGACCGGAAACCCTTAATCAAGTACTTCAAGGTGTTTGGGAGTAAATGCTTCATTAAAAGAGATTAGGATGGCTTGGGAAGCTTTGACTCCAGGAGTGTTGAAGGTATTTTCCTTGGTTACTCAACTCATAGTAAGGCTTAAAAATGCTACAACAAAAGACTAAGAAGAATTATTGAGAGCGTGCATGTAAGATTTGATGAGGATATGCTTAGAGGAAGACAAGCACAAGTGAACCAATATGATGATTTCGGTGATGAAGGTGAAGAAGCTTAGTTAGAAAATGAACCAGAAGAAGCATCCAATAAGGTCCCTAACTAGTATGTGCAAAAAAACCACCCAAAAGAGAAGATTTTAGGTAACAAGAGTGACGGGGTGCAAACTAGAAGAAGACTTGCCTAGAATGATGAACAAGTAAATTTCTGCCTCATGACTAAAATATAACCTAAGACATTCAATGAGACCAACAAAAGTAAAAAATACATGGATGCAATGGAAGAGGAACTACAGTCGATTGAGAAGAATATGACTTGGGAATTAGTTCCTAGACTAGTTGATAAGAATATCATTAGCACAAAGTGGGTATACCAAAACAAGATGAATGAAGAAGGGAAGATTAAGAGGCACAAAGCAAGCTTAGTGTGCAAAAAATATTCTCAAGTAGAAGGGATTGATTTTGAAGACATATTTGCACCAATGGCTAGACTAGATTCTATTAGGATGTTTCTTGCTTTCTCTACCTACAAGGGTTATAAAGTTTATGAAATGGATGTCAAATCTTCTTTCCTAAATGGAAATTTAGAAGTGGAAGTTATACATGGAACAACTGGAAGGTTTTTTTCTACATGATAATGAAACCTTTGTGTGCCGGTTGAAGAAAGCATCGTATGGGTTGAAGTAGGATCCTACATCATAGTACTCTAGACTAGATAAGTATCTAAAGGAGAAAGGTTTAAGAAAAGGAAATGCAGACAACAATTTTTATGTTAAAACAAAAGGCAACCACATGATTATTGTGGTTGTGTATGTGGATGACATAATTTTTCAAGGTAACAAGGACACTATATGCAAGGACTTTGCTGATCAGATGAAAAAAAAAATTGAGATGTCCATGCTTGGAGACCTGTCATTATTTCTTGGTTTGCAGGTCTCACAACGACACATGGGAATTTTTGTCTCTCAAACCATGTATACCCGGGACATGTTGAATAAATTCCAAATGGAAGACAACAAATAGGTAAGTACCCCAATGGTGACCAAATGCAAATTGAGCAAGGATGATGAATCATAGGTAGCAGATCAAACATTGTATAGATCCATGATTGGAAGTTTGTTATATCTTACTGCTTCTAGACTGGATATAGTGCAGGCAGTATGCAAGGTGGCTAGGTTTCAAGCTACACCCAAATAGTCATATGTAAATGCAGTCAGAAGGATATTCTCGTATATACAAGGGACACTTGATTATGGACTATGGTATCCCAAGAAAGGGGATTTTATCTTGCATGCTTACACTAATCCTGATTGGGTAGGTTGCATTGATGACCGGAAGAGCACAAGTGGTGGTGCATTCTTCCTAGGTAACCGGTTGGTTTCATGGAACACCAAGAAGCAAGACTCAATTTCCCTATCAACTGCTAAAGAAAAATATATTACTACTGCTACATGTTGATCTCAAGTGCTATGGATGAAGCAGACCCTCAAGGATATTCAGGTAGAGATGATTGGTCCTATTTCTATCTGGTGTGACAATTCGAGTCCAATTAACATATCAAAGAACTTGGTTATGCACTCAAGGACAAAGCACATTGCCATCAAATACCATTTTCTTAAGGAGAAGGTTGCAGAGTAGGAAGTTAAAGTGGAATATATCCCTTCAAGTGAACAAGTGGTTGACATCTTCACCAAACCTTTGCCGGTAAGCATATTTGAGTATCTGAGACACAGGTTAGGAGTTGTCTCACCAACTTCATGCACTTAAATGTGTATGAAGATCTATCATTCAGGGGGAGTTCATCGCCATATCTTCATATTCTTGGACCATATGCTAGACTCAAGGGGAGAATACACAGTCTAATCAGGGAGAATGAACTAGACGCAGAAATGACCTGGATGAAGAAATGCCCTGGCCCTTTATCATTGTTGTCAAGGGGGAGAATGAACAGGTTGAAAGAAAGAAGTGTGTGTTGACATCAATGCCAAAGAGGGAGATTGTTTGCATTGTATTGTCATTGATGTCAACTAGTATGGTCAGTCGGTATGCAAATAGAAGTATTATCAACCAATAAGAAAGTAAGGGACAATAGAAGGGACATGACCACCGGTATGCAAGGAGGTGTATAGTCAACTGGGAAGAGAGAAAAAGAGATAGAGTAAAGAGCTCCTATTAGATGGACATGTGTTTGAGTTTGGTAACTGGTCTAATGTGTCTCAACCGACAGAACAATGAAGTGTAGTTATGAAGGTTAATTGGGTAAAGCATCACCAGTAGGATAAGATAACCGATAGTGGAATGGATACATCTGTTGCATGCATGGTCGATGACTAAGTTTGAATCGACATGGTGAGCTGAGTTGGATGTCGACAGAGAACACGTGGACTCTAGGTGGAAAACATGAAGTTGCAAATGAATCGTGCTTTGTCAGTAAGCTAGTTGGTGATTGGTTAGACATTTAATGTTGACTACAAGAATCATGGGTAGAGTGCAGAGGTTTGCGTGTCAAAGTAGACCGAATGGAAAAGATCTATGATGCAATGATTGTTACAGGTTATCGAGGTGCAGATCAAATTTGGTGAAGGGGACCACGAATTCATTTATGGTGATTGGTCAAGAAGCAAAGTCAACAAATAGGTCATAGGTTGCTAAGTATAGCAAATGTGATCTAGAAGGAATGAAAATGGTGGTGAGGCCTGATTTGTTGCAGGTTGTCAAATCTTGGAGAGGAAATCTGAAGTGATCTAATACGGTTCATGGTTGGTAGAAGAAACCCTAGCACACAAAGTTTGAATTTATAGTTTTGGTGGGAAAGCTCGAGCATAAATATGTAGATTGAGGATCTGATTTTGTTGATGTCAGTTGTGAGAAGAGAGTATGCTTGAGAAAGCATAGAGATTATCAATCTGAGATTTCATCACAAAAGATTGAACTGTTATAGATTTAATAGTCAAGGGTACCAATAATGATTGAATTGGTAGGAATGCATCATAGAGTGAAAGAGTGTAGATTGAGGATCAAGGGAAGTTAAGAAAGGTAGAGGCTGACCGGTAAGGGATCAGAGAGAGTGAATTGATAATCGGTACTGAAAGAACTGGTGAAATAGAGAAGAGTCGTAACTGGCAGAGAGAAGTTGAATGGGTGTTACAAAACTCATTTATAACAAGGTACTTTAATTGTAATAAGTTGTTATTTCATTATATATCACTGATTTGGTGCAGGTGCAGGGGCTGGTGCTCCTTTGGGCTGGTGCCCATAAATAGTTAGGGGTTGTTTCTCCTTGGGTTGGTGCCCTAAATAAGTAGGGGTTGGTGTTCCTTGGGCTGGTGACCTAAATTAGTGTAATTTTTGTTTCATTGTGAGGCTAGATTGGAGAAGTAGACTCCAACAACTTTTCTCACTGAGGTTTTTCCCACATTGGGTTTTCCTCATATAACTAGTGTTATGTGGTGTGTCTTTTGTGTATGATTGATTGTTAGTGTTCTCATTGTTACTAGTCATACACACACACTACCTAAGTTTGTTTGAAATCACTGATTCACCCCCCTCTCAGTGACATATTATGTTCTATAGTTCTAACTTTCTTACCCATTTGACATTCTCTACATATCGGATTATGAGGCTTGATAATCTTGGGCAAATCTCTGATAGCCTGTGTTGAACTAATCTTCACTATGCAATCAAAATTCACGTGACACATCCTCTTATGCCATAGCTAACTTTCATCAATGTGAGCAATCAAGAAAGCCTTCTCACTATAGTTCAAGTGAAAGATATTTCCTTTGGTTTGAGTTTCGGATGCCATTTCCAATCCAGATCTATTGATAATCTTGCAATTCCATCTTTCAATTATAAATGAAATCCTCTATCCACCATCTGACCTACACTCAAAAGATTATGCTTCAAACCTTCAACATAATAAACATTGTCATTATTAGTCTTACCATCCAAGGATATTGTTCCTTTGCCTTTGATCCTGCATGTAGTACCCCTCCTCGACTAGACTCTTTTTGTATTTATGTTTGACTTTAGTTGACTGTTCACTAGAACATTATTGTATATCGATTCAGGCTTTATGGGATGTTATTTCATTCTTTATTTGGATTCGTATTGTATACTTTCATGTAGTATCTCAATGCTTATGATTAATGTTATTTTTATGGATCATTATCATGGACTAACACTTTTACTTTATATATGTTATATGTTATTTATATGTTGCATGTTTGCAAGTGTATGGGATGTGAGGGGATGATTTTCCATCACTTACTCCGGTGAGACAGGGAACGTCATGATTCTCCTTCATCGATGTGTGTACCATGTCTGTTATATATTTGTCTATATGCACATGTGGTTCTTTGGTGCAGGACATTAAGATACAAGTACCGGGTAGGTATGGGGTATCGACTCCACCTAGTTTCACAGGTTTAAGAATGCCTTATATGTCCAATGGGGAGTGGAGGAGATAGTTGTTGGACCCTACCTTGACCTGTAGTCACACTCATGTGAGTGTTGGCAGTCGCTCATCTTTCCCATTTGACCGGTATGCAAGTCAGAGTGCTTTAGTGTTTTCATCTTGAGAGTCATCATTTAATCATTCCTCATTCTGCATATTTCCATTTATTTCAATAGTTATTTAATGGAGTGAATGATGCTATTTTGCGTTGGCGTGATTAGTTAATTATTATGCTCTTGAGATTTTTGATTTAATTAAATAAATGATTTGCTAGAATTAAATGGTTAAAATGGCTTATTTTATTGTGCTATAGTTGTATTATTATTTTATGAAAGGAAATAAGTGATTGCCTTGCCATTTAAATAAATGTTTATGTTGAAAGAAAGTAGTATGAAAATAGAAAATAAAATAAATAAAAGCTTTTCCCTTTTACCTTTCCATTTGACTTTTGTATTTTATTTTGTTAGAAAAGAATTGCTATGGAAAAAGGTAAATCTGATTGCTTTTACTTTTTAAATAGTTTAATCTTGTAGACACCTAAAAATGGTCAACGCTTGCGGGATCATACTTTAACATTTGCGCATTGCCTCATTTTAGGTTTTTGCGTCGCATTAACATTTCTCCTATGTCACGCACTTGGTTTTTATCATTTGCGAACATCGAGTCATTCTTCTACACTCTTCATTTGTCTTGCTTTCGAATTTGGTCTTGTCGACAACAATCTTCAATCATGATTTTGGGTCGATCTTTGTCCTTGTCAATTTTGTCATTTTGCGACCGATTTGTCATCGATCGTTGTCTGTCTCAATTATGTCAATTTGGATCAATTTGTCATTGTTCCTCGTCAATTGGCACATTTCTCAATCAAATTGTTTATCGCATTGGTCATTTATCAATTCAAAATCATGACATTAATTATCTTCAATCAAGACCTAATTGTCATTCTTGCATTGCTAATTCGTCTTCTAGGGTTTCGTGATTTCATCATTTAACCTTGTGTGTCATTTCTTCTTTTAGGATTAATAAATTATTTATTAATCCTAAGTTACAATTAAATCTTTATTTAATTGGCTAATTATTCTTCCTCTTGTAAATTAATTAATAAATGACAAATTGTTAATTAATTTACCTAATTTCTTCTAGTTCCTAATTTCCTATTTTTCCATCAATTTCTAATTCCTAATTGTCATCAATTTCAATTTTCTAATTTTCTTAATTTCTAATTTCTTTTCCCTCCTATTTCATCTCCTAGTTCTATGGGAATGACATTTCAATTTGTGATAAATTGTCATAATTGACAATCAATCAATTTTGACATAGAATGTGTCATAACTTGTCATCAATTATCAATCAATCAAATTGTGCATGGAAAGTGCATAATTTGTCATAATTTGTCACATTGATTTGCAATTTCCATTTGAATTGCATCATGCTAATCTTGTCATTTATCCAATTCTTCTATAAATTGGATGATTTTCAATCAAAGCTAATCTTGAATCTTGAATCTTTGAAATCTTGGAATCCGAATTCATATCAAACTACCGAACTTACGCTTCTAGTACTCTTGAGCTTTTCATCAATCTTGCTTTCAATTGTGTGTGCACTTGTAGGTGAGATCCACAAACCCATTGAAGAGGAAAGAACAACAATGGAGCCGCATGGAAGAAGCATCCGAATTGTTATATGGTTTGCATGATATTTTCTTTTAGATGCTTTGTTTTCATACCTCTATTGAATGTGCTTTGGAATTAGGTTCATTTCAATGAGTGTTCTTTTGATTGAGTTATCATGTCTTGCGTTTTGATTGATCTACTTATCTTGTGATGATTCCTAATTTCTACGCTACATTAACTGGTGAACCCGACATGAATACTAACCTTCTAACCATCTTACTATGTTTTGGAGTGCTTCTAAGTTGATTTGCAGGTCAAAAACTCAAAAACAGAGCCGTGCAGGGTATTCTGGAGACTTCTGCGCTTGTGTGAAGCATTCTGCGCCTGTGTTGAGACATCTTGCGCCTGTGTTGAAACATTCTACGCTTGTGTTAGACATCCTGCACTTGTGTCCTAACTTCTGCGCCTGTGTCAAGTCCAGATCAGAGGTGAAAAATGCAGTTTTTACTTGAAATCTTTGGTGTTTTTGCATTCTGTTTTCTATGCTTTGGATTTTGGTACTGATTATGTGTGCAGGATCTTGGCATACGCATGACAAAGACTAAAAATCAAATTACTAACATGTGTTATGCAGATTCGATGGTCAAAGACAACAAATCAAACTTCTGACATGTGTTTTTGCAGGTTGCCTTGGAGAAACAACCAAATTGTGTGTTTGAGATTTTTAATTAGGCACTTAGTGATTTATAAATAGGTGGAAATGAACCTTTGTTTGCTTTGTTTGTTAAGTATGACATTGGAGTAGGAGAGTATGCTCTCATCCTTCATAGGGTGATCAGAAATCCAGATCTTTGATACCATGCTTGTGTTGTTGATTGTTTGTCTCCATTAGAGGGCCTGCCTTCCCGACCACTTTGCTTTTGTAAGCAAGTGATAATCATGAGAAGGGAACGACCCAAAGTGAGTACGGCTAGAATTCCTTGGCATTCTAACTCACTATAAAAAAATACCCGATGAGCGAAAGCTTTGAAGGAAGTGTTACGTGGGAATTGCAGTTACTTGGGAAGTGATGACCCTTGAACTCTTTCTCATATCAACATCTAAGTAGGGCCTCTTGGTCTAAATCGTGCTTGCACGACTACATTTGTTTGGTATCTTGATGGGCTTAATGTCTCAATCATGCCTGCATGACATCAAGGAGTAATGCTTAACATAAATCCTTACTAAATACCTTGTTTTTAGAGGCCAAAAACCCTTCTAGTTGCTTGAGAAGGACAAATTCGGATACTTGGAAGAGATACTAAGTTCGCCATGGGGAGATTCCATGGGGACTGATGCTTGGCTGGCCTGAGAAGTGAGTGCCGTGGAGGGGAGCCCGTGGGGTCAAGCATCTATGTATTCTCCTTGAATCTCATAATGAGTCTACCTCTCAAGTACCTAATGTCTTTGCCTACCATAAGGAATGTGGAAATGAGCATGATTGTCTTGAGTCTAAGTTGTAACATCTTGTATTCTTTGATTGTTGAAAGTTGAATGTTATCCCATTTCAAAAGCAAAACACATTGATCAAAACCAGATTAAACACAAGAGACATTCATCCAACAAAAATTCAACAAGATTCAAAGATCATCTTCCTAAAACATGGTTGTCAAACATTTGTCAAAATCTTGTCTCAACATTCATGTCACTTACATTTAGGTTCATCCTAGGTTTGCATTTTGTAAGATCATTGCCAAGGTTAGGTTTCACCTAAGTCATACTCCTTTGCATATCAATAAAAGTCATCCATTAGCATATGTCCTCTTGCATAAGAGTAATATCATTTCATAATTAAACCTTAGATTTCATCTTAGGTTGACATTGTCATATCATATTAAGATTATTTGCATACTAAATTGTCCTTTTGCATATAGTATCAAACCTAGGTCTTGTCATACTTGAGCAATCCAAATCTTTGATAAACCCTAAGTCATTGTTAGGAAGTCTAGACCTTATCAAACCTTTTGTCCTTTTGTCATCAATATCATTTCGTCAAACCTAGCTTAGTATCCAAGCATATAGGGGAGACATTGTCATCTTGTCCTTTGTCACTTGGTCCTTTTGTCCTTTGAGGTCTAGACATCATTTCAATTTCCTAAGGGTCTCTTTTAGATTTGCATTCAAAAGTTTGTCAAAATCTTCAAAAACAACCAAAAACATAGATTGCATTTTCATTTATTTAGTTTGCATTTAGTTGCATATCATATACTATCCTTGAAAAATTCCAAAAAAAATATTGCATTTGCATAGTGACATGTCTATTGAAACAAGGTTCCAAGCACCAATGATGCAACAAAGTTTGACATATCAACCAACAATGCAATCACGATTCTATCCAGCCCAACAACAAGGCAATATCAATCAAACTTATCATGATGAAACAAGTCTCCAAATACAAAAACTAGAGGAGAAACTAGCTCAAGAACAAGAGATTTTCGAACAAAGAGTGAAAAACATTGAGAAGAATAGATTACAAATGTCCAAAGTCTTTCAAAAATTTCCAGGTCGAAATCCAAAGATTGAGCCAATTGATGTAAGATCTCTTCTTGAACGCTCAGATATACCAGCTCTCCTCTCCCAAATAGAGATGATGAAAAAAATTACAAGAAAGGAGACAACATCAATTTCAACATTATGTGCCTCCACAACAAGAACAAGGTGTTTACTATCAATCAGATTTTCAACCATCACAACCAATGGTCCAACATATGCAACCAACACAAACAATGGTCCAACATATGCAACCAACACAACCAATGGTCCAACATATGCAACCAACACAACCAATGGTCCAATTTCAACAATATGTCCAACCAACTATACAATGTCCACAAATAGTCCAACCGATGGTGGAATATCAACAAGTTCAAGTTCAATCAACATATCAATGTCAACAACCATGACCAAACATTCAAAAACAAAGGTTGCAACACACACCAAGCCAAGTTTCAAACATGTCAAACCAATTTGATCAACATTTAGTTCGAAATCAAAACATGACATCAAATCAAAAACAAGTTCAAATTCCAAGTCCAACTATGTCAAAACCTCGAAAGAAAGGTGGCCTTATTGCAATGCTCTTAAGGAAACGACTAAGTGAGTCTTTTGAGGAAGATAAAGATAATACACTTATGTCTAGCAATGCCTCATCCCCCCATAAACAAATTGACTCTCCAGTGGCATCTATCCCTACACCTCCAGAAGTTCCGCAAGGACCTTCCATATTGTCCTCATCAAACAATACACCTAAGGATGCAATTATCCAAGAGCTATCCATAATTGATTGCCAAGATAATCCAATTCATGATGCACATCCTTGTCATGTTTCAGAAATACAAGACCCAATGCCACCATGCACTTTATTGCCATTACCTATTTTAGAGGACCCCATTCAAAGTCCCTCTTCCTCATGTTCAAGCATTGATTCCTTGCCAGAATCCATCACAAATGTTCAAAGTGCATCCCCTTCATGCCAAAACATTGATCCCTTGTCAGAATCCCCCAGGCATATCCAAAGTCCAACCCCATGTCAAGAGGATAATTTAGAGCACGAAGAAATGAGTCCTAAAGCAAATCAAGATCAAGATCCTGAAAACTTATCATCCCATCCAATTGTGGACCAGGACCCCATCTTCCCAGAAACTCATGATGATTCTCCTATTCTTGTCCATCATATCCAAAGTCCTATTGACACTCCATTCCTCGAGCAAGATCAAGATATCCCAGTTCATCCAATCCCAAATGATCCCCTTCCATTTCATGAACACAATGTCCTTTCAAATCCCATTGATATTCCACTTCCTCAGAAAGATCAAGATATCCCTTCCATTCTTTCCGATGATCCCATTGAAAGTCAAGAGCAAAGCACCTTTAAAGAAGATTCCAATGATCTTCCTCCTTGTCAAGATCAAATCATTCCTTTAGATCCTCCACAAGATCCACTTGTCCCTCCATCTCCACGTCCTAATCCCGCATATCCACACCAAGGTCTCAGTTCTTTTGATGATCCCGTTATTCCCCCCATTCTATCTCTTGAAGAGCCTGTCATTGAGCCATGTCCACTACACACTCCTAGTCCCCCTCATGATCCTGATACCCCTCATGATTCTAACATGTCAGTGCAAGATGTTCATGAATCCTCGACATGCATAATGGGTTCTTCCACTTTGGTGAAATCCGATCCACTTCAAGATCTCCTTATTTCTCCCATATCATATCCACCTCATAATGGACTCGCGTCTTCTTCCCAAAGAAAAGAGTCTCCTACAAGTCAAGATATTCATAAAGGCAAAGGAGTAGACCTTCATGAGAAAGAATCCCTCCATATCAAAGAGTATACTAATGGTCATGGCTGCAGAGCTCACACTCAAGGCGTTGGTATCCCTCCATCAAAATCAAAACATATCCCTTCCCCATCATCACTTCCATCCATTCTAGGTCCCTATATCCCTCCATCTCCTATGCAACATCAGCAAAGGCACACATCTTGGAGAACCTTCCATCCATCCCACATGCCTCCATTTCATTCATATCCATCCATGCATTCCTTTCCCCCTCCAAGCAATTTGGATGCCAAGTATAAAAGTCATCGGTCTAGCAATCCACATGTATTCAAGGATCAACATGTCCAATCTAATCGACATGTCAAAACAAAGAGCAATATGATCTATAAAGAAAAAGAAATATCCAAAAGGCCACAAAGTCCCACTGAGAAAAATAAAGCAAAGTCAAAATATATATGGGTTCCTAAATCCCTTGTGCAAGTAATGCACTCCAAGGAACCACAAAAGCATGAAAAATCAAAAACCATGTGGATCCCTAAGAAGCTCCTTGAAGCACAAAAAGAACAACCCAGATTGGCATCTAAAATTGTTGTTCCTCCATCCAAACCTTCCAAGTCTATTTCTCCATCATCTTCTTCATCCATTTTGGGCCCTTATGTCCCAAAATCCATAGCCTTTCCTTCGTCAAAATCTCAATATCCAAAATACATCTTTCCTCCATCAGTCCATCATCCCTCAAGGTGTGTGCCAATGTCGATCTTGCCAACATTTCCATCCACTCAAGCCCAATTCTTCCAATACCCTATCCATTATCCAATGCATATTTTCCATCCTTCCATCCAATCCTTTGCATAAATTCTTGCCTTAGTGTCATGTCATTTTCCATGTCCTTATCCTACCAACATCTTTGAGCATACTTTTAAAGGTCATGGTCTTTTTTTTTTCAAGGCTACTATCCAAAAAAAAAGACGCTTGAGTCCTTCTTCCATCCCCTATCATGTGTCCATCTTCTATTGAAAAAGTCAAAAAAATAAAAAAAAAAAGAAAAAAGTAAAAAAAGAAAAAGAAGAAAAAAGTCAAGAAAAAATAATTCGTCCATTGGTGAAAACCTGGCAAATGGGCGCTTTGGGCAAGTACCATGATGAAAACCTAGCAAACAGGCATCATGCATAATTTATGAACTTCTTGCACACCACACTTGGGGGCAGGTTTCCTCCTTCACATCCTTTTGTCCTTCATTGTTCCATTATCCTATCAAACCCCTGTCATTACCCTTCATATCCTATTGTCCCTCACGTCCAATTTCCTCTTTCCACCTTTGATCTTGACAAGGCTGAGGATTGTCATGAGCATCATGCATCTTGTTTGCAGCTTTCAATCTATCATAGCTTTTGGTCATTTATCCATTTGCTTATTTCAACCTTCCATCCATATTCCATGTCTTATTGCAACTTTCTGCCACTATCCCTTAGCCAATCCTAACCTTCAGTCCATGTCCCTTATCCATTCTTGGTCTTGCTTATCCTATCCATATATTATCACTATCCATACACTCTTTCTATCCCTTGATCTTGATCTGACATAAGGACGTGAAATGCAAAACCTATTTTCAAAAACCTCTTGACATGTCCCTCATCCCATGTTCCTGCTTTACATTGTCATATCTAGTCTATCGTCCCATCACGCAATAGCCCTTGGAAATTGCATCTGTATTGTCTCCATAATAAAAGGCCGTTGTCTTCCCCCTATCCACCATCATTTCAGCAAGCCTATTTATTCACCTGTCATATTCCTTGCCTTGCTAGACACTGGGGGAAAAATCATAAAAATTGAAAAATGTCCTGAAAAAAAAAAAATCTTAAAAATTGAAAAATGTCCTGAAAAAATCCATAAAAATCGAATAATGTCCTGAAAAAATCCATAAAAATCGAATAATGTCCTGAAAAAAGTCTTAAAAATTGAAAAATGTCCTGAAAAAAGTCATCAAAAATTGAAAAATGTCCTGAAAAAATCCATAAAAATCAAATAATGTCCTGAAAAAAATTCATAAAAAGTCAAATAAAGTCCTAAAAAAATGAACACAAAAAAATTGTAAAACTCCAAAAACCAAAAACATGCATTTTTGCAATAATTATCCCTTTTGTGCATCGACAGATCACTGAGCATTCCTCCAACGACTCGCAATCAAACACTGTGCTTTAATGAAATCATGCTTTAACCAGATGAACTTTTCAATCAAAATCAAACGTTCAAACTGATCACAATTGTCATACAATTGAATATCAGCATCAAAATCATTTGTCCTTGTTACATTATCATGGGTCTTATACAGGGTGTGGTATACTCGAAACCAGACTGTGTCCTGTCTTAGACGGGGTACCGCATTTCCTGAAACCAGACAACATGATCGTCCTGTCAGCACTTTCAACTTTTGACAATGAAGATCAAGATGTTTGTTTGATTTGTTGGAATTTGTGCATCTTATCTTTTTAATTGATTTATCTTTGGCTTTGATCATGTTCCTATGTCGCTCGATGATGTCACTGAGTGATTTAGAGTGACCGGGATGGTTCATGATCCCTTTTCTTTTTTTGATTGTGATTGTTATTTTGTCTGCAATGTGTCTGTCTTTTGCAAAAAGGGTTGCATTTCAGCTCTGGCCTTCAATGCCATGATGCTACGCATCCATTTTGCTACATAAAAATAAAGGTTCTCACCTACAAAGTGCATTACTGAAAGCAAGTTTTTCTTCATCTCTAACTGTCCTTTGTCTAATTTCTTCTTACTAACATTTCTTCCATCAGTCTTGGCAGTCCGTTCAAACCTATCATTTTCTATCATTCTTATCGATCAATTGGCCTATTTTCTGCATGTTTCCGACCAATTCCTCGAGGGGGCATGCATATGCCATTATTATTGTCTGGGGCATTTTCATTACTGTTCTTTGAAACAACGCTTAAAATCGCATTGTCTCAAAGAGGGGCAAAATGTAGACACCTAAAAATGGTCAATGCTTGCGGGATCATACTTTAACATTTGCGCATTGCCTCATTTTAGGTTTTTGCGTCGCATTAACATTTCTCCTATGTCACGCACTTGGTTTTTATCATTTGCGAACATCGAGTCATTCTTCTACACTCTTCATTTGTCTCACTTTCGAATTTGGTCTTGTCGACAACAATCTTCAATCATGATTTTGGGTCGATCTTTGTCCTTGTCAATTTTGTCATTTTGCGACCGATTTGTCATCGATTGTTGTCTATCTCAATTATGTCAATTTGGATCAATTTGTCATTGTTCCTCGTCAATTGGCACATTTCTCAATCAAATTGTTTATCGCATTGGTCATTTATCAATTCAAAATCATGACATTAATTATCTTCAATCAAGACCTAATTGTCATTCTCGCATTGCTAATTCGTCTTCTAGGGTTTCGTGATTTCATCATTTAACCTTGTGTGTCATTTCTTCTTTTAGGATTAATAAATTATTTATTAATCCTAAGTTACCATTAAATCTTTATTTAATTGGCTAATTATTCTTCCTCTTGTAAATTAATTAATAAATGACAAATTGTTAATTAATTTACCTAATTTCTTCTAGTTCCTAATTTCCTATTTTTCCATCAATTTCTAATTCCTAATTGTCATCAATTTCAATTTTCTAATTTTCTTAATTTCTAATTTCTTTTCCCTCCTATTTCATCTCCTAGTTCTATGGGAATGACATTTCAATTTGTCATAAATTGTCATAATTGACAATCAATCAATTTTGACATAGAATGTGTCATAATTTGTCATCAATTATCAATCAATCAAATTGTGCATGGAAAGTGCATAATTTGTCATAATTTGTCATATTGATTTGCAATTTCCATTTGAATTGCATCATGCTAATCTTGTCATTTATCCAATTCTTCTATAAATTGGATGATTTTCAATCAAAGCTAATCTTGAATCTTGAATCTTTGAAATCTTGGAATCCGAATTCATATCAAACTACCGAACTTACGCTTCTAGTACTCTTGAGCTTTTCATCAATCTTGCTTTCAATTGTGTGTGCACTTGTAGGTGAGATCCACAAACCCATTGAAGAGGAAAGAACAACAATGGAGCCGCATGGAAGAAGCATCCGAATTGTTATATGGTTTGCATGATATTTTCTTTTAGATGCTTTGTTTTCATACCTCTATTGAATGTGCTTTGGAATTAGGTTCATTTCAATGAGTGTTCTTTTGATTGAGTTATCATGTCTTGCGTTTTGATTGATCTACTTATCTTGTGATGATTCCTAATTTCTACGCTACAAATCTAATTGGTGGAGAAAAATTTTAACCTAGAGAGTTTAGGTTGAAATGGAGTTCACGAGAAGAAGGGAGATGAAATTTTTGAATGAGAGATTTGGAAAACCATTTTGGAAGAGGAGTTGGAGTTGGATTTGGTTTGCAAGATTGGGATTCTTCCATCAATTTGTTTCCTAGTTTGCTTTGAAGGTTAGATAATCTCTGCTTGTTTAGCAATTTAATTTTTGAATGTTTTAGTTGCTTCCTGTGTGTTTGAAAATTGAAAAATATCTTTGTAGATTCTTGTTGAATATTGGATTGAAAGGAAGAATAGTTGTATTGATGTTTTTGTTAAATTCATATAAAATATGTTTATATGGGAAGGAAATGGTTCATTTTTCTATTTGTTGTTTGTTATTTGCTCTTGCAAAATCAAGTTCTTGAATTATCTCTTCTATTTGGTATAGAAAGGAATAGATTTATATTTTTATGTGTTTTCTAGTTTCTATTTGCCCAAGAATTGGGGCTTATGTTGGCAAAATATAGTTATTTGCCTCTTGCAAGATGCAAGGAATTCTTCCTGTACAATGGAAGTAAAGAAAATTATCAAAATCCTTCTCCTATCTTTAAATTCTTCTTATGTTGCACAAAATCCTTACATTATTGGGGATCTTGTGTGTTGCTAATTTATAAACTTACCTTATTGAAGATTATCCTCTCATATTTTGGATTTTGGCATTGTGTGTGTGCCCCATGAAATAAACAAGGGATGATTGAAGTTTATTTTTTTGAAATTATGTAAAGGATGGAATAAAAAATGATATTTTATAAAATAAATTAACCCCTACTAGCCCCACCACGTGGGACGATAGTGGCTTGCTATTGTGGTAGCAGCACTACCGATCGGTAGTGACTGCTACCGCAGTTGTAGCACTATCGGTCGATAGTGACTACTACCGTGGTAGCAGCACTACTGGTTGGTAGGACATCTACCAGTCGGTAGTAGCACTACTAGTTGGTAGTGGCTGCTACCAGTGGGTAGTGACTGCTGCTACTGATAGCAACACTACCACCGGTAGGGCCTTGGCCCACCACGTTCTTTTCCCTCTTCGTGGTGCATTGTTATGTGCCATTAATTTTTATTAAATAAAATAAATTTAGAATTAGTTATAATATTAATTTTTAATATTAGTTTATAGTTAACATTTATATGTTAGTGTTAATATAAATATATATAGATTTATTTATTGAAAATCAAGGCTTTGGATTTTTAATTCAAATTGATAAAATCGGATGTAGTTTTGGAAATAGATAACATGTTTAATATAATTCATATTTTTATTTGGTTGGATATTTAATATGGATTTTATTCTAAGTTGGAATATTGAATTGGATATTATATAGAAATGAATGATGTTTTTGAATGACGCATTATATGAAGGTTGTTTTTATTTTATTTTCAATCAATGAATTTTGCAAGTGTCTATGATGCTATTTTCTCAAACATTGTCTGAGTGCGGACTTTGTAAAATTGGGTTTCCTTGCAAAGAGTATTATTTGTGTTTAGTTCTCATCTTTTATTCAGTCGTCCTGTTGTGGTGTATTTGGTAGTCTTTGACCAAGTGATGTATGATGACCTCGTTGTCTTAACCATGTAGTGTTTTTTTGCTATGGTTAACCAAGGGTTAGTATGTCTTTTTTTTGACCACTTGTATTTGGATAGTGGTGCTATGGTTGTCTTCTTCACCATAGGGTCCTCGTGGAGTGACCATGTTTGTTAGTGTCCTTTGAGAGAGTGGCTTTTGAGTGGGGTTCATGCCTGAAGTGGATGGCAGGATAACCCCTTGAAAGTTAGTTAATAAGTGATAACCTAATAATTTGATTAGGAGGTGGGTAGATTTTAACATTATAATAGATATTATACCCTGCACATGGTTGAGTGCTCATATAGGCTCAAGATGTAGTGGGAAGGCCCAGAATGGCAAACCAACCACCTTGTCTTCACAAAGGGTTGGTAGGGTCCGCATGAGACTTAGATGGAGCTGACATTTTGGGAAAGGTCACCAGGATAACCCAGGATGGGAGCCGGACCTATGGAGGCTTACCGTGGTAACCATGATAAGATATGTGATGACACTCTCTCTTTAGGGTCACTTATGTATTATGATGTTGAGTCACCTAGAATATTGTGGAGTCATATTTTACTGTCATGGAGTCATACTGTTCTATCAACCATGTCATGATTTTTCTTTCTTGAGGGTCCTCTACTATCTCCTAGCACAGTGGGGTGATTCCAGCTTGGGATCATATGGTCGGGTGGTAGTGCCACTTCCCATCGGATATTCTTGTTCGTACCTTCATGCGAGGATTGGCTTTGCAGGTGATCCTGCGGTTCATGACTCATGCTCTATCTCATGTTGGAGATTATTATTCTTTGGAGACCCATGGGCTCAATTGTATCAATGAATTTATGTAACCTTCTAATCTGCTATAATTTATAAACTTTATATGTATATTGAGAGCCATGTATTGGAATATCAATGTAATCCTAAGTTTTGGATGTTATTTATCAACTTTCTATATGATTTTTGTAAATGCGTAATGGAAGAGAAAATTATATTGTATCCTTTCAATCTTTAATGGTGTAACCTGTTATTGCATATAGCTTATTTTGTTCTATGAGTAAATGATGGATTATTGGATTAATCGTAATTGTGAAATTTAACTTTTAGTTTAATTCTTTGTTGGTAACCCTTTAGGAATTCTGGTGTAAGTATTCCACTTGCATTATTATTGTGCAATGTAGTAATTAATGCACTTAATGTGATTTAAACTTTTTAAAAAAAAATATTTCACCCTTAGTTGTGGTTATTCCTTTGGGGTACCAGGCGGGGCATTACATTTGGTATCAGAGCCCATGTTTCAACACTGGGTACTCTGGGTTTGTAGTGAGCCCATTCAACTAGACCTTTTGATTAGGTCTTAGTGGTTGTGATTTCCTTGTTTTATCCTTGTCATAGATCTGAACCTTTCTCTCTTGTGTAGTGTTAGGTCATGGCTAGGAGAGCAAAGGGTAGTGGCCATGTTGGTGGCCGCAATAGAGGCAGAAGTGGGGGACGGGGTCAAGGTTTTGACCGCCATAGTCCTTCACCACCACCCACTCATGCGAGTGTGGATCTAGATCAGTTTGTTCATCAAGATGAATAACATTTAGGAGAGCAGGTTCTCGAAAGGGAAGAGTTGCAATAGATGTTTCAGGAGGCTCTACCTAGACTAGGCCCCAGGCTCCTCCATGCTCAGGTTGAGGAGTCGCATCAGGAGGTTCTAGAGGAGAGAGAGAGAGAGAGAGAGGTCCCAATAGACTAGGACCCAGCTACCATGGGTCACATGAGAGACTTGATGAGGTCCAATCCTCCTTTCTTTGATGGTAAAGGTATCGATCTCGAGGCAAAGACCTAGCTTATCAGTTTAGATCAGTGTTTTGCCATGTTTCCATATGGTAGAAACACCAAGGTGAGATGCACTATCATGCGTCTTGAGGGTTTTGCATCTATCTAGTGGCAGTTAGAGGAGAGGATTAGTGTGAGCATTAACACCATATCATTTCCATGGATTTTATAGTGGGGTTGCCTATTTCTTTGCATCGTCATGATGCCATCATGGTCATTATTAATAGATTGACCAAAGTTGCTCATTTTGTTCCTATTCGATCTTCTTATACAATAGCAGTGGTGACACGAGTCTTCTTGGAAGATGTGGTGAGGTTGCATGGGATTCCAAGGCAGATCATTTTTTATAGAGATCCTATCTTTACTTCAACATTGTGGACCTCACTTCAGCATGCTTTGGGGACCTAGTTGAACTTTAGTTTAGCTTATCACCCAGATGATGTCTTTCATGTTTTTATTCTTTGACCTTATCATCCTGATGTGACTCATGTTCTTGATTGGAACACTTTGTAGCTCAAGGATGGGTAGCTTTCCATGGAGCCCGTGCGCATTCTTCAACATTAGGATTTGAACCTCACGAGTCGTACCATCGACCAAGTAAGGGTCCTATGGGACCCAAGTGATGAGACCTCAACGACATGGGAGGATGCAGTGAAGATGAGAGAGCTTTATTCTTATCTGTTTTAGGCTTCTAGGAGTAAGCCTAGTTTTGGGGGGAAGGATGTAGTACCCCTCCTCAGTCAGACTCTTTTTGTATTTATATTTGACTTCAGTTTATTGTTTAGTGGAACATTATTATATATTGATTCAGACTTTATGTGATGTTATTTACTGCTTTATCTATATTTGTAGTGTATACTTTCATGTAGTATCTCTATGCTTATGATTAATGTTATTTTTATGGATCATTATCATGGACTGACACTTTTACTTTATATATGTGATATGTTATTTATATGTTGCATGTTTGCAAGTGTATGGGATGTGAAGGGATGATTTTCCTTCACTCACTCTAGTGAGACATGGAACGTCATGATTCTCCTTCATCAGTGTGCATGTCATGTCTATTTATATATTTGTCTATATGCACATGTTGTTCTTTGGTGTAGGATATTGTAGGTACAAGTACCAGGTAGGTACGGGGTATCGACTCCACCTAGTTTCATAGGTCTGAGTGTGCCTTATATGTCCAATGGGGAGTGGAGGAGATAGTTGTTGGACCCTAGCTTGACCCGCAGTCACACTCATGTGAGTGTTGGCAGTCGGTCGTCTTTCCCATTTGACTGTTATGCGAGTTAGTGCTTTAGTGTTTTCATCTCGAGAGTCATCGTTTGATCATTCCTCATTTTGCATATTTCCGTTTATTGGAATAGTTATTTAATGGAGTGAATGATGCTATTTTCTGTTAGCGTAATTAGTTAATTATTATGCTCTTGAGATTTTTTATTTAATTAAATAAATGATTTGCTAAAATTAAATGGTTAAAATGGCTTATTTTATTGTGCTATAGTTGTATTATTATTTTGTGAAAGGAAATAAGTGATTGCCTTGCCATTTAAATGTTAAATACTTATGTTGAAAGAAAGTAGTATGAAAATAGAAAACAAAACAAATAAAAGCTTTTCCCTTTTACATTTCCATTTGAATTTTGTAGTTTATTTTGCTGGAAAATAATTGTTTATGGAAAAAGGTAAATCTGATTGCTTTTACTTTTTAAATAGTTTAATCTGATTGGTGGAGAAAACTTTTAACCTAGAATGTTTAGGTTGAAATATATTTTTCCCATATATTCCTAGGAGTTCACGGGAAGAAGGGAGACAAAAATTTTGAATGAGAAATTTGGAAAACCATTTTGGAAGAGAAGCTGGAGTTGGATTTTATTTGCAAGATTGGGATTCTTCCATCAATTTGCTTCTTGGTTTGCTTTGAAGGTTAGATAATTTGTTCTTGTTTTGCAATTTAATTTTTGAATGTTTTAGTTGTTTCCTGTGTGCTTGAAAATTGAAAAATCTCTTTGTAGATTCTTGTTGAATGTTGGATTGAAAGGAATAATAGTTGTATTAATGTTTTTGTTGAATTCATATCAAATGTGTGCATATGGAAAGGAAATGGTTCATCTTTCTATTTGTTGTTTGTTATTTCCTCTTGCAAAATCAAGTTCTTGAATTATCTCTTCTGTTTGGTATAGAAAGGAATAGATTTAGATTTCTGTGTGTTTTCTAGTTTCTATTTGCCCAAGAATTGGGGCTTATGTTGGCAAAAACTGGTTATTTGCCTCTTGCAAGATGCAAGGAAGTCATCCTATACAATGGAAGTGAAGAAACTTATCAAAATCCTTCTCCTATCTTTAAATTCTTCTTATGTTTCCCAAAATCCTTACATTATTGGGGCTCTTGTGTGTTGCTAATTTATAAACTAACCTTATTGAATATTATCCTCTCATATTTTTTATTTTGGCATTCTGTGTGTGCCCCATGAAATAAACAGGGGATGATTTAAGTTTATTTTTTTTAAATTGTGTAAAGGATGGAATAAAAATTGATATTTTATAAAATAAATTAACCCCTACCAATGTGGCAGGCTAGCCCCACCACGTGGGATGGTAGTGTCTTTCTACCATGGTAGCATCACTACCGGTCGGTAGTGAATGCTACATGGGTAGCAGCACTACCAAGTAGTAGTGACTTCTACGCGGGTAGCAACACTACCAATCGGTAGGACTGCTACCAGTCGGTAGTAGTGCTACCAGTCAGTAGTGGCTGCTACCGATGGTAGCAGCACTACTGAAGGTTGTGCTGACTACCGGCGGGTAGTGACTATTGCTACCAATAGCAGCAGTACCACTGGTAGGGCCTTGGCCCATCGCATGCTTTTCCCTCTTTGTGGTGCATTGTTATGTGTCGTTAATTTTTATTGAATGCAATCAATTTAGAGCTAGTTATAATATTAAGTTTTAATATTATTTTATAGTTAACATTTATATGTTAGTGTTAATATTAATATATATAGATTTATTTATTGAAAATCGAGGCTTTGGATTTTTAATTCAAATTGATAAAATTGGATGTAGTTTTGGAAATAGATAACATGTTTAATATAATTCATATTTTTATTTGGTTGGATATTTAATATGCATTTTATTCTAAGTTGGAATATTGAATTGGAAATTATATAGAAATGAATGACATTTTTGAATGACGCATTAAATGAAGGGTGTTTTTATTTAATTTTTAATCAATGAATTTTGCAAGTGTCTATGATGTTGTTTTCTCAAAGATTCCTTGAGTGCAGACTTAGTAAATTAGCTTTCCTTGCAAAGAGTATTATTTGTGTTTATTTATCATCTTTGATTCAGTCATCCTGTTGTGGCATATTTGATAGTTTTTGACCAAGTGATGTATGATGACCTCGTTGTCTTAACCATGTAGTGTTTTTCCCTTATGGTTAACCAAGGGGTAGTATGTCTATGTTTTGACCACTTGTATTTGGATAGTGGTGTTATGGCTTTTTGCTTCGCCATAGGGTCCTCATGGAATGACCATGTTTGTTAGTGTCCTTTGAGAGAGTGACTTTTGAGTGGGGGTCATGCCCGAAGTGGATGGCAGGATAACCCCTTAAAAGTTAGTAAATAAGTGATAACCTAATAATCTGATTAGGAGGTGGGTAAATTTTAACATTATATAAGATATTTTACCCTGCACATGGTTGAGTGCTCGTATAGGCTCAAGATGTAGTGGGAAGGCCTGGAATGGCAAACCAACCATCTTGTCTTCATGAAGGGTTGGTAGGGTTCGCATGAGACTTAGATGGAGCTGGAGGTTCAGGAAAGGTTACCAGGATAACCCAAGATGGGGGCCGAGACCTATGGAGGCTTACCATGGTAACCATCATAAGCTACGCGATAACACTCTCTCTTTTGGGTCACTTGTGTATTGTGATGTTGAGTCACCTGGAATATTGTGGAGTCGTATTGTACTGTCATAGAGTCATACTCTTGTATTGACCATGTCATGCTTTTGCTTTCTTGAGGGTCCTTTGCTATCTCCTAGCACGGTGGGGTGATTCCAGTTTGGGATCACATGGTCAGGTGGTAGTGCCACTTCCCATTGGATATTCTTATTCATACCTTCTTGCAAGGATTGGCTTCGCAGGTGTTCCTATGGTTCATGACTCATGCTCTATCTCATGTTGGAGATTATTGTTCTTTGGAGACCCCTGGGGTCAATTGTATCAATGAATTTATGTAACCTTGTAATCTGATGTAAGTTGTAAACTTTATATGTATATTGAGAGCCATGTATCGGAAGATCAATGTAATCGTTAGTTTTGGATGTTATTTATCATCTTTCTATATGATTTGTGTAAATGCTTAATGGAAGAGAAAATTATATTATATCCTTTCAATCTTTTATGGTGTAACCTGTTATTGCATATAACTTATTTTTTTCTATGAGTAAATGATGGATTATTGGATTTATCGTAATTGTGTAATTTAACTTTTAGTTTAGTTCTTCGTTGGTAACCCTTTGGGAATTCTGGTGTAAGTCTTCTGCTTGTGTTATTATTATGCAATGTAGTAATTAATGCACTTAATGTGATTTATACTTTTTTTACAAAAATATTTGACCCTTAATTGTGGTTATTCCTTTGGGGTTCCTGGCGAGGCATTACACTCCATGCCTTGTTGTCTCCAAATCGGACTATTCCACCATCAAATTCTTGCAAAGAAGAATTTCCTCTTGTGGCAAGTCATGTAATGTGAGCAACCATTGTCTATAACCCATTCATCCTTCTCTTCAATTTTAGCAGGTAGATCCTTCTCCTTAGTATGATTTCCATTAATGACAGGTTCTATAGAATCATCCTTGATAGCAATAAAGACGTAATCTTTGCCAGAGCTTCCGTTACCAGATCCACTCATAGGTTCATCATCATCATCATCGGTAATACCAAAATTATCATCACCAACATAGTAACATGATTTATCCTTATTCCTTCTAAATCTAGGTCTTCTCTGTTATTCCAGATTAGGTTTATAATTCTCATAAATCTTTCTTGAGTCCTAGTAGCTCTTTCAGGACAACTATAAGAAAAATGACCAATCTTTTTGCATAAAAAACATTTAAAAGCAACCTTTCCTTCATACTTACTTCCAACCAGTCCTTTAGGGATTCTTCTGGCAATTAGGGCTTCCAACTCTTCAAGTTCTTTGTCTTCTCTCTCAATGTCTTCCAAATATTTAGCATATGACTCCTTCCAGTCTATCTTCTGCTTACCGAAGGCAGATGCTCTAAACGCACTCTTAGTTTTAGTAGCACTTTGATCTCCAAGTTCAAAAGTTCAAAAGTTCAAAAGTAGTCAACTTTCCAAGTAATGTATCTTCGGTAGCAGGGGTATTTGACATTGTCCAAAGTTTGTTTATTGCAGTAGACTTCATCTTATAAGCATGAGGTAGAACTCTTAGAATCTTTGACACAACCTCATCCTCATTAACATTTTCACCGCAACATTCGATTCCCATGATAATCTCATTCACTTTATCCATGAAAGAACTTTTCTTCTTATCTTCTTCCATCTTCAAAGTTTCATATCTCATCTGGTAACCTTCAAGTTTTGCAATATTTACTGCTTGGTCACCTTCATAAAGAGTTTCAAGCTTCAACAAGATCTATTTTGCATTTTCCAACTCTATGACATTCAACAACTTCCCATCTGATACGCCACTTAACAATGCTTCTTTTGCTCTGACATCATTATCATCTCTCTTTTTCTCATTGGGAGGTGTCAGAGTTCCAAAATTAGGATCATGAGGTGTATACCCTTTCTCTATTATCTCTCAAACTTCAGCTCCAAGAGATCTCAGATGAATCTTCATTCGCTCCTTCCATATTTTTTAATTTGTACCATCCAATCTAGGACTCTCCTTCCAGTAGGGATTAAATATAGAAGTTGATGCCATCGGTTCTCCTCAAGTGGCTAAGCTTCTATAGAGGGGACCTTTCTCTAATACCAATTGTTAGAATCTCTTATACCAATAATGAACCAGAGGAAAATTGAGGGGGGGTGAATCGATTTTCCATAAATTAAACAATTGATGTATATTATAAACCATTTACCAGAGCACAATAGAAACAACATAGTGAAAGATAAAGCATGAAAGCACAAATCACAACACCAATATTTTTGATGTGGAAAACCCAGCAAAGGGAAAAACCACAGTGGGAAACCCTAACCACAGTCAGATAATACTTCTGCAACAATATGTGAAATAATTAAAATGGGGATTGCACTTGCAATCAGGCCAACCACGTAGATCTCATTGCTCATCACAAAAAGAAGTCTCACTGACTTACATAAACATTAGACTATAATCTAGAGAAAATGAACTATGATAATAGCATCTCCTAATCCTTGATACAGTTCTGGTTAAGCATAGATGTCTGCCCTGCAACACTAAAACCTTCACAACCCTTCACTGAATGATATATCTTTGTTCACACAATTACCTCTCTCTGATAATGTAGACATAACCATACCATACCATACCCAAATTACATGAATAAGTCACCTATAAATACAAATCATCAACCTTGATAACAAGGTCGGCTAAACCCTAAACCCATAAACCATAATTACAAAAATTTCATCATGCGATACCACCAGACTAATATTATGATTTACATTACATAGCATGGACCTAATTCAACTTCCCAAATAATTATATCCATCAGAAATTCTGCTAAGACCTATATCTACATGTTTCACCAATTGGTACAAACCCTCCATGCAAATAACACAGAATAACCAACCGAATTCAAATAGGATCACCAAATCATCATGCCAGCCAATGCAAAGCCACCAAACAATTTAGGACATGATCAAGAACACCTTCAACACATTAGGAATCATTTCTATAAGTCGGACCAAAATTACTTAACCAAATCATTGAATATCACTAACCAGTAAAGCCAACCAGTACCAATAATATCAACCGGTAATCCAGAACATAAGCGATAGCTTCCAAAGCACCAAATCATGAACCAATTGAATGTGACAAGCATATAACCATCAAAAATTGAAACCAATGGTCTGATCATACTGGATAAAAAAATGGCCAAAACCAAGTCCGACTGGAACAGGAACCAATTGGGATAGGTTCAACCGGGATAGCAGCAACCAACCGGGAAAGAACCATATCCAACCAGAGCACAATGTTGACATCAATGAAAACACATAATCACTATTGCCAATAGAAAGTATGAGAAATGACTCAGAAATAGCAGCAGGATATGAATCTGGTGAGTTCGGAGAAAAGAAAAAGGTAGAAGAAAACAAAGGTGAAGAAAAGAATGATCAAGATTCTCTAGAATCTACATAAAAAACCCCAAGGTATGTTTAGAGGAATCATTCAAAGGATCAGATTAATGGGGACAAAAGAAAAGCTATCATCACAAGAAGCAAAGTGGCTCAAGAAAAATTCTTGGCATCTTTACTATCTGAAACTAAGCCTAAGATAGTAGAAGAAGCTTTTAATGATCAAAATTGGATGAAGGAAATGAAAGTGGAACTAGATAAGAATGAGAAAAATAAGACATGAGATTTAGTTAATAGACCGTAAGACAACAATGTAATTGGAACAAAATGGGTATTCTGGAACAAGTTGGATGAAGATGGAAAGGTTGTAAGAAACAAGGCAAGGTTGGTTTGCAAAGGATATACTTAGATTGAAGGCATTAAATTTGATGAGACTTATGCCCTAGTTGCTTGCATGGAGGCAATCAAGATGTTCTTGGCATTTTTAGTATTCAAGGACTTCAAGGTCTATCAAATGGATGTAAAATCAGCATTCTTGGAGAATTGAAAGAAGAAGTTTACTTTGAGAAACCGGAAGGTTTCAAGTTAAGAGATGATCCAAACATTGTTTATAGATTGAAAAAGGCTTTGTACATGGACTGAAACAATCCCCTAGAGCCTAGTATGGAAGATTAGACAAGTACCTAAATGATCAAGGATTTCAAAAGGGTTTGGTGTTGGACATTGCTACTGCTAGGATATGCAATTGTTATTGATGTCAACATATTCATGTGTTTTGGTGTTTCAAAGAATTGGTTTCAGTTATCCAGAAGTCTTCTTGATCATATCACTTGATCTGGTGATTGCATTTAAGGTTTATGTCTTTTTGTTCAATGGCTGGCAGAGTCTGGTCTTTGATCATGTGAGCTCCAGTATGACCATATCTTGTGTTGCAGATTGGGGATAATGTTTTGATGTTTGTATGTATCTTCATTTCAAGTGGTTCATGATTTGGTTCTCCAGAAGCTATCTTTCTTATCCGAGTTGCTACTGATTGAGTTTTACTGGACATTAACATGTTGATCGATGAATATTTGCATAAGTGGTATAGGTGCAACTATTGTAAATGGTTCTAATGTTCTTTTTGGTGTTTCCTAATCATGTTCTATTTGTCTTGCTGGTCCGCATCGATTATTGTGCGATTTTTTATGATTTTCATGGTCCGATGATATTCTTCATGTTATGCAGTATTTTGGTGGTGTAATGTGTTGTAGTTGGTCTTGGAATGATTTCTAGTGGTGATGTATGTTTGGAGATTTGATTTAGGTCCATGTTTTGGATTAAGGCAAAAATAGGTTTTGAAGGGACCCTGAAACCCTTTACAAAATGATTCTAAGAGGAATAGAATCAGAGATTAACATCCAAAATAGAATGGTTTGCGTGGAAAAGCATTAGAAATAGCAGCCAAAGAGACATCAAAATCCCAACCATGCACAAAAAGACTAGCAAGGATACCAAACCTAGACACGGACATAACCAACAACCAGAAAACAACACAAACCCAGTTACATAAGGCTTTTGAGGGTCTCAGCGACCTCGGCCTCAAAGGCATTCATTGCATCAGCAACAGTCTTCATTGCTTTGTAATCCATATTCTGAATAGCCACCTTTTTCTTCATATTCCCACAGGTCCTTTTGCAGGGTCCTTCTCTAGCCTGAGCCACCTCAACATCATCCCCAATAATGACATCAACCCTATCTTGCTACTCCATACTATTCACCATAGTGTTCATAGCAACTACAACTTGTTTGACAATCTTGTGACTGCTTGCCATTATAGTTTTGATGGTGTCCTGGATCTTGTTATAGCCTTCCTCAACATGGGTAATGTGATCCTCTAGCCTTTTCTTCAACTGATCAATCCCTTCACCCATCTTCTTAATGTAGTCTATAGCCGACTTCTTCTCATCCTTTGTCTAATTCTGCACATTGTTCTGATGACCTTGAGTAAAACCCACAGGGATCGCTTCCATTTAACTTCCCAGGGCTCTTTGGTTTATCCTTATCTCCTTTAGTTCATGGAACAACCATTTGAACATGTTGAAAGTGTCAATAGCATGTTCACAAGCCATGCCCAACACATTATCAAAATCCTCTCTCTTATCATTAAGCTCAACACTCTTAAGATGAAGGTCTTCAATTCCAACCATGCCCACATTACCAGCCTCCTTATTGCATGAAGGAGAGGTCATGACATTGTGGCACTCAAGGTCCTTACCATCTTCTACCCTCTTGCTAGAAGAGGGGGAGCCATTCTCAACAGACGTAGAGGAGGACATAACAATATTCTTTTTCCCTTTAGTACCCTTCCTCATCTCAGGTTTATTACTCGAGGGTTTTTCTATTTTAGATTTTTCAAGGGGGGAATTCCCTTCAGACCCAGACCCAGAAGCTTCATTGTTAGACTCACCCGTACTAATATATTTATTCTCAGAAGAAATGTGGATATAAATATTAGGGGGACAAAGAGAACAAAAATGGGAATCAATAAGGACCAATAGGCCTTCATGCGAGATAGGAAACTTGGAAGGGTTCTTACGGTGATCACTAAAATTGACCCTAAGAGAAGACATAAGATAGAAAGGGAAAGAAATATACACACCATGGTGGAAATATTTCAATATAACAAAGTGATGACCATACACCCTAGTATAGCGACCATCCAAAGTAAGGTAATTCATGATTACCTTACGGAGCTTTTGCCAGAAAGACTTAATGACCGTAATGTCAAAGTAATTGGTCATCTTTTTAACAATTTTGGCCCACTCCACCTCCTTCTTGGGGAAATTCTACATAGCTTGCTCAGTATACACTCTATCTCTGTAATACTTTATACCCTCCATGGATAACCTTGTGACCTATGCTATAAGGGTTTCATCAACTAGGACCTTCCGACCATGAAGAACAATCGTTTCATCCTTCCAGTTCTGAGAGAAATAGTTCATGACATCCTGATTATGCCCTTGTAGCCTCTCAATGTAGCGAGTAAACCCCCCTTTCTCCAAAATCCTCCATAGCTTCTTTTCATTCTTCAACTTCACATAGTTAGGCGGCTCAGTTCTTTTTCTTACACCACCCATTCTAACTTGCTCTTTGTGAAACTCACTACAAATAATTTTCAAAATGAAAGTTAGACTCTAGAAAATGTTTAGAAAATCACCCACAAATCATGTGAAATAAGTTTGCATCGATTCTTATGTCCTCTCTAGCCACCCGTCTCAATTAGGAAAGTATCAATAAATCTAGATACACTCGAAGTTATTATGGAACAAGTTATCATTAAATTTACTCCCCTGACTTTGCTCGTGGAACAAATGCATTGCAAATTCTGAGTCTAACCTGTCACCTCGGGTCCAACTAAGTTGATGCTTACACATCACTCCTCTATTGGCAAGAAAGTCAGTTGCCATATTGGCTTGTCTGTATAGATTTCCCCTTTAGGTAGTTGATAATATTCTTTGAGTCCCCCTCGACACAAACAAGCTTAAAGTTCTAATGTTTAGTATGTTTTAAGTTGTGATAGGCTCCTATAGCTTTAGCGACATTATTAGTTTGTTTTCCTAGAGGGAGAGAAATAGAAGAAATGAAGTTGCCATAATGATCCCATAGCATCCCCTCACAATTGGCTTGACCAGGGTTCCCTTTGGCTGCATCATCAAAATTGGTTTTCACCCATCTGGTGGGTGGAAAATTCTAGCTAATGTTGTCCCTAGGATCGACCTTAGGTTTGACCATTTGAATAAGATGACCAAAATCCCAATCCTTGACAACATTGGCTTCATACTCCTTAAGGATGCTACTTTGAACATGAACATTGGAGCTAATAGTTGAGAGATTATCAGAGATGGCTCTAGAGATTTTCTTGAAAATAATATCAGGAGGGAGGTGGATATTCGTGAAGATATGATTATTATGTTCTTTCCATAAACCCCACACTATGTGAGGAAACATAAAGGACCATAGTTTCTTCAAGAGAATATTTCTTAAGGGTAGGTTCCATTCATGAACAAACTCCTTTATGGCCCCAAGGAAAGTCTAGCAAAGACCCCATTTTTGAAGCACCAGTTCCCAAATCTTAGAAGTGTAAGAACAGTGTAAAAATAGATGACCAACAGATTCAACATCCCTCATGCACATGTAGCATCTATTTGGGATAGAAAAGCCTCTCTTAACAAGATTGTCCATTGTTATGATTTTATTAAGAAAGAGGAACCAAAAAAACATATTGACCTTAGGGGAGAGGTCCTTGATCAACATATTAGAATACCAAGAGACGCAGGGTTCCTTACAACAATCCACATAAGCAACAAAAAAACTTCCCATTAGGAGTGAATTTCCAAATAAGCTCATCTTCCACACCATCCTCCAGACATAAAGAGTTTAGGCAAAGCTGCAATTGAGTTAAAGAAGGATTAACAATAGAAAGATTTACCCACTTACTCTCCTTCCAATAGTCATCCACCATTAAGCCAAAAGAGGCCACACAAAGATCCTTTAAAGATCCCAATGTTGGATCACAAGCAAGCAAGTGATTCCCAATCTATCAATCATCCCAAAAATGGATACTTATACCATTCCCCAACTTCCAATAGGCTCCCTAGCTAGACACTTCCCTAGCCTTAAGGATATTGTTCCAAAGATGAGAGTCAGCGGGGATATGAGAAGAACTCAAAAAATCCTACAAAGAATGAACATTAGAGAGGTATTTATTGTGCCATAAGGTGTTACATTCCTTCTATAGTCATAAGATATCCATACTTGTTTAGCCAAAAGAGCATTGTTAAACATTTTAATGCTTCTAATTCCCAGTCTTCCATATCTCCTTGGCTTACAGACATTCTCCCAGGCAACGAGAGGGATTCTTTTCTTTTCCTCAACCCCAGACCAAAGGAATTTTTTCTGAATTTTTTCAATAATTTCAGAAAATTTAGAGGGAATATTGAACAAATTGAGGGAATACATTGGGAGGTTCTAAAGATTAGCTTTTAGCAACTGAATTTTACCATCCCAACTCAAGAGGGTGTCTTTCCACCTAGCCAACTTCCTATTAAAATGATCAATTAAAGAGAGCCAAAAGGAATCAGAAGGTTTAGATCCCAAAGGAAGACCCAGGTAAGTTGAGGGGAACATACCTATGGTGCAACCAAGAGTATTAACAATCTTCATTTGATGTTTCTCAGGAGTATTAGTGAAGTAGATTAAAAACTTGGTTCTATTAACCATCTATCCTAAAGCCTTTTCATAAAGGCAGAGAATCGATCTAATGAATCTGGCTTCCCCAACAAAGGAGCTTCCCATTAAAATAGTATCATCAACAAATTATTGATGAGAGCAGATCAAATTGGTGGAGGATGACATGAGGCCCTTTAAAGATCCTTCCACCACCTTTTTATGAATGAATCTTCCCAAACTTTCAGCCATTATAGTAAACAAAATTGGTGATATTGGATCACCCTTCCCTAGTCCCCTCGAAGTTCTAAAGAAATGAGAGGGTGATCCATTGACAATAACTGTAGTTGAAGTAGTGGATATAAGCTACCAAATCAGACTAAAATAGAGAAACCAAAAGCTTGAAGACCTTTCTTTAAAAAGAACCAATCCACCCTATCATAAGCCTTAGCAATGTCCAATTTCAATAGAAAGCCTTGAGACTTCTCCTCCAAAAGTGAGTAGATTTTTTCATGAATAGTGATGATAGAGTCAAGAATCTGTCTTCCTAGCACAAATCCACTCTGTTGAGGTGTAATCAGATGAGGAAGAATCTTCAGAAGCCTCGAAGTAAGAACCTTGAAAATAATTTTGTAGAAAGAATTACACAAGCTGATAGGCCTAAAGGCATCCAGAGAATCAACCCCCTAATTCTTAGGGAAAAGGACAATAAAGGTTGCATTCAATTCCTTTAGCAGGGATCTATCTCCAAACAACTCTTTCACTGCATTGGACACATCTTTCTCCACAACTTCCCAAAAGTATTGAAAGAAAAACATAGGAAAGTCATTAGGGCTAGGAGCTTTACTGTCATCAAAATAAAAGACAACGCTTATGATTTTCTCCTTTGAAGGAATAACAACCAAAATATGATTTTGGTCATCAGATAGGACTTTAGGTATGATTTCAACCAACATATCTTGAGCGTCTTGGTCTAATAAAGTATCTTTCTTCAGAAGATCAGCAAAGAACTCAACTGCAGCTTCACTTATTTCATCCTCATTATCTATTCTTCTCCTATTCTTCACAAGGTCATCAATTCTATTCACGGCCCTGTGTTTAAGGGTTGTGATGAGAAAGAATATAGTATTTTTATCATGATCCTTATTAAGACATAAGGATTTGGATCTCTATCTCCAAAAGGTCTCTTCTCAAGCTATAATTTTGTCTCTAGTAGGAGAGATAGAATTATTTATAGGTTTACAAATTCAATAGATCAAGAATGGTATCTTTATCACACAATCCAAATATGTGAAAGAGGTATTGAAAACATTTGGAATGGGAGACTATAAACTAGTTGGGACACCAATGGTTACAGGCTATAAACTATCTAAGGAGGAAGATGTCGCATCCGTTGATGAAAAGGAGTACAGGTTTATGATAGGGAAACTACATTATGTTGTTCACAACAGATCGGATATTGCTCATGTAGTTGGATTAGTTGCCAGATTTCAGAAGAATCCAAAGGAGACACACATGATAGAAACTAAAAGGATATTCAGATATTTGAAAGGTACTATTGATTATGGATTATGTTATCCATATGCAGGTAACTTTGATTTGAAAGTTTATACAGATGCAGACTGGGCAAGAAATGTTGATGACAGAAAGAGTACAACCGGAGGTGCATTCTTTCTTGGAGGAAGGCTTGTATCTTGGAGTAGCAAGAAGAAAAGTTGTATATCACAGTCAAAATTGTTGAAGCTGAATATGTTACAGCGTATATGAATTGTACCCAGGCAATCTTGATGAAACACATTTTGGAAGGATTCAAGTTAAATATTACAGATCCGGTAAGGATTTTCTGTGATAATACCAGTGCAATAAATATTTCAAAGAACCTGATGTTGCATGCCAGAACCAAGCATATTGAGCTGAAATATCATTTCTTGAGAGAGAAAGTGCAGAGTAAAGATGTGTTACTGGAGTATGTATCTACTAAGGAACAACTAGAAGATATCTTTACTAAACCTCTTCCTAAGACTACTTTTGAGTATCTTAGAAGTCAACTAGGGGTTGTGCCCCTAAATGAGGTCAGTTGAATAGATGTGGAAGACATCAGTCCCAAAGCTAATTGAATATCTTAAAGAAGGATTGGTGTTGAGTGGAGCTATTCCACAAGGGGAGAAACTAGTTGCAGATCGTTGTTGCAGAATAGTGAAGTATGTCACTGTATGTTTTACTTTAACTTTGGCATTGCTGTCAAAGGGGGAGAAGAACTATATGATTGATAGGGAGAAGAAATGTAGCTAGTTACCAGATGAAGACAAGGAGACACAGTTGAAGGAGAGTACACAAAAAAATGTAAACCAAGATTCCTATACCTGTGTATGTGCATTACTTGCAATCATCACAATCAAAAGGTATTGATATTTGTATTTCCATCAATGCCAAAGGGGGAGATTGTTCGCATTTGTATGAAGATTGCATTAATGAAGTTTAAGTGTTGTCATTGATGTCAATTGTAACCGGTAATGGATTTGTTATGCAACCAGTAGTTGAGCAGTGAAGGAACTATTGAAGTAGTGAGATCAACCATAACGCTACCTATTGATATGCCAAACCCCAACCGATGGAGCTTGGTGAATTTGTTGTGTTGATCTATGACCAAATGGTGATCAGAGATGATTATGCCACATATGCATGATGCACGTGATGAGTTTTATAGTTTTTTTGGTGTGCAGAGATAAATGTTTTATCTTGGGAATGAGCGAGTATATTGCATGAAGTGGAAACTACATGATGAGTGATCAAGGAGCGGTTGAGGTTGTCTTGTAAAATGTGTCGATGATTGCTATGTGATCTAATGGTCATTTTTGAACCAATTTGTTTGTAATCTCTATGAGATCTTAGGTTTTGTGATGTGTTACCAACCTATTGTTTTCCTTATAAGGTCAATGAGCTGTTTTGTAGTAGTCTTGGCAATTTTTAGTTAAGATTCAATGTGATTGATTGCCGAACTAGAAGGAGTATCTACAAAATATTTGAAGGCAGATAGGAGTGAGTTTTAACATGCCTAGTGTTTTCTAAATCCTCTAGCTAGGTGATCCATTAGCTTGGATTTCAAATCCTCTATCGAGGTTACTCCTAACAGGGTATTATAGTCAATCCTTTAATCGGGTGCTCCTTAACCAGACCTGTTCCTAACAAGATATTTTTGTAAAGCTTCTAACAAGGCTTGGCTCCTAACAGGGTGAACTTTAGAAGAGTTAAAAATACTTGTGGGTATTCATCCCCATTGTAATTTTTCCCATTTGGGTTTCCACATCAAAAAACATTGTGTCAAGTGGTGAATGGTTTTTGTGGTTATGTTTTGATATGGTTAATTTGTTTAAATGGTAAATCCACTTAGATATGTTAAGATGATCGAATGTAATATAAAAAGTACTTTTACTAATGTTAGTAAAGTGTTTTGATGGTTTGGTTAAATGGTTTCAGAGTTTTAGATCTATTATTTTGTTATGCCAGTGAACTGGTAAACTTGACAGTGCAGTTGCAATTTATAGTTTAGTGTTTGAACCGATTAGTTTGGTGATTGATTTATGAGTTGGGTTTTGAGTTTGGTGAAATTTTAGTCAATTTTATATCTACTGATTCACCCCCCCTCTCAGTAGTTATCTGGATCATTATTAATTCATCATATCATCAATTATCCTAGATCAGGCTCAACTCCTCCCGAAGAGCAGATTTTTGAATGAAGATGTCCCCAAAGACTTCTCTATTCCACTTTTTAACCTTCTCCTTAACATGCCTTAACCTTTTAGATACCTGTAATATAGAAGAGCCATCAACTTGAATATTCCACCAATCTTTCATGCTATTATAAAGGTTTGGGTGGGAAAACTACATCTTCTCAAATCTAAAAGGAAACCCCCTTCGTGGACCATCTTTAGGCTCAACCTTCAAGCATATTGGAAAGTAGTCTGATCCAATTCTAACCATGGAATTTAGAGAAAAAACATAATGCTAGATCCACTCAACTGAAATCAAGGCTCGATCAAGTCTAACTTGAATCAGCTTAGCTCCAACACGATGATTAGACCAAGTGAAAGAAACTTCAGATAAATCCAAATCAATGAGACCCTAGCCATTGATGAAATCAGCTAAGTCCTATTTGATATCATTTTGTATCTAGGATCTCCCAAATTTCTTAGATTCCATAAGAGGGGTATTAAAATCCCCCATGACCAACCAAGGAATGCTGGGATAATGGCTCTGAAAGGAAAAAAGCATTATCCAAAATTTCCTCCTACAAAGTTTATTATTGGGAGCATATACACATTGGATAGGACCTACGAGAACCCATCCCTTGAATGTTTAAACAAATTAGCCACATGGTTTCCATCATGATAGATAGGAGTGCCTTGAATGAACTAAGTATCCTAGATAGTAACAACCCCCCTAGATTCCCCATCAAAGCTACTCCCTTGAGATTCATGAAATTTAGAAAACTTAACTTTCTCCACTTTTCTTTTGATATTTTAGTTTCTTGAATAAGTAAAATGTTTGGTCTATGATCCCTAGCAATATTATGGATTATGTCTTATTTATGACTACTGTTAAGACCTCTAATATTCCAGGAAAAGATCTTCATTTCTTACTAGGAGAATTAAACAGACTTTCATGGATCATTTTCTATGACCCATCCACTATATTTTGCATTCACTCCTGCTCTCTTTGACACCTATTAGATTTTCTCCCTACGCTTCAAGGTGGCACGCAGTCTTCCTTCACTCTATTACAAGTAGTGACTCCAGGTTTCTGATGTGACTTCTTTTCTTCGATACCATCTTAGTATAGTTTATTTCTTTGTCAAAATTAATTCCCTCCAAACCTGTTGAATCATCAGCCTTCAGGGACTACAACGTGTCCAAAATAACAACATTCTAGTCCAAGTCAAGGAAGGTGTTGGAACCCTAAAATTTGCAATTTTTAGAATTCCAAATTCCAAGACAAGGAGCAAGAAAAATTCTAAATATATATATATATATTGAATAGGTACAAGTAATATATTTTATATTTGTTGCACAATATGAAACCATAACATAAACACAATAATGGGCATAAAAAATGGAGTGTGAAGCACCAAAGGGGGTATTTACATCATTTAAAGACCATTTATCCATTATATACCCATAAAATAGCCTTAAAATACCTCTAATATGCCTAAACAACTTGTAAAGTGACAATTAATTACATAAACTAAGGCAATTTCGGGATTTGGAATTATTTTTATTTAAAAGGGGGTTGTCTTTTCACCCAAAGGGGTATGAAAACCATTCAAACACATATATATGTGTGATGTAAAATGTTAAAAAAAAAAGAGAGAAGAGAGAGGAGGTGGAGGCAATTTTGTACTTTAAAACTTTTTATCAAAAATAACCAGTTGCATTTTCTTTCTCATATGTGTTGAGAGTTAACATATTTTTAGAAGGTAGTTGCTTATGATATTATCTAAAAGTGGATAAGGTTATTCATGTTCTTCTACTAAAATTTTGTGTTTCATATTGTAGATTTGGATCAAAAAGATTTACTCGTGAATTGTAATTGTTCCCTGTATTTCTTCCTTGGATGGTCTCTTAAAAGTTAGGGTTAAATCCATTCAAGTAGTTTACAATATAGACATTGAAGTAGAGCTCATAAGAAACAGTAACTGACAGACTCATCGAGAGGTGGTGGGTTTAAAAACTATCTCATAAGTTTACACAATAAGTCCTGAAGAAATATAAGACTCTGTAGCCCAAATAAGAGGAAAGGCACTGATCATTTGTAAACAAACCCTTTAACCATACCAGTTACCCTTTACTTTTAAGCATTAGGATTAGTAGAGTAGTTATAGTAGGTAATTTAGCCAAAGTGTAACATATATACTTTTGTAAGATACATAGATCAATACACACATCTGAAGTCAATTTGTTTAAGAAACTTATGCCATTCTGAGACTAGGAGACATCAATTTAAGACACTAAATCTGCTATAAAAAGCATTAGTTGAAGGAACAACTAGTGAGTAGGTATACCCGCCTAGGTCTTGCAGAGCCTAAAGTGAGAGAGTTAGTAACCAAATAGGTTAACTCTATAAGTTGGCCAAGTCAATTGGAGGGTTTGATCATAGGAGTTGGCATTTCCTTAGAACCTATCCAATCTGTTGATTTGAGACCCAACAGAAGGCACAAATAGAGTGTTGTGAAGAAGAGTCATCCTCTAGGATCTTCTTCAAATCACTAAACCCAAAATTACCGAACAATGACCTAAGAACCAGAGAATATTGATTGTCTTTGAAGGTACATTCTTCCATATCCTTGAATCTTTGGTGGTTCGAGGATGAAAGTTCTCCATCCTCCAGTTCATCTACCAATTCCTTTTCCCCTTCATTTACAACCACCACATTCCCCTTAGCTATCTCTTCTTCATCTTGAGTAGGGGCCTCCTTAGGAATAATCTCTTGATCCATACCCTTAACCTCAAGGTTTTGATCTTCATAGATTCTCTTTTTATTGCCTTCCTCCTGATCCATTTCTTTCACTCACTATTCTGGCTTGGTTGAACATTATTTTCCTTATTGATTTCTTGGCTCCCATCAGGCTCGTCTTGGTTCTCAATATCTTCCTTCTTGTTCTGATCTTCTGTATCCACAAGTTTGGTTTTCCAAACTATAGATCCTTTGTTGGAATCTTTCTTAGTATTTGGGCATTTCTTTGCCCAGTGGCCTACCTTTTGGCACAAGAAATAGACGAAAGGTAATGATTCAAACTCAATAGTTTGAACTAGCATTCCTAGCTTTGACACTAGTTCAACTGATGAAGGGAGGTCCTTAGATCTAGATGCCCCCACACAAATCCTAGCATAGACCATTCTTTTCCTGGTAACCCTCATTGGATCAATAGATAGGAGTTCCCCAACACTCCAGCAATGCCTTTAAAAATATCCTAATGCCAATATTCTAGAGGAAGCCCCAATAACTTGACCAAAACAAGAATAGTTTCAAAAAAGGCATCAAACAAGTCCATATTCAGACTCCACTTCTTAAGGGTTGAGGAAGACCTCCCCATAATGCAAGGGCCACCACAAAGGATAGTCAGAATATACTCAGTGCAAGAGAACGAAAAGGAGAAAAAACCTCGAGAGAGAGCCGACACCTCAACTTGCCCTTTGATCTTCCACCTCTGACTAACAAAGATCCTCACCGAATCAATGTTGGGTCTAGGCCCAAAGAACTTTCCAACAAGGGTGAGTGCCATAATAGCAATGTTGTATTCAATCACCTAGTCAGGAATAGAAAGGAAAACCTTACCGCTCACCTTATCACAAGTGATAGAGATAGGGGAAAGGAAGATTTTCCAGTCGATTTAACCCCGAATAAGGCTTCCTAATGATTATTCGTGGAACTAGCTAAAAAGGCCCATTTTGTGGCCCCCGTGATAGGTTAAATTACCCAAGGATCCCGTGATGAAGACATACCATGAGGGACATCCATAGGGGGAACCCCCATCCCCTGGGTCCACCTAAAACCCCATTTTTTATCCCCACCATCTTTTGTCTCCTCATCTCCCTAGTTGTCCTTAGTGCCAAAAGATCGAGGGGATCTCAAACCAGTTCCCTATGAAGCCAAAAGGGACCCACCAGGATCCATAGAAGCATTGCCTGAAACCCTACCCTAAGCAGTTAGGATCCATGTTATGCTATCTATGTCATTGTATTGGTCCAGTGGTTGTTTTATGTATCATGTGATGTAATTTTGTAATTAGGTGTTATGGCTTTGGCCGACCTTGTAGTCAAGGTTGATGATCTATATAAATGGGTGTAATATTCATGTAATTAGGGATCATGGTATTGATTTTGCATTATTAGAGAGTGGTGTATGTGCGAATAAGAGAAAGCATCCTTTGGTGTGGTGTGTTGAGAAGATATTGGTGAAGGGAAGACATTTGAGCTTAACCAAAATTGTTATTAGGCATTACCAGATGCTATTTTTGCAATTCATTCTTTCTGGATTGAAGTCCGAATATTTTTGTAAGGTAGTGAACCTTCTCTAAGGGTTGGAGCCTTCTGGGTCATTGTAATTTGAGCAGTGAGCTCTAGGTAGTGTGCCTGACTGCATGTGCATTCCCTATTGTAATATTTTCACATACTACTGCAAAGTATCATCTTATTGTGGGTAGGTTCCCACCATGGTTTTTTCCTTAACTGGGTTTTCCACGTCAAAAATATTGGTGTTATATGTGTTGTTGTTATCTTTCTTTTTGCTGCAGTTGATCAGGTCTAAAATTATGCTTAATTTTCTAATCTAGTGAAAACTGATTCACCCCCCCTCGCGGTTTTTCTTCTTGTTGTTGCCAACATTTGGCTGATAGCAATCTATATTTCAAGACTGGTTCGAGAAAGATCCTAATTGTTGTGGTATATATTGATGACATAATATTTGGAGGAAATGAAGATGTGTTTAAAATATTTGCTAGTGAGATGTAGAAAGAATATGAGATGTCCATGATCAGTGAGTTGAGGACTGTTATATTTGACTACTACCAGACCAAATATCATGTATGTAGTATGTTTGGCAGCTAGATTTCAACAAGAGCCAAAAAAATTACATGTTGTGGCAATAAAGAGGATTTTTAGATATCTAAAAGGAATAAAAGAATTTGGTTTGCGGTATCCCAAGAGCTCATATTTTACCTTCATAGCTTATACAAATGTAGACTGGGTCAAAAGTGTTGATGACAAAAAAAGCACAAGTGGAGGAGAATTCTTTCTTGGCTCTCAATTGGTTGCTTGGTTGAATAAGAAGCAATACTTTGTGTCTCTATCTACAATAGAAGAAAAATACAGTATAGTATCTTCATGTTGCACACAAATCTTATGGATGAAGTAGACTTTAAAGGACACTGGTGTAAATTTTGATGACCCTATCTCAATCATGTGTGACAATAATAGTGGAATAAATATTTTTTTAAATCCAATACAATATTCCAAAACAAATCATATATCTATCAAGTACCACTTCTTGAGGGAAAAAGTATTGGACAATGAATTCAGACTTGATTATGTACCTACAAAAGAGAAGATTAGAGATATATTCACTAAGGGTTTGTGCAAAGATACTTTTGAGTAACTCCAGCAGAAGTTGGGGGGATTACCCCTTTCCAATTTAAAATAATATGCATTTTGATGTGCATTGGTCTAGTGAGAAAATTGCATATTCTTTTCTCGATTGATGCTTGGGTGCTTCCTCTCAAGGGGAGCAGGAGTGAGTTTCCTAAGGGGAGTTTTTCTTGGCTTTGTCATTGATGTCAAAGGAAAGGGGGAGAGAGTATAATGTTTGTTTTGTCTTGATGAATATTTTTCATGCATGTTACCATGAATGAAAAAGGGGGACATTGTTAGAATCAACTTATATCTTTTGGGGTCTGGATTCCAAAGATAGAGTTTGGGGGCAGATTAACTGTCAGTTAATGATTGCCTTTAGGCATCATTTCTATGATCAAATGTGTGAGGAGGATTATAATAATAAATGTTGGTTTTGTGCGGCCATTAACATAAGCTTTAAAACTATGAAAGAGACTCTGTTATGTTCTTCCAGAATTTTACACAAGAACTTGGGGTTATACCTGTGGAATGTGAAATACATCTTTGGGTACTTCTACTTGTTGTTTAAAATGGGTGGTAACTTAAACAGGAATCAGCCGCGTGGCTGCGAAAACTGGAAGAGTGAACGAAAAGTATGGAGAAGGCTTCATAGATATGGTTTTACTGACTATATGGAAAAGCTACATGAAAGTAGAAATTCGATGTCACATGGTTTTGCTAGAGGCTAGAACAACAACAAAGTCACCTTGTTTGGGGAGATATGGCAAACTGATGAGGATTTGGTTGTGGAGGTCACGGGTCTTCAGAAGGAGGGCACTAAATTCTATAGAGACTGGAAGTATGCTGCTGAAGCATTCAAAAACTTCCCAAAATCAGAGGATGAGAAGGTCAAGCTTGTCAAGAAAGACAACATCTCCTACTACCTTCCCTAGCAAGTAAAGTCCTTTTGGCAGAAAGTTTTAAGGGTTTTGATAGAGTTTCTCACTGTTGATGGTAGATTCACTAAAATCTATAACTATCATTTTGCAATTCTTAATCACTTCCATCATGGGGTTAAAATCTCCCTGCCTTATTACTTAGCATCCTCTCTAAATGAGAGTTTGGCTGATCACGCTAAAAAGCCTAATTCTTACCCTATAGCCCATCAGGGGATATTCTTGCTCATTTATGAATACCTAAAGGAAAAAGATAAGGCTAGCAAAGATGATCCCCTGGTCACTAATGCACATATTTTTGAGAGTTGTAAAGATTCTGAATCAGATGAGGATCAGCCTAATGCCCCTACCCATAAAAAATGGAGAGTTCATATAGATAATGTGGAAACAGAGGTGCACTGTGATTTGGAGGAGGAAAAGGGGAAGGATATTGAGACAAAAATGGAGAGTGAGAAGGATGAGAATGTTGGTGAAGAGGAAGAAGGGGTTAACTCTGAAAACCCTTACTCTAACCCTATGGGCTCGGATAGCAGGAATGTCACCCTGAATTCTAAGGAGGAAGACAACCCTAATTCTATGGGTACTGAGCAGGGTAGGGATTCAGTGAATACTATTTTGAATATTTCCCATAACTATACTCTGGAATCCTTCAACTTCCAGAAATGGGTTATTGACAACATTACTAGCATTCAGAGCAAACAGAGGGACTTGGAAAATGAGATAAACAATTTGATTAAGGAAACAAATTCGGGGAAAAAGAATGAGGAGACAGAAACCAATGAAGCCGAGGAGGAAATCAAGATGGAGGACTGGCTGGAAAAAGACCTGATTAAAGGGGATTTGAAACATCTAGAGGATGTTATTAGAATTGTGAAAGAATAGGCTGAGGAGGATAAAGACAATATCAATACCCGGGTTGCTCATACTGAGAAGGCTCTGAAAAGTTTCATGAACCATATTCTTGAGGTCCTAAAAGTTTCGTCACATAATATGAATGCCTTGGTGGATCACTTATAGAGGAAAAATCAAGATAAGAACTTGGTAATCATTGAAGATGTACCGACCTCCAGCTCCACCCATCAAATTTCCAAGTGAAGGACTAGGCAGAACACCACTGAGATGGAGACCAAAATGAAAGACATCCAGTTGAAATAGGAGAGCAATGATCTGAGGGAAGTAGCCAAGGTGATGATGCTATTGGTTCAGAATGCTAAGGAGTCTATAAAAGTGTTCAATTGATATGTAATGCTGGGTTTTGGATGCCAATTTCTTGTTGCCTTCTTACTGTCTTTTTGTCCTAGCTGCTAGTTTTTGTGCTAGTCTTTTGCAGTTGTTTTGTCTTGTTTCTTTATTTCTCATCTTTCATATTGTAAGTAGGTTTTGGGTCCCTTAAAACCTATTTTTTCTTAATGAAAAACTTATATGTTGCCATTGATGTCAAATCATGTAGTCCAAACTAGGTCTAGATGTGGTATGTTGAGCAGGAACGCATGTATGAGATGGAATTGAGTGTTTGGAGGTTTCTCAGATTTTGTAGATGTCTTGGCTTTTTGGAAGATGTGTTGTTAATATTATTCAATTCAATTCTTAGGTCTAGTTTAATTTGGAAGTCAAGATCTTGGTCTAGAAGTTGAGATTGTGCTATGGTTATTGTTTAGCATATGGATAATATTTTAGGTCTAGCCTTGGTGAAGTGCGTAGCATGTTGATGTGTTTGATGAGGGATGTTCTGATGAGGTCTAATTATTATTCCTTTCACCACTGGAATTTTTAGTGGATACCTATTTTAGATCTTTGTCTTGGCCGACATTGAGGATCATGTTTTTCTAGAGACAATATATATAGAGGTTGATTTGGATGGGTTGCAGTGTGGCCTTTATGTGTTGAAGACAAGCAAGATTAAAATAATCTAGTTGGTGTTGAGTTGTGTTGTTATTTGATACTAAAAGCATCTCTAACAGTGCAGACTGTATTTCAGTGGTTGATTCTCATATATTTTATTCTTCAGTAGTGAGCCTCTTTCTAGGTAGTTATCCCTTCAATAGTAATCCTTTCTGGGCAATGATCCCTCCTGCAGTGAGCATCCTAGTAGGTAGCCATCCTTTATAAAAACTCATCTTAACCGATGTTTATATATTAAAAATTAGAATTCTCCATTGTTTTTACCTTCTTGGGTTTTCCACATAAATTTTGGTGTCTTATGTGTGATTGGTTATGCACATATTCTTTCATGATTATTTGTTTTATTATTTTTGTTAATTGTTCTAGATCTATGAATAAAGCTTGAAAGGAATTTTTGTTGTCAATTGATTCACCCTCCCTCTCAATTGCCTAGATATTTAATAAATTTTTCTAGGTAAATAGGATCATTATGACATGGCTTATGAGAAGGGATGTCATTTTCAATGAAGCTAACTGTTACATATTTTTGCTACTAGCTCAATTAGGTACAACTATGATATTTTACACATGAGCAAGAAGGTGCATTTTTTATTCTGCTAAATTGCATTCGTGATTATTTGAAAAGAAAGACAAAAGATTGCAATATCATATTTCATGGTAGAAAGATGCAAGAGATATCATATCAATATGCCTCAGAAGGAGAAACAAGTGCTAAGTATAACAAAGAATACATGTTTTGTCTAACTTGTTTGCTTCATGTGTAGACACAGGGAAAATAACTTTTTGTTCATTGAATTATAGCATGTGGGGTAAAATGTGGCTCCCATGAGGGTTGAGTCTAGCATGCTGATGGAGATGGGTGTTTCTTCGCAGTTTTTTGAATTTTTTCCTTATCGCTAGGACTAGTCACACGCTACCCCCGATGACCCGTGAGTAGCGCGGAGTGCGAAATGTTGTCATCAGCTATCGGAAGGAGGTATTTTATGTTATCTCGATGACCCAATGGAAAGGCCCGGGCGTAGACCATTTATCCCACATTGGCCACATGGAGGAAATTTATCCCATTTATATGCAAGGCCATATATATCCCTAATGTAAAAGCTTACGGGCTTTTGACAAGGAGCAGTTCAGCATTGGTGGGCCCCTGCATGCCCGTGCGTCTCAAAGCGGCCAAATTTTGCAGTGAAAGGGCAAATTAACAGGTGAGTAGGTTACAAAAGATCTGATGACCATTTCTATACTGCTATGCAAAAGTGCTCGACTATTAATCTTCACGACTTAGCGACTGGTGAGGTGGCATCCAGGTGGAAGTTGAGGGGCGCCCGGGTGGATCATGTGGCAAAGTAGAGGCTGACACGTGGTGACACATGATAGAAGGGCATGCAGATCAAGGAAGATTTGATGGTCGAGTGAAATTTTGGGGCTATCCATGACTGTTGTTGTACCGCATTTGTGATGTGCCCGAAATGAATACCCTTGCGACAGGTGGCAGACAGGTGGTGCCCAGATGATGGCTAGCTGGATGCACAGACAAACCAAAGGGTGACTTATTGAGTAGACCTTGGCATTGATGGATCTCTAAAAAAATTCACTGAAGGCATCAGTTCAATCCAAATAAGAGGTATCGATGAAACTGTAGTTTCGATGAGACATGAAAGCAGTTCGCCGAGGGAGGAAGTTTGGCCAAAAGAGTAATATCGAATGAACCAAGGTGGGCCCAAGTCCAGTGGCAATTCCAAGTGGCAAGACAGGCAGATCTCATGAGTGAACCAATGGCTAACACATGGTAACACCGTGGCATAAGAGAGAGCCACTCAGAGAGACTAAAGATCAAGCAAATCAACAACAGGTCTGAGATGATCCGATGGCTGTTGCTATGTCGCGATGGGAAGATGATCGCCGAATACTCACCATGACTTGGTGACAAAGCACGTGCAGAAAAGGTCAGTGAGACAAGAAGATAAGGAGCGAGCAGGTTGGATTTGATCCAATGACTGTTGCTATTTTGCAATGCGAAGATGATCGATAGTTACCTATCGTGGATCAACGACAAAGAAAAGATAACTCCAGTGGTGGGTTCGGCCTAAGGTGAGATGGCAGTCACATGGCAAGTCAGATGGTGGTTGGTTAGATATGAGAACGAACCAAGTGGTGGCCACGGACAAGTTAGATTGTAACACGTGGCAAGGGCTTCCACAGCTTGGCGACCAAGTGGTGGAACCGACAAAGAATTATGTGGAGTGCTACCATTGGCTATCAGAACAACTGGTTTTACCCTACCCCTATGCCCGATGAGTTTGCATAAGGCCAAAAAGGAGCTATTGGATATCAGCAGAAGTGTTTTCTCCCTACCCTGATATACTGATGAGGTCACTAGTAGATTGGAGCGAGTTAGAGTGCGTGGGGGAGCGCACCATCGGGTATCGACAAGACTAGTTTTCATGTCACTCAATAGGAAAGTATACTGTTGGGAGCACGCCATCCGATATCAGTGGGAGTGTTTTAATGCTACGTCGATAACCCAATAAGAAGGTGCACAAGTTGTAAATTGTCTGCAGACAAGTGACTTAATCTAGGTAAACTCAATGCGAAATTATGAGAATTTAGTAGTTTTGGAGGAGTTTTTCTTTCAATTAGAGTCCTAATTTGGTGGAGAAATGACAACACATATTTTTGGGAGCCAAAATTCATTTTTTGAATTTTTGAAAAGCTTACTTGTATAAGGGACTTTTTGTCACTTAGTTCTCTAGTTCTGGAGTTTCTGATACTTGTGTAGCATCAGATATGCATGCTCCTATGACTCATTTCATATGAATTTTTCCAAATTTGTAATGCAGAAAAGTCCTTGTTTTCAATATTGAAGCTGAGTTCCTCCTTGATACCGTTTGTCTAAGTGTTATGTTTGTAAGCATATTTGATTTAAAATTGTGATTCTTCCATTGAATCCTTTATTTTATCTCAGTTTCTTTAGATGCTTAGTGTAAAAGGTACATTTTATAGCGCATGTTTCTGATTGTGCGAGTTTTCTTTTGTATCAGAATTGTGAGATGCTCCTTTTGTGAACATCAGAAAACTAACCTTTCATGAAAATCATTTTTGCAAGCATGTGTATTCAAGCTGTGTGTCAGAAATAGCTTCATTACTTGAGCATCTTTGTGAGTTTGTAAGCATTTCAGATCATTTCAGTCATTGGTGGAAAACCTTTTTAGCAATAGTTTCATTTTATGCATATCCTTCTATCCCTTTTCCAAGTCAATTTCAAGTTAGTATTAGGTGATCAAATAAGAAGCTGACCTATAATTTGAAGGTTTGCTCTCATAATAGGATACCCACAACCTCAAAGCAGTCCAATGTGTCACTGGATTGTAGGAATCTCAAGCTTGCATTGGGTGCAAATCCCAGTGACAACAGTTTTTGGCATGCTCGGTGGGACCGTTGGACTTTATAGTTCATAGAAAGCCACCGTATGTTGTCTTGGTGTGTGCAACAGCAAATTATTTTTCATACCTGGCGACTCAAATCTTTGGTATTTTAGCAGTCCAACCTTCCTAGCTTATGAGAAAATACCAGACTAGGCAAAGTGCAGCCTCTGTCAATAATACCTAGCTATCACCCCCAAAAAGGAGAGCTAGGGTAGTAATCAAAACTTCCAAATCCAGTAGTTGGTGTGCTGTCTGTTAATTCTAATTCTTACCATGTTGTTATAGCTTATAAAAATCCACTGTTTGCAAGTTCTTCCAATCAAAATACACCAAATACCACTAGTTCTAATAGTGTTGCTTACTCTAACAACAATATGGTTCTTAATCAGCCCCCTAGGGTTCATCCATTTGTGCCTTTCAATCAGGGCAATCCTTTAAACTTGGTTCAACATGATGACATACTAGTTGTAGCACTTAAGAGTTTGCAATTTTTCAATGGAGAGGATCAAACAATAACTATTGAACATATTAGAGATGTGGCTTCCTTGTGTCGAGTGCATCATATTGTTGCAGAAAATGTTGCTTTGAGGCTTTTGGCAGCCTCTTTCAAAGGGAAAGCCCTTCAGTGGTTCAGGGGCCTGCCTGTGAACTCAATAGCTATGTGGGATGAGCTGGGACAACTTTTAAATTGGAATTTTGAAGACAAGTTAGATCATCTTTCATTGGTGGAGCAACTCACTACCATCAAAAGAGCTCCACATGAGCATATGATAGATTTCAACTACCAGTTTCAAAGGACTTGGAATCGGATTCCAGCATCGGTAAAACCTTCTAATGATTATGCTTTTTGGTTTTACCTAAAGGCTTTGAATAGTGATATTGCACTCATGATACAATCTATGGGGGGAAATACTTTACCAGTAGCATTTGATGTTGTTGTTAAGGCTGAGAATAGTCTTATTCAAACAGGGAAGATAGCACCTAGGCCTACCATGCCTTTTTTTGCTGATATACAACCCATTATCCCCATAGTTCCACCTGTTATAGTTGTTGTACCTTCATTTCCAACATATAATGCTCAAGTTGTAGTTCAAGAGCATGTTGTCCCTAGTCATTTGTAGGAGATAATAAGTATTAAGGAGCAAAATGCTAACCTACAAAAGACCTTGTAGAACTTTGGTAATGAGTTGGTTAATATCAAGAAAGCCCAAACTCAACCACCTTATCAAATTCCTTTCCAAGCTCCCTACCAGGCCTCGTACCAGCCAAACTCTCAAGGTCAAAGAAGAAATTTTAACCAAAGGCCCTTTCAGGAGTATAATCCTAATACACCCAATTCCTCAAGGGATATTGTTCCAGTCCAAAACAACTTGGTAGCTGACTATGAGTGGTGTTTTCCTTGCAACCAACTACATAACCAATCTACATGCTCTAATGGCATGTTAAATCAAGCATTGATGGTGCAAAATAGTGTTGTTGTTCCAAGAAATCAATCTCAAGAAGTTAATGAACAACAATCTGCACCCATGGAACAAGGTAGTCTTGATGTTGTATTGATGAATTGACAAGGTGAGGAGTTTTGTGGGGTTAATCAACCTCAAAATCAATCATATATCATTGTAGCAACCAACACAAGATCCAAGAAAAGGGTTGTCGACATGGGGCAGTAGACTGATAAGAATAATAATCAACCTTTCTCAAGTACCCAAGCTCAGGAAGGGTCTTTCTCCGCTCAAAATACACAGATTCTTCAGAGATCACAGCCTCTGGTGATGAAAGATTAGCCAAAAAGCCAACCTCAGATAGCACAAGTGCAAAAGGACATTGTTGTTACTAAGGAATAACAAAAGGTCGGTATGACTAATTTTAATATTTTGGATCAGTTGAAGAAAACTCATGTTAGCATGTCAATGTGGGATTCACTAGCTTTACCTGGGCAAAAAGATTTGTTACATAATGCTTTGTCTAACCTTTCCTTGACTGCCCAACCATCTAATCAGCAAGCTTCAAAGGTTGTTCTTACCAATAAGCCTCAACAGAAGAGTGAACAATAGTCTCAACATTCCAAGGTAAACAAACCACCTCCCTTTTATGTCACTCTAATCATTGACCAGCACCTAATGCATAACTACATGATGGGACTACTATAAATAGTCATTATATGGTTAGATGGGACTCTAATCATTGACCACCTCCCTTTTATGTCACTCTAATCATTGACCAATTAGGATTGACTTATGAGCCATTGAATAAGGGTGTAGTGTAGTTAGATGGGACTACTATAAATACTATAGGAGTCATTAAAATTTTGAGTCTAACACTCCATGCTTTCCCCAATTTTTATATTCCGCAAGATGTATATGTGATAGACCTACCACCCTACTTTGCAATTTGCTTATCAAGAGACTTTACAGCCAAATTAGGGGGTTATTTGTCATCTGATTGGTCACATATGTTTTTTAGGACTAGGTATGGCACTAAAGTTACTATTAAATCAGAAGCTTTAGCTAATGATCACATAGAACCCTATGTCCCTAATGTTGTCAATGCCAATTTGACCATTCATGAGAAAGATGACTAACCCATTCCACTTGATCCAAACACCCATATTGATGACATTCCTGACATTATTCTGGATGAATGGGTAGCTAAGAATCTTGAGGAAGATCCTTTTAAAAATATGGATGATGTAAACCTTGGAGTCTATATGTTTCATGAACAAGGTTCTGCTATCCCAAACTTGATGAAGGAGTACAACAAGATAATCAACATCAAAATGAACTTTGGAAGCTCTATTTTGATGGGTGAAGAAGTAAGAATGGTGCTGGTGGTGGTTGCATGTTGATTTCCCCTATTGATGATAAGTATTATGCAGCTTTCAGGTTTTCTTTTAGCTGCAACAATAATACAGTTGAGTATGAGGCCTTAATTCATGGTCTACAATGGGCAAAGAAGAGAGGAATCAACTATTTGCAGGTTTATGGAGACAATGGATTGGTTGTAAACCAAGTAAGAGGTCTCCATACCACTAATAATGACCTTTAAAAGTCTTATAAACATAAGGTATGGGATCTTATTGAAGATTTCCAAGCTTTCAATCTGCTATCTATTCCTAGAAATCTTAATAAGCATGCTGATAAAATTGCTGCAATAGGAGCACAATATGATATTCCAAGTGATATCAACAATATTAATAAACATCAGTATGTAAAAGTGATTGTTAGGTCTTCGATTCCTAACAATGTTGATCACTGGCAAGTTTTTGATAGTGATCAACAGATTATTAAATTTTTGAGGGAAGAGGCAGAGTTTTCAAATACCAACCAAGAGAAGCTTAAGCAATAGTATGATGATCAAGTCATACAGCTGAAAACAAACAAGCTACCTAAGGGTTTCGTCATGTTGGAGTCAAATTTGAATGAGGATGATCAAGTGAGAAAAGAAAAATCCAGCTTGCAGATCAAGGAGGAACATTATGAAAATGAGATTTTCAAGGATAAGTTGTTAAAGCTTGGCAAGGTGTGTACTTTAAAGGAAAGGCATGCATTTGCTTTACTATGCCAAGAGTTTAGTGACATATTTGCTCGGCAATATTCTGATTTAAAAGGCTTTGACCCTAGTATTTCCCAACATACCAAAGAGCTTGAGCCAAATGCTAAACCTGTGAGGCAAAAATAGATGCCTCTTAATCCAAAGCTTGAGCCCCTTTGGTCAAACAACTTAATAAACTCATTGAGGAAGCATCATTTTTCCTATTAAATGGACTTCTTGGGTGTCAAACCTTATCCCAGTTAGGAAAAAGAATGGTGAAAATAGACTTTGTGTTGATTTCCAAGATCTCAAAAGAGCCTCATTCAAGGATAGATATTCGATGCCCTCTATGGAGCAAATTCTAGAAGTTGTCGCAGGTTCTGAGAGATTCTCCTTGCTAGATGGCTTTTTCAGGTTATAACCAGGTTTTAGTGAAGGAGGAAGATCAATTTAAAACAACATTTACAACTAAATGGGGCACTATGGCATATAAAAAGATGCCATTTGGTTTGTCAAATGTTGGTGCCACTTTTTAGTGTGCTATGGATATGGTATTTCATGGTTTGATGTATAAATTTGTACTTGTTTATTTGGATGATATCACTATTTATTCCAGAAATTTAGTTGAACACCTAGCTCGCCTACAGAAATTTTTTGAGAGGTGCAGAGAGTATGGTATATCTCTTAGCCCAAAGAAGTGTCTGTTTTCTATTCACAAGGGTAAGCATTTTGGCTATGTGGTGTCAAAAGAAGGTATTACTATTGATCTAGAGAGGGTAAGTGCTATTCTTTACTTACCTCTACCAGCACACAAGAAGGGCTTGCAAAGCTTCTTGGGTAGGATTAATTTTGTTAGGAGGTCTATTCCAAATATTGCAAAATTATTAAAACCTCTAACTTCTATGTTGAAAAAGGATAATCCTTCAGCTGGCCTAAGGATGGGAGGAGGAGTTTTGAGCTTATAAAAGAGGCACTTGTAGCTACTCCTACTTTGCTAAACCCAAATTTCTCAAAAGAATTTATTGTGTATGCTTATGGCAGTATTGACAGCATCTCAGCTATTTTGGTTCAAGAAAATGAGCATGGTTTGGACCAACCTTTGGCCTTTTTCAGTCAAGGCCTTAAGGATTATGAGGAGAAATATTCTTTTGTTGAAAAACATGTTCTCGTTGTTGTTAGGAGTTTGAAAAAGTTTAAACATATGTTGTCTACCAACAGGATTAAGTTGATGGTTGCTCACCCATCAATTAAAGATTTTTTGCTCAGCAGAGACTTAAATGATAAGAGGGCTGGTTGGGTGACTAAGGTGATGGAATTTGATGTTGATATTAAGGTCACCAAGCTAGTCAGAGGTAAGGGACTATGTGAGAAGCTTGTTGATCACACAAACTATAGTGAAGAGGATGAGGAGAAGGTTGTTTTAGCCCTCCAAGATGAAGAACAAGTAGTTGTTCTTGTTCCTCTTACTAGCTGGGTACAAGAAATGACTCATTTCTTGCTGACCGGTGAGTGTCCTCATGGATTGAGTAAGTCAAGAAGAAGGTATTATAGACTTGAGTCCATTCCCTATGTACTCTTGAATGGTTTTCTTTAGAAAGGTTTTTCATGGTGTATTATTGAGGTGCATAGATGTTGATCAGGTTGATAAGGTATTGCATGAGTTTCATAAAGGATCAATAGGAGGACACTTTTCAGCAAGAGCTACAACTCTGACAGTTATGAAAGGAGGCTATTATTGGCCTAATTTTTTTAGAGATGCACATTCCTGGGTTAGAAAGTGTAAAGAATGTGTCATGTTTGTAGGAAAAGAGAGGTTGGCAGTGCTACCATTGCAGCCTATTCATGTAGAACAACCCTTTTTGAAGTGGGGTTTGGATTTCATTGGAGTCATAAATCCACCTTCAAGTGTTGGCCACAAGTGGGTGCTCACAGCCACTGATTATTTTACTAAGTGGACTAAGGTTGTAGCACTAAAGGAATCAAATGAGTTAGTTGTTCTAAACTTTTATGATAAGTTGATAACTATATTTGGTGTCCCTGAATCTATAGTTTTAGATAATGCTCTTGCTTTTGTAGGGAGTCGAATATCTCATTAAGCAGTAAAGAATGGTATTTATTGTTAGGTCTCAGAGACAACTGAGAGGGGGGGGGTGAATCAGTTGTTAAATAAATTCAAACCAAAACAACTTAACCAACTTCAATGCTTAATATGGGTAAACCAATCTTTTCTGCCGGTAGACATTTTTATTAGTTAATTACAGTACCAGTAAAGATTAATGCATGAAATAGAAAGACAATAACATCCACAACACATAAAACCAATATTTGTATGTGGAAATCTTGTAAGGGGAAAAACCACAGTGGGAAACCTTGCCCACAATCAGATGATACTCCTGTAGATATTATGTGTATACAAATGGGGTCTGCACATGCAGAAAGGCTAACCGCCTAGAGCTCACTACTCAAACACAAATAGGAGTCACACTGACTACAATTGGATGATTAAATCCAATAAGGATGTACTGCTCAAATTAGCATCTTTTTATGTTGGATTCAGTACCGGTGTAGTCTTGAATGTCTTCACAAAAACCCTCCTTCAACCTTCAAATGATGTCTGCATGTATAACTCTGCTTATTCTTGCATATACCTTCACATAATTCTTTTTTGCATTCCACATTGATCTTACAAATAAGATCTTACATTTATATCATAACCTAAGACCAATTTTAGTAGGTCGGATCTAAAAGATATTACAATAGAATCAATTTATAAATAAAATAGTGTCCGATGCAATAACTGATTCAACATGCTGGCTTGATGCATTTACAACAATAATAAGACATCTCTATAGCGTGTCATGCTCATCTAGAAAAGATAAACCTGCTGGTGTATAACCTAGACCTATTTGTCGGTAACAACAAATATGCAAATACGAATATGCCAATGAACAAATCTCCAAGATAAAGTGTCCAAATGATTTTTTCGACATAACCAGATGTTTTCCATGCCATTCCAAGTGCCAGTGAACATTACATCCTGTCGGTGTACCAGATATCAGTGACTGTGCATAAGTCACTTGCTTGCCGGTGAATGTTGTTGATTCTCCAAAGTGCCAGAGTTGATAAGTGTTAGTAGGTGTTGACATCAATGAAAAAACCATACCAAAATACCAACAATCTCCCCCTTTGGCATTGATGGCAACACAAGATGGAAAAACCATCAAAGTGCCAAAACAGAAATGCCAAATACCAAAAACCAATAATCTCACAATCTCCCCAAAGTAACAATCTCTCCCCCTGGGAGTGACATGTGTTTTTCTTGTGTTTTTCCATACCAATATCTCCCCCTTTGACATCAAATGCCAAAGAAATATAAAGACCTTTTTTCAGATAAAAAATACCAACCAATTATGTATACCAACTACTCCCCCTGAGAAGTAGCTTTCTCATCAAAGTCAGAGTAAAAGATTTCTCTGTTAATTCTGTCGATTGATAACTATCATCGACTGTCTAAGTCTCTACCAATGGGGGTATGACCCCAAGCTGTTCTCTGAGATATTCAAAAGTATCCTTAGGCAGAGGTTTAGTGAAAATATATTCAATCTGTTCTTTGGTATTCACATAAACCAGTTTAATTTCTTTTGCTTCAACATTTTCCCTTAGAAAATTCAGTTTGATAGAAACATGTTTGGTTTTAGAATGTAATACTGGATTCTTAGATATGTCAATTGTTGCAGTGTTATCACAATAGATAGTAATAGGTTCCTTGCATTTTACCTTTATTCTTCAACATTTTCTTAAGCCATAGTGCCTGTGTACAGTTAGTTGTTGCTGCAACATATTCTGATTCAGTTGTTGATAAAGATGTACAACTTTGTTTCTTACTCAACCAAGAAATTAATCTGCTTCCAAGAAAAAATGCTCCACTAGTGGTGCTTTTTTTGTCATCCACATCTCCTGCCCAATTTGCATCTGTGTATGCACATAATTCAAAGTTTTCATCTCTAGGATACCATAGTCCAAGATTTGCAGTGCCTTGTAAGTACCGGAAAATCCTTTTTACTGCTAATTCATGATTTTCTCTAGGATTACTCTGAAATCTTGAAACAATACATATTGCATTCATGATATCAGGTCTTGTTTGTGTCAAATATAGTAAACCTCCTATCATAGATTTGTACCTAGTTGGATTAACAGGTGTAGATTCATCCCTTAATGATAATTTGTCATTTGTAGTCATAGGTGTGCTTACCGGTTTAGAGTTCTCCATCCCAAATTTCTTTAATAACTCCTTCAAGTACTTGGATTGACTCAAGAATATACCTTTATCAGTCTATGAAATCTACAATCCTAAAAAGAATTTTATTTCTCCAATCATAGACATTTCAAATTCTTGTTGCATTTCAATAGAAAAGTCTTTGCATAATCCATCTTCTCCTCCAAAGATTATATCATCAACAAAAACTTCTATAACTAAGATGTCATCATTAGTCACTTTGTAATATAAGTTGTTGTGAGCATTACCTTTTGAAAATCCAATCTTCAAAAGATAATTATCCAATCTTGCATACCAAGCTCTTGGAGCTTGTTTCAACCCATACAAAGCTTTCCTTAACCTGCAAACCATATCTTTGTTATCTCTCAAAGAAAATCCATCAGGTTGTTCAATGTAAACTTCTTCTCCAAGATCTCCATTCAGAAATGCACATTTAATATCCATTTGATATACTTTGTAGTTCTTGTGTGTTGCAAAAGCCAAGAATAATCTAACTGCCTCAATTCTAGCTACCGGTGCAAAGGTTTAATTATAATCAATTCCTTCTTTCTAAGAATATCCCTTACACACTAGTCTTTCTTTATTTTTGATTACCTTACCATCTTCATTAAGTTTGTTTTTGAATACCCATTTGGTTCCAATCACATTTTTGTCTTTAGGCCGGGGAACTAATATCCAAGTGTTGTTTTTCTCAATTTGTTCTAGTTCCTCTTCCATAGCTTTAATCCAATGTTTATCTTCACATGCCTCATTAATTGATGATGGTTCAATTTCAAAAATAAGACATAGCTCTTCATTTGCCAGTCTTCCTCTTGTCATAACTCCTTTATACTTGTTCCCAATTATCTGATCTTCAGAGTGATTCAGTCTTACATACCGGGGTGTCTTTGTTTGTTGTTCCTTAGTTACTATGGAATTTTTAGATGATATTGGTGTAATTGGATCTTCATTCTATACCGGTGGGTTTAATTTAGATTCATTTGTTAGAATTTTTGTTGCTGGTTCAGAGTCTATATACCTTGAAGTTCCTCTGAATTGTTCATCAATCTTCACATTTGTACTCTCAACAATTTTCTGCAATCTCTTGTTAAAACATCTATATGCCTTTCTCTTAGATGAATAACCAAGAAATATTCCTTCATCACTTCTAGGATCAAATTTTCCAATAAACTCATCTCTTCTAATATAGCATTTGCTTCCAAATATTCTAAAATATTTAAGAGTAGGAGTAATACCAGACCATAGTTCATGAGGGGTCTTACCGGTTTCTCCTTTGATGTGAACTTTGTTGAATGTGTAGACCATTGTGCTTACTACCTCTCTCCAATATACATGTGGTAGATTTTATTCTAATAATATACTTCTAGCTGCATCCAAGATAGTTCTATTTTTCCTCTCTACAACTCCATTTTGTTGTGGTGTCTGAGGTGCTGATAGCTGTCTTCTAATTCCATTCACTTCACAGAATGCATTAAATTCCTTAGATGTAAATTCTCCTCCTTGATCTGATCTTAGACATTTGATTTTCTTACCAGTTTCATTCTCTACCATTGCTTTGAACAATTTGAACTTCCCAAGTGCTTCTGATTTTTCTCTGAGAAAAGTAACCCAACACCTTCTAGAGTAGTCATCAATGATTAGCATGAAATATCTATCACCTTGCAAACTTTTAGTTCTAGCTGGACCACATAAATCAGTATGAATTAAGTCAAGAGCATTATTTAATTTTTATGGAATAATTTTAAAAGTAGATCTAACTTGTTTTCCAAATTGACATTCCTTACATACTGTATTGTGAGGTTTGACAATCTTAGGTAAATCTCTAACTGCCTTTGTAGTACTGATTTTTACCATGCAATCAAAATTTACATGATAGAGTCTCTAATGCCATAGCCAAATTTCATCAATATGTGCAGTCAAGCATGTCTTTTCATTGTTATTCAAATGAAGGATGTTACCTCTAGTTTGATTACCGGTTGCAATTTCCAAACCAGTTCTATTCATGATTTTGCATTTTCCATTTTTGAATTGTAACTGAAATCTTTTCTCAACTAATTGACCAACACTCAAAAGATTATGCTTTAAACCTTCCACATAGTAAACATTGTCAGTATTATGCTTACCATCAAGAGATATTGTACCTTTACCTTTGATCAAACAAGCTTTATCATCTCCAAATCTTACTAAGCCTCCATTATATTCCTGAAAGTTCAAGAATTTTCTTTTATCACCAATCATATGATGTGAACATCCTGAATCAATGATCCATTCATCCTTAACTTCAACTTTAGCTGCCAAGGCTTGTTCTACCAGGTGAATAGTATGTGTCAGTTGATCTTCTGTTATAGAAACAAAAACCCATCCATTGTCTGTCGGATCTTCATTAGAATCATCAGTCACTCCTTCATCAGCAAGATAACAAGATTTATCTTTATTCTTCTTAAATCTGTATCTCTGATATTAAGGGTTAGGCTTGTATGTTCTCCTAGCTTCTTCTCTTAGTCTAGCATGTCTCTCAGGGCATCTAGAAGCCATATGACCAATCTTATTATAGTTAAAACATTTAAAGGGTGCTTTACCTTCATCCTTACTTCCAACTGGACCTTTAGGCATTTTCCTTGCAAATAGTACTTCAAGTTATTCATTTTCTCTCTTTCTTTCCTCAAGTTCTCTTGCATAAAAAGCTTTCCAATTAGACTTGTCAAATGATGGTGTAGATGATGTTGATGCCTTAAAAGCTAAATTTGTCTTTATAGTAGCAACAAGACCAAATTCCTCAATTTCAAAAGTTGAAAGTTTTCCAATCAATGTATCCCTAGTTACTGATGTATTAGGCATTGTTCTTAACTCATGTATAGCAGTAACCTTCATTTTATATGCCGATGGTAATCCTCTTAAAACTTTTGAAACAATTTCATCTTCACTTAAGGTTCCTCCACAACATTTAATACCTAAAACAATTTCATTAACTCTTTCCATAAAAGCAGAAATCCTTTCATCTTCTTCCATTTTGAGATTTTCATACCTGACCCAGAAGCTTTCAAGTTTTGCAATTTAGACTATGGAATCTCCTTCATTCAATGTTTCTAGATGATCCCAACTATCTTTAGCAGTTGATCTATCTGATAATCCCATGATTTTCTGATCTGTTAATGCACTCAAAAGTGCTTCTCTTGCTTTGCAATCATTTTCCTCATCTTTAGCCAAGTTTGATGGATTAGGCTGACTGGTTGTAGGAGTTGTATACCCATTCTTTGTAACATCCTAGATGTCCTTTCCACTGCAATTCAGATGTGTCTCCATTCTGATCTTCCATATGCCATAGTTGGTTCCATCAAGTTTAGGACTGTCCTTCTTGAAATAGTTAGTAGACATTGGATTTCCTCAAGTTGTTAAACTTCTACAAAAAGAGGACTAGGCTCTAATACCAATTGTTAGGTCCCAGAGACAACTAAGAGGGGGGGGTGAATCAGTTGTCAAATAAATTCAAACAAAAACAACTTAACCAACTTCAATGCTTAATACTGGTAAACCAATCATTTATGTCGTTAGACAGTTTTATCAGTTAATTACAGTACCGGTAAAGATTAATGCATGAAATAGAAAGACAATAACATCCACAACACATAACACCAATATTTGTACATGGAAACCCTATAAGGGGACAAACCATGGTGGGAAACCTTAGCTATAATTAGATGATACTACTGCAGATTGTATGTGTATACAAATGGGGTCTGCACATGCAGAAAGGCCAAGCGCCTAGAGCTCACTTCTCAAACACAAATAGGAGTCACACTGACTACAATTGGATGGTTAAATCCAATAAGGATGTATTGCTCAAATTAGCATCTTTTTATGTTGGATTCAGTACTAGTGTAGTTTTGATTGTCTACACAAAAACCCTCCTTCAACCTTCAAATGATGTCTGCGTGTACAGCTCTTCTTATTTTCCCATATACCTTCACACAATTCTTTTTTGCATTCCACACTGATCTTACAAATAAGATCTTACATTTATATCATAACCTAAGACCAATTTTAGTAGGTTGGCTCTAAAAGATATTACAATAGAATCAATTTACAAATAAAACAATGTCCGATGCAATAATCGATTCAACATGTCGGCTTGATGCATTTACAACAACCTGGACCTATTTGTCAGTAACAACAAATATGTAAATATGAATATGCCAATGAACAAATCTCCAAGACAAAGTGTCCAAATGATGTTTTCGGCATAACCAGGTGTTTTCCATGCCATTCCAAGTGTCGGTGAACATTATATCCTACCGGTGTACCAAATACCGGTGACTATGCATAAGTCACTTGCTTGTCGGTGAATGTTGCTAATTCTCCAAAGTGCCAGAGTTGATAACTGTTAGTAGGTGTTGACATCAATGACAAAACCATACCAAAATACCAACAATTTCAACACCTCATCTAACTATTACCCTCGGAGCAATGGACAAGCTGAGTCCATAAATAAGAATCTGCTCAAAATCATCAAAAGGACCATGGAAGGAAATCAGCGAGCTTGGCATACCAAGCTCAAATCAGCCTTATGGGCTGACAGAATCACACCAAAGAGGTCCACTAGAATGTCTCCATACATGCTTGTGTATGGGAAAGAAGCAAGGTTGCCTATTTCACTTGAGTTTCCAGCCCTTGATCTATCTAACCAGTTGGATATGATTGAAGAAAAGCCTATGACAACAAGATTGGCTCAGTTGATTGAGCTAGAGGAAGTTAGAAATGAGGCAATGAGGCAAATTGAGCATCACCAAGCTCAAATGAAAAGATCTTTTGATAAGAGGCCTTCTCCTAGAGTGTTAAAGGAAGGTGACATTGTCCTGAAAGGGATGAATTCAAGAGCAGGCCAGACAAGCATACAAAGTTTGATGCTTTTTGGAGTGGGCCTTATATGATTTTTGAGTGCAAGCATCACAATGCCTTCCAGCTGTCTAAGTTGGATGCTGAAGTTGAACCAATCCCAGTCAATGGGATTCACCTCAAGAATTGGTTTTGAGGTATGCCTAAATTTTGTAAATATTTCAGTTTTTCTAGTGGTAATAAGTGCTTTGCACAATAGGTCAGTTTGTAGTTTTGTTTTCCCTAAGTTTCTAGTGCACAGTTCAAAAGGAGTAATAAGAGTCATACTGCTGCAATCCATCGAAGTTATAGAAGAGAGGTGTCCACTATATGAAACAAGGAGTATGTTTATCCCCTCTCACACACAAAAGACATCTCCCTCATAAAGCTACACCACATTGTTGCAGCAGTTTTTTGAGAGTTCTTTTGTTGTTACCATGTCTTATTTCATTGGTTACAGCCATATCATTCATGACAACAAGTTATTTTAGATTACTGTCACAAGCCACATACCTATAAACAATGAAGTTGGACAAGTTTTGAGCAGTTTTTAAAGTTCCTACTGTTTCAGTTGTGTTTTTAGTTTTCTACAAGTTTCAATGACTCTATGCCCAATAGATAGAATTAGGCAGCTGGTCAAGATGTTTAGCAGGCAAACATATAATAGATGTCGCCAAAAATGATACCTATTTTCGCTACTAGCTCAATCAGGTAGAGATATGATATTTTACACATGAGCAAGAAGGTGCATTTTTTATTCTGCTAAATTGCATTTGTGATTATTTGAAAAGAAAGACAAAATATTGCAATATCATATTTCATGGCAGACAAATGCAGGAGATATCATATCAATATGCCTCAGAAGGAGAAACAAGTGCTAGGTATGAAAACAATACATGTTTTGTCTAACTTGTTTGCTTCATGTGCAGACACAAGGAAAATAACTTTTTGTTCATTGAATTATAGCATGTGGGGTAAAACGTGGCTCCCACAAGGGTTGAGCCCAGCATGCTAATGGAGATGGGTGTTTCTTTGCAGTTTTTTGAATTTTTGCCTTATTAGCAGGACTAGTTGCACGCTACCCCGATGACTCAATGAGTAGTGTGGAGCACAGAATGTTGTCATCGGCTATCGGAAGGAGCTATTTTATGTTATCCTGATGACCCAATGGAAAGTCCCAAGCATAGACCATTTATCCCACATTGGTTGCACGGAGGAAATTTATCACATTTATATGCAAAGCCGCATATATCCTTAGTGTCAAAGCTTATAGGATTTTGACAAGGAGCAGTTCAATGTTGGTGGGCCTCCACATGCGTGCGTGTCTCAAAGCAGCCAAATTTTGCAGTGAAAGGGCAAATTAACAGGCGAGTAGTTGCAAAAGATCTAATGACCATCGCTATACTGCTATGCGAAAGTGCTCGATTGTTAATCTCCATGATTTAGCGACTGGTGAGGTGGCATCTAGGTGGGAGTTGAGGTGGCGCTTGGATCGATCATGTGGAAAAACAGAGGCTGACACATGGTGACATGCGGCAGAAGGGCATGCAGATCAAGTAAGATCAGACAGTGGAGTGAAATTCTGGGGCTATCCATGACTGTCATTGTACAGCGGTTGTGATGTGCCCAGAATGAATACCCTTGCAACAAGTGGCAGATAGGTGGTGCCTAGATGATGGCCAACTGGATGCGCAGAAAAACCAAAGGGTGACTTATCAAGCAGACCTTGGCATCGATGGATCTCTAAATGGATTCACCAAAGGCATCGGTTCCATCGAAATAAGAGGTATCGATGAAACTGCAGTTTTGATGAGACATGAAAGCAGTTCGCCGAGGGAGGAATTTTGGCCAAAAGAGTAATATCAAATGAACCAAGGTGGGCCCAAGTCCAGTGGCAAGTCCAAGTGGTGAGACAGGTGGATCTCATGAGCGAACTAGTGGCTGACACGTGGTGACACCATGGCATAAGAGAGTCGCTTAGAGAGACTAAAGATCAAGTAGATCAAGGCAGATCAATGGTAGGTCCAAGATGATCCGACGGTTGTCACTATGTCATGATGGGAAGATGATCTCTGAATACTCACTAAGACTTGGTGACAAAGCACGTGTGGAAAAGGTGAGCAACACAAGGAGATAAGGAGAGAGAAGGTTGGAGATGATCCAACAGTTGTTGATGTTCCGTAATGCGAAGATGATCAACAATTACCTATCACGGATCAGCGACAAAGAAAAGATAAGTCCAGTGATGGGTCCAGCCTAAGGTGAGATGACAATCACGTGGCAAGTTAGATGGTGGCCAGCTGGATACGAGAATGAACTAGGTGGTGGCCATGGACAACTAAGATTGTAACACGTGGCAAGGGCTTCCGCAGCTTGGCGACCAATTGGTGGAACTAACAAAGAATTTTGTGGAGTGCTACCATCGACTATCAGAACAACCGGTTTTACCCTACCCGATGCCCGATGAGTTTACATAAGGCCGAAAAGGAGCTATTGGATATCAGCAGAAGTGTTTTCTCCCTACCCCGATATCCCAATGAGGTCGCCAGCAGATTGGAGTGAGTCGGAGTACGTGGCAGAGAATGCCATCGGGTATCGGCAAGACTAGTTTTTGTGCCACGCGATAACCCGATAGGAAAGTATACTGTTGGGAGCGTGCCATCGGATATCACACTGTTGGGAGCATGCCATTGGATATCGGCGGGAGTGTTTTTATGCTATGCCAATAACCCGATAAGAAGATGCACGAGTTTTAAATAGTCTGCAGACAGGTGACTTGGTCTAGGTGAACTCAGTGTGAAATGACGAGAAGTTAGTTTTGGAGGAGTTTTTCTTTCAGTTAGAGTCTTGATTTGGTGGAGAAATGACAACACATATTTTGGTAGCCAAAATTTATTTTTTGAATTTTTGAAAAGCTTACTTGTATAAGGGACTTTTTGTCACTTAGTTCTCTAGTTATGGAGTTTCTAGTACTTGTGTAGCATCAAATATTCATGCTCTTGTGACTCATTTCATATGAGTTTTTCCAGATTTGTAATGCAGAAAATTCCTTATTTTCAATATTGAAGTTGAGTTCCTCCTTGATACCTTTTGTCTAAGTGTTATGTTTGTAAGCATATTTGATTTAAAAATTGTGATTCTTCCATTGAATCCTTTATTTTATCTAAATTTCTTCAGATTCTTAGTGTAAAAGGTACATGTTATAGCGCAGGTTTCAGATTGTGTGAGTTTTCTTTTGTATCAGAATTGTGAGAATATCATTGCTCCTTTTGTGAACATTATAAAACTAACCTTTCATGAAAATCATTTTTGCAAGCATGTGTATTCAAGCCGTGTGTCAGAAATAGCTTCATTACTTGAGTATTTTTGTGAGTTTGTAAGCATTTTAGATCATTTCAGTCATTGGTGGATCACCTTTTTAGCAATAGTTTCATTTTATGCATATCCTTCTATCCCTTTTCCAAGTCAATTTCAAGTTAGTATTAGGTGATCAAATAGGAAGCTGACCTATAATCTGGAGGTCTGCTCTGATAATAGGATACCCACATCCTCAAAGCAATCCAATGTGTCACTAGATTGCAGGAATTTGAAGCTTGCATCGGGTACAAATCCCAGTAACAACAATAACATTATTAGAGGTGATGAGATGTCCTACCATGGCCTGAAACTAAATCAAGAATAGATTTATGGGTAGGAGATGTGTAAGAGCTTAAGAATAGATAATTTTGTGGGTGTCTTTCCCAAGTGATCTATAATTTTGTAATAATTGAATGGGCATGACTTGGAGATGGCCCTTGAAGGGTCACTATGGATATATGAATAACAGTTGCACATTCAAAAAAATTATTCTTGATGGTAATGGTTGAAACATGGTCATCAACTTGGTCTATGATTGACTATGTATTCATAACTTACATTGGCATAATTGGCATTATTATAATTCCCTTGGTTAGAGGCACTTACATTTCCATGATCACATAAAGGATTCTTGAAAACCATGTGGTCAATATTAGATATTGTTGGGGTTTCAATTGTAACCTTGATCAATGAGATCTTGAATGAATTATTTTTTCAATTTGAATAAATTGGAAGTTTTATGCCCTTTTGTTCTATGGTAATTGACGAGTCTATAAATTGACCATATTATTTCATGTTTAATAACACTTTATCTCATGTTTATAATCTATTTCCAATTCATTTCCAAACATTACCTTGATTTTTTGAGGCATTAACTAGCATAAATGGTGTTTGATAAGCATATGTATGTCTAACTAGTTAATGCTAAATAAAAGTAAGTTATAATAAATAGTTATTATTGAATGTAAATGGTGCAGGGGCACAAACCTTAGTTTCATAATTTATTGATTGAAAACTTAATTTTTTTGATAGCAAGGTGTTGGGAAGGATCAAAGAATCCTTTGTTTATGTTTTGTTTTGTAATAAGGTCCTAATTGTCCATTTTGTAAGGCCTAGTGGCCTAGGGTGCATTATAAACCCTATGGTCAACTATGGTCAAAGGGACTTAGGATGAGTAGATTTAGGGATTCAAGGTTGTTTTGGTCTATTTATATCCATTTCAATGTGTTTAGGTCCCTAGGTTGACGATAAAATTAGTTTGAATGGCAAAATGCCAAAATTGTCAAAAATTGACAAAGTTGTCAATTTGTAAAGAAACTTTTCAAAAAGTTGTTGTAATTGGTTGCCCAATGTTAATAACCATCTAAAATCAGTTTTAACATGTTGGGAAAAATATTAAATTCCTAAACAAACTTGTGTGAGGGTTTTTGTGGTCGAAATTTGTAAAACTTGATATTTGAAATCAATAAAAAAACTGTATTTTACAGAAAATTTGCTGTTCTTTTGGTTGGTAAAGAATTTAAAGACCTCCAAACTGAAAAATTATTTCATGGGGAGTTAGAGAGGTGAAATACCTTTCTTTTTAATCCAACCATAGGTCTGGAGGTGGAGTATTGAGGGAGAAAAGTTGTAACAGATCCAAACAGCCCGAAAAAGTGCCCTTTCCTAGGGCTTCAAATTTAATTTCCCATTTATTCCAAATCCACCATGGGAAAATTCTAAAACTTGGTGAAATGGAGGATTTGGGAGTTTATTTTAATATCCAAAAGGTTTCAAATTTAAAGGATGCATTTTGAGTGAGATTTTATTAAATTTGGCCAGGCATCTCTATGTGACTGGTTGTGGGAATTGAATAGAATTCATGAACAGTCCCCATAACTTTAGTTTTAATGCAAACCAGAAGCTATAACTTGGTATTTGGTGACTATTTTGGTACCCCAAGGTGTTACAATTGTGGTCCTTGATAAATTGTAGGTTTTGAGGGTAGTTCCTTTGTTAAGTGCTTAAATTAGCCCTTCTAGCCATAGATGAGGGTTGAGTAGTAATGGTACTTGCAAGAGGTTCCAGAACTTTTCCTTCAGTAAAAAGTGCTGCTCCAGGTTGGTGTTCAATAAAATAAAACAATGTTGTCCTTTCCTTTGGATTGTTTTGGGGGGAAGCCAAAAAGTGAGTTTTGAAGCCTATAGGTCTAAGGAGCCAATTTGCACTTTGTGACTTTTGGGACTTGAACAACCAAATTAGAGGGTTGTTTGGCATCATTTGAGTTGTTAGGAACCTATCAAACCTATCTTGAGCCTTTTTTGGCCTCTAAAACCATTTGGAGGGGTTGTGAGCAATTTGAGCCATTTTGAGCACTTTTGCTTGTGGGGTTTGAAACCAAATATTGATAACTTTGCACATTGCCCCATTGTGGGGTTATGGTGATGGAAATAGGTGAGATGGGATGTTGAATTTATGCTCTTAAAGGTGTGAGGCTTGGCTGGAGTGAATCCTTAAAGAGGAGGGTTTGTTGCTTGGTTGAATAAGTGAGTAACTTGGAACATTTTCAAGTTGTTTGAACCATACCTCTACATCAATTGCTATCAAAGCAAGTGTGATCCTTAGGAGAAGGATTGTTTCATTTTAGCCATGTCAGGGGAAGAAGAAGAGGGTGAGTTGTCCTCAAGGATGACTAATGCACAAATAGTGAAGTTTTTGAAGGATCAAAACTTGGTTCACAAGATTGATTCCTTGCAGAAGGAGGTTGATAGACTTAATGGGGAACTTCATAAGAAAAGTGGTGGAAACTCTGATGTTGTTGAAGAGGGGAGTGATAAGGAACCCCTTGAGCAGGATGACAAAGAAGAAGTACTTGTTGATCAGAGACTACTTGTGAAGACCCTGAAGGCCATGGAGAGAAGGACCATGGATGTTAGGTTGGACCTACCTTCCTATGATGGAAACTTGAATCCAGATGCTGTTGTGGATTGGATTGATGCCCTCACAAGTTTCTTTGAATGTGAAGACATACCTGAAAGTCAGAGAGTTAAGATTGCTAAGTCCAAGATGAAGGGATCAACCCTTACATGGTGGAATTTCACTCAAGATGATAGGGTGAAGGAGAAGAAGAATCTAGTGACCACTTGGAAGAAGATGGTTGCATTGATTAGGGATGCCTATGTTCTTGATGATTATGAAGTCTAGCTTCATAAGAGGAGAATGAGTTTGAGACAAAAGGAGATGAGTGTCTCAGATTATACTCAAGAGTTCCATAAATTGGTGATGAAGTCCAATGTAGTGGAGCCTCAATGTGTGAAGCTTGCAAGATACTTGCAAGGGTTGAGAGTTACCATTCAAGATGAACTCAGTCTAAGAAGCCCTCCCACAGTCCAAAAAATGTTTTCAACTTGCTTTGAAGGTTGAAGAAAAACTCAAGAGGAAGAGTGATCAAGGTGGAAGAGGGAGAGGGCAAAAAGACTTTGGAAATAGGGGCAAAAATATGTCTCAAGGAAGAGGACCAGGTTCCAAAGACCTTGGTGAATCATGTCAAGGAAATGAACAAGGGGAAGGTAGATCTATAGGATCTTTCATAGGAAAGAGAGGAAAATTTAGAGGAAGAGGCCTAGAAGGCATAAAATGCTATAGGTGTCATCAAATGGGGCATGTTGCATCCAAATGTCCAGAGAAGGCAAATAAACAAGGTGAAAGGAGAGCAAATTTGGTGAGAGATGAGGACACACATAGTGTTCACTCTCATGGATCCTTTGTGCATCATGAACAAGAAGAGATCATGATGATGAGAAGGACATTGATCAAAGCACCTAGTCCACTAGAGCCACCCCAAAGGAAGGCACTTTTCAGAACTACTTGTAGAAGTGGTGACAAAGTATGTAGTGTGGTGATTGATTCAGGTTCTACTGATAACTTGTTGTCCATTGAGGTAGTAGAGAAACTGAAATTGAAGAGGATTAAGCATCCAAGACCCTACAAGGTATCATGGCTTACAAAGGGGTAGCAAACCATCATTGAAGAACAAGCATGGGTAGAGTTTTCTATTGGCAAGTACAAGGACAAGGAACTTTGTGATATTGTACCCATGGATGCATGCCATTTGCTGCTTGGAAGGCCATGGCAATATGACATGAAGTCAAAACATGATGGTGAGAAGAACACATACACCATCTGGTACAAAGGTGAGAAGGTAACACTACTACCCCTCCTTGATAATGGTGAAGAAGCAAAAGACTCTAAGTTTTTGTTTGTAGGTGAGAAAGAGTTTTTAGAAAGCTTGAAAGAGGAGGATACTCCTTGTTATGCTTTGGTTTTGTTGCCAAAATAGGAAGAAAAGAAGGTGCACAAAAAGAAGGAAGAATCTAGGAGGGTAGGACCAAAGGAGGTGGCTGATTTGCTTGAGACCTACAAAGACATTGTAACCAAGGAGTTACCTGATTCCTTACCTCATATTAGAGAGATTAGCCATAACATTGATCTGATTCCAGGGGCTACACTTCCCAATAAGGCTACCTATAAGTTAACACCCCAACGGAATGAGGAAATGGCAAGACAAATCCAGGAACTCTTAGATAAGGGTTTGATTTCTAAAAGTATGACTCCATGTGTTGTTCCAGCCATGCTAGCACCTAAGAAAAAGGGTACATGGAGGTTATGTACAGACTCAAGGGCCATTAATAGGATTACTATCAGGTATAGGTTCCCCATGCCTAGGATTGAAGACTTGTTGGATCATCTAGGGGGTGCAAGGTGGTATTCAAAGGTGGATTTGAAGACTGGGTACCATCAAATCAAAATAAGGGCTAGAGATGAATGGAAATCAACCTTTAAGACTAATGAAGGCCTTTATGAGTGGAGAGTGATGCCATTTGGCTTGTCCAATGAACCTAGTACATTCATGAGACTCATGAATGAAGTTCTAAAACCTTTCCTTGGTAAATTTGTTATTGTTTACTTGGATGATATTCTAATTTTTAGTAAGAATAGAGATGAACATATGCAACATTTGAATTTGGTCCTTAAGAGATTGCAGGAAGAAAAGCTCCTAATCAATGTGGACAAGTGTGTTTTTATGTAGGAAGAATTGGTGTATCTTGGTTTCATAGTTTCAGGAGGGAGCATCAAGATGGATCTTGAGAAGGTGGAGAGAATCTTGAATTGGCCTTCTCCAAGGTCAATGACTGAAGTTAGAAGCTTTCATGGCTTGGCTTCCTTTTACAGGAAGTTTAGAAGAGGTTTTAGCCAAGTTTGTGCACCTATCCTAGAAACAATCAAAGGGGGGAAGAAGTGCAAGTTTGTATGGACCAAGGAGGCTAAGGAGGATTTTCAAAGTCTCAAACAAAAGGTAGCAAAGCAACCTATTCTTTCTTTCCCAGATTTTCAAAAGATTTTTACAATTGAGTGTGATGCTTCTAATGTTGCTATAGGGGCTATTTTGAGCTAGGAGGGTAGGCCCATTGCATTTTTTAGTGAGAAACTCAATGAGGCAAAGAGGAAGTATTCCTCATATGATTTGGAAATGTATGCCTTAGTTAAAGCCTTGAAAAAGTGGAAGCATTATCTCCTTCCAAAAGAATTTGTTGTTTTTACTGACAATCAGGCACTTAGCTTCTTGAATAGCTAGGAGAAGTTGAGTCACAAGCATATGAAATGGGTAGAATCTATCCAAGCATATACCTTTACAATCAAACACAAAAAGGGAGTTGCAAACAAGGTGGTAGATGCCTTGAGTAGAAGATCTTTGACAATGCAAGAGGTGAAGTTGCAAAGTGTGGGGATTGACTCCTTAAAAGATATGTATGAAGGTGATGAAGATTTTCATGAAATTTATAAAGTTTGTTCTAATTTTTCTGAAGCATACCATGTTTAATATGCTGATTACTTGATCCAAGATGGTTTATTGTTCAAAGGACATCAACTATGCATTCCTAGGTGTTCAATGAGGGAGAATATTGTGAAAGAAAAGCATTGTGGAAGCATGAGTAGACATTTTGGGTTGGATAAAACCCTTGAGCAGGTAAGAAGACATTATTTTTGGCCCAAGATGCAAAGTGATGTGAGAAAATTTGTTGAAACATGCACCATTTGTCAAAAGGCCAAAGGTACTTCCATTAATGCGGGTTTGTATCAACCATTACCCATACCTACAAGGCCTTGGGAAAGTCGTAGTATGGATTTTGTAATGGGGCTTCCTAGGACCCAAAAAGGCTTTGATAGCATCTTTGTTGTTGTAGATAGGTTCAACAAGATGACACATTTCTTGCCATGTAAGAGTACAAGTGATGCAACCTATGTAGCAAATTTGTTTTTCAAAGAGATTGTAAGGATACATGGGTTTCCTCTAACAATTGTGTCTGATAGGGATGTGAAATTCATTGGCCATTTTTGGAGAACCTTATGGAAGAGGTTGGGAACAAACTTGAACTTTAGTTCAGCCTACAATCCACAAACAGATGGGCAAACTGAAGTTGTGAATAGGTCCTTGGGAAACCTATTGAGATGCTTGACAAAACAATATGGAGAGAAGTGGGATGTTGTACTTCCACAAGCTGAATTTGCATTCAATGATTCTGTGAATAGGAGTACAAGAAGGAGTCCATTTCAGATTATGTATGGGCAGAATCCAAGAGGCATCTTGGAGTTGAGAGACCTTCCACATGATGGGCAAACAAGTGCTCATGATGAACAATTTTCTGATAGCATGAAGGAAGTGCATGATCAAGTAAGGCTAGCCCTCCAAAAGAGTTCACAAAAGTACAAGGAACTTGCTGATAAGAAGAGGAGGGATGTACAATTTCAGATTGGTGATATGGTGTGGGTGTACCCGAGGAAAGAAAGATCACCAAAGGGGAAGCATACAAAGTTACTCATGAAGAAAGTGGGTCCTTGCAAGGTTTTGAAGAAACATGGGTTGAATGCCTATGAGATATCTCTTCCCTCTAACATTGGTATTTCTCCTATGTTTAATGTATGTGATCTAACACCCTATAAAGGGCATGTTTTTGTAGGTACAAACTTCCATGTGGAGGAGATTCAAGAGGACATTGCTGATATACCTCCTCATGCACCAAAGAACCCTGAAAAGATCATTGATGAAAGGATCATTAAGAAGACCAAAAATAAAGAAAACAAAAAATACCTTGTGAAATGGGTAGGACAACATATTGAAGAGGCAATATGGATGGATGAGGCAAAAATTCTAAAGCATGACACTTCATTGGACCAACTTATCTCATGTGGAAATGAGATCAGCCCACCCCGAGAGTATGGTGCAGGGGCACAAGCCTCAATTTCATAATTTATTGATTGAAAACTTAATTTTTTTGATATCAAGGTGTTGGGAAGGATCAAATAATCCTTTGTTTATGTTTTTTTTTGTAATAAGGTCCTAATTGTCCATTTTGTAAGGCCTAGTGGCCTAGGGTGCATTATAAACCCTATGGTCAACTATGGTCAAAGGGACTTAGGATGAGTAGATTTAGGGAGTCAAGGTTGTTTTGGTCTATTTATATCCATTTCAATGTGTTTAGGTCCATAGGTTGATGATAAAATTAGTTTGAATGGCAAAATGGCAAAATTGTCAAAAATTGTCAAAAATTGACAAAGTTATCAATTTGTAAAGCAACTTTTCAAAAAGTTGTTGTAATTGGTTGCTCAATGTTAATAACCATCTAAAATAAGTTTTAACATGTTGGGAAAACTATAAAACTCCTCAACAGACTCATGTGAGGGTTGTTGTGGTCGAAATTTGTAAAACTTGATATTTGAAATCAATAAAAAAACTGTATTTTCTAGAAAATTTGCTGTTCTTTTGGTTGGTACGGAATTTAATGACCTCTAAACTGAAAAATTATTTCATGGAAAGTTAGAGGGGTGAAATAGATTTATTTTTAATCCAACCAAAGGTCTGGAGGTGGAGTATTGAGGGAGAAAAGTTGTAACAGATCCAAACAGCCCGGAAAAGTGCCCTTTCCTAGGGCTTCAACTTCAATTTCCCATTTCTTCCAAATCCACCATGGGAAAATTCTAAAACTTGGTGAAATGGAGGATTTGGGAGTTTATTTTAATATCCAAAAGGTTTCATATCGAAAGGATGCAGTTTGGGTGATATTTTTTTTAATTTGGCCAGGCATCTCTATGTGACTGGTTGTGGGAATTGAATAGAATTCATGAACAGTCCCCATAGCTTTAGTTTTAATGAAAACCAGAAGCTATAACTTGGTATTTGGTGATTATTTGGGTACCCCAAGGTTTTCCAATTTCATAAATTGATAAATTTTAGGTTTTGAGGGTAGTTCCTTTGTTAAGTGCTTAAATTAGCCCTTCTAGCCATAGATGAGGGTTCATTAGTAATGGTACTTGCAAGAGGTTCCAGAACTTTTCCTTTGGTAGAAAGTGCTGCCCCAGGTTGGTGTTCAATAAAATCAAACAATCTTGGCCTATCCTTTGGATTTTTTTGGTGGGAAGCCAAAAAGTGAGTTTTGAAGGCTAATAGGTCTAAGGAGCCAATTTGCATTTTTTGACTTGAACAACCAAATCAGAGGGTTGTTTGGCATCATTTGAGTTTTTAGTAACCTATCAAACCTATCTTGAGCCTTTTTTGACCTCTAAAACCATTTGGAGGGGTTGTGAGCAATTTGAGCCATTTTGAGCACTTTTGCATGTGGGGTTTGAAACCAAATATTGATAACTTCGCACACTGTCTCATTGTGGGGTTATGGGGATGGAAATAGGTGAGATGGGATGTTGAAATTATGCTCTTAAAGGTGTGAGGCTTGGTTGGAGTGAATCCTTAAAAAGGAGGGTTTGTTGCTTGGTTGAACAAGTAACTTGGAACATTCTCTAGTTGTTTGAACCATACCTCTACATCAGTAAAGTATTTTGAATGATTAATATGTTGTTTGTGAGTGTTTGACTCATTCATAGAAAGGAGGAAAAAGTTGGCAATTGATAGATGTAGCAGTTGACTGAAAGTGTAGAAAAAGTCAAAAGACCAGTTTCAGTAAAATGGTCATATCTCACTCATTTCTTAACTAAATTTATAAAATATTTGAGTTGATTTGAAATAGTTAATGAGTAGTAATCATTAGAATTTGACTAAGACAAAGTAGCAGATTTATAGGTAGCAGTTAAGGATTGAGTTCTAATTCAACATGGACTCTTCTACATCTTGATGAGTTCATGTATTTGGAGTTATTGAAGTCAAGGAACATTGGAGAAGCTTTTGGATATAATATTTGATGATTCATAAATAATTATAACATGTTTTGTACACATGTCCATCCATGACCATATTTTATAGTTGTAGAGTTCGAAGAGGATTAGAACTCTCTCAATTCTTGTTAGTTTAGTCTTTATTATCAGTCATGAGTAGAATAAGTCATCTCCTTGTTGTAATGGGAGAAATGAAATTTTTAATAAGTAGTTGAGTTTGTAATCAATTCACTCTCAAGTCTCAAGCATAAAAATGAGATCTTGTTGAGTTGTGAGGGATAGTAGAGCTGAGATTGTTTAGAGAATATACCATTAGTGTTGAGTCTTGTTAGTGGTGTTCATGTTCAATCGACAATTCTAATATTTCTTCATGTAATATTTAATTTGCAATAAGAAGATTATTTGAGCATTTAAGCTTGTTTATTGAAGATGGAATGCTAATGACAAATTGGAGCAACTCAAGAAAGGGCCACTTGAGAAACTATGATTCCATCATAGTTTAGATTTGCAGTAGTTTGCATTTTTATTCATTATGTTTTAATGTTAGTTACCAGTTGTTTAATATATGTTTTTTTTCAACATATTTGATTTCACTAGTTTTAGAACAATCAGCCTGCAACCACTGCTATTGTAAATAACTAGTCTTTCTGAAACCACTGTTGTGTAGTTAGTTTTATTTCTAGCATTGTCATGTTTTCAATTCATTTTATTATTTTGAGTTTATTTGTTATAGACAACTTAAATAACAACTTAGAAGGCTTCCATATTGCATATGTATTGCTATCTCATTTCAAGTTCACATCCTTGGGTTGATAATTAATTGTAGCTTCTAGTTCATGAAGGTTTTCTTAGTGTAGGTAAAGATCCCAAAGTTATGAATTAGTATTCCAACCTCAATTATAATTAAAAATCTCAACATTAATAAAAAAAAATAGTATCTTTCCACTATTCAGCTTTGAATTGAGGTTCATATTGTTTGATTTAAGGAAGCTTGATCGCATTGGATTGGATCAATTTTTGAAGAGAAGATTCAATAGACAAACCCAATGGTGTGTATTTACATTTTGGAAATTTTAATTTAGAGCCCTTTTGCGAATTATTTTAAACAATTTTTAAATTGAGCATTATTGGATGTCTAAACATGGTTGGACCCTTGAGAATGAGATTAAGTAGCTCCTTGAAGAGTAATTCAAGGTTCAACATTATTGACAGTTTTTCATCAGCCATGCCATCATTTACAATATTTATGTTCTTGTTCCAAAATATGGACTTGCCATTAGATGAATGGTCTCTATTATCTTTGAAGATTTTGATAGCTCCTTTGTTGATAAGGGCCCTTTCTACCCTAATACCTTTACCAATAACTTGTTCAAAATTGTTAAGACCTTGAACATCTAATTAAAACATCATTTTAGGGGTCAAGGTTTGTATGACGATATTGGCCTTTTTTTGGAGGGGCGGGATGTCAAATGGGCATTTACTAGCAAGGCTCCTCCATATTTGCAAGAAGGAGGCAAAGGATTCTCCATATTTTTTATTAGTTTTATAAAGGTCACTCAAGGACACCTCATTGTCAATGTTATGAGAGAAATGAATAATGAATTTTTCAGTAAGTTCACTAAACATTTTGTTGTCATGTGGAAGATGACGGAACCATTTCATTGCCTAGCCACCTAAACTTTGTGGGAAGAGGATAATTAAGTACATGTCATTATAAGAAACCTCAAGGTATGATATATAAAACTCTCTAACATGTACAATTGGATCACTTTTTCCCTTTTATTTTTTAAATATTGGTATGTAAAGTTTGCAAGAAAATAAGCCATAGGTATTGTTACCTATTTTTGACTCTTAGGTAAAAATTAATCTCCTAAAGTGCCCTATGTTTTATCATTAAGTTTTATGAAGGGTTAAATTGTTAAAAGGGAGAAAATATCACCTCATATCACCTTTGTCTTATGTGGTCAAAGTAAAAATTTAAAGGTGAGTATGTCTTTTATTGTCAAAAGGCTTACAAGAGAGTAAAAGGCCATTTCATTGAGCTTTTTAAAATTTAAAAAAAAAATGTTAAAACATTGATAATTTTTCATTAGTTGAGAAAAAAGATTTCAAAAAAAGACTTATTCCACATGGAAAAGTTCACTTTTAAGTCATTTTACAAAAAAGGAGGGAATTTGAAGTTCAAAACTATAGATCTACACGTGTTGCACATTAGGATTTTTCTGAATTTCTCTTTGAGTTTTGCTTCATTTGTGGCTTTTTCATTGTGGAAAATGAAGGTAAAGCAGTATGCAAGGACAAGGGATCTGAGTTTCATAAAGTTTGGGAGTAGTTTCTAGACATGCATCTTCCTATATCTTCAGTTTTGAGTTGAAAAAGAGCAATTTATCTAATGAATTTCCATCCATCCAATATTAGGACATGAAGTCAACATTATGACAGTGAGAAGAGCATGAGAAAGCTAATTTTGACCCTCTACAAAGCCTACATTAAAGCCCATTCATGTCATAAGCACATGTAGTGAAAGAGATCTTATACAAAGTCATGGTTAACACATGCAATAACAACACAAAACCTTTAAGTTGTAGCATTCATAGTAGTTCAGGGAAGTTGTTATTGTTTGTAAGGTTTTTAAGATTCTCTTGAAAGCCTTTAGGGTTGTTCCTTCCAAGATAAGGTTTTGAAGCATAGTATAGAAATCCTTCGAGAAATTTCACAAGAAAAGGATATGGGAATTAGCAGCAAACCAAAAGCTTTCACAATATAAGGAACAATCACCTTTTTTACACTCATCAGAGACCTTTGAATGCATAGTAAGGTAGCATGAAGACAAGATGCAATGATGATAGAACACTCCATGAACATAAAAGCCAAAAGAGAAGGTCTTAATGGTTGTGCTCTTCATACAATTCATATAAAGAAAATATACAATCATGTAAGAAAAGTTGGAGCTATCTCAAATTGAAAGAAATCATTGTCAATAAAATGATTTCACACATGCAGAACTAGATTTTTATGAACTTCCAAGAAAATATTCATGATGATAGAATTAATTAGAATAATTTTTAACACCATGAAGATCCTAGAGCACATAGGAATAGTCCACATAATGACAAAAATACAAACAATAAGGATTGTCCTCAAAGAGAAAGAACATTAAAAAGACATGTGATGGTCCATTACCACCAAAAAGACACAAGAAGACAATCATGATCACAGTCAAGAAAGTTTTTGGAAGATAATATTGAAGTCCATGTAATGGTTAAGCTACACAATATGATTCTTTTGATAGTCATGGTGGTGGAAAATAAAATAATTTTTTTATTTGCCATTCACAGCTACACAAATAATGGAACATAGCTACCATAGCATTAATAGATGTATATCAAAGAATGTTAAGCCTCATAGTTGCATAGTGAATAGTGATTAAGATAGTCATACAAATAATAGTATAAGGCCTAATGATAATCCTACAACTTATAGAATAGAGGCTTATATTGAAAACAATGAAGTCACAACCAATACATAGTCATAAACAATCATAAATCATAGTGAAGACTATAAAAGTGACCTTCACAAAGCTAAAGGGATTGATTTCCATTGATGTGGGTGGATCATAATTTGTATCCTCAATGTAAAATTATAGAAAGTTATAATATTCAAAGCAATGTAACTCAAAAATACCTTAGATCAATAAAGATACTAAATAATGAAAGTGAAATAATGTCAAGACCATCATGAGAAAGATAATGGATGGAGCAACTAAAAGAAAAGATAAAAAATGAGACCATTTTTAGTGCACATACAAGCTAAGGGTTTATGACAAACTTTCAATAGTGAAATATCTAGACGACGCTTTCAAGCCCAAATCCAAGCTAAAAAGAAAAGAAATGCTACGATCAAGGTTAAAGGCACTGTCAAACTCTAGAGTCGGGTTTGAAGGTAAAGAACACCTAGAGATCATTATTGGCATTTTGGAAAAGTTGTCATTGATGTCACCCAACATGATGGATATTCACATGAGTGTGACAAAAAATAATGAAGGCCTATCAGTAAGGTAGAAACCAGTCTGGAGGGTGGTTTCTTATTTATGATGAAGAGGCAGAATGTGAAAGTTGTCACAAACCACTGGAGGTGAAGATGTGTTATTGGTATAGTGTGCTCTAGGGGTTAGCAGAAGAAGAAAGTTCTAACAGAAAATGAATATGCCGGTATGAGTTTTCTAGACCGATTGTGTGTGGGTGGGCCATGTCTTGATCATTGTGATGTCATGTGGAGTAGAAGTTGCAAACATGTTGTGGTCGGTGATGCCCCAATCGACAGGGTCATTGAAACAGATAATCGCCATTAATGAAACAACCACAAATCATGGGATTGTATTTGACTGTTGTGGCTCAAGGAAGAAACAATGATAGAGGAAGATCGGGGAGTAGTTGGCACCTGGATCAATGCAAAGGAAATCCGATTCAGGAAGACCTCAAAAAGGAAATAGATGAAGCATTTTTATGAGTCAATAGATTTCAAGGTAGGAGACCTTGTTTGAGATTGCTATTTTCAGCAAATATGCATTGGATAATAGAAACCATGTACAAATGAATTGTTGAAGGATAGGTGATCGATCCAAGACAGGCTAGATTGGATCTCATGAATATTGTGTCGAGAAGAGGAAACCCTAACCACTCCAAAATTTGAATTGCTTTCTGGTGGGACATCACGGGATAAAATAGGAGAGCTCGAAATAGAGTGTGTTGATACTGCGAAGAAGAAGAAGAGAAAAGAGAGAATTAGTAAAGAGAAGAATTACTTGACTTAGAAATTATTCTAATAAATTTGCAGTGTATGTGAGCAGACATACCAGTGAGAGGATTCTACCAGCATAACTATAGTCTTGCAATTGAGCCTAACTGGCAAGGTGTGGCAAGAGCAGGCAACATCCAAGAGTAACATAGTGTGTTGAGAGATTGTGTGAAAGAGGAAGAGAAAGATAATAGAGACCGAGAATCAGAGATAATAATCTCATAACCAGTAGCATGAGATTCAGTGGAGGACAAAAGACTATCAACCGATAGTGAGTTATTTGATCAAAGAGTTGCAAAATTCATTTGCAACAAGAAGCCTTAATTGTATTCAAACAATATTTCAATATACATTTCCAAGTTGAAGCTTGGTACAGGGGTTGGTTCTCCTTGGGTTGGTGCCCTAAATATTTGTAAGTCAGTATTTTACCTATGAGGTTGGATTGGAGCAGTAGTCTCCAACATCTTTTCTCACCGAGGTTTTTCCCACATTGGGTTTTTGTCATAAATCTAGTGTTTGTGAATTTTATTTATGTGAAGGATCTCTTTGTCTTTCTATCTTGTTCTACCGGTATGACTGTTTAGTGGTTAAGAGAATAACTGACATTCTGAAGTTTATCTTGAAAGTTAAAAAGGTTAGAAACCATTGATTCACCCCCCTCTCAGTGGTACTCTGTGTTCAACAATTGGTATCGGATTCTCTTTAAACCTTGGGTAGATTTTGGACTTTGAACACAATGACAAGAAATGAGTCTGCTTCCTCAAAAGCCCCCATGTTTGATGGATCCAACTATGCCTTCTGGAGTAGAAGAATGGAGACCTATATTTCCTCCCCAGGTTTTGATGTATGGATGTCTCTCAAGAATGGGTATGTTGTGATGAATACTAAGAGAGGGGGGTGAATTAGTATACCTAATTTCTCCAATAAACACTTGGATAGTTTAACTACAGACCAGTGAAGCAGGTTAAACAATAACTTGATTAGAGCAAAAACAAACCAGATAGCAAATAAAGCATTCACCCACAGAAGTGCAATCACCATATCACAAGATTGTTTTGACATGGAAACCCAAATAGGAAAAACCACAGTGAGTAAAAATCACAAGTCAACTATCTGCAAGATAGTAACCAGACCAGTTAAGGTCTTACATTATTCTTCAACAGAACAGATCCTGTTAGGAATCCAAATCTCTGTTAGGAGATAAGTCCTGTTAAAGACTACCTTTTTAAAGGATTTCAAATTCACAATTGTGAATCACCTTCTTAGAGTTTTTACAAAAGGCTTGGCTGGGCCTACCCGATTAAGGGTTTCAGACTTGTCGAAGATATTAGTAATCAACAAGTGAATGATCTAGATAGTAGAAAAAAATACTTGATTAGATCCTTCACAATTCATTGTTAATGCATTCAAGCATTACTTTAGTCTTCTATGTTTTGCACTCTCAATCTCAGTCACGAGATACCTTTTCTTGATCAGACCTAATCCTTTTACAAAAACTTCACACACAACAACTTCTCTTCTCTCTTTAAACCCCTAGACATGATGTTCGTATATAGGAGCTTGATTTCATGTCAGTTCAATAAGATTAGACTACAGTTTCCTAGGTACAGTGCATCTAGACACATTTGGTAATACAACACAAAAACATCGCCATAGTGTCGGTGGATGGTAACTCATCACACATTACATGTATATCGATTAATTACATATACCAATCACTGGTTAACAAGTGAAGACTAGAAAATTAGAACATAGTCATTCTGATCAAAAGATTAACTATCGCTCGGGGTCTTCGTTCAACTTGAGATCTTCATACCACTTGGGGGTCTCTGTTCATACTAAGACTGGTAAGCATTTTTTGTACAACATCGATAGTCTTCAACAAACAAAGACTATACATACAATACCGGTTAGAACAGCTACCGGTTGAGAATAATTCATTCATCAAATAAGTGTTTGTCCATCAATGACAATCACAACTAAACATCATCAAAATACCATCAATCTCCCCCTTTTGCATTGATGGCAACACTTAGGAAAAATTTTGACATCCAAGTGCTAAAAAAAACAAAAAAGCGCCATGAGCAAAATTACTCCCCCTAAGCATATACACTACTCCCTTTGCAAAAATTACATGTGAAAAAATACTCGTTAAAATTTGAAGATAGATACACTACTCCCCCTTTTCCAACAATGACAAAGTAAATGCAAAATTTTGCTAGTTTGCATAATGTAAAAACAGAGTATGTGTTTATGACAATAAAGAATAAAACTTTTCAAAAATAGATTTAAAGTTTTGAAGGAATTCCTTCATGTTTGAGGACCACGACTCAAGAAGTGAGGTAGCAATTTCACTCTCGGTCTTCATTTGGAAGGCTAATTCTTCCATCGCATCTATGGTTCTCAACAGCTTCTAAGTTCAAAAAGCATTTCTGAAGAACCTGCAATTTTGGCAATAGGAGCAACTGAAGCTCCTGCAAATATCGAGTCTGATTGCAGATCTCTAAGTCAAGCTTGGAATTTGATGCTGATACTGATGAACAGTGTGTCCATAGGCTATGAATAGATCATAGGGCAGTTTGAAGTTGCCGATGTACTTCTGTAACTCCATTTGTAATAGTGTCTTATGTTTCAGAGAATCTTCATAGAATAGGTGAGGTTGATAGATTTTACTCAAGAGTAGGTGACCTTCACCCATAGTTGAACTTATATCATCTTTTTGTTTAAGCAATTTTTCCTGGTCATCATTCATGTGTTGTACTAAGGTAACTGCAAGTGCCTTTTCATGGCTTTTCTTTGCAGTGGTCTAGGCAACATCTTCCAAACATTGTACTTGGTCATTGACTACTGTGTAAAGTAGTTTGAGCTTAGCCAGCAAGGAATCGGTACTGGGGAGATTAGTACTGGGAATTAGATTGGAGAGGGTGTCAATGACAAACTGAATGATATCCTTCTCTTTCTTTTTCCTTATTTCTTCCAGTCTCTCCTGCGCGAAATGAATGTTTCGTAGTAGCTTAGTTTCATCAGCCGATTGGGTCAAACAAGAAAGAATAAAATCAGTGGAACTGGTGTAATCAACCTACTTGGCTTGATCTCCAGTTGCCTTAGGAATCTGTTCTCCTTCTTTGTCCTCGACTTCCGCTTGTCTTGTCTTCTCTTCTCCTCTTCTTCTCTTTCTTGAGCTACCTTGGCAGCCTTCTCCTCTTGTTTCTTCCTCTCTTCTTCTCTATGTTTCTCCTCTTCCTTCTTCTTCACTATTTCTTTCCTCTTTTCCTCTTCTTCCTTTTTCTTCTTTTCCTCTTTTTCCTTTTTCTTTTTTTCCTCTTCTTCCCTTTTCTTCTTTTCCTGTCGTGCTTTCTCCGCTTGCTCTTTCTCTTATTTTTTTTTCTCTACTTTCTCTTTTTCAAGTTTCTCATTTTCCGCTTTCTCTTCCTTTTCTTTCTCTAATCTTTCATCTTCAGCTTCCTCCTTATATGGAGTGGTATCTTCCATTTCTAGTTCATCAACATCAATGGGGTCATTTTGTTTTGCTATTCTTTCACCCATACTGTAAAAGACTACATCGGGTTTGGTTGTGGATAGATCGGGCTCTTGTTCAGCCAACCGATTAGCTTCGTGTAATTTTTGCATGTTGACAACATTTTTCACCTTCAAATGGGTGTCTTTTTCCACTTTAGAAGATTTTCCTTCGAGTAGCTTAAGTCTTCTTCTTCGCATGAAGGAAATGCCTTTGTTCTTGTCAATGATTTCAAACAATTTTGAATTAGAGACATCTGGAACTGTGTTGAGAAATTTTTTTCTCCCTGATGTTTTTCTCTTTTTCAATGGCAATGCACCATTTGTTGTCCAAAGAATCATACAAAGATTTAGATGTAATAGATTTAATCTTAGAAGGTGACCGATCATTTATGCATAGATATTTAATAAGTTCTTGTTCAACATCCTCCTTTTCATTATCATTGAAATCATCAAAATAGTCTTTTAAATCATCAAGGACTTTTCTTCTAATATTCTTTATGGTCCTTTGACAGTGTGTCATAGGTTTGTAAGAAGACATATCTAATTTTACCGGTGTAGAGATTGTTGGTACATTACTTGTTGACTTCATTTTCTTGGTAGATTGCCTTGTCTTCTTTACTTCTACCTCTAATTCAGAGTCTTCTGGATCTAGTGAGTTATTCCTGGTTTTTCTCATCCGTTTGAACACCTTTGCCAGAATAGCCTCCAGTTTCTTTTTAGCAGGTGACCTTTTGGTCACTATGGGATTTGTAGTAGATGTAACTAGTGCCAATGTTGATATACTGATTTACCCTTTATCTCCTTTGATTCCTCAGTAGATTTGATCCTCTCTAAATAAGTATCGGTCCTCTTCTTTTTGGGTTCCAATGGTGAAGCTAGTAGGGTTGAGGCATATCCTGTCAATATATCATTTACCACCTCATAACCCATAGCCCCAACTACATCTTTTCTGGGTTTCACTGCTTCCATATGCATTCATCTGTTTTGATGATGAAAAAAATGTCATCTTCATATTTCTTAACTAAATCACTAGATATTCTCATTCTCTGGTTCATTTTTAGTTTGAATTCATCAATATACCTATTCAAAGTCTCCGGATATGCAGTTCCTACTGCTTGCAGACTCAACTTTATTTATTTGGAAACCGGCAAATCAGTTGACCATTGAACATCATCGACTCCAGGAAAGTAACTTTGAAAGTAGAAAAATAAACCAATAAGTAGTTGACCAAACCTAAACCTCCGAGTTTTATCTGACTTGATCGACTTCAGGTTATCTATGAGTTGTTTCTACATACAGGTACATAGGTCACATTCTGCATTTTCTTTTATCATTTTGTAAGCGGCATGCACCGCAACTGAAGGAACAAAATTTATTCTGCTAGCATAGAATATTTTGTATCCAATTACCATACATGCATATTTTACCAAATCATCTCTAATGGTGTTGATAGTCATTGCTCGTTGGTCACTTATACAACCGATGAGCTCTGTTACTTTGGTTTTGGGGATTTTTCAAAGAACAGGCACTTCCCCAATATTGTAGAATCCGGTCACGGCATGAATTGCCTTTGGTGTAATGTCATGAGTTCATTCAAGGTACATCTTTTCATCACGAACCCTATTGAGGATGATCCTGATTTGTTCCTCAATAAATTCTTTGAGAAAGTATACTACATAGTGCAATTTCTTCTTCTCTATTATGCTATATTTAGGTTTAATCTTTTTATCCTCTCCATAGAATAGACTCAACTAGGAGTGAATTACTAGGGACCCTAGGTCTTCTAGTTTGCAATCAATGTATCCTGAAATATCACCTTCGACAATGACTCTACCGGGAATTTGAGATAGGGCATTATATCTCATCTTAAGAAGCTCAGGTGTGTCCTCAAGTTCAGTAGAACTAGAGGGGACATTAGATTTAGATGCCATATCAAATGGATTCCAAATGATAAGAATGTTTCAATGATAAATACCTTTATTATTCGAGCTTAGGGTTTTCCGATGATGAGCAAAACACACTTCTTCAGACCCTTGATTACCACTTTGACTTTCACACTGATAGTATGAAGTGGTTGCAAGTTTTTGTGCAAGATTCATTTCTAAATTATTTTCGAATGTGAGATGAATTGCTCTAGTTGCACTTCTTAGCTTAAACAAAGTTTCTCAGAAACTAGGTAAGTAGAAATGACGATAAAAGTCACGTTTAAACATGCTCCCACCTATCATAATAAATGCATCACTATTAGGGTTCAAACCCTAATTTCACTTTTTACCGCTTCAATTCTTCTGTCAATTGACAGGTAACAACTATCGATAAAATTGTTTTACCGATATACTTTGGGGGTTTCTAAATATTTATACTGATATGTTCCCGCTAAGCTTTTTGAAGCTCAGTTTACTGATTTAGGGATTTCCGCACTTGGTGTGGAAACTAGTTCATCATGTGGCTTCACTTCAGATTTCTTTTTCCAGGTATTGTCCATATCTGCCTGAACGGTTTCAACATCAATCTTTCCTTCAGTGTTGATCGGTAGGTCTCCTGATGGATTCTTTCTTAGTCTACATGCTTTGGTGGTGTGTCCCGGTTTGTTGCAGTGATAGCATACCATTCTAGGTATTCTCCATGGTCTCGTGTTCACATTTCCATTCTTCCTTCTGCATGTTGCAGTAGTGTGACCACTACCGTGAAAGATTAGATAGGTTTCTCTCCAACTGGTTGCCGCTTCACAACAATTTGACTAGTGGTCATGGATTTTGTACTGATTTGGGTTCCGGCTCATAGGAGATTTAGGGACAACTCCATTAGATCTTGGTGGATAATTCCCAGAGTTGTTCATAACCGACCTGCACTCAAAAGATCTATGCCCAAACTTGTTGCATGTATAATAGTGACCATTAAATCTACCAGGTCTAGCCACATTGTTTTGAAAATAAGGAAAGTTATTGTAAGGCTTTCTCCTACATACATTGGCAGTATGTCCTTCCTTAAGACAATCAAAGCAAATAGGTTTAAACTTTTGCTTACCTTTACTTCCATTGTTGTCCTTAGGTGTTGATTGCTTCTTTAGGGTACCATTCTTGGTTGCAGAGGCCTCACCTCCCTCGTATCTAGAGAAACCTGGTCCAGTGGTATCCTTTGATGGCTTTATCGATTCCAGTTTTTGTTCTAACTTGACAGCACTCCGGTTGAACTTAGCAAGTATTTCTTTTGTCTCAGCAAGTTCCTTGGAAAGAACATCATTGGTCTTCATCAAGGTTTCATTTTGAGAGAGAGTTGCATTCAGTTGGGGTTGCATTTCTTCTTTCTCTTCTTTACCCTCCTACAGATAGGCGGTAATAGTACTGATTTCTTGCTTTAATTTAGAGATCTCATGCTCCTTGTCTTTTACCAAATCTTCAGCTTTTCTTTTGTTTTCCAGTTCCTGACTCATCCTAATAGTCAGTCCTTCTAACTCCCTCCTTAGGTTAGTTTTGGATTTGTTTAATTTCTCTACTTCTCCAACTAGGGTATCCATATTTGCTTCATCAGAAGAGTTGTTTTCAGTAAGTTCCATCAACTGCTCAACAAGCTCTCTTCTCTTGGCTAAAGAGGCTTTAAACTTGATCTTGAGTTCATCATAGGCTTTCTTAGATTCAGCCAGATGGTGAGTGAGTTCCCTCATGCTATATTCCCCCATATCTTCTTTCAGTTGGTTAGACTTATGGAAAGGTTGGGTCTGATACCGATTGATGAATACTAAGAGGGGGGTGAATTAGTATACCTAATTTCTCCAATAAACACTTGGACATTTTAACTGCAGATCAGTGAAGCGAGTTAAACAATAACTTGATTAAAACAAAAACAAGTCAAATAAAAAATAAAGCATTCACCCACAGAAGTGCAATCACCATAACACAAGATGTTTTTGAGGAGGAAACCCAAATGGGAAAAACCACGGTGACTAAAACTCACAAGTCAACTATCTATAGAATAGTAACCAGACTAGTTAAGGTCAGATCGATTAAGGTCTTACAATGTTCTTCACCAGAATAGATCCTGTTAGGAATCCAGATCTCTGTTAGGAGATAAGTCCTGTTAAAGACTACCGTATTAAATGATTTCAAATTCACAACTGTGAATCACCTTGTTAGAGGTTTTACAAAAGGCTTGGTTGGGTCTACCCGGTTAAGGGTTTGAGACTTGTCGAAGATATTAGTAATCAACAAGTGAATAATCTTGATAGTAGCACAGAATGCTTGATTAGATCCTTGACAATTCATTGTTAATGCATTCAAGCATTACTTCAGCCTTCTATGTTTTTCACTCTCAATCTCAGTCACAAGATACCTTTTCTTGATCAGACCTAATCTTTTAACAAAAACTTCACACACAACAACTTCTCTTCTCTCTTTAAACCCCCAGACATGATGTCCTTATATAGGAACTTGATTTCATGTTGGTCCAATAAGATTAGACTACAATTTCCTAGGTACATTGCATCTAGACACATTTGGTAACATGGCACAAAAACATCACCATAGTGGCAGTGGATTGTAACTCATCACACATTACATGTATATTGATTAATTACATATACCAATCACCAGTTAACAAGTGAAGACTGGAAAATTGGAAGATAGTCATTCTGATCAAAAGATTAAGTGTCGCTCGAGGTCTTTGTTCAGCTTAAGATCTTCATATCACTTGGGGTCTTCAATCATACTAAGATGGGTAAGCATTTTCTATACAACATCGATAGTCTTCAACAAATAAATACTATACATACAATACCGATTAGAACAACTACTAGTTGAGAATAATTCATTCATCAAATAAGTGTGCGTCCATCAATGACAATCACAACTAAACATCATCAAAATACCAACATGTTGTTCGTAATACTCCTCCCTCTTATTCATATGCCAAAAAGGAGTATGAGAATAATACAAAGGCTAAACATACTATCTTCAGTGGATTGTCTGATAATGAATTTGTCAAAGTCATGCACTGTGTTTTAGCAAAAGAGAATTGGGACAAATTGTAGTGGTTGTTTGAAGGAGATGCAAGAGTCAAAGAAGCCAAGCTGCAAACACTAGGGGCCAACTTGAAAGCATCAAAATGAAAGATGATGAAAAGATTGCAGACTATCTTCACAGATTTGATGAAACTATGAATACTATTAGAGGACTTGGAGAAGAGATTGCAGATGAGATTCTTGTCTAGAAGGTACTTAGATCTCTCACACCCAAGTACAATACTAAGGTGTCTGCTATAGAAGAAGCCACGGATCTAAAGAATTTTATAATGGATGAGTTATTTGGCTCTTTGACAACCTATGAGATGAGAACAACTGGTGATACCTCTTTTAGAAAATAATCAGCATTCAACATCACAAAAAAGGGCAAAGAAGCAGCTTCTCACAAAGAATCCAATGAAGACTCTAATGCTGAAGTAGAAAAATTTGTCAAGAAGCTCAAGAGAGGATCTGGCTGGTATAAAGGAAAGCTACCACTTAAATGTTTCAACTGTGGTAAGGTTGGACACTTTGCTGCAAAATGTCCCCATAAAGAAACCAGTGGAGATGAGTCAAGAGAGTTCAGCAAATCTGCTGGAAAAGATAGAGAAAGAAACACCTACTAGCAAGGAAGGAGAGGCTACTGAAATTAGAACAACCTATGTACTATTGAGGATGACACAACAGATGAGGAAAATGCATCCGAAGATGATTACCATGAGAATGACAGAAAAAATAATCTCTTCATGGCACTTGGAGAACCAGTTGATGAAAATGAGGAAGAGGAGGATATTGAAGCTGAAGTGGACTTGGAGGGTGAGCTTAATATTGCTCTTGAAGAATTGAGGAAAACAAGAAGAGAACTCAAGAGGGTTAAGCTAGTTGCAGTAGATGAATAAGATCTCTTGAATCAATCCCTGGATGAGTCCAGTCAAGTTATATCTGACTTGAAATTGTAGCTAGAAGAAATTAAAAGGATATGTGAAGCCACAGCCTTTGATCTAACAAAGAAGGAAAAGGAGCATCAAGAGTTAGAAGTAGAAATAGTAAAGCTCAAAAAGGAGCTTGAAGAAAGTAAGGAAGAAATAAAAATAAGGAGCAAATATGAAGGCAACATCGAGGCCTGAGGCAAGATGTTGAGAAAACAGAAGCAATCTAAAGACACCAGTGGCTTACGCTTTGAAGAAGGTCAAAGTTCAACCCACAAAGATAAATTTGGCAAAGAAATAATGTTCACCTCTTCAATTAAAGGTGAAGAAAAGAAGAAATTCACTGTTGGCAAGGATACTAGCAAAAAGACATATGCGGATGTTGTTGGAAACCACCACTCAAATTGATATACAACAATGAACCGAAGGTCACACTTCTTGTACCAACATGCAGATCCAAGGAGAAATACAAGAATTGACTATGAAGGATTCACTAGACTCAACAACATGAAGGGAAGACCCCCAATGAGGCAACTCCATTCAAGACCAAGACAACCTAACTGGTATGTTCCAAACTTTCATGTTTGCCATTATCGGTGTAACAAATTTGGACATAGAATAGCTAACTGTTGACTAATCATTTAGCCCTCCAAGAGTTATAAAAGTAGAAATCCATTTATTGCACTCTGGGATATGAATGTTATCTATTATTAGTGCAATGAATATGGTCATAAGAGTTTTAATTGTAGAAAGAATAAACATGTACCCTCCAATAATTTTAAGGATGTTCTCTTAAATGAAAATATGAAATACTCTAACTATCAAGGGTTTGGACACGTAGAAAAGTTTTGTAAAACCGGAAGATCAATCAAAAGGAGACAAATCTGGATCAAGAGTTGCTAACTGAACATGAGCTCAATATAGCAGCCGACAAGAAGAAGGAGACCAAACTAGTTTGGGTTAAGAAAGAAAAGGAAAAGGCAGAATCAAGTCTCATAGTACAGACTGCCTTACATGGTGAAAGGAAAAATCTATGGGTGGTAGATAGTGGCTATTCAAACCACATGACTGGTGACAAAAAGAAATTCATTAAACTTGAAGACTGGAATGGTGGATTAGTAAGGTTTGGAGACAATTCTTCCATAAAAATAAAGGCAAAAGGAACTTTGAGCATTGATGGAAAACTAAAAGCACGTGATGTATATTATATGGAAGGTCTAAAGCACAACCTGTTGAGTGTGAGTCAAATGTGTGACAAAGGTTACAGATTCACCTTTGACTCAACTGGTTGCAAGATAAAGAAAGATAGTACTGGTAAAGTTGTAGCAGAAGGAAAGAGAACATATGGAAATGTTTATAATCTGAAGGAATGGTATGAGTCCCAATGTATGTTAGAACAAGTAGATGAAAATTGGCTATGGAATCGAAGATTATGACACATAAATTTTGATAACCTAGTTGCAGTAAGCAAAAAGGGGCGTGTGAGGAATATTCCACCTATCATCAAACCAGTAAACATATTTTGTGATGAACGTGTAAAAGGTAAGAAAACTAAAGTGAGCTTCAGGACAAAAGAGAACAACACCTCAAGACCACTTGAAATTGTGCATACAGATTTGTGTGGTCCAACTAGGACAAGAGAACTTGCAGGTGGAATATATTTTATGCTCTTCATTGATGACTACTCAAGAATGACATGGGTCACCTTTCTGCAAGAAAAATCACAAGCATTTGAAAGATTCAAGATCTTTCGAAAGATGGTTGAAAAAGAAAGTGGGTATAGGATAAAGTGCCTAAGATCAGTCAGGGGTGGAGAGTTTACATCAAATGAATTTGAAGATTATTGTGAAAAATATGGAATTAGAAGAAAATACTTTTCTCCTAGGACACCACAACAAAATGGTGTGGTAGAAAGGAAGAACAGGACAACCAAGGAGATGCCCAGAACCATGTTAAATGAGGCTAGTCTATCAGACACATATTGGAAAGAAGTTGTTCATACAACTACATATACCTTAAACTGGGTTCAATTAAGAACAAAAAAAAAAATGACACCTTATGAGTTATGGTATGACCAAAAGCCATCAATTAAATACTTCAAAGTATTTGGAAGAAAGTGATTTATCAAGATAGACATGGATGGTCTAGGAAGTTTTTACTCCAGGAGTGATGAAGGAATCTTCCTTGGTTACTCATCTAATAGCAAGGCCTACAAATGCTACAATAAAAGACTAAGAAGAGTCATTGAGAGTGTGCATGTAAAAGTTGATGAAGATATGCACAAAGGGTGTCAAACACAAATTAACAGATATGATAACTCTGGTGATGAAGATGATGAAGTTCAGTCAGATACTCAACCAAAGGTAGCATCCAAGAAGGTCCCCAACCGGTATGTACAGCTGAATCACCCGGAAGAGAAAATTTTGGGAAATAAGAGTGATTGTGTGCAGACTAGAAGAAGACTTGCCTGGAATGACGAACAAGTCAACCTATGCCTCATGATTGAAGTGGAACCTAAAACATTCAATGAGGCCAACAAAAGACAAGAATGGATGGATGCCATAGAAGAAGAACTACAACAGATTGAGAAGAACAAGACTTGGGAATTAGTCCCTAGTCTGAAAGATAAGAACATCATTGGCACTAAATGGGTCTACCGGAACAAGATGAATGAAGAAGGTAAGATTGTTAGACATAAAGCTAGACTAGTGCAAAGGATATTCTCAACTAGAGGGGATTGACTTTGAAGAAACATTTACACCGGTAGCCAGATTAGAAGCAATTAGAATGTTTCTAGCCTACTCTGCCTACAAGGGCTATAAAGTATACCAAATGGATGTAAAATATGTCTTTCTAAATGGAAATTTGGAAGAAGAAGTGTACATGGAGAAACCGGAATGGTTTCTGCTACATGATGATGAGACATTTGTGTGCAGGTTGAAGAAGGCCTTGTATGGTCTAAAGCAAGCTCCCAGAGCATGGTATTCAAGATTAGATCAATACTTGAAGGAGCATGGATTCAAAAAGGGAAGTGCAGATAGAAATTTGTACATAAAGATAGATGGGAATCACATGATCATTATGGTTGTATATGTAGATGACATTATCTTTGGAGGAAACAAGGACACCCTCTATAATGAATTTGTTGATCAGATGCAGTCAGAATTTGAGATGTCAATGCTTGGTGAATTGACATACTTCCTTGGGTTGCAAATATTACAACAAGATAAAGGAATCTTCATCTCACAAATCAAGTATGCAAAGGAGATGTTGAAGAAATTTCAACTGGAAGACTGTAAACTGATAAGTACCCCTATGTTAACCGAAAGAAAACTGAGCAAGAATGATGAATCATCGGTGGTGGATTAGACTCTATACAGATCCATGATAGGCAGTCTACTATATTTAACTGCTTCAAGACCGGATATAGTTCAGGAAGAATGCATGGTGGCCAGATTCCAACTTGCACCAAAGTAGTCACATATGAATGTTGTTAGCAAAATTTTTAGGTACCTACAAGAGACACTCAGCTATGGTTTGTGGTATCCTAAACAAGGGGATTTTATCTTGGAAGCATTCACTAATACTATCTGGGCAGGTTGCATTGATGATTGAAAGAGCATAAGTGGTGGTGCATTCTTTCTAGTTGACCGGTTGGTCTCATGGCATAGCAAGAAGCAGGACTCGGTCTCTCTATCTACTATTGAAGCTTAATACATTGATGTTGCTACATGCTACTCTCAGGTGCTTTGGATGAAGAAGACCCTCAGAGACATACAAGTAGATATCACTAATCCTATTTTCATCTGGTGTGACAATTCAAGTGCAATCAACATAGCAAAGAATCCAATCATGCATTCCAGAACAAAGCACATTGCTATCAAGTATCACTTTCACAGAGAAAAGGTTGAAGTAGAGGAGGTAAGGATGGATTATTTTCCTATTGGCGAACAAGTAGTAGACATTTTCACCAAACCATTACCGGTAAGCACTTTTGAGTAACTCCAACAGACATTGGGAGTTGTGTCATCTATCTAGTAAGGCTATATATGGTTCAGGGGGAGCTTGGGATGGATCAAAGGGGGAGTGCACAGTACCCTTTGTCATTGTGTCAAAGGGAGAGAAATGTATCGGTATGGAATGTCTTGCAAGAAGTTGACATCAATGCCAAAGGGGGAGATTGTTCGCATTTTGGCAAGTTGTCATTGATGTTAATGGGCATGATGGATATTCACATGAGTGTGATCAGAAAGAATGAAGTCCTACCGGTAAGGTACAAACTGGTCTGAAGGGTGGTTGATTGTTTATGATGAAGAGGCAGAATGTGAAAGTTGTCACAAACCACTAGAGGTGAAGATGTGTTACCGGTATAGTGTGCTCTAAGGGTTAGCAGAAGAAGAAAGTTCTACTGGCAAAGGAATGTACCGATATGATTTTGCTAGACCGACTATGTGTGGGTGGGCCATGTCTTGATTGTTGTGATGCCATGTGGAGCATAGGTGGCAAACATGTTGTGGTCGGTGATGCCCCAATCGATAGGGTCATTGAAATAGATAATCGCCATTAATAAAACAACCACAAATCATGGGATTGTATCTGACTGTTGCAGCTCGAGGAAAAAACAATGACAGAGGAAGATCAGGGAGTAGTTGGCACCTAGATCAATGCAAAGGAAATCCGATTAAGGAAGACCTCAAAAAGGAAACAGCTGAAGCATTTTTATGAGTCGGTAGATTTCAAGGTAGGAGATCTTGTTCGAGATTGCTATTTTCAGCAAATATACATTGGATAATGGAAACCATGTACAAATGCATTCTTGAAGGATAGGTGTTCGATCCAAGAGAGTCTGGATTAGATCTCATGAAGATTGTGTTGAAAAGAGGAAACCCTAACCGCTCCAAAGTTTGAATTGCTTTCTGGCAAGACATCACGGGATAAAAGAGGAGAGCTCGAAATAGAGTGTGTTGATGCTGCAAAGAAGAAGAAGAGAAAAGAGAGAATTAGTAAAGAGAAGAATTACTTTCCTTAGAAATTATTCTAAGAATGTTGCAGTGTATGTGAGAAGACATACCGGTGAGAGGATTCTACCGGCATAACTATAGTCTTGCAATTGAGCCTAACTGACAAGGTGTGGCAAGAGCAGGCAACATCCAAGAGTAACACAGTGTGTTGAGAGACTGTGTGAAAGAGGAAGAGAAAGATAACAGAGACCAAGAATCAAAGACAATAATCTCACAACTGGTAGTGTGAGATTCAGTGGAGGAGAAAATACTATCAACCGGCAATGAGTTATAGAATTCATTTGTAACAAGAAGCCTTAATTGTATTCAAACAATATTTCAATATACATCGCTAAGTTGAAGCTTATTGTAGGGGTTGGTGATCCTTAGGTTGGTTCTCCTTGGTTTGGTGACCTAAATCTTTGTAAGTCAGTATTTTACCTATGAGGCTGAATTGGAGCAGTAGTCTCTAGAAGCTTTTCTTACCAAGGTTTTTCCCACATTGGGTTTTCCTCGTAAATCTAGTGTTGTGAGTTTTATTTGTGTGAATGATCTCTTTGTCTTTCTATCTTGTTCTACCGGTATTATTGTTTAGTGGTTAAGAGAATAACTCACATTCTAAAGTTTACCTTGAAAGTCAAAAAGGTTAGAAACCACTGATTCACCCCCCTCTCTGTGGTACTCTATGTTCAACAATCACTACCCAAAAGCTTGTAGCAACCTAAAGGAAATATATAGATCAAAGTGTCAAGGGTAGTAAGATACATAAATAAAAACACAACCATGAAATAATAGTGATATTGAATTTGCTAAAGCTAGTCACGGTCAAGAAAAAAAAAGTGTGTAGCAGCCTTGAGAATAGAGAAACTAAGTCCTTTCAAAGACTTTGTAGTAGTATACAAGAAGAGCAATACTATAACACTTGCAAATGATAAGTTTTCTTTCAAGTTCATGCACTTGTCAAATATAAAGAGCAAAGAAATGCATAAGAGGATAGAAAGTCTAAGAAGATTGTGATCTCATCACCAACACACACAGATTTTTTAGAAAACTTCAATATTGACCTAAGTAAATGTAGTGAGCACTGTTCTAACAAAAGAAGATAGAAGATACAATCCAAGTGCAGATCTGTGATAAAATACAATCACATTCTTTAATTATGCAATGAATCATAACTAGTGAAGTTTCCACACTTTAGACTTAAATGAATGATTATAAGATCCTTATTAGTGCCATGAAACAAAACACACAAACATGTAGAGGACAATCACATAATCACATCCATCTTCAGGAGTGCAGATCAAGAGAGGTTCTTTAGCAGTCTTATAAGACAAAAACGACAATGCATTGGTAGTGTAGGGCTTAAGAAAGTTCCATCCAAATCTTCTAAACATAGAGAGGATTGGAATTATAATGGTAGAAGTATAATGAGTGAATCATAACACTATTAATTATAGTGTATTTTGTTAAACAACACATAAAAGATAGTTATTACAGTCATGAAGGCATGTATGAGCATATAAAGATAGTCATGTCTTAGTATTAAGTTTCAAACATGATATCAAGAGATGGATTCGTTAGCCAAACTCAATGATAGGTCACAAAGGTCTCAAGAAATATTTCAAACCTTAGAGCAGAAAAGACAGACATGGAAACCCTAATTTGGAGTAACATCAAATCAGAAGTCATAATAAAGGAAAGGTTTGTTTCAAGGAAAAAGATCCCAGTCAAGAATGCTTGTTGCAGGGTTCATCTCATTCCACACAAGTTGCAATATCTAAGGTAGAATTAGGTTTCTTGTGACTTTGGAATGGCTTGTCATCATGAGTTAAGGTTGCTTTAAGGGTTGGTACAAGATCAAATAGCAATTTAGGGCTAAAATGTCTAAGTTTTGAGGTTTTTTAGAGGTTTTTATGGCATAACACAACCTAGATCTGACCCCATCAACTTTGGATGCATCAAATAGATCATATTCCAATTTATCCCTAAAATGAGGAGCTTTCAAGATGTTTCTAGCAATTATATTCTATTTGGGACAACCTCGAGGGTCATGTAGCAGTTAGGAGATATTTTGGAGTAGTTCACAACTAGTTTGGAGTAGTTCACAGCTAGTTTGGAGTAGTAACATGTCCCTTTTTACATGCTTCTTTCTCAAATTCAACCCTAAGGTGATGAAGTCATGCAAATTGAGGATGAGATCAAGGAGGTAGATAATTAGTTCAAGTCTAGTTCAAGTTCATCATCGACTCAAGAGTTGGAGTTCAATTTCACTCATTCTTTCAGTCAAGAAATGAGACACATTTGCATATATCTTATGCATCTTCTCCTCTTTTTCCTAGTTCCTTATTTTCTACATACTCACAACAGCAAAAAGATTGTAGCTGACAATATTCATTATTTAAGCATTGTAATAGATTTTATTAGTTTATGAATAAAGGACAGTAGATTCTTTTCACACATATCTTGTTTCAACATTGTTACATGAATGATTTTGATGAGAATATTGTGATTTTACTATTAAATCTTTTATTGTTTGTCTCATTGGTACTTTATGGAACAAGTAATTTCATTGCAAACTCAGGTTGTGTGTTGTGTCATTTGATTTCAATAGATTGAATGTGGTGAAAATTCTTTTCCTTCAAACAAAATATTGAAAACTTTCAAACCTTCACATGAAATACTTGTGAGTATCATGATCTCAGTTGATTTCTAATCAAGCTTTAGGTATTTTGAAGATGATAAATTCATTTAGGACAGTGATTAATATCATCCATTTTGGTGCAATCACTTCTTGTTAGATTTAGAATTTTATTTTTAGTCATCTCTCTTCCCTTTTTCCAATAAAGCTAATAGTTTTAGGAGGTTTTATATAGGGAACCTGCCCTTCATCTAGATGTTGTTTTCCATTATAGGAAACCCACAAGCTTGGAAATCATCACATGTTTCACATGATTGCTAAGTTTCACACTTAGCATTTAGGGTGAAATCCTCATGAAAACAATTTTGGTACGCCCGGTGGGACCAATTGAGCTATCATAGCTCATACAAGTTTCATTTTTGTTGATATTTTGGTGTGAGCAGCAATGTTTCCAGCCTTTAGAAGTGTCAAATATCATACCTAGCAACTCAATTTCTTTGGTTTTAAGCAGATCTAATGACTAACAACTTATGAGAAGAGTGCAAACAAGGCAAAGTGTTGTCTGTTTTGAGCATTCTGAGTTACCACCATGAAAGAGGAAAATTAGAGCAACAAGAAAAGCATCGAATACATCAAGTGGGATTTCATCTACTCCTAACTCTCAACCTAATTTTTCAACTTATACTAATCCTTTGTTTGCAAGGTCTTCAACTCAAGCATAAGTAATTCATGTACCACTAGTAAATCCTATGGCTCTTCCAAGAGTCCAACCTTTTATCCCTTTTGATCAAGGAAACCCCTGGAACCTTGTACAACATGATGAAATACCTGTAGCAATGCTAAAGAGTTTACCTTTTTCATTAGAGAAGATCAAACCCCACCTATTGAGCATATAAAGGATATAGCTTCATTGTGTGGAGCTCACCATATCACACAAGAAAATGTTGCAATCAGAGTTTTGGCTACATCATTTAAAGGTAAAGCTCTCCAATGGTTCAAAAGGTTACCTGTCAATCTAGTTGCTACCTAGGATGATCCAAGTGATCAGTTGAACAAGCATTTTGAGGACAAGTCTGACCATTTGTCATTGTTAGAACAGCTAAGTACCATAAAGAGAGCTCCTCAAGCGAAAATGACCGACTTCAATTTTTGTTTCCAAAAGACTTGTCATAGAATTCCTATCATAGTAAGGCCTACTCCGCAGAAGATTTTTTTATCTTATCTTAAGGCCCTTAATAGTGATATATTTGTTATGATTCAATCTATGGGTGGAAACACTCTCCCAAATGATTTTGATGTTGCTATTAGAGTATAAAATTGTCTTATTTGGGCTGGTAAGATAGCTCCTAGGCTTCCAATGCCTACTTTTTCAAATATACTGCCCAACGTACCACTGATAGAGCCTCCTCTAGTTGTTTCCACATCTTTACCACCATTAAATTATCAAACTATAGCCCAAGCAAATGTTGTTGCACTCCCAAATCAGGAATTTCAAGAGTTCAAAAATGAGATGAAAACTATGTTCCAAGACTTGGGAAATAAAATAACTGTTACCAAAATTTTGCACATGCCAAATTTGGTGCCCTAATGAAGCCTTGCATTCATTCATATTGAAAAGGCCAAATCATGAGCAAAAAATCAGAAATATATGTTTTTTTGTCTAACTTGTTTGCTTCATGTGTAGATATAGGAAAAGGAATGCAACATGTGGGTTAAAATGGGCTCTCGAAAAGGTTGAGCTCAACATGCTGATTTAAGAATGTTGAATTCACTCTGCCGCCTGATGAAGTAAGGACAAAAGAAACTTAGAGCAAATGCACTCAGCCAGTGTAAATTTTTTACTTGGGCACCAAAGAGGGTTTTTAAAAGGCCAGAGAACTTCCAAGCATTTTCAGTCACCAGGCATGAAGAACATTTAGCCCACATTGGTCGCGGGGAAGAGCTTTTTTGTATTTAAAACTAAAGTCACATATAACTATAGTATCAAAGCTTACAGACTTTTGGAAAGAAGAGGCTCATGGCCTAGTACACCTTGTGCGCACGCACATCTCAAGGAGACCCAAATTTTGCATCAGACCGAAAGGACCAAGAGTAAAGATCGAGCAGATTGATCACATCCAATGGTTAGGTAAAAGATCTGATGGCTGTCGCTAAGGCACAATGGAAATATACAAGCCCATTTATCGTCGTGACTTGACGACAAGGTGAGCCTAGGTCTATCGGACATCAAAGTAACAGGTTTGAAGTTTCCCCAATGACCTGATGGAAAGCCCAATGGAAAGTGCAAAGTGGTGAGGAAGTCATCGGACATCAAAATAGTAGGTTCCATGTTGCTCTGAAGGCCCAATGAAAAGTGTAGGAGAAAGTGCGCAACAATGCAGGAAGCCATCAGACATTGGAGTAGCAGATTTGATGTTATCCCGAAGGCCCGATGGAAGTCCGATGGAACCTGTCAAATAGTTGAATCAAGCAAGGGGAAAGTTAAAGGTCGAACACCAAATCAAGAGAGATCGGATGGCGAAGTGACATTCCGGGGCTATCCATGACTATCGTTGTACCGCAGTTGTGAAGTGCTCGGAACGAATACCCTCGCGATAGGCGGTAGGTCAGGTGGTGCCGAGGTGGACTCTGAGAAAATCACAAGGTGACACGTGGTGACACGTGGCAAGACACATGGTGGTCCAGTGATTGGTGACATGGCACAGATGGGTGACTTATCAAGCAGACCTTGGTCGTGATGAGTCTCGAAAAGGTTTCACTGAAAGCTCAGTTTCATCAACATCGAGTAGACCTCAGGATCGATGGATCTCTAAACGAATTCACCAAAGGCATTGGTTCCATCAAAATAAAACATATCGATGAAACTGTAGGTTCAATGAGACTAGTAAATGGCTTGCTAAGGGAGTAGTTTGGCTGAAAGACTGATGCTAAACAAACAAAAGTAAAACGGTGGGTTCGGTGCTACTGAGGCGGATGAGGCCGTGCTCAAGTGGATTAGGTGGAAAACCAAAGATTGACATGTGGCACGGATGGACAACAAGGTTGAAGACTGAGCGATTGATCACATCCAACAGTCAGGTGGACAAATCCGATGGTGGTCGCTAAGCCTCAAGGAAATGTTGCTCGCCCAGTTATTGATGCAAATTGGTGGAAAGGTGGGTCCAAGTCTAGATGGCAGACAAAGTGGGCCCACGAGCAAATCAAAGGTTGCCATGTGGCAAAAGTCTATAGACAAGCAAATGTCTATATTTTTTAAGTCAACTTTGAACTTGAACTTTGAACCGGTTCAAAGTGGTTCAATGGTTCAAAGTTCATTATCATGGCTCGTTCCCATGGGCCCAGGATGAAGAGAGAAATAGGAGAGATAAAAGAAACAAGCAGAGGTAAAAAGCAAGTAGGTTCCCAACAAATCAGACGGTGGTCGCCATACCATAGTTGGAAAATGCTCGATGGATAATCATGCAGATTTGGTGACAAATGGTGGGGCCGCTAGGAAGTAAACGAAATAGTTAATGCAAACGGCCATGGTCAATGCAGGTGATTCAGTGGCTGGCAATAATAAAAAATTGCACGGTGGACTCAAAACTAGTTGTTTGAACGTTGAAAAGCTTGCCAAGCAAGGAGATGAATTTCGTCATGAAAGATTAATGCAGATGCTTATTGATTGTCTAAACATGCAAGTGTTGCATATCGTTGGAAAGCTCACGAAACAAAGAGATGCATATTTTCAACCATTTTTAATAGAAGTTTCAAGATGGAGAGAATTTGCCAAGGAATGCATAAGATTTTTTTTCAGTGGGATTTCCTTTTCATACAATTACAGTTCAGTTCATCATGCAACTTTCACATGGGGATAGCTATTTTTCGCATTTAGACATGCAAATTTTTAAACAGGAGGTTCATTTTTTCAATGGAGCTATTCAGGGTGAGACTAGTAATTCCATATTCAGTAATGAGGGTTTTTCTTCATGCAGGATCAGTGGTAGTTCTTTTGAGCAGTAAAGATTATTATTTTATAGTATTGTGCATGATTTTTTATGCCATTTTGGGGCAGATTCACCCAAGGCTTTTCTCATGCAGTCATTTTAGGGTTTTGAGGGGGATTCATCATGATTTCTATATATTCCTTCTCTCCTTTTTTCCCTCTGGTTCTTTATTTTTCGCATACACATTTTTGCAACAAAGCATTGTAGCTCAACAGTATTTGAGTTTTGTAACAGTAGCACTCCTTTATTTTTCAATAATATAGCAGCAGATTTCCTTCTTGGTACTTCTTGTATTATCTAGTGAATCAATGATTTGATGATTTCCTGTGATTTTTATCCTCTAATTTATCTCATTCAATCAATTTGTGGTGCAAGGAGATACGTGTTAGTTGCAGGTTCTAGTTTGTGGTAGTTGATTTTAATTGCTTGAAGTTGTGAAAACTTGTTGTTTTCCTTCATGCATGCATTAAATTCATCCCTTTCTAGGAAATGTTTATGCATCTACATGTTCAGTTGAGTTGTGAAGCAATCTGGGTTATTTGTTGAAGGTTTTGTGAGTTAAGCAGGTTACAAATCTCATATAAGATATTTGGTGCATCACCTTCATTAGAATAGATTTTCATTACATGAAAGCTTTCTATCCCTTTCTATCCCTTTTCTTATCAATATTATTTACAAGAGATTCACCAAATAAGAAGCCGACCTGATCTCCGAAGATTCACCTTCACTTTGAGCAACCCACAGGCTCGAAGGTGTTTCCATGTTTCACAAGATTTCTCATTTTTGAACTTAGCATCACGGGTGCAATCCTCAGTGACAAAAATAACCAATATTGAGAAGCAAGTAGCCCAAAATACCAAGCCTTATCAAGACCCTTACTAGCATTATCAAAAAAATAAGCCTCCTTATCAAGTTGATCCTCAAGGCCAAATCCAACTTATAATCTAAACATTTTTGGCTCATCTAGGGATATTGTCCCAATGTAAAGCAACATGACATCAAATAATGAGTGGTTTTATTCTTGCAATTAACCACATAATCAAACCACTTGTTCAAATGGCATGCTACATCAAGCTTTCATGGTTCAAAATAACATTATTTTCCCAGAAGACGCCATTCAATGAGCTCATGAACAACAAGGTTCTAATCCTTAACCAGGTTTATATGTCACATTGGTGAATTGGCAAGGCGAAGAATTATGTGGAGTGAATCACCCAAAAGCTCATAATCAATTATATACCCCTATTGTAGTGAATACAAGGTCTAAAAAGAGGGCCATTGATATAGGACAACAAGTTGATAAAGACACCAATCAAGCTTCTACAAGACAACAAGCACCACCAAGATCTACACCTACTCAGAACATGCAAATCCTACCAAGAGGACAACTAGTGGTCAACAAAGATCAGCCTAGAAGCCAACCACAACCAACACAAGTGCATGGAGATACTGCTACTCAAAAGGGACAACAAAAGATTAATATAAGTTCATTCAATATTTTGGATCAATTTAAGAAGTCACATGTTAGTTTCTCAATATGGGATTCCTTAGCTCTTCTAGGGAAAAACAATTTTATAAGGAGTGCCTTGTCTAACTTTTATTTGTCACAAGATACTCCTAAGGAGCATCCAACATATGAATGTGAAAAATATTCAATGCAAAGAAAGAAGATATCACCAACAAACTCCCCCTAAGATAAGATAGATAAAGTAGTTTTTTTCACATGATCTCTCTCCCCCTTTGACAGCAATGCCAAAGATCTCCAAAATAGAAAACCAAACTCTCTCCTAAAATAGAAACATAAATCTCTCTCCCCCGGGGATATACAGCCAAATCAACAGACTACTCCAACAGAGGAGCAACACCAACTCATCAATCTGGATAAAAGAATAAGGCTCTGAATTCCACTGGATCGATGCAACTCAATGCATCTAATTCTCATCAAGAGGGTTGGATACCCCTAACTTGTCTCTCAAATAGACAAATGTATCTGTAGGCAAAGGCTTAGTGAAAATATCAACAATTTGTTCCTTTACAGATACATATTCCAACTTTACCTTATGTTCACTGACTTGCTCTCTCAAGTAATTATATTTGATTAATATATGCTTAGTCTTTGAATTTTGCACTAGATTATTTGACATGTTTATAGCACTGGAATTATCACTATATATAACAGTAGGCTCATCACAAATAACTCTAATATCTTTCAACATTTGCTTCATCCAAACTATCTAAGTGCAATTACTAGCAACAACAATGTACTCGGCTTCAATAGTAGATAAGGATACTAAATCTTGTTTTTTGCTAGCCCATGAAACCAACTTATTACCTTAAACGAATGCTCCACTGGTAGTACTATTTTGGCCATCAATATCACCAGCCCAATCTGCATCAGTGTAAGCACACAACATGAAATCATCATTCTTTGGATACCATAAACCATAATCTTCAGTTCCCTTTACGTATCTAAATATTCTCTTAATATCAGTTACATGACTCTCCTTCGGAAAAACTTGATATCTAGCAGCCATACACACAACATGCATAATGCCAGGCCTAGTCTGAGTAAATATATAGCATCCCACCAACCATAAATCTGTACAAACTCTTATTAGCTTTAGGAGATTCATCATTTTTAGACAATTTACAACCAGTCACCATAGGAGTTTCATCCGGTTTGGAATCATCTAATCCAAACTTCTTCAACAATTCCTTCACATACTTAGTTTGAGATATAAAGATACCTTTTGTTGTCTGTGCAATCTGCAAACCTTGAAAGTTTTAATTTTACCAATCATACACATCTCAAATTCTTTTTCCATATCATTGGCAAACTTCATACTCATATCATAATCACCACCAAATATAATGTCATCAACAAAGACTTCAACAATCAAAATGTTATTATTTTCAATCTTAAAGTACAGATTACTATCAACAACACCTTTGACAAATCCCAATTTTAGCAAGTATTTGTCTAATCTAGCATACCAAGCTCTAGGAGCTTGTTTCAATCCATTAAGTATTTTCTTCAACTTACATACCATGTCTCCATCATCTGACAGTGAAAATCCATTATGAAAATCCATTAGGCTGTTCAATGTAAACTTCTTCTTCTAGATCACCATTCAAAAATGAAGATTTGACATCCATCTGATATACCTTAAAATCTTTATAAGCAACATAAGCAAGCAACAATATAATAGCTTCAATTTTGGCAACTGGAGAAAAAGTTTCTTCATAATCAATCCCTTCTTTCTATGAATATCCTTGTAGACCAGTCTGGCTTTATTTTTGACTACTTCACTGGCTTCATTCAATTTGGTCCTAAAAACCCATTTAGTACCAATAACATTTTTATCCTTAGGTATAGGCACAAGTTCCCAAGTGTTATTCTTTTCAATCTGATCTAACTCTTCTTCCATGGCTCTAATCAAGTTACCATCAGGCTTCAACAACATCTTTAGGTTCAACTTTATAAATCAAACATATTTCTTCTATATCTAACCTTCTTCTAGTCATCACACCTTTATTCTTATCACCAATAGTCTAATTCTCAGAATGATTCAATCTTACATACCTCAGAGTCTTCTGATTATTCTGATCTTCATGTTCTTGCACATCATCACTAGCAGCAGCAACATCCGGATTAACAATCCCTACTGGATCATTCTTCTTAGGTTCTTTAGGCTGAATAGGAGCTAAAACAACATGTTGACCTTCATCATAAGCTCCGATCTCCTTCCCAAGGTTTTCATCCACCTTCATACTAGCACTCTTAACTATCTTTCTCAGTCTCTTATTATAGCACTGGTAGGCTTTTCTATTTGTAGAATATCCCAAAAAGATACCTTCATCACTTCTAGCATCAAACTTTACTATATCTTCATCTCTTTTGATATAACATTTTCTACCAAAAAATTTGAAATATTTCATAGTAGGAACATGACCAAACCAAAGCTCATAAGGGGTCTTACTGGTATCACCTTTGATATGAACACTATTGAATGTATCAGCTATAATGCTAATAGATTCTCTCCAATAGACCTTTGGAACATTTCCTTCAATCAAAATAGTTCTTGTAGCATCTAAAATAGTACAACACTTTTTTTCAACAATCCCATTCTGCTATGGGGTCCTAGGAGCATATAGTTGTCTTCTAATTCCATGCATCTCACAAAAAGAATTGAACTCACCAGAATAGAATTCTCCACCTCTATCAGATCTCAGACACTTCAACTTCAATCTGAACTCAGTTTCAACTTTAGCTTTGAATATCTTGAATTTCTCAAATGCTTTTGATTTTTCCTTCAAAATGACAACCCACATCATTCAGGAATAATCATCAATTAGCAGCATAAAGTATCTATCACCCTACACACTTCTAATATTTGTAGGTCCACATAGATCAGTATGCATAGGATCTAATAATCCATTTGATGTATATCGTTTACTCTTGAAAGAAATTATTTTTTTCTTACCCAACTTGCATTCCTTACATACCGGATTAATAGGTTTAACAATCTTAAGCAGATCCCTAATACCTTGTGAAGAACTGATCTTGATCAATGAATCAAAGTTTACATGACACATTCTTCTATGCCACAACCAACTCTCATCTATCTTAGCAATCAAACAAATTTTCTCACTAGCATTCAAATGAAAAATGTTACCTTCAGTCTTAATCCCAAATGCAATCTCTATACCAGAGGCATTCAACATTTTGCATTTACCATCTTTGATTTCTAGATCATAACCCTTATCAACCATTTGTCCAACACTCTAAATATTATGCTTCAAACCTTCAACATACAAGACATCATCAGTGTTATGCTTTCCATCAAAATAAATAGAACCTCTCCCACAGATTACACATGCTTTGTCATCTCAAGAATCTAACTATTCCACCAACATACCTTTCCATGCTTACAAATTTGCTTTAATCACCAGTCATATGATGTGAACAACCGTTTTCAATCACCCATTCACCTTTTTGGTCTACCTTTACAGCCTAAGATTTCTCCTCAACAGAACAACTAGTGGAATCAATAAGTACAAATCTATCCTCTTTAATGGCAATGAACACAACTTCATCTCCTTTTGATTCATCATCTATAACACCTTCATATATAGCATAATAATAGTTCTTCTAGTTAGACTTATAAGGATTATCATACTTCTCATGCTTCTCATATATATCATTCCTATCAAACTCATCATGTATGTCATACTTATCAATTCTCTCCGGGGATCTAGAAGAAATATGTCCTATCTTATTACAAGAAAAAAAATTCAAGGGAAACTTTACATCATACTTACCGAGCACCTTTAAGCAATATCTGGGCAATAAATGCTTCAATTTCATCAATCTCTCTTTCTTTCTCTTTCATATCTGGATATCCTGCACTCATCAGGATCATATTTCTACTTATCGAACACAGATGTTGATGCTTTGAATGTTGTCTTTGACTTTCCATGTGATTCTCCAAATTCGCTCAACTCAAATGTAGCAAGTTTTCCAACCAATACATCTCTTTTCATTGTAGTTACACTCTGGATTTCATCAATAGAGGCCAACCTTATGTTTATAAGCAGGAGGAAAATATCTCAGCACCTTAACAACAATCTCATCTTCTTCAATATTTCCACTAGCAGATCTGATACCAAGGACAATCTCATTCACCTTAGCCATGTATAAATTTATACTCTCATCATCACCCATCTTCAATGTCTCATACTTTCCTTTCAAACTGTGCAACTTAGCAACTTTCACTTGACTATCACCTTCATATAGGATATCAAGCTTCACCCAGATCTCATGTGTGGATTAAAGCTCCATAACATTTTTCATTTCATAATCAGTTAGGGCATTGAGCAATGCTTCCTTCGCTCTGATGTTATATTCAGCTTCCTTAACCTCATCAAGAGTGTATGGTTCATTCTGAGGAACAACATAGGCATTCTTAGTAATTTTCCAATAATCTTCTATAAGACATTTCAAATGCACCTCCATTCATCTCTTCCACATAGTATAGTTGCTTCTATCAAACCTCAAATCGTCCTTCTTGAAAACAATACCTTGAGCTTCCATCCTGGATCTCCTCAAGCGATTAAGCTTTTACTGGAGGATCTATCTCTGATACCAATTGTTAGCAGTAATCAAGAAGGAAGACTGAGAGGGGAGGATGAATCAATCTTCACCGGATATCAGCAAATTAAACTCCAGAACATAAATGAATAAACTACAACAATAACAGATAAACAATTAATAGCACACCACATAACACCGATATTTTGACATGGAAAACCCATTTAAGGGAAAAACCATAGTGGGAACCTACCTGCAGTAAGATAATACTCTGCAGTAGTATGTGAAAATATTACAATGGGACATGCACATGCATTCAGGCCCACTGCCTAGAGCTCACTGCTCAAAAGATATATACCCAAAAGGATACAACCCTCGGGGAAGTCTCATTGACTCACAATATGATTTGGACTACAAACCGAAAGGAATGAACTGCAATAATAGCATATACAAATGCCTAATGATAGTTCAGGTTAAGCACAAATGTCTTCTCTGCAACTCCAATCTTACCACAACACTTCATTGATTGATATATCCTTGTTCGCACATTTACCTCTCTCTGATAATGCAAACAAAAATACCAACACCTAAATTACATAAGCATCTCACCTATATATACAAATCATCAACCTTGATAGCAAGGTCGGCTAAACCCTCAACCCTCAACTCATAATTACAAAAATTACATTACATGATACAAAGATCGACCATCAGACCAATATTATGATTTACATTACATAGTTTGTGTGTGTGTGTGAAAAGTGGTGATCTGCAAGTTGTAAGGCACAAACACTTCAATAAATCATTGCACGCATGGTTATACAGATATAATCATGAATATAAAAACCATAACAAATCGACCTATTGCCTTCTAAAAGATGCGAGTATAGACTTGCTCTCAGATTTGTCTAAGCAATACCAGTAACTAGACTACACCAAGATGAAGGATTTAACTATATGAGCACAAAATTGAGCTAAATGGATGCAAAATTAAGCTAGATGGATGCAAGATTAAGCTAGATGAATTCAAGCAATCAATGATTAAACTAATATGCAAAAAGATAAGATACAAAATCTCAAAGCATAGTATTCTCAATGACTCTAGAGCCAAAACTGCATAATAACAATAAAACTCCAGGGTGTCTTGAATGAGAGATGAAAGGCTGAATTTATAGAGAATCTAAAGAAAGACCAACTGTCAAGATCAATTAATGATGAGCGGTTGAGATTCCTCAAGAGAAAGCACAATCCAGGTGAATTGAAATAATTGGATGCTTTGATTCAGTTTCAGAGAAGAATAGATTGAATTAATCTTGAGATAAATTCCAATTAAAGTTTGATTGAATCCATTGAGATTATAAGTCTGAGTTTGCATTTGAGATAAAATTAGTTAATTCCATGCATATGAGATAAAATTAGTTGATTCCATGCACATTCCTCTTATTTTCTCAAGATTTTTTATTAGAAAAGGCCTTTTCAATGCAACTAAACTTATTTCTTCAAGATTTGCTTTGAGTTTTATTTTTAGAGAAAATGATTTATTCAATTTAATTTATTTTCTTGCTTTTCTTAGATTTCTCAAGTTATCTCAAACTTAGAAAAAGAAATATCTCAAGTTGATTTATTTTCTGAATTTAATTTTTTTGTAAATTAAATGGCAAAATGATTTATTAATTAAATATGCTAGGATATTTAATTAAATAAATAGGATAATTGATTAAAATGATTTACTTGGAATGATTAATTAATTAAACAAACATTTAATTAATTTAGAATAATTTATTTACCATGTGACATTGATGATTTAGGAATTAATTAATTAGGTGCTAAAGATTGATTTAATTGCCTTTGGTTAGGACCTTGGAGATGTAGTCAAGATTAGGGGCCCATGGTTTAGGTGACCATTTTTAGGGTATTACACATAGCATGGACCTAATTCAAATTCCCAAATAATTACATCCACTAGAAATCCTACCAAGATCAATCGCAACATGCTACACCACCAAAAATACTGCATAACACATAAATTATCACCGATTCATAGAAATCACCAAAAAATTGCACAATGATCAATGCAGATCACCAAAACAAATAGGACATGACTAAGAAACGCCAGCAAGCACATTAGAATCATCTGGAATAGTTGCACTAAAACACCTCTTTTCAAATCTTCATTGGTCAACGTCTCAAAGCTCAAGAACACAACCAATCAACAACTATCATGACGAAAGATAACTTGTGGAGAACCAAATCATGAACCATCTAAAATGAAGATACACAATATCATCCCAAAAAATAATCCAAAATCTTAGTGCAGGATATGATCACACTAGAATATACTAGAGGAAATACCGGATTCTGCAAAATAGTGATCAGCACAACCAAACTATAAAACTAGACCAAAACCCCTTTCCAAACTCACTAGAATAACTCACATGAATATGTTGACATCAATGACAACAACATATCCTAGTAGCAGCAATGATCAACCAAATCCAACAATCTCCCCAATAATCCAACATAGTTGTATGATTGATTTGGGTGCAAGCAGTTTTGTCATGCCAAAGAAGATAGTTGATAGGTTGGGTTTGACATATGAGCCTCTTTCAAAAGGGGTAGTCCAAGTAGATGGGATAGAAGTAAACATAGTAGGTATGATTAATAATTTGGGGCTTGCCTTGCATGCATTTACAAATTTTTCAATTCCATAAGATATCTGCATCATAGATCTTCCACCTTAGTTGACCAAAGACCATATAGAACCATATGTCCCAAGTGTTGTTAATGATAATTTATCCATACAAGAACTTGATGAACAACCCATTATCCAAGATCCAAACACCCCAATATAAGGCATACCTGATATAGTTTTGGATGAGTGGGCAACTGAAAATCATGAAGGTGATTCTTTCAAACACATGGACTTGGTATCTACATGATTCATGAAGAAGCTATTGTTGTCCCTAACCTTGAAAAAGATGACAAACAATAGTGCTATCAGTAGTATAATCAGCAAAGAAATGAAGTTTGGAAACTTTATTTGGATGGATCAAGAGGCAAAGTTGGTTTTGGAGGTGGTGCTATGTTGATTTCCCCAAAAGGTAAGATATGCTATTCAATCTTTAGATTTTCTTTCAGCTATATCAATAATATAGAAAAATATAAATCACTTGCACATGCTTTAGAATGGGCTAGAAAGAAAATATCAAGTGTTTGCATGTATTTGGTGATAGTGAATTGGCGATAAATCAAGTAAGAATATTAGCATGACTAAGAATGATGTTCTCAAGTTGTATAAGCATAGGATTTGGGATCTAATTAAAGAGTTTGATGCTTTTAACTTGTTGTTTGTACCTAGAAATTAGAATAAGGAAGCTGATAGGTTGGGTACCTTAGGTGCTCAATTTGAAATCCCAAATGAGGTAAAGAATGTTGAGGTGCAGCAATATGTCAAGGTTGTTGTTAGGCCTTCAATTCTAGATAATATTGTTAACAGGTAAGTTTTTTATTCAAATGAACAGATTGTTGATTTTGTTATTAAAGAGGTTGAGTTTGTAGCTAGTAATTAGCATAAGTTTGTGCAACAATATGAAAATCAGATCCTTCAATTTAAAAGTAACAAGTTACCAAAAGGGCTAGTAATCTTTGATTCAAATTTTAACACTAATGGTCAGGTTAGAAAATAAATAAATAGTATGTTTGTTCAACAAGAGCACTATGAACCTATCGAAATCTTCAAAGATAACTCATGAAGCTTGACAAGGTATGCATAGCTAAAGAGAAACATTCTTTTATTTTACTTTTTCAAGAATTTAATGATTTGTTTGCATGGAAATATGAAGATTTGAAAGGGTTTAATCCGAAATTATCCCAAAACACAATATATTTGGAAGCCAATGCAAAACCTGCGAAGCAAAAGCAAAGACCTCTCAATCCAAAACTTGCATCTTATGAAAACAGAATTGAATAAGTTGATCCAAGGTAATATCATCTTTTCCATAAAGCATACCTCTTGGGTTTCTAATTTAGTTCCTATGAGAAAGAAAAATGGTGAGATTAGGATTTGTGTTGACTTTAGAGATCTTAATCGGGCTTCTTTAAAAGCTCATTACCCACTGACCTCAATGGAGAAAATCCTTCAAGTAGTTTCAGGTTCAAGTAGATTCTCATTGCTTGATGGTTATTCTAGTTATAATCAGGTTTTATTAAAGGAGGATGGCCAATTTAAGATAGACTTGACTACAAAATGGGGTACAATGGAAAATAGGAAAATTCCATTTGGTTATCTAATGCAAGAGCAACCTTTCATAGGGCAATGGATATGGCCTTCTAGGGTCTCATGAATAAATTTGTATTTGTCTATCTTAATTACATAACTATTTTTTCAAAACATGCTGAAAAACACTTTGATCACTTAAGATAAATTTTTGGAAGGTGTAGAGTATATGGAGTACTAAATCCTAAAAAATGTATTTTTGTTGTCCATAAGGGTAAGTTTCTTGGCCATATTATTTCCAAGAATGGCATAACCATAGACCTAGAAATAGTAAGTGTTATTTTAGCTTTACCTTTACCTGCTCATAAGAAAGGTATTCAAAGCTTTCTAGGTAGAATCAATTTCATAAGAAGATTCATTCCTAACATAACAACTCTTATAAAGCCTTTGACTAGCATGCTTAAAAAGAACATTGCTTTCAAGTAGTCCAAAGAGGCTAAGAATAGATTTGAAGAAACTAAGAATGTCATAGCATCAGCCCAACATTGATTAATCCAAATTTTGCAAAGTATTTTATCTTATATACTTTTGGTAGCATTGACACTACTTTATCTATGTTGGTTCAACAGAATAACGAAGGATTGGAACAACCAATAGTTTTTTTCCCCAATGACCTAGAAGGATATGAGAAAAGGTATTCTTCTATTGAAAAACATGCATTAGTAATCATTCAGATTCTTAATAAATTTAGACACATGATTTCCAATAACAAGATTCACCTAATGGTTTCTCATCCAAGTATAAAAGAAATCTTGTTGATCAAAATCTTAATGGCAAGAGGGTTGGTTGAATCACAAAAGTGATGGAATGAGACATAAATATCAAGGTGACCAAGCTAATTAAAGGTAAGGTACTATGTGATCAGCTTGTTGGTCACATGGAAAGCAGAAAATAAGAAGTTGAAGAGGCTATCCTAATTCATGAAAATGAACAAACTGCTATAGCAACACCTTCTACAACTTGGGTACATTAAATGATGCATTATCTTCATACTAGTGAGTTTCATAAGGTTTTGAACAATGCAAATTGAAGGTATTTCAGACTTCAAGCAATCCCTTATGTCATTTTGGATAGAATTTTGTATAGAAAATATTTTAATGGTGTGCAGCTAAGATGCATATGTTCAGATCATATTGAGAGAATTCTTGAAGAATTCCATGATGGACCAACTGGTGATTATTTTGCACCAAGAAATACAACTCTAAAAATTATGAGAGGTGGTTACTTTTGGCCTGATTTACATAAAGATGCATATGCTTGGGTAAGAAAGTGTGCAATTTTTGTAGGTAAATAGAGGTTAGCGGCCTTACCCTTGCAGCCTATTCAAGTTGAATAGCCATTCATGAAGTGGGGCCTTGATTTTATTGGGGTCATCAATCCACCTTCAAGTTTAGGGCACAAATGGATCCTAATAGCTATTGATTATTTTACCAACTAGACTAAAGGTGTGGCTTTGAAGGAAGCAAATGAAAGTGCAGTCCTAAATTTATATCAGGACTTCGTAGTAAGGTTTGGAATTCCTTATTCTATTATCTCAGATAATTATATGGTTTTTGTAGGGTTTAAATTAACTAAATGGGCTATTAAAAATGGCATATTTTTGAGTATTTTGTCCAATTATTACCCTCAAGGTAATGGACAAGATGATTCTAATAACAAAAATCTAATTAGGATGATCAAGAGAATAGTGGAAGATAATTAGAGGACTTGGTACAATCAGCTAAAGCAATAATTATGGGCTGATAGGATCATACCTAAGAGAGTTACACGTATTTCTCCTTATGTTCTAGTTTATGGGAAGGAAGCAAGACTTCCAATTTTAGTTGTTTCCAACACTAAATTTCATCAAGGAGCTTGAAATGATGGAAGAAGAACCTATGCAAATCATATTTGCAGAACTTATGGAGTTGGAAGAGATAAGAAAGCAAGCATTGCAAAACATTGAGTATCACCAAGCTCAAATGAAGAAGACATTTGACAAAAAAGAAGTCCCAAGAAGTTTCAACAAAGGAGATCTAGTTATTAATGGGATGAGCTGAAAAGTAGGCCCAGAAAGCATACCAAATTTGATGCCATGTGGAGTGGACCATTTGTGATCATATCATACAAGCCACATAATGTATTTTAGTTGTCCAACTTGGAAGGATAAGAGCTTCCAATCCCAGTCAATGGTATACATCTCAAGCTTTGCTATTGAGGTGATTGATCTATCTTCTACATATTATACTAGGTTTCCCATTTCAATAAGTGTTGATGCACATTATTTTTTGAGTTTTGTTTACCTCCTAAGTGTTGGCGCACATCTTTCATTTAAGTTTATTTTCCATTTCCCTAGGTGTTGATGCATGTATCCAACCTTGTGAGTGTTAGAATGAACCGGAGGAAAACTGAGGAGGGGGGGGGGGGTGAATCAATTTTCCACAAGTTAAACAATTATTGCATATTATAAACTTTCTATAGGAGAAAAATTAAAACAACAACGTGAAAGATAAAGCATGAGAGTACACAACATACAACACCAATATTTTAATGTGAAAAACCTGGTGAAGGGAAAAACCACAATGGGAAACCCTTCCCACAATCAAATAATACTTCTACAGTAATATGTAAAAATATTATAGTGGGGATTGCACTTGCAATCAAGCCAACCACCTAGAGGACACTCCTCAACACAAAAGGGAAGTCTCACTGACTTACATAATCATCAGACTACAATCTAGAGGAAAACTATGGAAATAACATGTCCTAATGCTTAATTATAGTTTTGGTTAAGAACACTATCTACCCTACAACACCAAACTCTCCACAACACTTCGCTAAATGATATATCCTTTTTCACACATTTACCTCTCTCTAATAATGTAGATAAAATACTGAGTCACAAAATTACATAAGCATATCTCTAATATATACAAATCATTAACCTTGATAACAAGGTCAGTTAAACCCTCAACTCATGATTACAAAGATTACATTACATGATACAAAGATCGACCACCTGACCAATATTATGATTTACATTACATAGCATGGACCTAATTCAAATTCTCAAACAATTACATCCATCGGAAATCCTGCCAAGATCAACTGCAACACATTACATCAACTGGGAAAAACCCTCAGTGTCAATAACACAGAAGATCCTACTAGACCCAAATAGGATTACCAAATATTCACGCTAGCCAATGTGAAGCCACCAAACAATTAGGACATGATCAAGAACACCTTTATCATGTTAAGAACCATTTCTAGAAGCCACATCAAAACCACTTAACCATTTCATCAAATATCACCAACTAGGACCAAGAACATCAATCGACAATCTAGAACATAATCAATAGCTTTTAGAGAACCAAATCATGAACCAGCTAAATATGATATTTATATAATCATCATGAATATCCTTCCAAAACCAAATCCAACAATCTAAACATATTGGAGCAGAATCTCTGATAACCTCTGCCAAAACCATGTCCAACCAAAGCAGGTTAGCAACCAACCGAAGCAGTGCAACAACCAACCAGAGCAGTGTTGACATCAATAACAACACATAATCAATTCTTGTATATTACCCACAATCTCCCCCTTTGGCATTGATGGCAACACTGAATGTGAAAAATATCCAAGTGCCAAGGAATGCCAACAATCTCCAAGAAACTCTCTTCCCCTTTCTGGAATATGCTTTTTTTTTCACATGTACATCTCTTCCCCTTTGAAATTAATGGCAAAGGGTTGATGCCAAGGTATTGAATCAATCAGCTAACTACTCCCCCTGAGTAGTAGCACCATCTCATTAACCCAAATCAAAAGATATTTCTGATAACCTCACCAGATTGAAGTATCTCTAAATCTCTAAGTCTCTTCTGAAGGGATGGTGACCCCCAATTGATTTCTAAGATATTCAAAAGTATCTTTAGGCAATAGTTTTGTTATAATATATGCAATTTGTTCCTAAGTGGGCACATACACCAATCTCACTACCTTTGCTTCAACCTTCTCTTTCAAGAAATTATATCTTATAGATATGTGTTTCGATTTGGAATGAAATACCGGATTATTTGACATATCAATAGTAGTTTTATTATCAGAGTGAATAAGAATAGGCTCATCATAAATTACCCTTATATCCTTCAACATTTGCTTCATCCATAAGATTTGAGTACAATTTGTTGCAGCAACTACATATTCAACTTCAGCAGTAGATAATGAAGTGCATGATTATTTTTTTGCTAAGCCATGAGACTAATTTCTTCCCAAGAAAGAATGCACCACCTGTAGTGTTCTTCAGGTCATCAACATCTCCTGCCCAATCTAAGTCTATATATGCACATAATCTCAAATCATCATCCTTTGGATACCATAACGCATAATTTGTTGTTCCTTTCAAATATCTGAATATCCTTGTCCTCTGATAGTGAAAATCCATCAAGTTGCTCAATGTAGACTTCTTCTTTAGGATCTCCATTTAGGAATGCACATTTGACATCCATTTGTTATACCTTATAGTTCTTGTGTGGTAGCATAGGAAAGAAATAGTCTTACTGCTTCAATCCTTGCAACCAGAGCATAAGTTTCATCATAATCAAATCCTTCTTGTTGTGAGTATCCTTTGTAGACCAATCTAGTTGTGTTTCTTACAACCTATCCTTCTTTATTTAATTTGTTTTTGAATACCCATTTAGTTTCAATAACATTTTTATCTTTAGGCCTGGGAACGAACTCCCATGTGTTATTCTTTTCTATCTGAGTTAATTCCTCTTTCATTGCTTTTATCCAATTCTCATCTTTACATGCTTCAATAATTGATTTTCGGTTCAATTTGAGAGATTAAACATACCTCTTCAGTAGGTAATCTTCTTCTTGTCATCACACATTTTCTCTTATCTCCAATGGTCTGATCTTTAGAATGATTTAGCTTTATATACATGGGAGTCTTTGGAATATCTTGACTTTCTGACTCTTTATACTCCTTAACTGTTACTATGAAATTTTCTGATGTTACCAGAGCAACTGGATCAATGCTCTGATCCGATTCTTGCATTACTGGTTTTAATCTAACAATCTCATCTTCTGGTCCATAGTCATATGATCTGATCTGATTGTTGCTTTGCCCATCCACTCTAACATTTATGATTTCCACTACCCTTTGTAATATTTTGTTAAATTATCTATATGCTTTTCTCTTAGTAGAATAACCTAAGAATATTCCTTCATCACATCTAGGATCAAATTTCCCTATTCCATCATCTCTTCTCATAGAGCACTTACTTCCAAAAATTCTAAAATATTTGACAGTAGGAGTATGACCAAACCATAAATCATAAGGAGTCTTATTGATATCACCTTTTTATCTTTATTCTATTGAAAGTGTAGATTGCAGTATTGACAGCTTCTCTCTAATAAATATAGGCAATTTGGCTTCCATCATCATTGTCTTTGCAACATCTAAGATAGTTATGTTCTTTCTTTCCACTACTCTATTCTATTGTGGAGTTCTAGGTGTGGATAATTATCTTCTGATTCCATATTTCTCAGAGAAATTATTGAATTCACCGGATGTAAATTAACCACCTTGATCTGATCTTAAGCATTTTATCTTCAATCATGTTTATGTCTCAACCATAGCTTTGAATATTTTGAATTTGTCAAGGGCTTCTGGTTTTTCTTTCAAAAATGCAACCCACATCATTCTAGAGTAATCATCAATAAGCAACATAAAGTATCTATCTCCTTGAAATATTTTCGTCCTTGTTGGACCACATAGATCAGCATGAATAAGATCAAGAATTTTATTAGATATGTCATGTATGCTTTTGAAAGAAGTTCTTACTTGCTTACCCATTTGACATTCTCTACATACCGGATTATGAGGCTTGATGATCTTGGTAAAATCTTTGATAGCCTTGGTTGAACTGATCTTTACTATGAAATAAAAATTCACATGGCACATCATTTTATACCATAGCCCACTTTCATCAATCTGAGCAATCAAGCAAGTCTTCTCACCAGAGTTCAGATGAAATATATGTCCTTTGGTATGAATTCTGGATGCAATTTCCAATCCATATCTATTGATAATCTTGCATTTTTCATCTTTAAATTACAAATAAAATCCTCTATCCACCATCTATCCTACACTCAAGATATTATGCTTCAAACCTTCAACATAATAAACATTCTCAGTATTGTTCTTACCATCCAAGGATATTGTTCCTTTTCCTTTGATCTTGCATGCCTTGATGTCTCCAAATCTAACTAATCCACCATCAAATTCTTACAGAGTTAGGAATTTCCTCTTATCACTAGTCATGTGGTGTGAGCAACCACTATCTATAACCCATTCATCTTTCTCTTTAATTTTAGAAGATAGAGCTTTCTCCTCAGTATGAGTTGTATCATTGACAGGTTCCATAGATTCATCCTTGATAGCAATAAAGATCCAATCTTTTCCACTACCTGAGCTTCCATTATTGGATCCACTTACAGTTTCATCATCATCAAAATCATCAATAATACCAAAATCATCATCACCAGCATAGTAACATGTTTTTTTCTTTTTCTTTCTATATTTAGGTTTGATCTGATATTCTTGATTAGGTTTATAATTCCTAAAAAATCTTTCATGATTCCTTGCAACTCTTTCAAGACATCTAGAAGCAAAATTAACAATCTAATTTCATGAAAAAAATTTAAATGGAACTTTTCCTTCATACTTACTTTCAACTTGTCCTTAGGGATTCTCCTGGAAATTAGGTCTTCCAATTCTTTAAGTTCTTTGTTATCTCTTTCAATGGCTTCCATCTCTTTAGCATATAACTCTTTCCAATCTATCTTCTGCTTACCAGAGGCAAATACTTTAAATGCAGTTTTTATTTTAGTAGCATTCTGATCTCCAAGCTCTTCAAGTTCAAAAGAAGTCAATTTCCCAAGTAATGTATCTCTGGTAATAGGGGTATTTGACATTGTTTGAAGTTCATTTATTGTAGTATCTTTCATTTTGTAAGTCGGAGATAAAACTCTTAAATTTTTTGAAACGATCTCATCCTCATTAAGTATTCCACCACAACATTTGATTCCCATGACAATCTCATTCACTCTATCCATGAAAGAACTTATCTTTTCATATTCTTCCATCTTCAAATTTTTATATCTCACCCGGTAACCTTCAAGTTTTGCAATTTTTACTGCTTTGTTGCCTTCATATAGAGTTTCAAACTTCAACGAAATATGCTTTGTATTTTCCATCTCTATGACATTCAATAGTTTTTCATCTGATAGGGCACTTAACAATGCTTTTTTTTCTCTGACATCATTATCAGCATTCTTCTATTCATCAGCAGGTGTTAGAGTTCTAGAACTAGGATCAAGAGGTGTATAACCTTTTTTTGTTAACTCCCATATCTTAGCTCCAAGACATCTTAGATGTATGCTCATTCCTCCTTCCATAATTTGTGATTTGTACAATCAAATCTAGTACTCTCCTTCTGGTATAAATTAGATGAAGAACTTGATGCCATCGGATCTCCTCAAGTGGTTAGGGTTCTATAGAGAGGACCTCACTCTGATACCAATTATTAGAATGAACTGGAGGAAAACTGAGAGGGGGGTGAATTAGTTTTACACAAGTTAAACTTATTGCAGATTATAAACTTTATACTGGAGCAAAATGAAAACAACACTGTGGAAGATAAAGCATGAGAGTACACAACACACAACACACAACACCAATAATTTGACATGGAAAACTTGGTGAAGGGAAACCCTACCCACAATCAAATAATACTTATGTAGCAATACGTGAAAATATTACAGTGGGGATTGCACTTGCAATCAAGCCAACCACCTAGAGTGCACTCCTTAATACAAAAGGGAAGTCTCATTGACTCACATAATCATTGAACTACAATCTAGAGGAAATGAACTATGGAAATAACATCTCCTAATGCTTGGTTACAATTTTGGTTAAGCACACTATATTCCCTGAAACACCAAACTCTCCACAACACTTCGTTGAATGATATATCCTTGTTCACACATTTACCTTTCTTTGATAATGCTGACAAAATAATGACTCACAAAATTACATAAGCATATCTCCTATATATACAAATCATCAACCTTGATAACAAGGTCAACTAAACCCTCAACCCTCAACTCATAACTACAAAGATTACATTACACGATACAAAGGTCGACCAACAAACCAATATTATGATTTAAATTACATAGCATGGACCCAATTCAAATTCCCAAAAATTACATCCACTGGAAATCCCACCAAGATCAACCGCAACGCGTTACATCAACTAGGAAAAACCCTTAGTGTCAATAACACAGAATATCCTACCTGACCCAAATAGGATCACCAAATATTCACACTAGCCAATGTGAAGTAACCAAACAATTGGGAAATGATCAAGAACACCTTTAGGACATGAAGAACCATTTCTATAAGCCACATCAAAACCATTTAACCATTTCATCAAATATCACCAACTAGGACCAAGAACATCAACCGATGGTCTAGAACATAATCAATAGCTTTTGAAATACCAAATCATGAACCAAATAAATATGACATACATATAATCATCATGAATATCCTTCCAAAATTGAATCCAAAAATTTGAACATACTGGAGCAGAATCTCTGATAACCTCTGCCGAAACCATGTCCAACTGGAGCAAATTAGTGATAGGGAGATTGAGTGAGAAGTTGCTCAATAGGCCTAAATTGGTTTAATCTATCAAGTGAACCCAAAGGATATTATTTTTCTTTGTTTTCAATTATTGTTTTCAATAACAAACTTCATCACCCACACCTCTTCTCAAACAACCACCCCATTGTGTGTTATGCAACTTTGTTCTAGCTTGCTTCCTCAAGTTACTCAAGTCCTCCACCAGAGGTCCAAACTCCAAAATGGTGTCTTGACTATCATTATTGGTTTAATTAGGTACTTTTTGTGTATTTCAACTATTTTACACAAGTTTGGAAGGTTCTAGCATCATTTACGTAATCGGGTTCAACTCTTTAGGAAAACAGGGCTAAAAGGCTAATAGCCCGTGAAGGCTTAATTTGAATGAAATTTTCTTATATCATGCAACGATGGCTAAACCAATCTTGGAACCTGTTTTGGAAGGTTTCTAAAAGGTCCAAACTCAAATATTTTTGAGGTCTTAGCTCCTGAGAAGGTGGTTTAATGACTATCCACAATTTTAGGCAAGAAAGGAGGGTTTTGAGAGGGTTTTGCTCATGTAACAAAGGAAGCCTCTTCTAAACTCCAAACCAAGATTCTAAACTCTTGTAAAACATATTTCCCATCATTTAGAACACTTATTCAACACTTCCATGCATGAAATCAAACACTTGGTATGCAAACTGAAAAAGGTAGAAAAATGACTGTTTTTAGCATTGTCACTGCTAATTCACTATTTTTCCTACACTTTGAAGGGTTATAAATTCATGGAAACCTTCACCCAAGCATGTATCAACCTCAAAACACATTTTTAACACTTATCACAAGTTTCCAAATCATTAACACTTCCATAAAGCAATTTGTGGATGCAAAAGACATTAATTTCCCAAAACTAGGTACTTGCTGTCAACCACAACTTGACTCAATTTCAAGGTAAAGAAACATTGTTTGGAGCTCCAAATACATCCAAAACCCCAAGGATACTAGGGAATACCTCTACCTTAATTTTTTTCACTCAATTGACCTCTGAGCATAAATTTATTTGAGTCTTTTTCAAATTTACTAGCCAAGTCCATCTCCAACTTGTCTAGTATGAACTCAAAAAAACTTCCTTTGCACAACCTTGGCCAAAAGATGAATTATTTACACTATACATGAGAAATAAAACTTGTCTAAGTCTATCCATGGGAGCCCAAACCTGGAATTAGACAAGTTGATGCATTTTGGAGGCCAAAACCCTTGACAGGGCAGCCAAAGAGAAAAAAATGAAACAAATTTACAAAACCAGCTTCTAAATGCACAACTTGCAAAGAAATTACATAAAGTGCATTTAATATACACCAAGATCACTACCGAAAAGGTACAGTATGGACTATTGTACAAATGAAGCCCAAAACATGAGAAAAAACAAAAATTGCTGCCCTTTTGATTAATTGTGATAGAAAGTACAAAAGCCAACCCTATACCAAGAAGAGGGAGGCATCTATATAGAATTTTAAAGTGTTTATCAACTCTTGTATGGACATAAGGCATTTTTTGTCTTCATTTTATAAAAAGTGTCCAAAATGACAACTTTTACGAGCAAAATGACAACTTTTGTTGCTCCAAATGGCAATTTGAGCAACCTAACACAACCAACCTTCCAAAACCACATAGGACTGATTACAAAAATTTTATAAACATGTTTCAATTCTTTTGAAATCATGGCTAAGCCTATAAGGCAATTTTCCACTTTTTAGCCTTATTTGGCCTAGAAGCACAAAATTGACAATTCAAGGCCTAAGAAGCAAAACTTGATCTCTCAAGCACAAAATAAGAACAAACACTTATGAAATGACTAAACACAACCTATGACAACATTTAAAACCTATTACAAGACTCACAAACACTTAAGCATGAGAATACTAAAATGGAGAGTGAAGCATGACTAGGTGCTCCTGCACCATACACCCCCAAAGACAAAGAAGTCATGTGACTCCTTGAGGCAAAAAAGAAGAAGGAATTCCAGACTTAGAGAATTCATACTCATGTACCCAAGTGGCTTCTGAAAGTGATTTATCTTTCCACTTGATGAGATGCTCCATGTACACTTGATGGCAAGTCCTCTTGTAAACTCTTGAGTCCAACACTTGTTCAACTTGAGAAATGGATGGAGGAGGCAAAGGCAGGTCTGAAAGTGACTTGTTAACATCTGAAACTCTATCATCTTCCTTAGGAAGCTGATCTTTTAATGCCACCAAATATAAAACATTGAAAATGCGAGACAAAGAAAGATCAGTAGGCAAATCAATTTTATATGCATTAGAACCATACTTAGCCAATATCTTGCAAGGACCTATACTTAGCCAATTCCTCTTTGATGCATCCACTCTGGCTTTCACTTTTTGTGAGATATCTTGAAGAGTCTTTCTCACTTTCTCATGAACTTCCTTCATTGATTGAGCCATGTCATCTTCTATACCACTCTTTTGTTGCATGTTACCAAGATCCCTTAACTCCATGACACCCCTTGGGTGCATACCATAAACAATCTCAAAGGGACTCTTACTAGTTGACCTGTTAACACTATCATTGTATGCAAATTCTGCTTGATGTATGAGCTGATCCCAACTTTGGCCATATTCCTTTGTCAAACACCTTAAGAGGTTTCTGAGAGTCCTATTGACCACCTCAGTTTGGCCATCAGTCTATGGGTGATAAGATAAACCAGAAGAAAGATTAGTACCCAGTCTTTTCCAAAATGTCTTCCAAAAATGGCCAAGAAACTTAACATCTCTATCAGAAACAATGCTAGAAGGTAAACCATAAATTCTAATCACTTCCTTGAAAAAAATATAGGCTATATTAATAGCATCATGTGTAGTCTTGCAAGGGATAAAGTGTGTCATTTTACTAAATCTATCCACAATCACAAAAATGCTATCAAAACCAGCTTGAGTCTTAGATAATGCTACCACAAAATCCATGCTAACACATTCCCAAGGCCTTGTAGGAATTGGAAGAGGTTGATAAATACCAGCATTAGAAGCATTACCTTTTTCTTTTTGACAAACCATACATTTCTCCACATACCTTCTGACATCTTGCTACATTTTAGGCCAATAATAGAAACGTTGCACCAACTCCAATGTCTTGTTGAGACCAAAACGTCCACTCAAACACCCATTGTGCTTTTCTTGGATCAAATTCTCCCTCATTGAGCTTTTAGGAATACATAGCTTCCCACCTTTAAACAACAAACCATTTTGCAAAGTATAATCAGCATATTCACTATGAAAATAATTATCAAATGCTTGGCAAACCTTATAAATGGCTGCAAAATATTCATCATTAGGATACATTCCTTTGAAGCATTCTATGCCAATACTCTAAACATGTACTTCCTACACTATTAGAAGCCTTCTACTCAAAGAATTTGCTACCTTATTGCATTGTCCTTTCTTGTGCTTAAGAGTAAAAGTGTATGATTGTAAGAACTCAACCCATTTAACATGCCTATGATTTAACTTATCTTGTGAATTCAAGAAACTCAAAGCCTAATTATCTGTATAAACAACAAACTCCTTTGGGAGAAAATAATGTCTCCACTTTCTAAGTGATTGAACTCAAGCATAGAGTTCCAAATAATAGGAAGAGTACTTCTTTTAGCATCATTCAACTTTTCACTAAAGAAAGCTACAGGCCTATTATCCTGACTCAACACTGCACCTACTGCAATATTACTAGCATCACATTCAATAGTAAATAACTTGTCAAAACTAGGAAGTATAAGCACTGGTTGAGAAGCAACCTTTGGTTTTTAAAAGTTCAAACCCCTTATTTGTTGCATCTGTCCACTGAAACTTTACCTTAACTCCACCTTTTATAGTATCAAGCATTAATGCACAAATTTCACTAAACCCTCTGATGAACTTCCTATAGAACTGTGCCAAGCCATGAAAAATTAGGACATCACTTGTTGTTTTGGGTGTAGGCCAATTTGTGATGGCTTTCACCTTGGTTTTCTCCATTTTCAAATCTCCACCTGAGATCACAAAGCCAAGATAAACCAATTCTTGTTTCATAAAATCACACTTTTCCAAATTGATTGTCTGTTGTTCATCATACAACTTGTTCAAAACAATTCTAAGATGCTGCAAATGCTCTTCTTGAGTTTTACTAAAAATTAGAATGTCATCTAAGTACACCACTACAAATTTACCAATGAAATCATGCAACACTTTATTCATGAGTCTCATGAATGTACTTGGGGCATTAGAAAGACCAAATGGCATAACTAGCCACTCATAAAGACCCTCATTTGTTTTGAAGGTTGTTTTCCTTTCATCACCTTCTTTTTATCCTAATATGGTGATAACCACTTTTTAGGTCAATTTTTGTAAAATACTTTCCACCCCCCAAACGATCCATCAAATCCTCAATCCTTGGAATAGGAAATCTATACTTGATAGTGATTCTATTAATGGCTCTTGAGTTTGTGCATAATCTCCATGTACCTCCTTTCTTCGGGCTAAAATGACAAGTACTGCACAAGGACTTATGCTTTTTCTTATTAGATTTTGTTCTAGGAGTTCTTGCACTTGTCTTGTCACTTCTTTGTTTTGTTCAGGTGTAATCTTATAGGCTTCTTTGTTTGGTAAAGAGGCTCCTAGTATGAATTCTATCTGATAGCTAATGGCTCTAGGAGGTGGTAAGGTTGCAAGGTTTCCATCCCTTATGATTTCTTTAAAGTTATCAAGTATTTGTTGCACTTCTTGTGGTATTTCAACCTTCTTCTCCTTCTTTTCTTCCTTAGGTGTCACTATGACTGCAAATCCCACTCCTTTACCCTCTTCAAGTGTGTTAATAAACTCTTTCTCATTCACAATTAAAATATTCTAATTCTTTGAACTTCTACCCTCTTTCTCTTCATTTATAGACTAAATTTTGTATGTAGCACCATCTTTCTAAAATGAGTAGGAGTTCTTTTCACCATTATGTATGGCCTTCCTGTCAAATTGCCAAGGTCTACCAAGAAGTAGATGGAAAGCATCCATTGGAAGAATATCACATAAGATCTTATCTTGATACCCTCCTATAGTGAATTCTACCCATGTTTGTTCATTGACAAGAACATGTTGCTCCCTATTCAACCATGTGACTCTATAGGGATGTGTGTGAGGGATTCTTTCTAGTCTGAGTTTCCCCACTGCTTCTTCAGAGACTATGTTATTTGTGGATCCAGAATCAATGACCACCTTGCATTCCTTTCCCATGATCTTGCACTTAATTCTAAACAATGATCTTCTTTAAATAGGTTCCTCCTTGATTGGCTCCTTCATCAAGACTCTTCTCATCATCAAACTCTCACCATCTTCTGATGTTAAGCTCACTTCATGAGCTTTGCTGCTTGCTGCACTTTCTTGCTAATAAATCAATTTTCTTTCACCTCCTTGTGATGAAGTGGGCTTCTCTAGACATTTGTAGGCAAGGTGCCCCAACTTCTGACAGTTGTAGCATTTCATGATGAAGAAGTAGGACACTCTTCCTGGTCCACTAGATCTACCTCTACCTAGGTTGCTAGATACCCTTCCTCTATAGTTGCTCTTGCTATATGAATCCCCACTTTGCTCAATAAGTTTGGATTCTCCTTGGGACCTTTGATCTCCTCTTCCACCAAAAATTCCTCTATGGCCTCTACCATCTCTACCCCTACCTCTGCCTTTATTGCTTTTTTCTTGCTTTCTCTTATTCTTCTCTTCCACTTTCAGTGCTAGTTGATAACACTTGTGAATTGTTTGTGGATATAGAAAACTCATCTCTTCTTGTATGTTCCATCTCAATCCATTCAAATACCTTGATACTTTTATACTCTCATCCTCTACTAACTTGGATCTCATGCATAGTTTTTGAAATTTTTTAGTGTAGCTACTGACATCTAAGTCTTTTTGCCTCAAATTTTGTCTTTCCCTATGTAATTGGATCTTATAGTCTTCAGGAAGATAGGTTTCTCTAATCTTGGATATCATTGCTTTCCAGGTGGATATTGGTTGCTTACCTTCTTTCACCCTTTCCTCTTGGATGAACTTCCACCAAGTTAAGGGTGCCCCTCTCAACCTTCATTTTGCTACTTTAACCTTTTTTTCTTCAGTTATTCCATCACATTCAAAATGGTTTTCTAGGCCTTCAATCTATTCTATGAGAGCATCTGGGTCCATCTTTTCATTGAAAAGAGCCACTCCCTCTTAAGTTTACCACTCATAGCTCTTAAAGCCTTCAAGAATGGTTCTTTCTCAATAACAGGGTCAGGTATGGGAACCTCATCTTCTATTGCCACCATTTTGCCCTTATCTCCAACCTTATCATGGACTTCTTTAGTCTTAACTTCAACTTCAACTAGTTTTGTTGCTGGCTGCTCCAACCTCTCTCTCTAAGTGCCCTATTTTCTTCTTCTTGGTCTTCGAACATCTTGGCTAGCTCAGCATTAGGCACCATGTTTTCTTCTAAGGATTCTATTGATCCTAAGTCAATTTGTTTTCTCTTTTCTCCTGAATCTTACTCAGGCTTTGATACCACTATGATAGGGAGATTAAGTGAGAAGTTGCTCAATAGGCCTAAATTGGTTTAATCTATCAAGTGAACCCAAAGGATATTATTTTTCTTTGTTTTCAATTATTTTTTTCAATAAAAAACTTCAACACCTACACCTCTTATCAAACAACCACCCCATTGTGTGTTATGCAACTTTGTTCTAGCTTGCTTCCTCAAGTTACTCAAGTCCTCCACCAAAGCTCCAAACTCCAAAATGGTGTCTTGAATGTCATTATTGGTTTACTTAGGTCCTTTGTGTGTATTTCAACTATTTTACATAAGTTTGGAAGGTTCTAGCATCATTTAGGTTACCGGGTTCAACTTTTTAGGAAAACAGGGCTAAAAGGCTACTAGCCCATGGAGGCCTAATTTGAGTGAAATTTGCTTATATGGTGTAATGATGGCTAAAAAAACCTTGGAACATATATTGGAAGGTGTCTAAAAGTTCCAAAATCAAATATTTTTGAGGTCTTAGCTCCTGAGAAGGTGGTTTAATGACTGTCCACAATTTTAGGCAAGAAAGGACGGTTTTGAGAGGGTTTTGCTCATGTAACAAAGGAAGCATCTTCTAAACTCCAAAACAAGCTTCTAAACTCTTGTATAACCTATTCCCCATCATTTATAACACTTCTTCAACACTTCCCTACATGACATTATATCAAACACTTGCTATGCAAACTGAAAAAGGTAGAAAAATGACTATTTTTAGCACTGTCACTGCTAATTCACTATTTTTCTTGCACTTTGAAGGGTTAGAACTTCATGAAAACCCTAAAAAAATCATTTATAAACCTCCAAAAACATTTTTAACAATTATCACAAGCTTCCAAAGAATGAACACTTCCATAAAGCAATTTGTGGATGCAAAAGACATTAATTTCCCAAAACTGGGTACTTGCTGCTAGCCACAACTTGACTCAATTTCAAGGTAAAATAAAAATTGTTTGGAGCTCCAAATACATCCAAAATCCAAAGGAGACTATTTTAGATGTCTTCTTTAATTTTTTTCACTCAATTGACCTCTGAGCACAAACTTATTTGAGTCTTTTTCAAATTTACTAGCCAAGTCCATCTCCAACTTGCCTAGAATGAACTAAAAAACACTTCCTTTGCACAACCATGGCCAAAAGATGAACTATTTACACTGTAAATAAGAAATACAACTTTTCTAAGCCCATCCATGGGAGCCCAAACCTAGAATTAGACAAGTTGATGCATTTTGGAGGCCAAAACCCTTGATAGGGCAGCCAAAGAGCAAAAATGAAACAATTTTACAAAACCAACTTCCAAATGCACAACCTGCAAAGAAATTACATAAAGTGCATTGAATATAACCAAGATCACTTCCAAAAAGGTATATTATGGAAATGATAAGATATAGTACGGACTACAAATGAAGCCCAAAACATGAGAAAAATCAGAAAATTGATGCCCTTTTGATTAATTATGATAGAAAGTACAAAAGCCAACCCTATACCAAGAAGAGGGAGGCATATATATAGAATTTTAAAGTGGTTATCAAATATTTTACCGACATAAGGCATTTTTTGTCTTCTTTTTACAAAAAGTGTCCAAAATGACAACTTTTACAAGCAAAATGACAACTTTTGTTGCTCCAAATGGCAATTTGAGCAACCTAATACAACCAACCCTCCAAAACTACCTAGGACAGATTAAAAACACTTTCTAAACATGTTTCAATTTTTTTCAAAGCATGGCTAAGTCTATAAGGCAATTTTCCCCTTTTTAGCCTTATTTGGCCTAGAAGCACAAAATTGAAAATTCAAGGCCTAAGAAGAAAAACTTGATCTCTCAAACACAAAATGAGATCAAAAACTTATGAAATGAATAAACAAAACCTATGACAACATTTAAAACCTATTACAAGACTCACAAACACTTAAGCATGAAAATACTAAAAGGGAGAGTGAAGCATGACTAGGTGCTCCTGCACCAGTTAGCAACCAACCGGAGTAGTGCAACAACCAACCGGAGAAGCGTTGATGTCAATGACAACACATAATCAATTACTAAATATTTCCAATAGTTAGAAGGTTGTGTTATTGATGTTCAATGCTTCTAACAATAGGGTCAAGGTTTGACCTGAGTCTTTCCCAGACCCACTTAATGACTCTCATGCCTAATAGATAAGCAAGGCTAATGGTTCATCATTTTTAGCAGGAAAAAACCAATGAGAGGTCACGATAATGTTACGTATTTTTTACTCTTGGGTCAAAAATAATCTCCTAAAGTTCCCTATGTTTTATCATGAAGTTTTATGAGGGGTTAAATTGTTAAAAGGGGGAAAAGATTACCTCATATCACCTTTGTCTTGTGTGGTCAAACTAAAAATTTAAAGGTGAGTATGTCTTTTTAATGTTAAAAGACTTACAAGAGGGTAAAACACCATTTCAATGAGCTTTTTTTTAATTAAAATAAAAATGATTAAATATTTATAATGTTTCATTAGTCATTTTGCAAAAAATGAGGGAATTTAAAGTTCAAAACTATAGATCTACATGTTACACATTAGGATTTTTCGGAGTTTCTCTTTGACTTTTATTTCATTTGTGGCTTTTTCATTTTGGAAAATGAAGACAAAATAGTATGCATGGATAAGGGATCTGAGTTTCATAAATTTTTGGAGTAGTTTATAAACATGCATCTACATGTATCTTCAGTTTTGAGTGCAAAAAGAGGGGTTTATCTAATGCATTTCTAGCCTTCAAATATTTAGACGTGAACTTCGCATTATGACAGTGAGAAGAGTAGGAGAAAGCTATTTTTGAGCCTATGCAAAGCATACGTTGAATCCCATGCATGTCATAAGAACAAGTTTTCCTTCTTCCTATAATCTTTGTAGTTATTTTTTTTAAAGAAGCAAAGTCTATGTGCAAATTGAAGAGATATTATACAAAGTCTTGGTTAGTACAGATGCAATAACAACACAAAACCTATAATCTGTAGAGTTCATAGTAGAAGGGAAGTTGTACTTATTGTTTGTAAAGTTTTGTAAGATTTTCTTGAAACCCTTTAGGGTTGTTCCTTCCAAGATAAGGGTTTGAAGAATAGTATAGCAATCCTTTGAGGAGTGTCATAAGAATAGGATATGGTAATTAGAAGCAAAACAAAAGGTTTCACAGTATAAGGAACACTCACCTTTTTAACACTCATAAGAGACCTTTAAATGCATAGTAAGTGTTGGCATTGAAGTTGTCATTTATGTCAACATGTATCAATCATGTGTGTATGTAGGGTGGATGAAGTTGCAGAGGAGTGCCATTGATGTCAATCAAGAAAGTCAACTTGCAGATTACAAATGAAGTAGAAGGGATTGGTGCAGACTCCCACAATTACATATGAAGTGTCTATGAAGTTCTTGTTGGATGTCCTAATGCTGGAGTTGTGAAAACAACAAATCATGTGTATTGGTATAGACTCCACTATGTTATACCGATCAAGTAATGTGCAGGTCAAGTGATCATATCAGGATAACTCAGTCAATGAGGTGTTGTGCAGGTGAAGTGATCTTATCGCAATAACTATACCAATATCAAGTCGAGTGGAGGAAAATGCTATGGGCATAAGTTTGGTCGATGTCGGGTTGTGTGATGTTCCTATTATACTTTGTTAGATTGGGATAGAAATACCCAAAACATAGACAGAGCCACTTTTCGAGATAGCAGGACAAAGGCAGAGTAGCGTGTTTGAGTAATGTTGATAGTAATCTACTCTAACATCGTTGTGTCGGAATAGCTATGTTGATAAGGAGACCAAGGAAGTGTATCAGAGTAGATATTGAAGGCAGATTGACACATTATTGCTATGTCGATAGTGTTAGTTGTTCCAATAGATGTGCATCTCAAAGTAGCCTATGCCGATAAAGTCTGTCACCGTGGAGTTTCAATTTCGGGATAACTATACCAATAAAGGTGAGCCAAAAGTTGTTGGCAAATGCACACTCCAATGAGAAATTATAGGTGATTGAAGGTTTTTTCATTGATGGCAACCTTGCAATCATAGAACACCGGCAAGACAAAGATACCAGCACCGACAGACAGACTCTACACCGGCAGTGAAAGGAAGAATATCGGCACCTTGGCTGACTTCAATTTTGTTTAAAATGTATTTTGTAACTAATTGTAAAAACATTGCTAGCTAACATGGGGAGTTGTAATATGACTCATATATCTATGAGATCATTTTGTAATAGGAAATATGTGAAATAGGATGTGAGATAAGCAGACCTAATATGCAAAATATTGGTTAAGGGTTTATGTTGTAGCAGAGCTTAAACCGGTACTGAATCTGGCATAGCAAATGCTAATCTGAAGCAGTACAAGACATTGGATTAGTATAATCCATTTTTGTAAGTCAGTGTGACTTCTTTTGTAATTGAGCAGTGATCTCTAGGTACTTGGCCTTCCGGCATGTGCAGGCCCCTATTGTAAGAGTAATATTCCCTTATTGGCCAGTAAGCAAATATTGTAGGTCACAAATCCCACCGAGGTTTTTCCCACACTGGGTTTCCTTGTTAAATACTATGTTATGGTGTGCTTCTCATGTGGTTACTGTTATTCTTGGTTACTACATTATTTCCGGTTTATCGGTACACAGTTTTAATATGTTTTTCATGTTTTAAGTCAAGTAAATTTATATACCGATTAGATACTGATTCACCCCCCCCTCTCAGTATCTTTGGGAATCCTAACAATTGGTATCAGAGCTTGTTCCTCTATTTTCAAAAGCCTAACATCTTGAGGAAGATCTTGTCACTGGTAGAGATGGAAAACTTGAGAAAACAATTGGAAACAACTTTTACAAACTATGATGTAGAAGAAGTGAAAAATATCAAACTTGAAGATGATCTAAAGGCTGCTCTGGATATTATTCGAGCACTTCAAGAGAATTTTACTATTGCAAGGAATAAGAGGAGAGAACTTTGTGAAAAGATGCAGAATGAGGAAAATGAAAAGGAAACTCTTAATGATCTGGTAAACAAGCTAAGACAAGAAATCAGTACAACAAAAAATGAGATGCAGGATATGACTATGAGATTTTGTAAAGAAATTGAATACAGAAAGAAGAATGAAGAAGACCTAGTTAGAAGACTAAATGATGTTGGAAATGAAAACACAAGACTCAGTCATGAAAATGATATGTTGAAGATAGATCTTATGCACACACAAAATGACAGAACTGAACTCATAAGACAGAAAGGAATCTTGGAGAGTGAACTGACTAATGCAAATCAACACAAGGAGAAATTCAAGAAAAGTTTAGAAGAACTTGGTGACATCCTGAAGAATCAGAAACCTAATGGTGATACAAATGGCCTTGGCTTTGAAGTTGGTGAAAGCTCTGGTACTGCAAACAATCATGAACATAACAAACCGGTAAGACAACCTATTGCTTACAAATTTAATGGCAAATGTTTTAACTGTAACAAGTATGGTCATAGAGAAAATCAGTGTAGATCTAGAAATCATCAGAACACTAATACACCCACCGATCAATGTTCTAAATGCAACAAAGTTGGTCATAACTCAGAGAATTGTAGAATGAATGTAAGATGTTATATTTGTGGAAGATTTGGACACTTATCTAATCAATGCAGAACACATACCGGCATAGGATATGGGAAAGCTATTCAGAAGAACAATGTGACTTGTTATGCCTATAACAAAATTGGACATATTGCAAAATTTTATAGAAGTAAGGCATCACTGGCAAATAACAAAGGTCCTAGTTTTAAAGGTAAAGAAAAGGTTGAAGAGATAAAGCAAGAATTATCAAAACAATGGATCAAAAAGTCAAATCTAAATGTTGATGGGAATACTCCTCCACCAATAGAATAGAGTAACACTCCACTGGCAGGACACTCTTCATCTAACTGAAGAAAAATCCTTTGGGGGTTTAGCAACAAAATGAAAAACTTTCTATTATTCCCTCGGTTAATGGTGAGAAGTTAAAATTGCTTCTATACCAGTAGATGAGTTAAGTTGTGACTTAATCGGCAAGCATTAAATGTGGTAGTTGGCAAAAATAACATTATAAAGCAAGTATTTTGGCTCCTTTTTCATTTACCAAGCATTCTAATCCTCGAGAACGTGAAAATTCCTGAGTGAAGGCATTCTAAGAGAAGAAGTGAAGCAATCCATCAAAGCATTCATCCCTAAGGCAGATTGAGGTATTTATAGCTATGGCATCTTCATCCACTCCTAAATTTATTGCAAACCATACTGTTGTTGAAGTTATTAAGCACCCTAGACCCGTTTTCAAATTGGTTCCCAAAATTGCAAAGAAAGATGATAGCATAGGTGCATTTTCTCAAATCCCTAAAGGAGTAGTATATGTTGAAGACCCTAGGATGTATATACATTGTCATATTGATGGATTAGGTGATGATGAGATTAAAAACATGTTTAAAACTATGATTTGTGATAAATTTGGAAATGTCAAACCTGAACATAAGATAGTAGAAACCCTAGGTTTCACTGAAATTATTAGTATCCCGGATTTTCCCAAGGATATCATAAGGATTGTGTTAAGTAGAGTACATGGTGAATTTTTCTGGTTAGTCTCTATTCATAAAATCACAGAAGAAGTAGTAAAAGATGTAACAGGGTTACCCTCCATCGGTAACAGATCAGACAAAACAAAGAAGGTCTCAAATGACACAGTGATAAACCTAACCGGTGCAACATTTGATAAAAGATCTCTAAGGGTACATGATGTGAAGGATATAAATATCAGATTTATCGGTATGATCTTAGGTTATAAGGCTACACATGCAAATAGGTTAAACTCAATTTCTATCCTATGTATCAAGAGTGCTTATGATATGGTCAATGATAATGCAAGAATAGATATATGTGAATGGCTTAAAGATGAGCTGATAGCCAATTTGGGAAAGATTAAAGGTGATAAGAAAGGAACATTCAGATTCGAAAACTTACTTTGTCTGATGTTGTACATAACCAAACAAGTACCTGGTATTGGTGCAAGAGATTTTAGCTTTGACATACTGGTAGGAAAACAACTGTTAGATCTATTGAACAATATGGGAGAGAATAGGGAGAAAAAAATAAATGAGCATTTTCAAGCATTGAAGGCTTGAAAGAAGACTAGAGTAAGACTGTCACAAGCTATTGTGGATAAGTATCAAAAACAAATCTATTTTGTGATCAAGAAAGATGAAATTTGGATGGAGGCAGTTATCCCTAGAACTATTTGGGTAACTGAAATGGGCTATGAAATAGATGACAACATCACAGAAACTTATGCAAAAGCCCTCCTAGAAGCTCCAAAGGAACCAAAAGAGAGAGTGTTTGGTAGTGCTAAAACAATTGAAAGCACAATTCAATCAAGGAAAAGGGTCAAGAAAGTTGAAGCAACTGTAAGAAAAGGAACCCGACAGGCAAAGGAAATCAAGGAAGATGTTTTGAGACAAACTAGTATAAGTGAAAGTGAGTTGGAAGCACCTCAACCGAAAACTCATCTTTCACTGGTTGGAACTTCTTCTGAGAGTGATATACCTATTGTATTTAAAAGGGTTGAAAGGAAAAGAAAACCCTCACCGGTACCTTCTCCTACACCAAGAAGGACAAGACATAAGCAACAGGCAGTAAGGCCTTCGGCGAAGAAAATGACTCCTAAGAAGAACAAGGTGAAACAGACTACTGCTCCTCTAGACAAACTTCTTAGTGAAATCACAGAGGATGGTAAGCTCAAGAAAATCAATAAAATCTACAATCCACTATCAGCTGATGATAAGGAAAGTATAGAGAACAGTGTAATTTTACACTTAGATATATACAAGAAATTCTTAATAGAAATTGTTGATGAAATTCCGAATGACTTGTATAGGAGACTTGAAGCTAGAAGATTAGCCATTGTTGAACTGGATAAAAATATTAAGATTGAAAAATTACTGGCAGTGCATCCAGTTAACTCACCTAATGAAATAGACAAATTAATCAGTGAGGCTAACCGGATAGCATTTTCTACTGCTCACCGGCATGTAGCACTAATGGTTGGCAGAGTAACTAAAGTATATGAGGAAATAGAAGATGGATGGGATATATTCTTTATGGAAAAAGAAAAAGAGGAAGAATTACTTAGGCCAAAAACTATCAAAGTATATCAAAAGGACAAAGATAAGGGGAAAGGTAAGGTAGGTGGACCACAAAGCCTGAAAATAACTGACAATATGCCCCCACCTCTTTCAGATACTCCACCGGTAGACACTACTAAAAATCAACTGGCCACAAAGAGTATGGAGACTCTGATAGAAGATACAAACCCTGAATCAGAAATTTTGTATACAGTAAATGTAGACACTCAAGAAGTAAATGTTGTGGTTGACAGAGAAACTACTGAGGACAAGGAGAAAAATGTGACTACTGGGTCACCAGCTGCAGAGATTGAGACAAACATAGAAAAACCTACATAGATAGAGCAATCGGCAGAGGATACCACAGAGAAACCAGTAGATATAACAGACAAACCATCTGAAGAACTAGCTAAGGAAAGTTCAGAGGTACAGACTGAGATTACATCTGAGAAACCTTCTGAGACACAGTTAGAGAAACCTAAACCAATACAGGTTGAAGCACATGTATAGATAGAGATAGTGCCACCGGCACAAACTGAAAAGCATAAACCTTTGTTTGTAGAAATGCAAACACAGATAGACCTACTAGAGGTCGAATCAAGCAAGGTAATAACCACAACCGGTAGCATGGCTATTATAAAGACTATTGGACAAACATCTGGTATAGCTATGATAGAATTCAGACCTACTCATGTAACAAAGGTCATGTTAGATTCAATAAAGAAGATCACAGAATGCAATGCACAAGCCTATAAGGCTATTGATGATACAATACCAATTCTTAAATTGATAGCACCAAAGTGCAGTGTTGAGAATAAGGATTCTTTAGGTCAACTAGATACATTGTCTAAGTTCATCACTGGTAACTTACTGACTATTGATAAAAAAAAATGAGGATACATTTAAGGAAAGACTAATAAAAGAGAAAGAGAAATTCTTTGAGGATATTGTAAAGAAGAACAAGGAAGAAATAGACACCCTTTTACCAGAACTTGGAGAAATAATTTATGACTTCAAGAAACTATACGGGGATACTTGCAAAATGAATGTATTAACAGAAGATCTTGACAAGGCGATCAACAAAGCTCAAGAAAAGATAAATAATATCGCTGACAATCTGATTGGATCATCAGATTTATTTTTGGAGTTAGAGAAGAAGATTGCAGAACAGGAAGAGAAAATCAAGAAACTGGAAAATGACAAACAAGGAATAAAGGATAAGGTAAAGGACTTAAAATGTAGACTTAGTCCAACACTAGGGTATCTTATTTCTTTGAGAAAAGAAATATCTGAAGCTCTGGTTCCTGGACTGAAGACACCAGAAGAGAAAATGTACATACTCACTAGTACAGTGCAGAGAACACAAGAGGCAATAAAAGATAGCAAATCTTTCAGCAATGGTATAAACTTAGTTTTGATAGATATCTTTCAAATTTTAACCCACTGGCTACAAGAATCTAGGTAGGACTCCACTGACACCGAATGACAACCTTTGTCATTGATGTCAAAAGGGGAGTAGTGGGATGAGAAAAATGATCAGAAGAAAGGACATCATCTGCTCAGGGGGAGCATACATTTTTTAGCATACAGTTTTGGTAAGACAATTTTGGCAAACTATTTTTGGATATCATTTTGGACACCTTTTGATTTTTCTCATGAGTGTTGTCATCAATGCCAAGGGGGAGATTGTTGGAAAATGCACACTCCAATGAGAAATTATAGGTGATTGAAGGTTTTGTCATTGATTGCAACATTGCAATCATAGGACACCGGCAAGACAAAGATACTGGCATCGATAGACAGACTCTACACCGACACACAAAACACCGGCAGTGAAAGGAAGAATACCAACACCTTGGCCAACTTCAATTTTGTTTAAAATGTATTTTGTAATTAATTGTAAAATCATTGTAAGCCGACATTGCGAGTTGTAATATGACTCATATATGTATGAGATCATTTTGTAATAGGAAATATGTGAAATAGGATGCAAGATAAGCAGACCTAATATGCAAAATATTGGTTAAGGGTTTATGTTGTAGCAGAGCTTAAACCGGTACTGAATCTGGCACAGCAGATGCTAATCTAAAGCAGTACAAGATATTGGATTAGTATAATCCATTTTTGTAAGTCAGTGTGACTTTTTTTGTAATTGAGCAGTGAGCTCTAGGAACTTGGCCTTCCTGCATGTGCAGGCCCCTATTGTAAGAGTAATATTCCCTTATTGGCCAGTAAGAGAATATTGTGGGTCACAAATCCCACCGAGGTTTTTCCCACACCGGGTTTCCTCGTTAAAATACTATGTTATGGTGTGCTTCTCATGTGGTTACTACTATTCTTGTTTACTGCATTATTTCTAGTTTTCTGGTACATAGTTTTAATATGTTTTTCATGTTTTAAGTCAAGTAAATTTATATACTGGTTAGATACTGATTCATCCCCCCCCCTCTCAGTATCTTTGGGAATCCTAACAAAAGTATGTCATCGGAGTAACTTGTTATGTCAATCTAACATGTTTTTCCTATGTTGATAGTTATAATTATTCCGATATGAGGTCATCTGATCTGGAAGTTCTTTTTCGGGATTTCTATAGCGATGAACATTTTTTGTAGACCACATAACACAAAGGTTAGTCTCAACATGGAAACTAAATAATCTATGTAGCCCGATAGTCTATATGGATCTTGACCAACCTTGACCATCTGAACTAGAAGAAGAATAAGAGGACATGTAGCTCCTTGGTAGTTAGAACAAATCAAATATACTATAGTTAGTGATGATAAAGTTTGTTGTCAATTCTTATAGGGGTAGGTCGATAGAAGATAATGATCCCATTAATGGTGATCCAGCTGCAAACAGGTTTGTGGGTCAAGATGACCAACTTGAAGGAGATCGGATCTTCTTAATAGAACTAGTTTTCTAAAAATAGCAACTCAGTGCAGAAAGTGAGGAGAACAGAGTAGGATCATTCAATGCTAAAGGTTGATCCAAGAAATAAATATAATCTATAGATCTTTGAAAGAAATCATGAATTTTTTTTAAATGTTGATCAAGAGGAAAATCTAATCTACTACAGATCATATCCTTGAAGAGAAGATTGAGATTACTAATTTTAGTAATTTATGTACAGAATGACCTGAAGATAGATAGAAACACATTTAATGTGAGCAGCTTGTCAAAGATCATACTAAAGAGAGAGAACGAAATCTTGCAGATACATAGATGACCATGGAAAGAAAGGATAGATATGAGGTAGTTGAGTTGGAAGAGTTATGAGGACACGTGGCATAACTGGCAAAGAGTGATCTAACAATTGGTTGAGATAAATGATGATGTGGTGCGTGGAACCTGCCACGATGACATTTATGATCAAAACCTGCTGGTTGAATCTAGCATATCAATGACTCGGATTCAAAGTTGATCATGAACACAAGTTAGCTATTTGTGTGTCTGGGAAATTGGATTACTAACTAGACTAACTAAATGAACAATCTGCATGGTGCATAGGAAATTTTCCAGACCATGTGGCATGATAACAGGGAATAATAATGGTTGTCATGGGTGTGAGGAGAATAGATTGGACTGATAGTGTGCAAGTGATAAGTATGAATGTTGTCATAAAGTAGAGTGCTTCAATAACTAGAAAAGAAGAGGTGTGACATGGATGTGTAGGGGGTTTATGAATAAAATATGAAGTGTTGTGATTGAATGATGTGAGTGTCCTGATGTATATAGAATAGGGAGAGGGCAGTTGTAGAAATAGAGCAATGAGAGCTGATAAAGTGTGGTAGAAGTTGAGATGATAGGTGTGCAGTTACAAAAGGACTCCAAGGAGATAGAGAGTAGCAAATAGAGATAGTGGTAGGAGAAAACAAAGAGTTATTTGTAGAATACAAAGGAAGGAAGAAAACATAGAGTTGTTTGGAGACACATGAAGGAGGCAAGGATCAGAAAATAATAGAAACTAGAGACCAGAGAGTAGAAACCAGAGTGTATTGAGCAAAGCAAAATAGAGAGCCGAGAGTAGAGCTGACAGAGTTGGTGCTCCTTGGGTTGGTGCCCTAAAACTAGGGGTTAGTGCTCTAAAACTAGGAGTTGGTGCTCCTTGGGTTGGTGCCCTAAATGTTATAATCAATTTTACCTGTGAGGTCAGATTGGAGCAGTAGACTCCCGTAGCATTTCTCACTAATTTTTTTCCCTACAGTGAGCTTTCCTCATACATTCTAGTGTTATGGATATGCCTCGCATGTTTGTGTTCTTATTTGTTTAATATCTCTACTAATGGTTTTGTGATTAAAGTGATTGTTTCTTGGATCCTTTAGAAGGTAATAGTTTTTTTTGATCACCACTGATTCACCCCCCTCTCAGTGGTCCATTATGTTCCAACAATAAGGCAACATGAAGACAAGATGCAATGATAATAGAACACTTCATGAACATAAAAACAAAAAGAGAAGGTCTTAATGGTGGTCCTCTTCATACAATTGATAGAAAGATAGTACACAATCATGTAAGTGAAATTGGAACTATCTCAAGTTGAAACCATTGTCATGACAATGATACCACACATGCAGAACTAGAATTCTATGAACTTCCAGGGAAATATTTGTGATGAAATATTAGTAAGAAGAAGTTTTAACACCATGAAGGTCTAAGAGCACACAAGAATATTCCACATAATAACAAAACTGTTGACAAAAAGGACTCTATTCAAAGAGAAAGAATAGTAAAAAGATATGTGGTGCTCCATTACCACCAAAAAGACACAAGAAGACAACCATCATCATAGTCAAGAAGGTTTTTGAAACACAATATTGTAGTCTATGTAATGGTTAAGCTACACAATATGAGGCTTTTGACAGCCATGGTGGTGGAAAATGAAAAAAAGTTTTTATTTGCCAGTCATAGCTACAGAAATAATGAAACATAGTGTTTGCAATTTGGAATTGATTATGTGTTGCATTGATGTTTTGTCATTTATGGCAACACCGGTTGTTTTGGTTGTTTACTAGTTTCTGATTAGTTCTAGTAGAGTGGTTGATTATGATATTGATCTGGTAGGATCTAGTATGCTTTGGTTTGGATCTATCATTAATGCTATTTAGATGTGTATCATGATCAGTTGGTTTAGGATTTGATAACTCGGGAGCTATCATTTGTTCTAGTAAGCCATTTGGTCACCAGTAAGGGTTTTATCGGTAGAGCTTTGTTGAATATATTTTGATGCATGTGATAATTGGTGTTGGTGTGGTTTCTAGATGTCTTTTAGGATGTTGTTATTTATCTTGTTTGTGTTCTAGTTCATCAGTGGTGTTGGATTTGGTTTATGGTGACCTATTTTGGGTTCGGTGTTATCTAGGTTATGGACTGATTTTTGTAAACGTGGAGGATGTTCCTGATGCGTTACCAGCAGGATTTAATGATTGGTTTACATTGTTTTTGGCCTTAGCCAACTTGGTTGATCATTGGATTATGGGTTTATGTTATGAATTTATTGTATTATCTTTTAGGTGACTGACCTAATTGTTTAGGTCTCGAGCTGGTATAAATATGATGTAAGATCTCTTTGTAGATCATGGGTTGATAGGTCAAGGTTATGGGATGATCTATGTGCGAATAATGTTATAGTCATATGTAGAAGGTTTGATCGATCATAGGTGATTGAATTGGGTTTGTAAGAGAGGTTAAAGACCTCTGGTATTGAGCTTAACCAGAATTGTACTCAAGCATAGGAGATGCTATACTTGCAGTTCAATCTTCCTTCCAGATTGTAGTCTGATGTTTATGTAGTCAATGAGGCTCCTTTTTGTGATGAGCAGTGTACTCTAGGTTGTTGGCCTTCCTACATGTGCAAGCCCCTCGTATTGTAATCACATACTTATTGCAGAAGTATTATCTGACTGTGGGTAGGCTTCCCACCAAGCTTTTTCCCTTTACAGGGTTTTCCACTTAATCTTGGTGTCATGTGTTATGGATGGATGATAACTATTATGTGATTTATGTTTATGTTTAAATGCTTTATCAGTCATTCTGGTATTTGGTTTATTCATTCCAGTATTAAGTTTATGTGTTTCGGTAATAAGGATTTAAATGCTTGAAGTTATTCAATCTAGTGACAACTGATTCACCCCCCCCCCCAACCCCCTCTCAGTTGTCCTTTGGTTATCTGAGTTGTCTAACAATTGGTATGAGAGCTTGGTCCTCTCTATAGAAGCTTAACTACTTGAGGAAGATCCTATGGCATCTAGCAGTTCAAGTTCATCTAGTTCATCTACTGTTGTTTTCTGGAGAGAAATTCCTAGGCTTGATGGAACAAATTACAGGGTATGGAAGATTCGGATGGAGACTCATCTGAGATGTCTTGGAAAGGAGATTTGGGAGATCACTAAGAATGGTGTTACATCATTTAATCTAACATCTGGCAATCCTCCTATAGCTGGTCTGGATAAAGAGCTTGAGAATGATTGTAGAGCTAGAGAAGCACTTTTGTGTGCACTTTCTGATCAACAAATTATGGGACTAATTGACAAATCAACTACAAAGGCTATATGGGACAAATTAGAGACTCTGAATGAAGTTGACCCTACTTTTAAAATTTCTAAACTTGATGGTTACTGGGTAAGGTATAAAAATTTGAAGATGGAAGAAGATGAAATGATTACTGCTTTTATGGAGAGAGTTAATGAGATTGTTTTGGGGATTCAATATTATGGTGGATCTCTATGTGAATATGAAATAGTTTCCAAAGTACTAAGAGCTTTTCCAATGGCTTATAAGATGAAGGCTACTGAAATTAATGAGCTAAGAACTATGGAAAACACCTCTATTAATAGGGATACCTTGGTTGGGAAATTATCTACTTTTGAGCTTGAGGAATTTGGACCTTCTGGAGCTGTTAAATCTTAACCTTCTTTTCATGCATCTACATCATCTACCAACAAGAGTGATTGGAAAGCTTTATATGCGAAGGAACTAGAGGATATGAAGAAAGAAGATGAAGAGTTTGAGCAACTTGAAGCCTTATTTGCTAGAAGAGTACCTAAAGGATCGGGTAAGTATGAAGGAAAATCACCTTTTAAATGATTTGCATGTAATAAGATAGGTCATTTTGCATCTAGATATCCTGAAAGGAATTCAATATTTGAAGAAAGAGATAGAAGATATTTTAGGCCTACCCATAATTATCAAAACAAGCATAAGTACAGGAAAAACAAAGACAAATCATGCTACTATGCAGATGAGGAAGGTGTGACTGATTCTGATGATGAACCGGCACAAGATTCAGCTAGTGGATTTGGCAATGGAAAAGAATGGGTATTTTTGGCTATCAAGGAAGATGATCTGGTACCTGAAGAGAAGGCCCTTGCTACTAAAATTGAAGACAAGGATGAATGGGTAATTGATAGTGGATGTTCACATCATATGACTGGAGATAAAAGGAAGTTCTCATCTATGCAATAATCTGATGATGGTCTAGTTAGATTTGGAGATGACAAAGCATGCATGATCAAGGGAAAAGGAACAATATCATTGGATGATAAGAATAACATTGATAATGTTTATTATGTTGAAGGTTTAAGGCATAATATTTTGAGTGTAGGATAGCTAGTGGATAAGGGATTTTAGTTACAGTCCAAGAATGGAAAATGCAAGATTATCAACATATCTAATTTGGAAATTGCAACTGGTACACAGACTAAAGGTAATAGCTTTCATTTGAACTCCAGTGAGAAGACATTTTTGATTGCACAAATTGATGAGAGTTGGCTATGGCATAAGAGGTTGTGTCATGTGAATTTTGATTACATTGTGAAGATCAATTCTACTAAGGCAGTTATAAATATACCTAAGATTGTAAATCCCTATAATCTGGTATGTAAGGAATGTCAAATGGGAAAGCAAGTCAGGATTTCTTTTAAGAGTATACAAGACAAATCTAATGATGTTCTTGATCTTATTCATACTGATTTGCATGGTCCTGCTAGAATAAAAAAAAAATAGGTTGATAGATATTTCATGCTAATCATTGATGATTATTCTAGAATGATGTGGGTTACTTTTCTAAGGGAGAAGTCTGAATTTTTTGTAAAGTTTAAAATCTTTAAAGCTAAATTTGAGACAGAGATGGGATTGAAGATTAAATGCTTAAGGTTAGATTAGGGTGGAGAATTCACATCTGGTGAATTTAATAGTTATTGTGAGAAGAATGGGATAAGGAGACAATTGTTTGCACCTTAGACACCTTAGCAGAATGGAATTGTGGAAAGGAAGAACATAACTATCTTGGATGCAGCTAGAATCATGATGATGGAAGCTAATCTATCTCATATCTACTTGAGAGAAGTTGTAAGCACGGTGGTATACACATTCAATAGAATTCATATTAAAGGATATATCGGTAAGACACCTTATGAGTTACGCTTTGGTCATACACCGACAGTTTCTTGGTTATTCTAATGAAAGCAAAGCATATAGATGTTATAATAAAAGATTGTAGAGAATTGTGGAGAGAACAAATGTCAAAGTGGATGAGCAGAATAGAAGTCAAATAAGAACTTATGAGAGAGAACCAACAGTGGAAATGATTATAACTGAACCGATAGCATCTATACTAGAATAGAATGTTGAGCCAGTTACTCCGGCAATATAAGAAAATTCAATAGTAAATAAAGATTGGGACAGAGGAACAGAATATCAGAAGACTCCTAGTTATGTAAGGTTGAATCATTCTAAAGATCAGATCATTGGTGACAAAAGCAAAGGAGTGATGACAAGAAGAAGGTTGACAGCTGATGAGGTATGTTTGATTTATCAAGTTGAACCGACATCATTAATTGAAGCTTGTAAAGATGAATATTGGATTAAAGCTATGGAAGAAGAATTAGATCGGATAGAAAAGAATAACGTATGGAATTTAGTTCCCTGACCTATAAATAAGAATATTATTGGAACTAAATGGGTTTTTAGGAATAAATTGAATGAGGGTGGACAAGTTCTGAGGAATAAAGCTAGATTGGTTTTTAAAGGATATTCTCAGAAGGAAGGAATTGATTATGATGAAACATTTGCACCGGTAGCTATGATTGAAGCTATGAGATTATTTCTTTCTTATGCTGCTCATAAGAATTACAAGGTTTATCAGATGGATGTTAAGTGTGCATTTTTTAATGGAGATCTTGAAGAAGAAGTTTATATTGAGCAACCTGATGAATTTTAACTTTCAGATGACAAAAACATGGTTTGCAGGTTAAGGAAAGATTTATATGGATTGAAACAAGCCCCTAGAGCTTGGTATGCAAGACTGGATAAATATCTTTTGAAGCTTGATTGCACTAAAGATAATGCTGAGAGTAATTTACATTATAAGATCACTGATGATGCCATATTGATTATTGAGGTCTTTGTTGATGATATCATTTTTGGAGGTGAAGATAAGTTATGTATGGAATTCTCTAACAATATGAAGAATGAATTTGAGATGTCTATGATTGGGGTGATTAGATTTTTCTTAGGTTTGCAGATTACTCAAACTGATAAAGGTATTTTCATCCATCAAACTAAGTATGCTAGAGAGCTGTTGAAGAAATTTGGTATAGAAAATTATAAACCAGTTAGTACTCCTATGGTTACAAGTGAGGAATTGACAAAGAAAGATGCATCTACATCAGTAAATCCTACTAGGTACAAATATATGATTGGTGGTTTGTTATATCTAACTCAAACTAGACTAGATATAATGAATGCAGTTTGTATTGTATCAAGATATCAGAGTGATCCTAGAGAAAATCATGAGAGTGCGGTGAAAAGGATTTTCAGGTATTTGTGGGGAACAGCTGAATATGGTTTGCGACATCCTAAAATGATGACTTTACATTATGTGCATATACAGATGCAGATTGGGTTGGAGATGTTGATGATCAGAAGAGCACATCTGGTGGAGCTTTCTTTCTTGGAAAGAAACTTGTTTCATGGATCAACAAGAAGCAATCATGCACTTCTTTATCTACTATTGAAGATGAGTATGTTGTTGTTGCTACTAACTATACACAAGTTTTATGGATGAAGCAAATGTTGAAGGATATAAAGGTGGATTGTAATGAACCGATAGTTATTCACTTTGATAACTCTACTGATATTGATATATCAAATAATCCAGCATTTCATTCTAAGACAAAGCACATATCTATCAAGTATAACTTTTGGAAGGAGAAGGTGGAAGCAAATGAAGTCAGACTGGTTTATGTGAACACTAAAGAGCATATTGCAAACATTTTCACTAAACCTTTACCAAAAGAATCATTTGAGTACTTTAGAGACAGGTTGGGAGTTCCTACCCCTCCAATAGAGACCTGAGTGATGCTGGCTGGCATCAGTCTAGTATGCATTATCAGAGTTATTACTGTTGAAGATGAGTATGTTGTTGTTGCTACTAATTGTAAAAAGTTCTATGGATGAAGCAAATGTTGAAGGATATAAAGGTGGATTGTAATGAACTAATAGTTATTCACTTTGATAACTCTACTGCTATTGATATATTAAATAATCTAGCATTTCATTCTAAGACAAAGCACATATCTATCAAGTATAACTTTTGGAAGCAGAAGGTGGAAGCAAATGAAGTTAGACTAGTTTATGTGAATACTAAAGAGCATATTGCAAACATTTTCACTAAACCTTTACCTAAAGAATCATTTGAGTACTTCAGAGATAGGTTGGGAGTTCCTTCCCCTCTAATAGAGACCTGAGTGATGCTGACTAGCATCAGTCCGATATGTATTATCAGAGTTATTACTCATTCTGGATTGATGTGGTGGTGCTAATACTCAGGGGGAGTAGTCAATTGTATGTTTCAAAGGATATATGATTTTTCTTTGATGTTTTATGCCAGAACTTTGCAATTGATGTCAAAGGGGGAGAGATATATGTGAAAATAGAGCTTAACAGAATATCAGTCAAAACGGAGTTTGGTTCAAAACTTCATTGCTATACCATTTTGTGGGAGATTGTTGGTTGTCTTCCATTGGAGGAGACCTGTTTGGCATTTCTTGGCACTTGGATGTTTTTCACATCTAGTGTTTCCATCAATGCCAAAGGGGGCGTTTGTTGGAAATTTGGAATTGATTGTGTTGCATTGATGTTTTGTCATTGATGGAAAAACAAGTTGTTTTGGTTGTTTACCGATTTTTGATTGGTTCTGGTAGAGTGGTTGATTATGATATTGATCTGGTAGGATCCGGTATGCTTTAGTTTGTGGAATTGGTTTGGATCTGTCATTCAGATGTTTATCATGATCAATTGGTTCGGGATATGATGACTCAGGAGATATCATTTGTTCTAGTAAGCCTTTGGTCACTAGTAAGGGTTTTACCGATAGAGCTTTGTTGAAGATCTTTTGATGCATGTGATAAGTGGTGTTGGTGTAGCTTCTAGATGGCTTTAAGGATGTTGTTGGTTATCTTGTTTGTGTTCCAGTTCATCGGTGGTGTTAGATTTGGTGTTATCTAGGTTATGGACCAGTCTGTAACATGTTGGAGGATGTTCCTGATGCATTACCAATGAGATTTAATGATTGGTTTACATTGTTTTCAGCCTAAGCCAACTTGGTTGATCATTGGATTATGGGTTTATGTTATGAATTTATTGTATTATCTTTTAAGTGGCCAACCTAATTGTTTAGGTCCCGGGTTGGTATAAATATGATGTAAGATCTCTTTATAGATCATGGGTTGATAGGTCAAGGTTACGAGATGATCTGTGTGTGAATAATGTTGTAATCATATGTAGAAGGTTTGGTCAATCATAGGTGATCAAATTGGGTTTGTAAGAGAGGTTTAAGGCCTCCAGTATTAAGCTTAACCGAAACTGTACTCAGGCATAGGAGATTCTATACTTACAGTTCACTCTTCCTTCTAGATTGTAGTCTAATATTTATGTAGTCAGTGAGGTTCCTTTTTGTGATGAGCAGTGTGCTCTAGGTTGTTTTCCTTCCTGCATGTGTAGGCCCATCATATTGTAATCACATACTTACTGCAAAAACATTATCTGACTGTGGGTAGGCTTTCCATCGTGGTTTTTCCCTTTATCGGGTTTTTCACATACAAATATTGGTGTCATGTGTTATGGATGGATGGTAACTGTTCTATGATTTATGTTTATGTTTAAATGCTATATCAATCATTCTGGTATTTGTTTTATGCATTCTGGTATTTGGTTTATGTATTCTGATATTAAGTTTATGTGTTAGGATAATAAGGATTTAAATGCTTGAAGTTCTTTAATCTAGTGGCAACTGATTCACCCCCCCCTCTCAGTTGTCCTCTGGTTATCTGAGTTGTCTAACACATAGCCACCATAGCATTAATAGATGTATATCAAATAATGTTTCCTCATACCTGCACAGTGAAATGGTGATTAAGACAATCATATAAATGATAGTATAAGACCCAATGACAGTCCTAAAGCTTACAAAACAAAGGCTTATGTTGAAAATAGTGAATTCACAGCCAATGCAAAATCATATACAATCATAAATTATAGTGAAGACTACAAACTTACCTTCATAAAGATAAAGCGATTGTTTTCCATTGATGTGGGTAGATCATAATTTGTATCCTCGATGAAAAATTATAGCAAATTATAACATTCAAAGAAATGTGACTTAAGAAGCCCTTAGGTCAATAAAGATACTAAACAATGAAATTGAAATAATGTCAAGATCATCATGAGAAAGATAATGGACATAGTAGCTAAAAGTAGAGATCGATAACAGTGAACCTAATGAGATGGTGCAGGAGCACCTAGGACTTAGACTATCTAGTTTTTTTCAATTTTGGATTATACTGACCCTAGCCAAGTCAATAGTGAATAAGGACTCTAGGAGGGTCCAAGAGTTAGTGTTTTGAGTCAATGTAGGCCTATGTTGAGTTCATTCTTCTTAGGTTTGCATTTTTGTGCAAATAGTGGATTTGAGTAGGTAGTTGACCTTCTTGATGGTAAAAAATGTCAAAACTTGGTATAGGCATTAGGGAGGGTTAAATTAGTCTTAGGCATGTTTAAAAATTCATGTTTGATGACTTATAATAGGTCTCATAGGTTGGAAAGACCAAAAAGTTCAAAAGTGCAAAGTTGCAAAAAGTTGTCATGACAACTTTTGAAAGTTGTCATGACAACTTTTGAAAGTTGTCATGACAACTTTTGTCCTGAATTGGTTAGCAATGGAGTTAGGGATTGTCCAACACCCTAGAATGACTCCACACATGAGAAAATATATAATTACCCTCTCTTGCATGGTTACCAAGGTTAGAGAATGTGATATGTAAGTTCAACAATCTGAAATTACTCATTTTTCAGACTAGTTGGCAGCATTTTGGCTTGATTTTACTCATTTTGTAATTGAAAATGGATTGAATCCATTGATCCAGAAATGGATTGAGTTTCTCTAGTGTTTTAAAGTGTTTTTGGTTCAATTTAAATCTTTTTAGATAGTTTTCATTAGTGTCTTTTTGCTTTAGTTTGCAAACAGCCAATTTTGGCTTGTATATATCAGTTTTTATGTAAAAATGGTTGCCCCATGAACTCCACATGTGCTGCCATCACGGACTATTGGGACATGAAGGGAAACCACCTATATAGTGAACATATGTATAGACAAGTTCTGGAGAATATTTTTAACATGACTGTCACCTTGTTCTAGGAGTCCAGGAGCAACCCGGCTAGAGGAAATAAGGTGAAAATGAAGTGCCAAGTGTAGATGTGAATGCCAAATCACTTTCTAAGTTTTTGGAGAGGTCCAAGGAGTTGAAAAATATTTTCCAATGCAAGAAAGATCCTTGAAAAGGTCATTTAATGCTCAAACCCTAATTTGACCATTCATTGTCGGCTAGAGGCCTAGAAAACCCATGAAAACCCTCATTTTGGGGTTAGCATATTGTACGGTGGAATAAGAAGCCAAAACGTCAAAAATATCTTGAGGTTAAATGAACCATTTAAGAAAAACCAAACTTGTTTGGGGGTCTTTTGAACATATTCACTCAAGCCCTAAAAACCTGGTTTTAGGATGCCTAATTGGGCTAATTCCTTGTAGCCCTTTTCTAGGCAAGATTTTGAAATCTGTAAGAAACCTAATGACTGCAAACCTCAAATGGACCCTAAATGAATTCAAAACATGTTAGAAGACACCTCCACTCCTCTACATCATCTCACAATGGTAGGAGGTCAATTTGACAACTTCAAGCCAAGAAGCCATAATTGAGCACACAAGAAGCACTGTGAATTGGTAGGGTTCCTAGCCAAAACACTTGAACAAAACACCTTAGAAAGGTCAAGAATCAAGCCCTAGAAGAGACTGAGAAGGACTTGGAGGTCTAGAGAGAAACTAGGCCTGGAGAGTTGGTGGAATTGAGCAACACCAGCTAGGTGAAGTGTTGAGCAAACTAGGTGGCCCCATCAAATTGGTATCAGAGCCTATAAGATTTGGGTTGGGTGAGTAGATGTCCTCAGTGGAATCTGTAGGAGACAACAACTTGGTGACCAATGCAAAGCTGGAAAAGAAATTGGATGATCAGGAGGAAGAGAATAGACTCCTGAAGGAGAAGTTGCTAGAATTGGAGAGTAAGCTTGGTGAGGTAGAAACCAAGGCAAATGAAGTATTGGTAAAGGTGTAAGGAGCAAAAGGGAAGGGTAAAGAAGTGTCAGAGATAGACACAACACTTGAACCTAATCCTATCCTAGAGAAAGAACCTTTCCTGAAGGCATTGAAGGCCTTGAGTGGTAAATCACTGGAAGGATTGCCATTGTTCACTGGTAAGATGGAGGCAGAAGTAGTCCTAGAATGGATAGAATGCATGGAGAATCATTTTGAATGTGAAGGCATAATTGAAGTCTAGAGAGTCAAAGTAGCCAAGTCAAGGATGAGAGGAGCTTCTCTCACATGGTGGAAATTTGTACAAGATGAGAGGAAGAAAATGGGCAAAGCACCCATCTCTTCTTGGCAAGGGATGTTAGTCAAAATCAAAGAAGTCTATCTCCCTGATGATTATGAAGTGCAAATTCATAGGAAGAGGCAAAACTTAAGACAAAAAGACCTCGATATCAGTAGCTATATAGAGGAGTTTCATAAACTTAGCCTTAGATCTCATGCAGTGGAAGAAGAGAGTCTCAAGGTTGCTAGGTACCTAAATGGTCTACGGTGGAACATCCAAGAATAAATTAGTTTAATGAGCCCAAAAATAGTCCATCAAACCTATCAACTTGCCCTTAAGGTGAAGGAAAAACGAAAAGGAAGATATAACTCAAGCAGCAATAGGGGTAGGGGTAGAGGAAAGGACAATAGAGGCCATAGAGGAGACTTTGGAGGAAGAAGTTCTAAACAAAGAACACAAGGAGAGTCTAAACTCACTGAGCAGCAAGAGAGTGGCACTAATAGAGGAGGATTCAATAGAGGAAGGGGATCCAACAATGGTTTCAGAGGAAGATCTAGTGGCCAAGGTAGAGGTTCCTCATATTTTGCAACAATGAAGTGTTACCATTGCACCCAACTTGGTCATCCAACATATAGGTGTCTAGAGAAGGGATCATCATCACATGGTAGTGAAAGAAGAGTGAGCTATCTTCAAGAAGAAAGACTTTAGAGGTTGCCTTAGAGTTAGAGGTAGGTGAAAACTTGATCATAAGGAGAAATTTGAACAAAGAACTGGTCAAAGAGGAGCCAAGCCAAAGAAGGTCCTTGTTCAGGATCAAATGCAAGATTATGGATAATGTGTGCAAAGTGATCATTGATTCAAGGTCTACGAACAATATTGTGTCAGAAGAGGCAGTGAGTAATCTCAAATTGCAAAGGTTACCTCATAACAATCCTTATAGAGTCACTTGGTTGAACAAAGGCCAACATGTCCTAGTCAATGAGCAAGTATGGGTGGATTTTACCATTGGGAGGTATAAGGACAGGGTGTTATGTGATGTCCTACCCTTGGATGCATGCCATCTTCTATTAGGAAGACCATGGCAATTTGATAGACAAGCTATCCATGATGGAGCCAAGAATGCATACTCATTCAATAAAGATGGAGTCACATTCAAGATTCAGTCTATCCTTGAGGAAGGTGAAAAGAGGGCAGCAGGTCCTAATGTTCTTTTGGTGAGTGAAAAAAAGTTCTTAAAGACACTTGAGGAAGGTGAAGGTATAGGGTTTGTACTAGTAACTAAGCCCAAAGAGGAAGACAAGAAAGAGAAGCTAGATTTGCCATTAGAGGTGCAAGATTTGTTGAAGAAATTCAAAGGCATAGTAAGTGATGGACAACCAGCCACCTTACCTCCTACAAAAACCATAAGCCATCAAATAGACTTCATTCTTGGAGCATCCTTTCCTAATAGGCCAGCTTATAAAATGACTCCCCAAAAAAACGTAGAGATTGCCAAGCAAATCGAAGAGCTTCTAGACCAAGGCCTAATTAGGAAAAACATTAGCCCTTGTGTTGTCCCTACCGTGTTAGCACCAAATAAAGGTGGTACTTGGAGATTGTGTACTGATTCTAGAGCCATAAATAGTATCACCATCAGATATAGGTTCCCTATTCCTAGAATAGAAGACCTAATGGATTGTTTAGGCGAAGCCAAGTACTTTACCAAGATTGACCTTAAAAGTGGATATCACCAAATTAGGATTAAGGAGGGTGATGAATGGAAAACTACATTTAAGACTACTGAGGGCTTTATGAGTGGCTTGTAATGCCATTTGTCCTATCTAATGCTCCAAGAACCTTCACGAGACTCATGAATGAGGTGATGAAGGACTTCATAGATAAATTTGTGGTGGTATATCTAGGTAACATTCTCATTTTTAGTAAAGATAGGGCAGATCAGATTAATCATTTGCAAGATGTATTACAAAGATTGTATGATGAAAAGCTAACCATGAACTTGGATGAGTGTGAGTTTGTTAAGCAGGAGTTGGTTTACCTTGGGTTTGTGTTGTCTCAAGGAAACCTCAAGATGGATCCCAACAAGGTTGAATCCACTGTAAATTGGCCCACTCCTAAGTCAGCAACAGAGGTGAGAAGCTTCCATGAACTAGCTCAATACTATAGGAAGTTCATTAGGCAATTTAGTGCTATATGTGCACCAATACTAGACACCATTAGAGGTGGAATAAAGGAAAAGTTTCAGTGGGGTGAAGAAGCAAACAAAGGTTTGGAAACCTTGAAGGAGAAGATAGCTACTCAACCGATGCTAGTGTTGCCTAGTTTTGAGAAACTTTTCATAGTAGAATGAGATGCAAGCAATGTTGCAGTAGGTGTTGTCCTAAGGCAAGAAGAAATACCAGTAGCTTTCCATAGTGAGAAGCTAAGTGATGCCAAGAGGAAATACTTCTCTTATGATCTTGAGTTATATACTTAAGTGCAAGTTTTGAGGAAGTGGAGACACTATCTCCTCCCTAAAGAATTTCTAGTCTATACAGACAACCAAGCATTGAGTTTCCTAAACTCACAAGACAAACTCAGTCATAAACACATGAAATGGGTGGAGTATATGTAGGCCTATACATTCACCATTAAGCACAAGAAAGGGCAGTTAAACCGAGTCGTTGATGCATTAAGTAGGAGACTTTTGACAATCCAAGAAATCCAATTGAGAAGCATAGGTGTGGATAGTTTTAGAGACTTGTACCCAGAGGATGAAGACTTCTCAAATGCCTACAAGGTGTGTAAGGAGTATCAAAATCACTTGCATAGTGAGTATTTTGATTTTACTTTGCAAAATGTGCTATTGTTTAAAGGTGGGCAACTTTGTGTGCCTAGAGGCTCAATGAGAGAAAACCTTATACAAAAGAAGCATAATGGCAGCCTTAGTGGACATTTTGGAGTCAATAAGACTCAAGAGTTGGTTCAGAGGTACTACTATTGGCCAAGGATGAATCAAGATGTAAAGAAATATATGGAGACTTGCATAGTTTGCCAAAAGGCCAAAGATACTTCTACAAATACTGGTTTATACCAACCTCTTCCCATACCAAATAGACCTTGGGAATGTATTAGCATGGACTTTGTAGTAGTTTTACCAAGGACAAAGCAGGGACATGAAAATATTTATGTCATTGTGGAAAGATTTAGCAAAATGGCTCACTTTGTGCCTTGCAAGACTACTCATGATGCATGCCAAATAGCTCAATCCTTCTTCAAAGAGGTAGTGAGGATACATGGTTTACCCATGAGCATTGTTTTAGATAGGGACTCAAAGTTTATGAGTCATTTTTGGAAGACACTATGGCAAATGCTTGGTACCAACCTCTCTTTTGGATCAGCCTACCATCCTCAAACAAATGGGAAGTGGTGAATAGAAGCCTGGGAAACTTATTAAGGTGTCTTACTAAGAAATATGGTTAGACATGGGATCAAGAACTCTCACAAGCTGAATATGCATATAATGACACCATGAATAGGACTACCGGCAAGAGCCCTTTTGAAGTGGTCTATGGTGTGCACCCAAGAGGAATTTTGGAGTTAAGAGAGTTAGGAAGTGCAGTAGCAAGAAGTGGATATGCAGAAGACTTTTCTCAATCAATGAAGGAGGTCCATGAATCAGTTAAGCAAGCCTTGATAGAAAACACAAGCAAAATCAAACAAAGAGTTGATGAAAGAAGGAAGAACCTACAATTTCAAGTAGGAGATCTTGTCATGGTGCACCTAAACAAAGAAAGACTACAGGAAGGAGTTCCAAACAAGTTACAAATGAGAAGGATAGGTCCATGTGCCATTCTAGCCAAGTATGGAGAAAATGCATACAAGGTGGATCTACCTAGTGACATAGGATTGTCACCGTTTTTCAAAATAGAAGACTTAGTTGCCTACAAGGGACCAATTCAAGGTTTAAATTTCAGTCACTTGGAGGTTTTAGATGATGTGAATAACCTTCAGTTACCAGCCAAATCAAATCCAAAGGCCGAGAAGGTGTTGAGTTCAAGGATTGCCAAGAAAACAAGGCATCAAGCCTATTGGGAGCACCTAATCAAATGGCAGGGCATGGATGATGCTGAATCTACATGGGTCCTTGAGACAGAGTTTAAAAAGCATGGAATTGATCAGAATTTGATTCCCAAGGAGGTGACATGATCTTCTTTTGTTTGGGAGAATTGTGCAGGATCACCTAGGACTTAGACTATCTAGTTTTTTCAATTTTGGCTTGTACTGACCCTATCCAAGTCAATAGTGAATAAGGAATCTAGGAGGGTCCAAATGTTAGTGTTTTGAGTCAATGTAGGCCTATGTTGAGTTCATTCTTCTTAGATTTGCATTTTTATGTAAATAGTGGATTTGAGTAGGTAGTTGACCTTCTTGATGGTCAAAAATGTCAAAAATTGGTATAGGCATTAGGGAGGGTTAAATTAGTCTTAAAAATGTTTAAAAATTCATGTGTGATGACTTATAATAGTTCTCATAGGCTGGAAAGACCAAAAAGTGCAAAAGTGCAAAGTTGCAAAAAGTTGTCATGACAACTTTTGAAAGTTGTCATGACATCTTTTGTCTTGAATTGGTTAGCGATGGAGTTTGGGATTGTCCAATGCCCTAGGATGACTCCACATGTGGGAAAAGATATAATTACCCTCTCTTTCATGGTTACCAAGGTTAGATAATGTGATATGTAAGTTCAACAATCTAAAATTACTCATTTTTAGACTAGTTGGCAGCATTTTGGCTTGATTTTACTCATTTTGCAATTGAAAATGGATTAAATACATTGATCAAGAAATGGATTGAGTTTCTATAGTGTTTTATAGTGTTTTTGGTTGAATTTAAATCTTTGTAGATAGTTTTCATTACTGTCTTCTTGCTTTAGTTTGCAAACAGCCAGTTTTGGCTTGTATATAGCAATTTTTATGTAAAAATGGTTGCCCCATGAACTCCACACGTGCTGCCATCATGGATTGTTGGGAAATGAAGGGAAACAACCTATAAAATTAACATATGTAGGGACAAGTTCTGGAGAAGAGTTTTAACATAACTGTCATCTTGTTCTAGGCGAGTCCAGGAGCAACCTGGCTAGAGGAAATAAGGTGAAAATGAAGTACCAAGTGTAGAGGTGAATGCCGAATCACTTTCTAAGTTTTTGGAGAGGTCCAAGGAGTTGTGAAATAGTTTCCAATGAAAGGAGGATCCGTGAAAAGGTCATTTAATGCTCAAACCCCAATTTGACCATTCACTATTGGCTAGAGGCCTAGAAAACCCTTCAAAACCCTCATTTTGGGGTTAGCATATTGTACGGTGGAATAAAAGGCCAAAACCTCAAAAATATCTTGATTTTAAATGAATAATTGAATAAAAACCAAACTTTTGGGGGGTATTTTGAACCGTATTCACTCAAGCCCTAAAAAACCGATTTTAGGAGGCCTAATTGGGCTAATTCCTTGTAGCCCTTTTCTAGGCAAGATTTTGAAATCGGTAAGAAACCCAATGATTACAAACATAAAATGGACCCTAAATGAATTAAAAACATGTTAGAAGACACCTCCACTCCTTTGCATCATCTCACAATGGTAGGAGGTCAATTTGACAACTTGAAGCCAAGAAGGCATAATTGAGCACATGGGAAGCACTATGTATTGGTAGGGTTCCTAGCCAAAACACTTGAAGTAAACACCTTAGAAAGGTCAAGAATCAAGACCTATAAGATATTGAGAAGGACTTGGAGGTCTAGAGAGCAACTAGGCCTGGTGAGTTGGTGGAATTGAGCAACACCGTCTAGGTGAAGTGTTGAGCAAACTAGGTAAACCCAATTATGAGACCATTGTTATTACACATACAAGCTAAAGGTTTATGAAAAAGTTTGAAAAATGAAATGTCTAGAGGACCCTTTCAAGCCCAAATCCAAGACAACAAGAAAAGAAATGCTATGATCAAGTTTAAAGGCATTGTTAAACACTAGAGTAGGATTTGAAGGTAAAGAGAACCTAGAGATACAAGTATGAAATGAAAGTGATATCAGATTTGCTAAAGAAATTCATAATCAAATAAATGTGTGTAGCTGCCTTGAGAATAGAGAAACTAAGGCCTTTCAAGGAATTTCTAGCAGCATACAAGAAGAGCAATTCTATAACACTTGCAAATGATAAGTTTGCTTTCAAGGTCATGCACCTATCAAATATAGAGAGAAAATTAATGCATGAGAGGATAGAAAGTATAAGAAGACCGTTAACCTATCACCAGTATAGAGATTTTTTAGTAGACTTCAAGATTGACCTAAGTAAATGCAATGAGCACTCTTCTGACAAAAGAAGAGAGAAGATAAATTTGATAGAAGATTTGTTATAAAATACAGTCACATTATTTAATGATGCAATGAATCATAACAAGTGACATGTATACACTTTAGACTTTAGTGGATAACTATAAGATCCTTATCACTACCATAAAAAAAAGAACACAAACATGTAGAGGATAGTCACATAATCACAACCATCTTTAGGAGTGCAGATCAAAAGAGGTGCTTTAGCGGTCTTATAAGACAACAAAGGACAATGCATTTGTAGTGTAAGACTTAAGAAAGTTATATACAAAGCTTGTAAACATAGAGAGCATTGGAATTATTAATGATAGAAGGATAATGAACCGGTCATAGCACTATATCAAGAATAGTATGTTTGATTAAACAACACTTAAAGATAGTCATTAAACTCATTAAGGCATGTATGAGCATATAAAGACAGTCATGTCTTGCTATTAAGTTTTAACAATGATATCAAGAGATGGATTTGTCAACCAAACTCAATGATAGGGAACAAATGCCTCAAGAAAGATTGTAGACCTTAGAGCAAAAAAGATAGACTTATGGCAACCCCAATTTACAATAACATCAAATCAGAAATCACAATAAAGGAAAGCTTTATTTCAAGGATAGAGATCACCGTCAAGAATGCTTGTTGATGGGTTGATCTCAGTCCACACAAGTTGCATTCTTTGAGGTACGATGAGTTTGTTTGTGACTCTAGAATGGCTTCTCATCATGAGTTAAGGTTTCTTGGGGGTTGATTCAAGATCAAACATGAGTTTAAGGCTAAAATATCTCAGTTTTGAGGTTTTTTAGATGTTTTTATGGCATAAGAAAGCCTAGATGTGACCCCATCAACTTTGGATGCATCCAACAAATCATATTGTAGTTTATCACTAAATTAATGAGGATCTTTCAAGATGTTTCCAGCAGTTATACTTTAGTTTGGACTCCCTCAGGGGTCATGTATCAATTAGGAGATATTTTGGAGCAGTTCATAGCTAGTTTGGAGTAGTAACCCCCCCTTTTACATTCTTCTTTATCAAATTCAACTCTAAGATGATGAAGTCATGCAAATTGAGGATGAGATCAAGGAGGAGGACAATTAGTTTGATCCCAACTCAAGTTCATCATCAACTCAAGAGCTGGATTTTAAGTTCACTCACTTCTTTCAGTCAAGAAATGGAACACATTTTCATATATCTTCTATATCTTCTCCTCTTTTTCCTAGACTACATACTTCACAACAACAACAAAAATTGTAGCTCACAATATTCATTATTCAAGAATTGTAATAGAATTTTATTAGTTTATGAATAAAGAACAGCAATTTTTTTCATACATATCTTGTTTCAACATTGTTACATGAATGATTTTTATGAGAATATTGTGATTTTACTATTAAATCCTTTATTATTTGGTTCGTTGGTGCTTTTTGGAATAAGTAATTTCATTGCAAACATAGTTTGTGTGTTTTGTCATATGATTTGAATAGATTGAATGTTCAAAAAATTATTTTCCTGCAAACAAAATATTGAAAACTTTCAAACCTTCACACGAATTACTTATGAGTTTCATGATCTCAATTGATTTGTAATCAATATTTAGGTCTTTTAAAGCTTATAAATTCATTTAGCATAGATAATAATATCATCCATTTTGGTGCAATCACCTCTTGTTAGCTTTAGAATTTGATTTCCAGTCATCTCTCTTCTCTTTTCCCATTCAAGCTAATAGTTTTAGGAGGGTTTCCATTATAGGCAACCCACAGGCCTATTAATCATGCCATATTTTATAGGATTGTTGAGTTTCACTCTTAGCGTTCAGGGTTCAATCCCTGTGACAATAGGTATGCTTCTACCAAAAGAATAAGCATAGATGTCTTCAAATAAACATGTCATTTTGTTTTGTCCCATATGTATATTCATGATTTGTTGTTGTTGCTTCTACAGTTGTTGACCCAAAATATCAATTGGTTGAAGAAGGGGATTGGCATTGTGAATGAAATTGAGTCTTATTGTTATTTGATGTTGTCATAAGTGAAGAACAAAGAGGATTGATGCAAAAATTGATGTTGTGTTGTATTAAAGACAATAGCATTTGATATTTGATTGTAAGACAAGTTTTGATTTGGGGTTGGAGGATAAATCATGTTTTGATTAAGTCCCAAGTTTTTATGATTTGTCCCTAGATATTAGTTTTAATGAGTGGGATATATATTATGCAAGGGATTGTTTTTCAGAGAAGATCAACTTGAAGAGTGTTTAGGAGATTTTTATGGTAGGTTCCACTAGTTGAAGGGACATGTTGATTTTGACATGGAGGTGGAACATTTTGACTTGAGATTTGACTTGATGCGGCATTGGTTGTACCTTGGTTGACATTTGCTCAACTCAAAGGATGCACATGGATATTTGATGCACTTGTTGTGGTACTTGTAGTATTGGTCATGGTGCTCATTCAAGGAGGAGGTTGGTTATTGGTTTGTGAAGCTTTAATGTTGGAAGGATTTGTAATTGATGATGAAGATGAGGGATTGGCTTGTGTTGGTTTGGGAAGGTGCTTTTAGATTAGCCAATTTTTTATTATTGTGTCACATTTTGACTTGGTTGGGATATGTTTTGATCAATGAGTGACACACTTGGACTTGATGATGTCAAATTTGGATTAGGTTGTGTTCCACTTGTTTCAAGTGTTGAAGGTAAACCAAAAAGAGGGATTAAATTGGAAGTCAAGTGGTGATGATGATCCCTCCATTGGTTTTGGTCTATATTGGTATAGATTCTAAAAGTTAGCCAAATTGAAGAAATCCATGTCAGGTGAGGTTTCTTGGATTTTTGTGAGACCAAAATCAGATCCCAAAGGGTAATTTGGCTCCTTGTTGTGATTATAATAAGAAATATCAATCTTGATCTACTGTAAGAAGGGCATCCATTATGGCTTGAATTTTAGGGTCTTGTAAGCCTTCTTCAATCTCCTCTTGGGTCAAATTTTATCTGAGGTTTTCCAAGGACATGTCAAAGGGAGGTTCTTGAATTTTTTTGTGTCAATCTTAGCCATGCAAATAACCAATCGAAGAAAACCTACTACCTAAAACCCTATTAAAAATATCTAAGGCTTAAACCCTAAACCCTAATGCTTTTGCCTCAAAAAAAAATTTGGCCTTATTCTTTTCATTTGTTGACCAGATAGGCAAGTCATTTCATATACGTCGACTAGGTAGAGGGTCCCTTCTTCATGGAGGGACCAACCCCTTTCACCCACTACCGACTAGTGAGAGTTATTTTTATTACTCATTATGCAGTCGGGAACTTTCCACTTTTGTTCCTTGTTACGACTGTTCCACTTTCATGTGACACAACTATGAGCAATGCACTTCAGAGGAAAGGATATTGTTGTAGCATCCTAAAATTGCACCCCTTTGCAATTTTGACTGCATTTGGGTCTTCACCTTAGTATTTGCACCTCTTTGCCTGATTCAAGACTTGATTATGCTCATACACATCATAAATATTATAAAACTCAAAATGCACCTCATTATGCACCTTAAGCCTACCCTAAAATAGCGCAAGACCATTGTGTCATGCCATGGGTCTCACTGGGACCATGGAACCATGCCATGGTCCACCCTAATTTGGGGTCCCTCAAAAACCAATGTATCATTTCAAATTTGAGTGGGATTCGCCTCTTTGTGTCATCTCATGTTAGAAAATTAATCAATTTTCTCAGTCAGAAAGTATATAAAGAGGATTTTTCCTCTCATTTGAACATCCATCAATTCATGAATCCACCCACATACATGAAATTCAATTTGGAGTTCAAGCATTCAATCATTTAAGAGCAATTGAGCATTTTTAGTCTTCCTTCAAGCCTTGGAGAAGCAATAAAGTTAAGATTCAAGCATTGAAGTGGAGATCTACATCCTATTTCAAGAGATCCTAATTCCATGTACAGGAAAGAAAAAATTCACAAGGAGGTATCTTCATTCAATTTTCAGTCATAATTTAGAATCTCCCTCAAAAGGAGAATCTTCCATTACAGTCATTTCAGTTATCTTTATTTCAATTTCATGGTAAATTCTAAAATAGGAGTTTGACCTAAGGCAGGTTGCTATTCCCAACCTATTTCCCCATTTTTCTATGTGTAGGAAATAGGTACAGAGTTGTGCTCTTCAGAATAAGCTTCATTCACAAAGATAAATCAACCCTTTTTGGCGTGTGAAAAGTTCAAAGGATCGTGGTGTCATGCCATGGTCTTGGATTTTTAGGAGCTATTTTGTGGGTAAGATCAGACTTACCTTATACTGATTAGATCTAGGTGACCGCAAAAATTTCGCATTTGTAGATCATTGTTTTATCAATTTTACCTTCATTTTTCAGTATTTTACCTTAAATCAGCATTTCAACTAACAAAAGAGAGGAAAACCCCCACAAAAATTAGCCAATCCATTTAGTCTCCAGTCCTTATCTGATTTGTGATTGAATCTAGTGGATTCCCTTCCTTCTTTTTAATGTAAATTTTTTAAGTGAAAATTGATTTGGTGATTTCTCCCTTCTATGTTGCAAATTGCCAAATCAAAATTTTTCCCCTTTACATTTTGGTGAACTCGACTTTGTACACCTTTAATTCTTTTTTTAATTTTTAGATCTAAGTGTGTATGCAATTTAGGTTTGAAGCATTAATGACTACTAGTAATCCCTCTCCCGACATTGATCCTATTCATGATAACATTTTTGTACAAGAGAGACTATCAACATTTCTTCTCAAAAAAATTTCGTATGAATGATGTTGATCCTTCTCCTAAAACTCATACTCCTTATAAGGATACCTTGGAGCAAGACAATGATCTTAGGTCACAAGAGTGTGATATCCCTTTCATTTAGTCTAAAGAAATTCTTATTCATGAAGAAATGTTTAAGGTTGATAATCCTCTTTACGAACCACTTGATGATTTCATCTCTACTAGACCTCCCTCACATGTTCCCAAACCATCTTCAATCAATATGATGCATGCGAATGGTTATGAAACACCTAATAAACCCCTCCTCATTGTTCAAGGTGCTAGTCCTTTTTCAAATTCTCAACCTCTTAAGAAGCCTCTCTTGGTGGTTCAAGGTGGTTATAGTAATGATTCCTTTTGCACTCCTAACAAACTAGTTATTACTATTGAAGGAGGTTGTCCTACTAAGGCCCCTTATGAATATGCTAAACAAATCACTCAGTAAATTTATAATTTAGTTACCCACATATATAATATGTGAAGCAATAGGAAACCTAATCCTCCTCTGATTATTCCTTCATCACTTTCTACTTCTCAGCCTATTCTTTCACCAATACCTCATATATCACAAACTCTTTGTAAGGAGTATGATCTTATTGAAAAACTTAAAGCTACTCCTGCCAAGATATCTCTTTGGGATTTGATTCAAACTTCATCCACATATCATGGAATGTTACAAGATACTTTAAAGAACTTAGATGTCCCACCTACAATGGCGCCTAATAATATGGCTTCTTTGATTGATCCTATGAATGAATCTAAAGCTCAAATTGTATTTACACAAGATGAGTTGTCATCCCATGAGATTCAACATCAATATAATCTTCTTATTATTTTTATCCTTATCAATGATAATTCTATAGAAATAACCCTTTTTGATAATTGCTCTGGCCTTAATGTTTGTAGAATTAAATTATTGCATAAAATCAAGGTGGAAACATCTCTTATTAAAACAGATTCTCTTACTATTCAATGCTTTGATAATGTTTCTAGGTCTTCTTTAGGTACTATAACCTTGCCTGTTAAGGTGGGACTTGTAATTTTACCTACACCTATTCATGTCATGTGCAATGATTTTAATTATAATCTTCTATTAGGATGACCTTGTCATCATTGTATGCAATTTGTCCCTTCTACTTTGCATAGGCAACTTAAGTTCATCTACAATAATAAGATGTATACTTTTTTTACTGATACCGATTTACAAGCCCCATTGAAAACCTCATCATCTTGTTCAACTACTTCTAATTCTTCTAAAAAATACTCCTACATCTTCAAGTATGCCTACTTCTTTGAGTACTCTTGATTCTTCTTTTACTAAAGTTGAAAAACCACCTCCTCCTAAAGATACTTTTTCACAAGAACAAGTGCTCTTGGAAGACAATTGGGGGTCTTTGGATTTCACACCTACCTTTGTAGGAGAATATAAATTCCTTCCAAGAGATTCTAAGATTAAAAAGGAAGATGATATAGTGGAAACTAAAAAGCAACCCACTTTGTCTAAACAACTAAATAACAATTTTGTGGCTTCTTCTAATTCAAACAATTATTTAAAATCTTCTTCTTATTCATCTTATTATGGCATTGAGATTTATGAGGCCCCACCTTCTCTTTCTGATATGGAATCTCTTTATGGTCTTATTTTTTCATATTTTAGCTAAGAGTGGATATAATGGCAATGGTTGTGGCACAAATGAATAAGGGATTAAGGTTCCTTTATATAATAACATATGTGAAGATTCATTTGGACTTGGATATAATCCTTCAAAGCCCACCAAAACATCTAAAAGACCATCTCTAAAGGTGAATGTTATATTTAGTAGTGATGATGAATTCACTTCAATTAGATCATCCTCTACATCTATCAACACTTATACCACTCATAAGGTAGTGATGATGAATTCACTTCAATTAGATCATCCTCTACATCTATCAACACTTATACCACTCATAAGGAAATTATGGTGATCGAAAAGTCTCTTTATGAATCTCCCCAAGAGATTTCCAATCCTACTTATGAGGCTTTATCTTCTATTCATTCTAAAAACCTCTCTTCTATAAATAAGGCCCTAATGAATTATGCATATACCTCTCGTAAGGTTTCTTGTATGCAAAAGGAGTATGACTTAGTGGCCTACTCTTCTCCTATAAACTACTCTCTTGATAAAGACTTTTCAATATTTATCATCGTATACATGTTTTTAATCTCATAGATCATAGAGAATTTAACATGTGGTATGCAAATTCTTCATCCAATTTGTCATATCTTTAAATAACATTAGTGTCTATTATGTATCTCTTTACAATGTGACATTGGTAGCTTGCCCATTGAGGACTCATTGTCATTCATGATAGCACAATTTCACATGCAAACATAATTTGGAAGCAACATAATAGCCTATTTTTGTCCCATCTCTTGTCTCAATTTATGGAGGCGAGAATGATTTCAAACATCTCCCCTTCTTAGGATTAAAACATTCCCTTTCGTGAAGTAGTGTCTTCTATAAGGATCTCTTATTTATTGTAGAGGTGTATATTATTATTTGGGATTCCCTCTCTCATATTTAATAAGTATCCCTAATGAGGATATTTAGTACATGTCCTTCATTGGGACCTCTTCCCTAGCATTGGAAGTCTATACTCATTCATCAAACTCTTTTCTCCATTGAGTGGTATATTTTATAATGAACCCTTCTATGTGGTGCACATGCTTATCTCTAGTGAGTATCTCTTTCCTTCTTTTAGAAGAGTGTTTTTATAAATGATCCCTCTTTGATGTCCTTGCTTCTATGCTTGGGGGAAAGGGTAATATTTCAATCCTCTATTATTTTCTTCAATGATTCACCTTTTCTTTTTTTGAGTTGTATTTTTCTTGCGTAGAATATGGGTATTCCTTCTTTAGGACCTATTCTTTGTTTGAAATCTTCCATGAACAATATCTCCTTTGTAAAAGTGTGTAATCTTTTTCTAATAATCCTCTTTTCCTAAATATTGGAGAAGGTATGCATTCTTCTCTTCCTTCTCTTCCTTTTAAAGATGTTATCTTTATCAAAGATCCCTTATATTCTATAAGGTGGATGTCTTTGATAATGATCTCTTCCTCCTTTTTCACAATTTACAAGGTAATTTCTTTTCCAAACCCTAATCCTATATTTTTTCTACTTAATCTTTCATCTTGTGTTAGAGAGCTCCAATCCTCACACTCTTGGTTGTGTTGGAATTATGGTTTAGTTCTCTTTCTTACCAAATGATTCTCGATTGGTTTTGATCTTGTATCAAACCTTGTTGTGAGCATTTTTCATCAAGTTTCCTTCATAATTTGATGTGGTAATATGATACCACGTTTCAACTCACTAATTATCAATCTAAAATAGGGGGGCATATAGCTATCGTCAAATTTTATCATTTCCTTAGTAAGCATTTAGGTGATTTTGTGATTTTATCTAACAATGTGGTTTTCTAGGATGCAGTTCCTAATAGTGTACTATAGATACCGTTGGGAGCTTTTCCAACACCTTATGGATATATCCTTTAGTCTTGAAATAATTCTCTCTCTTCCATACCTTCATACTTAGAATTACTTAGCAAACTTTGTCTTTTCCTTTGTAATTTTTGGTATTTTTTTTTCATGACTCATAGTAAGAGAACCATACTAGTTTGTAGTCATGGTTCTCTCTTTCACTCTCATGATGTTCTCTTTTACCTTGATATTTAAGTTGTAAGATCCTAAAGTCCACTGTGGTCTTGGTGTATCTTACCTCCTTGATGACTTGGTGAAAGTTTTTCAATGTGAACCCTTTTTAATTTACCGAGAGCATTATTGGCTTCATACTCCTGCTAAAGTGGGGGCTAAATGTAGCATCCTAAAATTGCACCCCTTTGCAATTTTGATTGCATTTAGGTATTTGCCTTAGTGTTTGTGCCTCTTGGCCTAATTAAAGGCCTGATTATGCTCATATGCATCACAAATGTCATAAAACTCAAAATGCACCTCATTATGCACCATAAGCCTACCCCAAAATAGGACAAGACCATGGCACCATGCCATGGTCCACCCTAATTTGGGGCCCCTCAAATCCCAATGTCGAATTTCATAATTGAGTGGGATTCCCCTCTCTGTGTCATCGCATGTCAAAAAATTAATCAATTTTCTTAATGGGCAAGTATATAAAGAGGATTTTGATGAATAAATGATGAACAGTAAGTACCAAACCGGTACTGAGAGGGGGGGGTGAATCACTACAAGCAAAAACACTTTTCCTGAACCAGTTTGACAGCAAACACTGCACTTTGACTGACAAGCACTAACACTGGTCTAAACTAGATTACTACCGGTAAAACATAGTGAGAATCTGAAAGACATAAACCGGTAACCCTTAGCTTTCCATACAATCTAATACCTCATTTTCACTTCACCTTTATGCATAAACAAGTAATTTATCATCAAAAAAATAATGATTGCTAGTTCAACATATTTTATCAGTTTGACATAAAACCCAACTAATTTTTCACATGGAAACCCAACTGGGAAAAACTATGGTGGGGATGAATACCCACAAGCTTTTCTTGAACTCTTTTGAAGTCTGCTCTGTTAGGAGCCTAGTCTGGTTAAAGACTATTAAAATAGGTTCTGCTAGGAACCAATCCTGCTAGGGATCACCCAGTTAAGAGATGGCTAAATACCCGGTTAAAGGTTACAACCCTGTTAAAGGTTACCTCGTAAGAGGATTTGAAGAACTCATTGAATTGAATCACCCTGTTAAAGGATTTACACAAAAGCCTGCTAAAGCTACCCAGTTAAGGGATTTTCCAACTGCTGAAATGGTTAGAAGTCAATAGGTAATACACTAATCTGATAATAGCACTCAATGCCAAGGCAGATCCACTTTAGCTCCTTTTCTTTTGCAATCACACTCTGCAGGTATCAACACACTTCTCCAGTCTGGCAAGAATCAATTGTCACTCATTGGGATACACACATAACATTTGCCAACAACTTCAAAATGAAAAACATCATCGACCTTATAGGAAATAGATAGGTCGGTAGCATAAACCCTAATCCCTAAACATTTAGGTTTTACAATCCAGTCGGTTCAATCCTGACCGTTAATCACACTGTATCGAATATAACAGTCTTGAACAGATCTCAAGACGTTCATTCTTTGTCACTTCAGGAAGCTAATAACTCATCATGCACTCTCCATCATTTACAGAGATTTCACACATTCCCAAGGTAGATAGGATCAATCTCCATGCAAGATCCTCAAGGAAATCCTTTACATGCACAAGACTGACGTGACAACACTTATCTGGTCTTCATTACAATGCTAACTCATCACAAGATGTCATCGGTTGAATTGCACAAGCTTGGAATGCATCAACCGGAAACCCTGAAGCTGAGACTACCAACCAATAGTCATGCTAAATGAAACCCCAATACAAAACTTCCGTTTACCGGTTCTCATTCCAACATACCGGTTCACCTTGAACAAACATATCACTTCACTTTTTGACAAATGTCAGTTTACAACATCATACCAGTTCTCACATATATCAGTTTGCTTACTACAATATACTGGTTCATATTTCAACAAATTGACATCAATGACAACATACAATATCATCATGTCATCATGCTCTGCACATATGCCAACAGTCTCCACTTTGGCATTGATGGCAATATACAAAGATATATTTCTGCTTCTACTTCACATCTTCTCCCCAATACTACAGATATCTTCTCCACTTCACATCTTCTCCCCCTTTGACAATAATGCCATAGTGAAGGCATACACATCTATGTTCCACTATGTTGCTCCCCCTAAGGAGTATCATCCTTCAACACACCAATCCTGAAAAAGATATATCAATGTAAGACCTAACTTATGTGGAGTACACACCTTTAGTTCACCTCTTGAAGGGGCATCACCCCTAATTCTCCTCTCAAATAGGTAAAGGTAGCCTTCGGTAGAGGCTTGGTGAATATGTATGCTAACTACTCCTTACTAGAAACATGTTCCTATACAACCTCTTTGTTCTGAATCTTCTCCCTCAAGAAATGATACTTAAGCTCGAAGTACGTGGTTCTAGCATGTAAAACCGGATTCTTGGAGATGTTAATTGCACTTGTGTTGTCACAAAATATACTTACCAGTTTAGATACAGGAACTTTGAAGCCATTTAATACATGCTTCATCCAAATTGTTTGAGTGTAGTTTATAAATTTTGCAACATACTCCACTTTTGTTGTAGACTGAGAGATACAACTCTGCTTCTTACTCATCCATGAGACTAGTCTACCACCAAGAAAGAATGTACCACTGATTGTGCTCTTTCGATCGTCCACATTACCAGCCCAATCAGCATCTGTAAACACTTTCAGGTTGAAATCATTATTGTATGGATACCATAATCCATAGTCAATAGTTCCATTCAGATATCACAAAATCCGCTTGAATGCTACCAAGTGGGATTCTCTTAGGCTTTTCTGGAACCATGTAGTAATACCCACTACATGTGCAATGTTTGGTCTACTATGTAGTACATAGTGCAATTTATCAATCATTGATCCGTATTCCTTCTCATTTACCAACATTGAGTTGTCCTCTTTTGATAATTTACAACCGATCACCATCGGTGTACCAATCAGTTTGTTGTTTTCCATGCCAAAGGTCTTCAACAACTCTTTGACATACTTGGACTGAGTGATAAATATTCCATCTTTCATTTGTTGAATCTGTAGTCCAATGAAGAACTTAATCTCCCCTATAAGTGACATTTCAAATTCCTTCTTCATCTCATCTGCAAAGTCATGACTCATCTTGTCATCTCCACCAAAAATTATGTCATCAACAAATACTTCACAGATCAAAATCTGATCTCCTTCTGATTTCAAGTAGGTATTGCTATCTTCACTTCTTCTTTCAAATCCAATCTTCACAAGATGGGAGTGCAAGTGTTCATACCATGCTCTAGGTGCCTGCTTTAGTCTATACAAGGCTTTATGTAGCCTACACACCATGTCACTTTCTTCTAATAGGGCAAACCCATCTGGTTTCTCTATATACACCTCCTCTTCTAGTATTCCATTTAGGAATGTAGATTTTACATCCATTTGATATACTTTGAATCCCTTGAAGGTTGCATATACAAGAAGCATATGAACTCCTTCCAATCTAGCTACTGGAGCAAAGGTTTCTCCATAGTCTTCTCCTTCTTCTTGAGCATATCCTCTGCACACCAGTCTGGCTTTGTTTCTTACCAATGTGCCATCTTCATTTAGCTTATTTTTGAAAAACCCATTTGGTGCCTATCACATTTTTATGCTCAGGTTTGGGTACCAAAGACCATGTACCATTATTTTCTATCTAGTCAAGTTCCTCTTCCATTGCCTTGATCCAGTCTTCATCTTTATGTGCCTCTTTGAATGTTTTAGGCTCAAATTCAGAGATAATACAAGAATTTTCTCTGACCTTTCTTCTTGTAAAAATTCTTGCATCCTTGTCTCCTATGATCTGCTTTGGATCATGATTCAGCTTTACATACCTAGGATTAGTTGTCTCTTATTTCTTTTCTTCTTCATCCTCACCTTCATCAGCATCAGCATCTACTGGTGTAGGAGCACTGTTACTGGTGCTAGTTTGTTTTGCAACTGGTTCCTAGAAGGTTACTACTGGTTCCTCTCCTACTTTCTCACTGTTAGTTTCCTCAAGTTTCTCAGAGGTTTCATCAACTCTAACATTGATGCTTTCAACAATTCTCTGAGTCCTATTGTTGAAACATTTGAGAGCTTTGCTCTTTGAGGAATACCCTAGGAATATTACCTAATCACATTTTGCATCAAACTTGCTTTGATGTTCACTCCTCTTGATATAAAATTTGCTACCAAACACTCCAAAGTAGCTTACCACAGGGGTTTTACCGGTCCAATACTCATAAGGAATTTTATCCTTACCCTTTTTTATGATTACCCGATTCATTGTGTAGACTGCAGTGCTCACCGCTTCTCTCCAAAAGGTGTGAGCGACTTTTCCTTGGATCAGCATTGTTCTGGTTGCTTCAACTATAGTCCGGTTGTTTCTCTCTATTAGGCCATTCTGCTATGGAGTCTAGGGCGCAGACAGTTGCCTCTTGATGTTGTTCTCTTCATAGTACTTGTTGAATTCACCAAAAGTGAATTCTCCTCCTTGATCAGTTCTTAGGCACTTAATCCTCTTACTGCTTTCTTTTTCAACAAGTGCTCTGAAGGCTTTGAACTTTCCAAAGGCTTCAGACTTATCCTTCAAGAATGTGTCCCACATCATTCTTGAGAAATCATCAGTAAGAATCAAAAAATACCTATCTCCCTGCACACTCCTAGTTTTCATAGGACCACACAAATTAGTATGCACAAGATCAAGTAAATTGTCTGCAGTGAAAGATTTACCTTTGAATTTTAAGGAAGACATTTTCCCCAGTTGAAACTCTCTGCATAAAGGATTCTTCAATTTTCTTAGCATAGATAATCCTCTAACTGCCTTGATCTTATTGGCCTTCACAATATTATCAAAGTTTACATGGTAGAGTCTCCTATGCCATGTCCAGCAATCATCAAAATTAGCCATTAGACATGTACTGATGTTTGCATTTAGCTGAAATAGGTTACCTTTGGTCTGCATACCGGTGGCCATCAGTTCACCACTCTTACCTTTTATTTTACACACTCCATCTCTAAATTCCAAAGTGAGTCCATTATCATTCAGCTGGGCAACACTCCAAAGGTTGTGTCTGAGACCTTCTACCCAATACATATTATCAGCATTGCTTTTTCCATTCAAAGAGATAGACCCTCTGCCTTTTACCATACATGGTACATCATTACCAAAATGAACAACACCACCATCATACTCTTCCAAAGATAGAAACTTACTCTGGTCACCAGTCATATAATGAGAACAGCCACTGTTAATAATCCACTCATTGGAATTATCAAAGCGGAAGACAACAGCCTTCTTGTCTGACACATCTTCCTTAACTGCTACAAACACAATGTCTTCACTTTCTTCATCTTCTGATTCCTTGTCAGTGACACCTTCATCAATTGCTACAAAATAGTTTCTCTTGTTTCCTCCTTTGAACTTCGTGAACTTCTCTAGTTTGTCCTTGTTATCACCATTAGGATATTTTATAGCAATGTGTCCTATCTTATTGCAAGAAAATCATTTCAAAGGGAGCTTACCTCTGTATTTACCGGTTCCCTTAAGAAGTCTCTTGGCAAGAAGAGCTTCAAATTCCATCAGGATCTCCTCATCATCCATTTCTCTGCTTTGTCGTGGTTCACCACTAGTACTAGCTTCTTTGCCCTTTCTGGATGGTGCAGCAGATGCTCTAAAGGTTGATTCAGTCTTCTAAATACTACCATCATAGTTATTTAGCTCATAAGCTATCAACTTAGCAATAATGGAGTCTAGGGATACCTTTATCTTGTCTATAGACCTCAACTCTTGAATAGCAGCAACCCTTATTGCATAGACCGGTAATAAGGATCTCAAGACTTTGCTAACAATAGTGGAATCATCTATTTTACCACCTGCACTCTTGATGTCTCCAACAACAGTTTTGATTCTTATTCCATATTGTTGAATGGTCTCTCCTTCAACCATCTGCATGTCTTCAGACTTTCCCCTAAGGCTCTCTTCCTTAGCTTGTTTCGCATGCTCATCACCACCATAGATATTCTCAAGAGCATCCCATACTTCTTTGGGATTATCTTTATCTTGAACATCAATAAACTCAATGTCAGATAGACTACTGATTAGGGCTTCCATGACTTGCCCATTCTCCTAAATCTCTCTCTTTTGATCATCGGTGAGAGTACCGGTAGGGTATCATAAGCATTCTCAACATAGCTCTAGTGTTGAGCACCCATGTTTCTGATGTATATCTTCATTCTGTCCTTCCATATGTTAAAGTTGTCTATGTTGAACTTTGGACCTTCCCTCTTCATCATTAGAGTAGGATCTTTTCCTCAAGTGGTTAAGCTTACAACACAGAGGACCTAGAGGATGCTTTGATACCAATTAATGAATAAATAATGAACAGTAAGTACCAAACCGGTTTTGGGAGGGGGGGTGAATCATTACAGGCAAAAACACTTTTCCTGAACTGGTTTGACTGCAAACACTACACTTTGACTAGCAAGCACTAACACTGGTCTAAACCAGATTACTATGGGTAAAACATAGTGAGAATGTGAAAGACATAAATTGGTAACCCTTAGCTTTCCATATAATCTAATACCTCATTTTCACTTCACCTTTATGCATAAACAAGTAATCTATCATCAAAAATATAATGACTACTAGTTCAACATATTTTACCAGTTTGACATAAAACACTAAACCATCACATGAAAGGCATTACACATGACACACTGATTTTTTACGTGGAAACCCAAATGGGAAAAACCACGGTGGGGATGAATACCCACAAGCTGTTCTTGAACTCTTTTAAAGTCCACTCTATTAGGAGCCTAGTCTGGTTAAAGACTATTAGAATAGGTTCTACTAGGAATCGATCCTGCTAGGGATCACCTGATTAAGAGATGGCTAAATACCTGGTTAAAGGTTAGAACCTTGTTAAAGGTTACCTCGCAAGAGGATTTGAAGAACTCATTGAATTGAGTCACCCTGTTAAAGGATTTACACAAAAGCCTGTTAAAGCTACCCAGTTAAGGGATTCTCCAACTGCTGAAATGGTTAGAAGTCAACAGGTAATACACTGATCTAATAACAGCATTCAATACCAAGGAAGATCCACTTTAGCTCCTTTTCTTCTACAATCACACTCTGCAGGTATCAACACACTTCTTTGGTCTGGCAAGAATCAAGTATCACTCACTGGGATACACACATAACATTGGCCAACAACTTCAAAATGAAAAACATCATCGACCTTATAGGAAATAGATAGGTTGGTAGCATTAACCCTAAACCCTAAACATTTAGGTTTTACAATCCACTCGGTTCAATCCTGACTATTAATCACATTGCATCGAATACAATAGTCTTGAACAAATCTCAAGACGTTCTCCAACATTCATTCTTTGCCGCTTCAGGAAGCTGATAACTCATCACACGCTCTCCACCGTTTATAGAGACTTCACACATTCCCAAGATAGATAGGATCAATCTCCATGCAAGATCCTCAAGGAAATCCTTCACACACACAAGTCTAATGTGGCAACACTTATCTGGTCTTCATTACAATGCTAACTCATCACAAGATGTCATCGGTTGAATTGCACAAGCTTGGAATTCATCAACCAGAAACCCTAAAGCTGAGACTACCAACCAGTAGTCATGCCAAATGAAACCTCAATACAAAACTTCCATTTATCGGTTCTCATTCCAACATATTGGTTCACCTTGAACAAACATACCACTTCACTTTTTCACAAATGTCGGTTTACAACATCATACCAGTTCTCACATAGACCTGTTTGCTTACTATAATATACTGGTTCATACTTCAACATATTGACATCAATGACAACATACAATATCATCATGTCATCATGCTCTGCACATATGCCAACAGATTTCCCCTCTCATTTGAACATCTATCAATCCATGAATCTATCCACATACATGAAATTCAATTTGGAGTTCAAGCATTCAAGAGCAGTTCAGTATTTTTAGTCTTCCTTCAAGCATTGGACCAGAAATAAAGTCAAGATTCAAGCATTGAAATGGAGATCTACATCCTATTTCATGAAACCCTAATTCCATGTGGAGGAAAGAAAAACTTCACAATGAGGTATCTTCATTCAATTTTCAGTCATAATTTAGCATCTCCTCAAAAGGAGAATCTTTCATTACAATCATTTTAGTTATCTTTCTTTCAATTTCATGGCTAATTCCAAAAAAAAGGGTTTGACCTAAGGTAAGCCCCTATTCCCAACCTATTTCCCCTCTTTTTTGTGTTCAAGTTACAGGTACATATATGTACTCTTTAGAATAAGCTTCATTCGCAGAGATGAATCAACCATTTTTGGCGTGTGAAAAGTTCAGAGGACCATGGTGCCACACCATGGTCCCAAATTTTTAGGAGCTTTTGGTCAGATCTAACTCATCTTAACTGCTCAAATCTATGTGCATGCAAAAGTTCTGCATTTGTAGCTTACTGTTTTCTCAATTTTACCTTCATTTTTCAGGATTTTACCTTAAATTAGAATTTTCAATTACAAAAGAGAGGAAAACCCCGATAAAAATTAACCAATCCATTTAGTATTCAGTCCTTATCTAATTTGTGATTTAATCTTGTGGATTCTCGTCCCTCTTTTGAATGTAAAGGTTTTAACTAAAAATTAATTTGGTGATTTCTCCCTTCTATGTTGCAAATTGCCAAATCAAAATTTTTCCCCTTTATAGTTGTTATCACTTTTTCCCCATAAATAGGAACAATGCTACACCTGATAACTATTTTACTTTCGCACGAACTACAATGAGCAATGTGGCCAGTGATAAAGAACCAAGGGTTCTCCTGAGGCTATGAAGTAGCAATGAGATTGGTGGGGCTAGTTGGTTTTCATAGTTAATTAGAGTTGTCTCATTTCACTAAAGAGCCATATCGACAACCCTATTTTAAACTTCTTTTATGAGCCTTTTGGAGTCCTCCAAATGCATCTTGGCCATTCATCTGCACACAGAGGGAGGATCTAGTGGCCCGAATTTAAACTTGAGATGATCGTTGAAACTTAAACAACTGCCTAATGGTGGCTGTTGACTTAATGGTTAAAAATTAGTTTTTTTGATCTAGTCAGTGGCCCAAATCAAATCAAATCTTATCTAACCACTTTCAGGCAACCAAGGGATGTTCACCATTACTCTTCCTTTCTTCTGTAAACCTTTCCAGATGTTGACCTTTCCCATTTAATATAGAATGAAGACTTTTGGGTTGGTAGAGGACAATTTGACGCTATTCTTGCAAGGATTCTCCCTTTTTTTAGGGATTGTTACTTTTTCCCAGTTTTGGGTGGTATTTTCAAACATGCAACCATCGGATCAATCTATCTGATTTGATCATCTCTTTTTTGTAACCTAACCCTAGTTGGTTAGGGTTTCTCAACCTAGCTTTCCATCTGAGTTATGCCTGATCTATAAAGGCAAATTTTGTAACTCTTTATAAGGATCTTCTCCATATTTCTCTAATATAAACTCATACTTTCTACAACTATAAACTTTGTCTTTCCTTTATATCAATAAAATTTTCTATCTCGCCTCTTTTCAGCTCAAATATTTTGTGTAATGCATTTTACCCCTTTATCTGAATGTATTCTTTTCTAATTCTTAGTTTACATGATTGTGTTAACACCCCTGTAAAAATTGTTTATGAATTTATTTAAGTTCCTCTCTTCATCTTACAGGATTCTAACCTTTTTATGTTCTTATGGACCTGATTAGGATAGGAGTTGTGTGTATCTTTGGGTAGTTTTCATTGATGTCTTATGTAGTTATGGGCAAAGAGGATCAACTTTCAATCTAGGTACATCACCTCTTTTCCCTTTTAGCATTCCTTCTCCCCTTTTCCCCTCAGATCATTAGAATAGGTTTTACAAGTGTTGGTTTGGTCCAACACTGTACCCTAATTGATAAGGAAGTGGGCCTTCTCTGGAGACTCAACCTCACATGCACAAGGTCCCACACTTGGAGGTTGTTTCCATGTTTCCCAAGGTTGTTGAGCACTACTGTTCAACAAGGATGCAAAATTTTGTGACAACAAAGGTTTTGATGGATATTCAAGTGGGGACTCAAGTTTCTTCTCTGATAATAGTAACTGGTAGGAGTGATCATGGGATCATGTTTAGATTGTCCATCTTGTTCTTCTTGCTTTGGGACCTAGTGATGACAGACATAAGAGAGACTTGAAGACTCTAAAATGAAATGCAACCTATATGAATTCTAAGACTATGTTTTTATATTTTGGAGTTTTATAATTTTTTTGGATTTTGGAGATATTCAAGTGTTTTTGAGCTTTTTGAGATTACGGATATGCAAAAGAAAAGGGAACCTAGGATTTTTCAAAAGAATGTCTAGACCCTGGATAATAAAAATTGATGGTGATTTATTTAGTCAAACTCGCACTAGACTAATGAGTGCAAGCTCAACAGATAGGAAGATAGACTAGACTGGCCCAAGATTAAGGCCAAATCAATAATGAGAAAGATACAAGGTCTTTGATAATGAATGATTAAACCCAAGGTTTTGATTCAAGAAAATTGATTTAGATGAAAAAGAAATGATGATTGATTCTAAAGATGTGATACAAATGCAAGGAAATGAAAAGTGCAATCCTATTAGTCTCCACCAGGTGTGAATTTTGAGAGAAATTATGGTCAATGTTTCAAAATATTTTGGAAAAAAAATGGTTTTGAAGCAAGAAGACACTTAACAAGCACTGAAAGACAAAGAAGGTTATTTGAATTGGACTAAATTAACTCCAGAATATATAGTTTGCAAGAGGGGCCCAAAGGAGCCCACAAATTCAGACGAATCTACTGGTATAGTACATCAAGATTTGTAAACAATTAGAAGCAAGCGCAACCTAGTCTAGAAAGTGGATAATACTTATTGAGACCTATAGAATAGAATACCACAAGAAAAGTGAACAGATAGAGATCAAGTGGCACTCACTCCCCCCAACTTGACATTGCACACCTTTTCTCTTACCTCAAAGGTACAAAAAGATTGTAATTGGGGGATTTTCTATCTCACATTGAAGGGTACATCAGAGGTATCTTCAAGGTACGATGCACACTCTATGAACCAACAAGCATGGGATTTGGCCTTTTAATAACTGTGGATTTATATATCCATGCCACTCTTAGAGGGGGTATCCTTTATTTTTTGCTAGCTCTGCACCCCTTTCCTTGCTCTCATAAATTTTGTTCTCAATTCGCACGTGTCTGCTACGTATTGGTGTGACGACCGTATTAAAAGCCTCCCCTTTTTCTGTGACAAGGAGCCACAATTAGCTAATGCATGGCAACATTTTTCTTTTCTTTCACAATGCTGGGCCCACAGTTTTGAACGAAGTAAATGTGACACATGGCATCTCCCTGGGGGGATTCATTTGACATTTGTGTCAAAGCCCAGGTCTTCCCCTCCTGCTACCACATGTCTTTCATGCTTATGGTTGGGAATTTTGAACACAAGATGCCACTGAGAGGGGTGAATCAGTGGTTTGCAAACATAACCCTTTTCTATCCTATGTGTGTACACCAGTTAATTGATCTAACACAAACCATGATGAACTTATAAGGAATTGAGAGGGGGGGTGAATCAATGATAGTAATAACAATAGAAATCTAAATATCAATTTCACCAACTTAAAACTCAATAGACATGTAAGAAATAATACCAAGTATGCAATAACCACACAAAGCTTAAACCACATGACACAAGAGTTTATACGTGGAAAACCCAAAAGGAACAAACCACAATGGGAGTTAGTACCCACAAGATCCACTATCTACAGTATAGAGATCTGGTCGGTTAAGGTCTATAACATCCGGTTAGAGGCACACCCTGTTAAAAGTGTCTAAGCCCGGTTAAGAGCTATACAATAAGGCTTGTGAGGACCATCCCTACTAGGAGCTACCCAAGTTACTAGGATTTGCAAGCACAAGCTAATGTGTCACCTGGTAAGAGGATTTAATGACTGGAGCTATTAGGATCTAACTACGCCCTATTAGGAGTAAGCTTGTGAAAGGATTTTCTTGCTGCAATAGTTAGGGAGTCAACAAGTACAAATGATCTTATTATAACACCTTATATGTCTGATAAGATCCATTTCAGAACATTACAACATTACAAAGACTTCATCTCTCAACTTGTCTGATCTTCGCACTATCAAAAATACACAATTCGGTCATCCACTTATCATACTATCAAGCTCATGTATATATATCTTTTCATACCTCATCACACAATTAAAATTACCATAAGGTTGACTTAGAACCTTATTACAATTTCCTAGGTTCAATGCATCTAGACAATCTTGTATTGTACGCTTTAGTTATGTCGGCCTCCAGCATAACAAATCCAATTTGTGTCATTTTACCGATCTGAGTGATTTTCATCACTACTGGTTAAGTCTCCATCAACTAATTTGTTATGTCAAACAAATCTCGTTCACCTAATCGATTCAGCACGTATGGTCACAAACATAACTTCATATAATAGTCTTCAATGCTACTGCAAAACCACATCATCTTAATCTTCATGATTTTCATGTATCGATTGTCAGAATGTAACACTATCTATCATTTATCGGTTGAAGTCCTAATTACCAGTTCTGATAAAACTATCTCTTCTTTATCGGTTAAGTCTAGCCATTTGAACTATAGGACTTAGATGACTTAAAGAAACATGGTTGCCATCATGACAATATATAAAATAGTCATCATACATAAATATAATCACTATGCACAACAGACATATATCGGTTGCATGAAGCAAACACACATTACCGATATAGTACAAATGATCAAATGCCAACAAAACAAACATACTAGTTAGATGGGAGGATGATAAAAAATGTAACCACACATAAAAGGGGCATCACATAACACCTGATGTATGAGGAAAACCCAAGATGATAAAATCCTCGGTGAGAAGTGTTGTTGGAGTCTACTGCTCCAATCCAGCCTCATAATGAAAACCTCGGTTACAATATTTAGGGCACCAACCTAAGAATTACCACTCTTTCTTTAAGGCACCAACCCAAGGAGTACCAACCCTTGATTTTAGGGCACCAACTTAGTGATCTTCAATGAATATAATCAATTACAAAAGTAATATCTTTGTTACAAAAGAAATTTGTAACTTATGCAAATCTCTCCACTGATTCTCCTCTCTCCAATTCTTTGTCGGTTCTCTTCTCACCTCTCAACTACAACCTTATCTCCTACTGCAACTCACTCTCTACTGCAACCTTATCGATTCAGCCTCTTCTTCTTCTCTGTCGATTCTTCTCTTTGCCAGTTCTTTTTTCTCTCTATCACACTGCTGCTATCCACCACTGGTCTTGATAACTCATTCAGTTGTTTACTATTTGATTATTGTCGATTCTTAGCTTGCCTTCTCTATAATCTTCTATGACTCTTCTCTGTCAGTTCAGTCACCACCAATATACTCCTCTCTCAGACTTAATGGTTGTCTATCGATTGCCTCACTCTTACCATTTCTCCTCTTCAGACAGATTTTCTCTCACATATTCAATCTCTTCTCTGATTGTTGTTGAGAACTTGACTGGTTTTCTCTTTTATGCAGTACCACCAACTATATATTTGGCTTGCACTCTTGTAGATAGATTTTCCCACCTAAACGTTGGTTTGAACATTGGCACGCTAGGGTTTTTGCCATGCACTGAATCTACATCCGATTTGATCTTTGATCATCGTGGCACATCATATCTAATCAGATCTTGTGTCCTTGATCGATGACTTACAGCTCATCAATCAGCATCACCATGCTCTTTTCCTTTCAACACACATCTTCTTTCTTTTGTCGTTTGTACCATGATTTTTGGCCTTTTGTCTGATCAATCACGTGTGTGATGTGGTTTCCTTCACCCTCTTTGATCTACAAGATCAATATATACTAGATCTCTATTGTTTCCTTGATCTCGAGCCGCAATCCTTTTCCATGCTTCTAGGAGTTTTGCAATCACCATTTATTGTTGGACCAATTGCCAATGACCTCACTGACACACCAAACCAACCTATGCATGTATGTCACTTCACCTCCACATGGCTCCTTTTGTCAATATCCACCTTTGCTAGGTTTTATGTGTCGGTCCAGACCAGATCACTGACCAAACACACAACTGGGTTCATCTACCAATTGACAAACCCTATCGGTTATACCCTAATCGGTCTGCCTTCAACCTTGCACTTTGATTCTCTTCCGGTGGAACACCTAAAATGATCAACATACTTGCTAACCTACCTTATGCACATCCTAAATAGAAGGGAGCCTTTCACTTCTACACCTTGTCAGCATTACGAGTGGACATACTTACCAGTAAACACCATGATGACACAATGTCATCAACTTTCACCAATCTCCATTTGTCTGCAATTGCTCAACCTTGCCTTCTTCATCATTTGACCGGTTATGCTATAACATGTTTGTCAAATTAACAAGCATATCCTTCAATCTTTGTACCAAAAACTCATCATGTTTTCCCTTGCAGATCTAGTGCATATCTCTAATCTCATGCACCTAAGGCAATTTAGTGTTTCACCTGTTGATCTGGTGTGAGCCTTCAATCACCTACCTTTAACTTTTTTGCCTTATCTCGGAGGACTATGATGCATTCCATGCATAATAGGATATAAGCTCCACGTACCGGTGGGAGTGGATCCTTGTCATCTGCACCTTGCAATGCACCAATGTGGCTTCCCTATTTGAGCAAAATATATTCAAACAGGCTCATATAAACCAGTTTGGCACATTCACTGTCAGTCATCTCTTCAAATGGTGATTGCATCCTTATCCGATGGGAGTCATGTTGTTTCACATCCACACAACATATCGGTGGCCTGCAATTTATTCACTTCCAGTGTTGATGTGATTTTGGTAACATTCCACCTCTTCATCACAAACAACAGCCCAGCATCTTTCTCCCTTGTTGGTTGGCAACTATGCACTACCAACATGTCACTTACCGATCTACAATCCTTATGTCTTCAACACAAGTCAAAACTAACTTGTGTACCGACTCCAATGGCCATTATGCTAGATGACCTTCTCTTCCTTATCGGTGACTTGTTATGCTAGATAACATCAATGCAACCATTTCCAGTATTCATCAATGATAGCACTTCTCATCAATCTCCCATATCGGTTGCCATCACTGGTTGACATCAATGACAACATAATGCCAACAATCTCCCCCTTTGACATCGATGTCAACACATGTAGTATCCGACAAACTATAGATTCTCTTTCTCCCTCTTTGACAACAATGGAAAAGGGCATTGGCAGGGTTTCTCTCCTCCTTGTGTCTACCAGATACATCTCCTCCTTTTACCATCATACATTGCATCCTCTCAATTCACAGTACTTGAGATGGAGGGTTCAACCACCAACTGACACCAATTGCTCAGCAACCAAGTGTATATGCAAACTGGAAACACATGCATATACAAGTCTAAAACCAATTGAAGGCACATGTGTCAGTGAATACAACATACCTTCTAGTAAGATTGCATCATCTCCCCTTGATATGCAAAAGCCATTTTGAACCCAAAATGTTGATACTAAGTGTTGAAGTTGTTGGCATTATGCATGACTTTGTCAAGTGTTGCATTGGTTTTGTTATTGATGTCAACACTTATCTTTTTAGAGGTCTACATTATTGATTTGGCACTCTGGTTATATTGGTTTATTGTTGAACCGGCACATTGTGGTCATGGTATGGATATTGGCTTATGCACAGTCACCGATATATGGTTCATTGGTGAGATATATGGTTCACCGACAGTGATGATGACTTGTTATCATCTGGAGATCATTTGGTTATGTTAAAAACATGGATTGGATGTTTGGATTTGGTGTTTTTCTTATTGGTATGATCGGATTCACATATTTGTCTTTACCGGCAGATAGGTCTAGGTTATAGACCGGTACAAGATATCATGTTCTAGATCAGCACAGCACGTTTTGGAAATGGTTTATTGATTGAATAATGTGTAAATGTATTGAGCTGACATATTGTATTGCATCAAGACTTATTTTGTAATTGTAATATCTTTAGTGAGTCGACCTCATGATAAGGCCTTAGGGTTTTGTATAAATAATTGTAAGATCTTATTTGAAGATCATTATGAGTGTGTGTGAATATTGAAGATCATTGTGTGAATCACACAGATATTATTTGAAGGTTGAAGAAAGGTTATGAAGGTGTTTGACACTCATGTTCAGAGCTTAAACCAGTACTGAATCTAGCATTGCAGATGCTATTTTGAAGCAGTACATTGTTTATTGGATTTAATCATCCAATTGTAGTCAGTGTGACTCCTATTTTATGATTGAACAGTGAGCTCTGGGCGGTTGGCCTTTCTGCATGTGCAGACCCCATTATTGTATACACTTACTATCTATAGTAGTATCATCTAATTGTGGGTAAGTTTTCCCACCATGGTGTTTCCCCTTATAGGGTTTCCATGTCAAAATCTATGTGCCATGTGTTGTGAATGTTGTTTTCCTTTTTGGTTCATTCATTAAGTTATACTGGTACTGCTATTACTGTTAATTTGTTTTACCAGCATTAAGTTTGTTTTACCAGCACTAAGTTTTAAGTTGCATTAATTTGTTTTGGATTGTAATTTATTGACAATTGATTCACCCCCCCCCCCCCCCGCCCGCCTCACTCAGTTGTCCTTTCAGTTCCTAACAATTGGTATCATAGCATAGTCCTCTTTTTGCAGAAGCCTAACAGCTTGAGGAGATCCTATGGCAGCAAATATTTTTAGGAAGGACTATCCTAAACTTGATGGAACTAACTATGGTATATGGAAGATCGGAATGGAAACACATCTGAACTGCATTGGAAGAGATATATGGGATGTTACAAAGAATGACTATGTTGGTCCTACTCTGAATAACCCTCATCCACTGACCTTGGCTAAAGACTTGGAGAATGATTGCAAAGCAAGAGAAGCACTTCTAAGCGCATTAATAGATCATCAAATCATGGGATTATCAGAAAGATCTACTGCAAAATCTATTTGGGATAAACTGGAAACATTGAATGAAGGAGATGCCACTGTCAAGATTGTAAAATTGGAATGTTACCAAGTCAGGTATGAAAATTTAAAAATGAAAGAAGATGAAAGAATTTCTGCATTTATGGAAAGAGCTAATGAAATTTTTTTAGGAATACAATGTTGTGGAGGATCTTTAAGTGAAGATGAAACTGTTTCTAAAGTTTTAAGAGCTTTGCCATCGGCTTACAAAATGAAAGTGACTACTATTAATGAGTTGAGAACAATGCCTAATACATCAGTATCTAGAGATACATTGGTTGGAAAACTTTCAGCATTTGAGCTTGAATAATTTGGTTATGTTGCTACACTCAAAATTGATATAGCTTTAAAAGCATCATCATCATCATCATCTGAAAAATCTGATTGGAAAGCACTTTATGCAAAAGAACTTGAAGATATCAAGAGAGAAAATGAAGAACTCAAAGATATCAGGAGAGAAAATGAAGAACTTGAAGAACTTGAAGCACTATTTGCAAGGAAGATGCCTAAAGGTCCATTAGGAAGTAAGTATGAAGGTAAAGTACCTTTCAAATGTTTTAATTGCAATAAAGTTGGTCATATGGCATCTAGGTGTTCTGATAGACATGCAAGACTAAGAGATGAAGCTAAGAGAACATATAAACCTAACCCTGAATATTAGAGATATAGATTTAAGAAAAATAGAGAAAAGTCATGTTACTATGCAAATGAAGGTGTTACAGATGATTCAGATGAAGATCCAATAGATAGTGTATGGGCATTAGTTGCAATAAAAGAAGATCAACCAAAACCTATTGTCAAATCGGTAGAGCAGGCATTAGCAGCAAAAATTGAAGAAAAGGATGAATGGAACATTGATAGTGGTTTCTCACATCATATGACTGGTGATAAAATCAAATTCTTATCATTTTGGGAAATTCATGGAGGTCTAGTTAGATTTGGAGATGACAAAACTTGCTTAATCAAAGGAAGAGGCACTATATCCTTGGATGGTAAGCACAATACTGACAATGTTTATTATGTTAAAGGTTTAAAACATAATCTTTTGAGTGTTGGTCAGTTAGTGGAAAAAATATTTCAATTACAATTCAAGAATGGAAAATGCAAAATCATGAACAGGACTAGATTGGAGATTGCAACCAGTAATCAGACTAAAGGTAATATCTTTTTTTTGAATACCAGTGATAAGACATGTTTGATTGCTCATATTGATGAAAGTTGGTTATGGCATAAAAGACTGTAATGTGAATTTTGATTCCATTGTAAAGATCAGTTCAACTAAGGCAGTAAGGGATTTACCTAAGATTGTGAAACCTCATAATCCGGTATGTAAGGAATGTCAAATGGGAAATCAAGTTAGAACAACATTCAAGAGCATTTCTAAGAGATACAATAATATTCTTGATTTAATTTATATTGATTTATGTGGTCCGGCAAGGAAAAGGAGTCTTCAGGGTGATAGATACTTTATGCTAATAATTGATGATTATTCTAGAATATGTTGGGATACTTTTCTCAGGGAGAAATCAAAAGATTTTGGAAGATTCAAGATATACAAGGAAATGGTAGAGAATGAAACCGGCAAGAAAATAAAATGATTGAGATCTGATCAAGGAGGAGAATTTACATCTAGGGAATTCAATGCATTCTATGAGGAGAATGGAATCAAAAGACAACTATCAGCACCCTAGACACCTCAACAGAATGGAGTTGTGGAAAGGAAGAACATAACTATACAGGATGCAGCAAGAACCATGATGATGGAAGAAAATCTACCTCATGTGTGCTGGAGAGAAGCAGTGAAACAATGGTTTATACTTTCAACAGAGTTCACATCAAAGGTGAAACTGGTAAGACCCCTTATGAACTATGGTTTGGACATACTCCTACTCTTAAATACTTCAGAATATTTGGAAGCAAATTCTATATTAGGAGAGATGAGTCTATTGGCAAATTTGATCCTAGAAGTGATGAAGGAATATTTCTTGGTTACTCAACTAGAAGCAAGGCATATAGATGTTATAATAAAAGATTGCAAAAAATCATTGAAAGTACTAATGTGAAAATAGATGAACATTTTACAGGAGATTCAAGATCTGTAGGTTTTGAACCGGTAGTAGAAATGATTATAAATGAACCGGCACAAAATGAAGAACTAGTCACACCGGCGTCATTAGAGAACTCAACTATGACTGAAGAACAATAGCATGTAAATGTAAATCAGAATAAACCCAGGTATGTAAGATTGAATCATTCATAAAATCAGATAACTGGAAATAAAAATCAAGGTGTTATGACAAGAGGAAGATTGGAAAATGAAAAGGTGTGTTTAATTTCTCAAGTTGAACCAGCATCAGTTGTTAAAGCATGTCAGGATAAACATTTGATAAAAGCAATGGAAGATGAATTAGAATAGATTGAAAAGAATAATACTTGGACATTAGTTCCTTGGCCTAAAGACAAAAAAGTAATTGGAACTAAATGGGTATTTAGAAATAAACCTAATGAGGATGGTGAAGTAATCAAAAACAAAGCAAGATTAGTTTGTAGAGATTATTCTCAGAAAGAAGGAATTGATTATAATGAAACTTTTGCACCAAGTAGCCAGAATTGAAGCAATTAGACTATTTCTTGCATTTGCAGCTCATAAGAACTATAAAGTTTATCAGATGGATGTAAAGGATAAGGATATGGTTTGGAGGTTAAGGAAAGATTTATATGGATTGAAGCAAGCTCCCAGAGCTTGGTATGCTAGATTGGATAAATATCTTTTAAAGCTTGGTTCTACTAAAGGTAATGCTAATAGTAATTTGGATTGCAAAATTACCAATGATGACATTTTGGTTATTGAAGTATTTGTGAATGATATCATTTTTGAAGGTGAAGAAGAGTTATGTAAAGACTTTACTAACAAGATGCGAGAAGAGTTTGAAATGTCTATGATTGGAGAGATAAAAAAAATTCTAGGCTTGCAAATTTCTCAAACAGATAAAGGTATATTCATATGTCAAACAAAATACTTGAAGGAACTTTTGAATAAATTTGGTATGGAAAACTCCAAACTGATAAGCACTCCTATGACTACAACTAATAAATTGACATTAAAGGATGATTCAGCTCCTATAAATCCGACAAGGTACAAATCTATGATTGGAGGATTATTGTATTTGACACAAACTAGACCTGATATAATGAATGCAATGTGTATTGTATCAAGATTTCAAAGCAATCCTAAAGAAAAACATGAAACAGTAGTAAAAAGGATTTTTTGGTACCTACAAGGCACAACAAATCTTGGTTTATGGTATCTTAAGAATGAAAATTTTGCGTTATGTGCATATACAGATGCTAATTGGGTAGGTGATGTGGATGAAAGAAAGAGTACCACTGGTGGGGCATTCTTTCTTGGCAGAAGGTTAATTTCATGGATCAACAAGGAGCAGACTTGTACATCATTATCTACGGCAGAAGCAGAATATGTTGCAGCAGCAACTAATTGCACTCAGGTATTATGGATCAAGAAAATGTTAAAGGATATAAAGGTAAAATGCAAATAACCAGTAGTTATTTACTGTGATAACTCAGCAGCAATTGATATATCAAAAAATCTGGTATTTCACTCTAAAACAAAGCATGTTTCTATTAAGTACAATTTTCTGAAAGAGAATGTTTAAGCAAATGAAGTGAGATTGGTTTATGTGAATACTAAAGAGAAAACTACAGATATCTTTACTAAGCCTTTGCCTAAGGAAACATTTGAATATCTCAGAGAGAAGCTTGGGGTAATTTCCCCACTGGTAGAGACTTGAATGATGAAGATTGGCATCAAACCGGTAGGGACTACTAGCAAAATCTCTTTCCGACTTTGATGAAGGAGAGCTACTTCTCAGGGGGAGTAGTTAGTTGTATGTTATGTTCTAATTTTGATTCTTGACTACTTTGGCATTTGATGTCAAAGGGGGAGAGATGTCTATGGAAAAACATTGTACTTTGAAGATTGGGGAGAGATGTATTTTTGGAGAGACGTATTTTTGGTTTTGGTTATATTGTTTCTATTTTTGGTACAAAACTTTGTATTGATCCTTTTTGGGAGATTGTTGGTATTTGGCATTCTATTTTTGGCACTTAGATGTTTTTCCATCTAGTGTTGCCATCAATGCCAAAGGGGGAGATTGTTGGTATTATGGATGACTTCGTCAAGTGTTGCATTGGTTTTGTCATTGATGTCAACACTTATCTTTCTGGAGGTCTAAATTTTGTTGATTTGGGACTTTGGTTATATTGGTTTATTGTTGAACTGATAAATTGTGGTCCCAGTATGGATGTTGGCTTATGCACAGTCACCGGTATATGCTTCACCGGCAGGATATATGGTTCACCAGTAGTGATGATGACTTGTTATCATTTGGAGATCATTTGGTTATGTCGAAAACATGGATTGGATGTTTGGATTTGGTGTTTTTCTTATTGGTCTGATGGGGTTCACATATTTGCCTTTACCAGCAGATAGGTCTAGGTTATGGACCGGTACAAGATATCATGTTCCTGATCAGCACGACACGTTTTGGAAATGCTTTGTTGATTGAATAATGTGTAAATGTATTGAGATAACATATTGTATCACATCAAGACTTATTTTGTAATTATAATATCTTTAGTGAGCCAACCTCATGATAAGGTCTTAGGGTTTTATATAAATAATTGTAAGATCTTATTTAATGATCATTATGAGTGTGTGCAAATATTGAAGATCATTATATAAGCAGATCCTTGTGTGAATCACACAGATATTATTTGAAGGTTGAAGGAAAGTTATGAAGGTGTTTGGCACTCATGTTCAGAGCTTAAACAGGTACTAAATCCAGCATTGCAGATGCTATTTTAAAGCAGTAAATTATTTATTGGATTTAATCATCCAATTGTAGTTAGTGTGACTCCTTTTTTTGTGATTGAGAAATGAGCTCTAGGCAGTTGGCCTTTCTGCATGTGTGGGTCCCATTATTGTATACACTTACTATCTACAGTAGCATCATCTGATTGTGGGTAAGGTTTCCCACCGTGGTTTTTCCCCTTACAGGATTTCCACGTCAAAATCTCTGTGTCATGTGTTGTGAATGTTGTTTTCCTTTCTGTTTCATGCATTAAGTTATATCGGCACTGCTATAACTGTTAATATGTTTTGCCGACATTAAGTTTGTTTTACCGGCACTAAGTTTTAAGTTGGATTAATTAGTTTTGGGTTGTAATTTATTGACAATTGATTCACCCCCCCCTCTTAGTTGTCCTTCTAGTTCCTAATAGAAGCTAACACTGATACCAATTGTATCTCTTCCGATACCAACTGCATGTTCTCTTGTGTAGGTGACATTGAAATATCTCACAACCCTAGATACTTCCAAGAACCCAAACATACCCGTACAACCATAGACACTTTCACATCCTCTGTGTCCAATAATTTTGATACTAGTCAGAAAACATGGTTGTCAACTCCCCTTGAGTCATGCATCTCAGGTTCCCATTGCCTGACAGGTTTAAAACCGGAGCTCCAATCTGCACCATATACCAGTTGAGCTATGCATATGTGATCAATTGATGATCTTTCAGCTCCATTATATCCATCACAACATATGACATGATCCTAGATGTACATAATACCATACAATGTCACTATCATGTCATAAAGCAAACCGGTTAGCCCAAAAAACATGCATGCCTACATGATCAACAACTGGGCCAAAATATGTCATTCAGGTCTTCATCAACACCACCTGAGACATAAACTCCTCATTATATGCTACCAGAGTTAATGCAATGATCATGTACCTCATTGTCTTACATAAACTGGAAAATAGCAACTAGTATACATACCGGTAACATACTGCTCATACTGGTTTCCTGCACTGGTCCATCATCACTACCAAAGCACCTTCCTCTAACTCCTATCTTCTTGTGTCAATTTGCATCTGATCCCAATTGCAAATTTGCCAACCATTGACACATGTAGTAGTGATTCATCTTTCATCTGTAGATGTATAGCCAAGGTAGCCCCTACACACTCTTACCATCTCATTCCCTTCATACCGGCAGCAACATGTTCTTCCATGTGTCCTCTTATATTGAGGGGGTGAATGATATGATCAATATGTTACTCCCCCTAAGGTCTTGTTATGGGACTTTTTCCCATGAAAGAATGTGTAATAAAATAATATAGAAATCAAATTAATTAAGGTCTGGTGGTTGGGCATTGGGCATTGGAGAAGGGGCATGCAGTGTGTGTCCAACTCGAGGCACGGCATACACTCGGGAGTGTCCTAGCCAGGGCTATGTTTATTTCATGCCATGAAGGCATGTGGGGTTTTGTGTAGGAGCGGTGTCCTCCTGGAGTGCTTCCTTTCCTAGAAACCCTAGGCCTATAACTAATCCTTTGCGTGTGGAAAGCAGCCTCTCCATGATTTACAGATATGTACTAATCAATTTTATTTATTCATTGCCCCAATATTTCACTATTGCAAATCATTATGTCAATGATTTATATATTATGAGTAATTAGTTTATCATTACTTGAATAAATTACTTTGATACTTTATTAAAATATTGTGTAAACACTTGATAAAAATAGTAAATTAAACACCTTACTATTAAATTATTTATTGTAGGTAAAAGGTTAATTACATTAGGTTAAACTTTAATATTTGATTTATTTAATTCGCTACTAATATTTAATTAACCATAGAGGAAAAGTACCATTACAAATCCTGCATCTCCTTTAAGCCTTAGGAGATATCACATGTGCATTAAATGCACAGTGTTGGTCCATGGTCCTACTTTCTTCCTTCTTCCATACTTGCTTGGTCTCATTCTTCTTCCCATTTTCAGTCTTGGGAGCAAGTCTTACCTTCTTTTGCTGATTTGTCCTTTCTTTGTCAAATTCTGCCACATGACTGGAGATGTTGTTGTAGAAGTAAACAATGTTCATGCCAAATGCATGATTGGCGAACCTTCTATCAAACCAGTTTGACCATCTTCTTCTGATCATGCCATTGTAACCGGCTACCAGAACTAGTGGACCTCTTGATCCTGTAGGAGAAAAACCTCTTCTCCTTTTGTTCCATGCAGCATTTTGTCTTTCATATGCTCTAAACCCATTTTCATACTGAGCATAGCTGCTATACCGGTTACCATATGACTACATGTTCATCCTTCTGCAAGCATGACTTTTATGGCCAAACCTATTACACCTCCGACAGACAACAATATTGTCTCTAGGAAGAGAAAATTGTCTATTCCTAGACTTCATTTTGCATTCATCTTCTCTATCACCATATTCCTTGCATGCAAAACAATAACCGAAGAAAGGGGGCACAAAACTTACAAAAAAAATTTCCATGCATGAGGAGATCTTACCGGTTTAGTATATCCATGTCTGCATCTCCAAGGATGGATCCTAGGATGTTCACCTCCTACAATTCTTCCATCCGATCCCTTCTTTTTCCCACACTTGCTTTTCTTATGGGTGGTGTAATACCCTAAAATTGGTCATCTAAACCATGGGCCCCTAATCTCGACAACATCACCAAGGTCCTAACCAAAGGCAATTAAATCAACTTTGAGCGCATTATTAATTCTTCAATCATCAAATGTCACATGGAAAATCAATTACTCAATATTAATTAAATATTTATTTAATTAATTAAATCATTCCAAGAATATCATTTTGATCAATTATCCTATTTAATTTATTAAATATCCTAGCATATTTAATTAATTAATAAATTTGCCATTTAATCATGGAAAAAAGGAATTAATTTATTACAAAAGAGGAATTAATCTAAAAATAGAATAAAAGAATTGAATTGAGAGAGAAATCAAACTTGAAATATTATTTCTTTTTCTAAATTGAGAACTTGAAATCAGAAAATCAATTAAATTGAATCATTCTCTAAAATTAGAACTCAAAGCTTTTGAGAAAAAAGAAGTTCAGTTGCATTAAAAAGACTCTTTTTTTGAATAAATAAAAGAATTATACATTTTTATGACAAATGCATGGAATTAATTAATTCTTATTTCTAATGCAACTTGAACTTCTTATTTAAATGCATTCCAATTAAACTATAATTGGAATCTATCTCAAGGTTAACTAAACCTGGTTTCTCAATAATTCAATTAATTCTAAATTGTTCTTTTTCTTGATCTCTCTTGTGAATTCCCTATAAATTCAGCCTTCAGCTCTCATTCAAATCACCCCAGAGATATTTGAGAAACACCTTGGAGATTATTATTATGCTGATTTTTCTCTGGAGTTATTGAAGATCTTGTGCTTGCTTTTTGAGATTATTGCATCTTAGTTTAGCTTTTTGCATATTTAGTTGAATCCATAATTGCTTGAATCCATCATTGCTTGAATCCATATTGCTTGAATCCATATTGCTTGAATCCATATTGCTTGAATCCATTATTGCTTGAATCCATCATTGCTTAAATTATTCATCCATCTTGCATCCATATAGTTTAATATCATGCTCATATAGATTAAATCGTTTGTCTTGGTGTAGTCTAGTCACTGGTATTCCTTATAAAAATTTGAGAGCAATCTTATACTCGCATCTTTTAGAAGGCAATTAGTTGCTTTGTTATGGTTTATTATTTATTGATTATTGATTTACTAACCATACATGTAATGACTTAACTAAAGTGTTGTGCCTGCAGCTATCAGAATCTTTTCACTTTTTTGCACACACATTTTTGGTGCCCACCGTGGGGCAGAAGACTACATTTTTCGGCCTCCAAGACTAACTTTTTATTTTTTATCTTTTTCAGATTTTTTGACTTTTCTGATTTTCATCCATATAGTTTCTGCGATTTGTCGTACGACATTTCCCATATGCTCAAATGACAAACTGTAGGTGGCGTACGATTTGGTACGATTTATCGTACGGTCTGGTAAAAATTGTTGTATGATTCTATATTTTCTTGGTTAAAAAGAAGATTGTATTCTTCAATTTTCTCATTCAATTTCAATTATACTGATGACTGACCCTGGCTATTTATCTGTCTATCTAAGAATTTTTCACAGCCTAATCAATTTTTGCAGAACGCTTGTCGAAGAATATGCTTGTCGCACAAAGACAATATGACTATTGATTCATTGTCTTTGCAGGTTGTCTGAGGAGATTCAAGCAAACATCGTGTATTCTTAAATTCATTTTCAGGCACCTAACTTGCTATCTAGTTAAAGAACAAATATGTATTTCATGTTTTAAGTAAATTCTGAGAGGTAGGAGAGTATGCTCTTGTCTGCATAGACAATCAGAAATCTAGACCTTTGAGGTATTTTCTTTAAGTTTGAGATTTGTACATCTTTAGCGACCCTGCCCTCCTGAGGAGGTAATAACTCTTAAAGTCATTACGGTCGGTGTGAGGGGAACGACCCAAGTGGGAACGGCTAAACACCAAGTACTCCAACCCAGTATAAAATAAACATGATTTGATGAAAATCAAGTCAATGGCAGTGCTCAGGAATAGCTCTCCTCAGTACCTTCAGGTATATTAAATCTCAGTTTTCAAGGTTGGGAGACCTCTTAATTGAGTTTATACCTTGATGCACCGAACGGACCCCTTACTAGTCCCAATTCAAATTAGAAGCTACCTGGTTCATCTCCAAAAGGGGGGATAATCTTTGTGCAAGAGAGATAGTAAATCTCCCAAGATACTTTTCATTTCGTGCCCCCATTAGCGTTTGGAGTTGGATAGTACGGCGTTGAGAATCCATTGCGTGAGACTCAGCGGCCGTATTCTGATTAGCTATTGGGTGTGTACCTGAGTCTAAAAAGAAAAGGTTTTCTTCTCTCACCAATTTCTGTAGGGTTTGCATGTTGTTATTGGAGTTATTATTCATACTACGTGTTTTCTGTGTTTTCATCCCTGAAACTAAAACTGAAATACCAAAACTAGAGAAAACAAGAAACAACTCAGTGATCAAAAACTTTGTCTATGTCTAAACTAGTCTATCCTAATCAAAACTCTGTCCAAAACTAGTCTATCTCGATCAAAACCCAGTTCATCTCAAATCTGGTTATACTCAGTCATTGAAAACTCATAATTTTTGCCTCTGTCCAGCAAACAGTCGTATGATTCCTCTGATTTATCGTCTGGTTTCATATTTTGTGTCGTACGAAATTCCATCAACCCTAACAATCTATCATTTGAGCTTGCATCTTATGTCGTACGAGTCCTGATTGTCTGTCATCTGGTTCTAAGAATTGTTGTTTCATCCTAAATCCTATGTCGTACGATAAAACATTGCATTGATCAGTCTATCATTCTAGACATACCCATCTGTCATACAGTATAAGGTAGCAACTCATACGAAACACTATTTGTTGTCATCCTGAAGCTTCTGAATCATCGTCTAGTCCTGAGAAACCTATCGTACGAATTTCTAATTTTGTCAGTCCAGAACAATCAAACTTGCCTCAAACAATCTATAGTGAGCATAAAACTGGTTATCATCATCCTGAGCATAAACATATCAAAACAGTGTACCTCTTCCATTTGTGTTGCATGATTTTGTCGATCACCTTTCAGCTAGTTCAATCAACTACATATCAAACTTGAGTCACTTAGATAAACGTCTTATACAAGATAGATCTTTCCTGAAACCAGATTGAGTATTAGTCACTTTTCTCGGATCAACTTAGATAAACATCTTATATAGGATAGACCATTCCTGAAACCAGACTAAATCTTAGTTGCTTCTCTCAAACAATACATTAACTGAACAACTAGCTCTAAATTTGATCTTGATTTATGCATCACAAACAGCTTTAGGTCACACCAATCAATAAAAATGCCTACTCAAACTAGGAGTTCTCATAAGAAAGATGCCAAAGGAAAAGGGCAAGCCTTTTCATATAAAGATAATCCATTTTTCGAAGAGGGTCCCCTGACTGACAAACCTTCATCATCAGAGGTACCAGTTTATGATGAGCCTGTATCTCCCACTATACCTAGAACAGAACAGAATGATGAAGACAACCTCAGTATTCATGAAACCAATAATGATTCCTCATCAAGTGAAGCTGAAGATTTTGAACCTCCCGAAAAAGATATTCATAAATGTCAAAAGGATCAAGATTTCCGAAAAATGATGAAGGCTGTCATGGCTAGAGAAAAAGAAGACTATTTTCTAGAGCTAGCAAAACAAGGTGCCAAACTTCCTACTCAATATGATGTTCAAACTCTTGTCAATAAAAAGGAAGAATCACCCATAATAATGTTCCACAAACAATTACTAGCCTTACGAACTGAGATCACAAAACTAAAAAATAAGGATAAATCCCCAAAATAATATTCTCTGGAGACAATATGCCCATTTCCATTTGACAAAAACCTATACATGTCTCCATTCCCTTCAAGAGTTGAGATCCCAAAATTTGAAAAATATGATGGTACCTCAGATCCTCAAGATCATGTCAAAGAATTTTATGTTGCCTACATGGAGTTCATGCATGATCAAACGTATCTCATGCACCTTTTTCTGAGGAGTTTGGGAGGACAAGCTATGGAATGGTTCTCAAGTCTACCTAAGGGGATAAAAACTTTTGAAGAACTAATCCAACTGTTTTTACAAAAATACTCTTACAACATTTGACATCCTATCACTATGATCAAACTTTGCAACACGAAATAGAAAATAGGGGAGCCTTTTCTCACTTTCGTCCAATGTTGGAGAAAGATGTTCTCTAGGTATTCATGACCTATCCCAGATGTTGAGAAAATGGATATATTCGTCAATAATCTAGTCCCTGAATTCAAATACAGTATCCAAATGCAAGTACACCCACCATTTAACAAAATGGTAGATAATGCTATCTGAATGGAAGATGTGCTTATAAAGAAAGGAGATATCTCACCATGGAAAGAAACACAAGCAGGATCTATCTCTAAAGAGAAGAACAAGTATTGGAAGTATGGCAAAGACAACAATAAGAACATTGTTAATGACGGAGTAGTAGACACTGTTAAAACCCACGATATTCAACTTGGCTAGTGGCACACAAGAACTCAAAGCAGCTAAAACTGCAGCAGAAAATCCTCCAAAGAAAGAAAAAGAGTGGTTCAAAGAGAAACCTTGGCTTTCAAAACCTAGATGTGAATTTACTCCTCTAGAAGAATCATATGAATCCGCTTTCAAAACTCTACTGGCAAACAACCTGATAACGTTACCAGATAATTCTAGGCCATATGATCCAGAAGTCAAACTAAAATGGTGGAGAGAAAATGAATACTATGACTTCCATCGGAATAAAGGTCATAACACAAACAACTACATGAAGCTCAAACATGAGATTCAAGATCTCATAGATCCTAGTAAAATTGTTGTCAGGAATCACCCGACAAATGATGATCATAAAGCTTTTAAGGACCCCTTACTTGTTTACGAACAAGTTGATTCCTCAAAGACCAAAGGAGGTGCCAAAGTAAATTATACTTATGCCAACAATGACAACGTCATCAACATGATTGAGCCTTCCCAATCTGAATATTGCAATGTGATCATAATCCAAGATAAACTAAATGAATCACGATATGCAAAGGCTATGACCCATTCTCAAAATGAAGTCACTCTCCAAGGAGCTAGTTCTTCAACTCTGGCTCAAACAACGTCAAACCTACTAGCCTTGTCAAACAAACAAAAAGAATCATCATTTGATAAATTTAAAAGGCTAACTTCATCATCATCCTCTGGATATAGCATTGTTGAACAAAAGAAAAAGACAAATGCTCAAATTTCCATCTTTGAATTACTAAAAATCTCTCCTGTTCACAAAGAGATCTTGGTCAACAACTTGCTCACCACTAATGTTCCAGAAGATTTAGACATTGATCGGTTTCAATCCATGGTGGGTCATCTGACTTCACCTCACTATCTGACCTTCTTTGAAGAAGATGACAACTCGCTAAATCATCCACATAACCATCCATTGCACATTGAAGCCATGATCCATAAACACAGAGTCAAACATTTTTTGATAGATGGAGGCGCGGGATTGAATATCTGTACTTACAGTCTACTTACACAACTAGGATTTTCTGAAAATGTCATTGATCCGAGCAAGAAAATAACAATTAAAGCCTATGATAAAGAGGAAAGGACTTCTAAAGGTTTGGTATCATTACCAATCAGGGTAAGACCTGTAGAAAGAGATGTCATTTTCCAGGTACTTGATCTTCCTATGTCATACAATATCTTACTAAGCAGGCCATGGATTCATGAAATGAAGGCAGTTCCATCTACATACCATCAATGCTTAAAATTTCCTTATAACGGAGTTGAGGTCAGTATTCCTGTTGATACAAATGTCCCCTATAATTCATTGACAAAATGTGTATCAACCTTTGTGCCTCATAATAGAGTAGCCTCTACAAATGAAAGTTCAAAATCCCTGATGAAAGACTTGGAAAAGAAATTAAAAATTACCAATACTAGCATGGATGGATATAAGATAGAACCAGTACTTTCATTAGTATCTCTTCCTCCATCGCCATAACAGTTGGGCAAACCATCAGAGGCTATGAAAACACATACTTCAACACCGAATATCATATATGATGGTCTTTTTGTACAATCTTCTACTTCCCTGGCAAATGAAATAGAAGAGGATGTTGTTCTAAAATGGCTTTTTAAGGAAGATAGTGAAAACAAAGAAGTATAGCATTGTGAGATTTCCTCAACACAATATGGTCTAGGCTACAAAATGATTCAACGCATGGGATATTCAGGTACTGGTCCCCTAGGAAAATATCAAGAGGGTATTAATTAACCGATTCAGCTACAAACAAAATCAACAAATGATAAGGCTAGACTGGGATACAATCCAAAAGAGACATCAGACCAAAAACATGCTTCTAAATCTAAGTGGTAGAAAAGGATATCGCCTTCAATATTATAGGAAACAAACACTCAACAAACTCAAGCAGAGTGTGTAAAAGAGAAAGAGGAATTAGCGATCAAGAAAGAAGAAACAGTCAACACTCAAGCTTTGATGGTGTCAACTACAACAATACAAGGAGTTGAGGTCCCAGAGGATATAAGAGATGAAGTAGAAAGAATCAGATTGTTTGCACCACTCAAAGTTCAAGTCACATACACTGGTAGGCAGCAAGTAGACGATTCAGAGACTAACTCAAACGAGTGTGAATGGGGTCCAGACCACCTCTCAGATACATCTAATACAGAAACTCTAGAAGAGTCTAGCGGTATCATAGATGATACTCAAGAGATGATGTTCTTAAAGATAGAAAAGGAGATACAGGAAATCAAACAAAAAAGACAAGCAGACTATGAACAAGGGTTGAAGGAAGGAAGAATACCAGAAAGTTTTTCATCTATTATATACCCCTCTAAAAAGATAGAACAAATCACATATGAGATTACACAAGAAGAATTGGAAGCTACAAAAGCAGAACTAGTCATCAGTCCAGAGGAAGCTGAATGGAGTAGATGATAGGGATTCACAAAACCATCAAGATCATGTCAACAGGTGTGTCAAGTCAAAATAGCTCCTAGGGATCAAGAAAAGATAGCTTTCACCTATGCATGGGGAACCTTTTGCTGGAATGTCTTGCCATTTGGGCTAAAGAACATAGGAGAAACTTACCAAAGAGTGGTAACTACTATCTTGCATAAGAATATGGAAGATTATGTTGATGACACTTTAGTAAAGACTATGAAGAGATCCATGCATATTTAAGAGCTAGGCCCTATACTAGATAGAATGGAAAAATTCAAACTTCGGCTAAATCCAAAAAAGTGTACATTCAGAGTGACATCAGGTAAACTACTTGGCTACATCATTTCAAATAAGGGAATCGAGGTTGATCCTGAGAAGGTCCAAGCTATAATGGAGATGCCACCTCCAAAGAACATCAGTCAAATGAGAAGTTTACAGGGACGTCTCCAATGAATCGGACGCTTCATTTCTGAGCTAGCAGACAAAGCTCAACCTTTCACAAAAGTATTGAGGAAAGGAGTAATATACAATTGGGATCGAGAATGTGAACAACACCTTTAGTAGATCAAAGAGTACATGTCCAATCCACCAATACTAATGCCACAAATTCAAGGAAAACCATTGATATTATACATATCAACCACTGATTCATCATTGGGGGCATTTCTGGCACAATAGGATGAAAATAAAAAAGAGAGAGCTATATATTACATCAACAAAACATTGGTGTCTTATGAAATGAATTACACTATAATAGAAAAAGCATGCTTGGCATTAGTCTTTGCATCAGAAAAATTAAAACACTACATGTTGGCACATTCCATCAAGCTAGTAGCTAAGATTGATCCACTCAAGTATCTTCTCAACAAAGCAACACTCACCGGAAGATTGGCAAAATGGGTCATGGTACTTATAGAGTTTGATATTGAATATGTGGAATGCAAAGCCATCAAAGGATAGGTAATTTCATATCAACTTCCTAAATCTCCACTTGAAGACACTCAATTGCTGCATATAGAATTTCTAGACGAATCAATAATGCACCTTACTCAACAATCATAGAAGAGGTTCTTTGATGGATCTTTCACCCAAAATGGTTATGGTCCTCAAATACTATTTATTACTCTTTAGAAATATTGAATCCCAAAAGCTTACAAGATTCTTTTCCCTTGCACAAACAATATTGCAGAGTATGAAGCTTTGGTGAGCGGAATCAAGCTAGCTATTGAATGGAAGGTTCTGGAGTTACATATCTATGGAGATTCTCAACTAATTATCAATCAAATCAATGATACTTATCAGACTCGAAATGAAAAACTGATGCCTTAGAGGAGAATGGTTGATGATCTCAAGAAGTATTTTAATTTTGTATCATTCCAGCAGATTCCCAAATCAGCAAACAGAGCAGCAGATGCTATGGCCACCTTGGCATCTATACCTGAGTTACAAAAATCTAATTTTTTCTTTGAATTCCTGGTGGAAGAGTTACATTACCCTGCCTATGATTCTCCTAAGTCCTAGATAGTCTGTTCTATTATTGGACATGACTCATCTTGATATAACCACATTTACTCTTATCTGTGTGACCAAATTATCCTAGAAAATCTTACCCATAAAGAGAAAATAAACCTAACCCAAAATGCTTCACGGTACGTCATCATTGCTAGCAATTTGTTTAGGCGAGGTTTGGATGGTACATTGCTTAGGTGTCTAGAAATTGAAGAGTCTAAATGTGCATTATTGGAAGTCCATGAAGGTATTTATGGATCTCATTCGAATGGCCTTGCTTTAGCTCAAAAACTACTAAGGGTTGGCTACTATTGGCCAAACATGGAGAAGGACGCTATAATTTTTTCTAAAACTTGTGAGAAGTGTGAACTACATGGAAATCTCATACATGCTCCAGCAAAGGATCTCATACCCTTCATCAAACATTGGCCTTTTTAGCAATGGGTGTTTGATCTCATTGGTCAGATCTATCCTGCATCATCCAACAGACACAAGTTTATCATAACTGCCACTGAGTACTTCACTAAGTGGGTAGAAGCAGTTTTGCTCATCAAAGCAATTGGTAAACAAGTAGCTCTATTCATTCTAAACCAAATCATTTGTAGGTATGGGATACCTTCATCCATCATGACTGACAATGGAGGACAATTCAAGAATAAAGATCTGGACGAGCTCTATGAGAAATTCAAAATTAAATAACACTAGTCATCTGTATATTACCCTCAAGGTAATGGACAAGCTGAGGCATCTAACAAAAACTTGTTGACTATCTTACACAGAACAGTGAACAAATCTGGGAGTGATTGGCATCTGCAGCTCAATCCTACATTATGGGCTTATAGAACAAGTATCAGAACACCTACTAGGGATACACCTTTCTCTTTGGTGTATGGGTCTGAAGCAGTATTACCTATTGAAGTAGAAATACCATCTCTAAGAGTTTCTTTGCAAGGTCTTGTTACTGATGAAGACTATAGGATATCTAGATTGAAAGAACTCGAATTGTTGGATGAACGTCAGCAAGTGGAGTTTGATCATCTCAGAGTGTATCAAAATAAAATGTACAGAGGATATAACAAGAAGGTTCGACAAAGAGAATTTCAGGTTTGTGACCTAGTTCTTAGAGAAAATCCTAAAAATCAATAGTTTCGAGACAACAAAGGGAAGTTTGAACCCAACTGGTTGGGTCCCTACATCGTTACTACAATATTTGTCTCTAGTGCCTATCAGCTCTCAACATCGGAAGGAGAACAACTCTGTGAACCGATTAACACCATCTATTTGAAGAAATTCTTCACTTAGTATTCTCTGCTTCAGCAACCTGTACAGCTGAAAAACTCCTGAAAAAAATAAAAAAATAAATCATAAAAAGTCCTGAAAATAAAAAATGCCCTAGTGAAAACTTGGTAAACAGGCATCTTGGTAAAAAAAAAAAGAATCTCTGCCAAGTAGGTGAAAACCTGGCAAACAGGTGCCTCTTGTACTCAACGCTCCATCTATCAACGCAACATTGGCATTTCCCACTTTCATGCATCTTTATTATCACTTGTACATATATTTTAGTCACTTTTGTGACATTCTAGTTCGTTGGAACCCTCATGGATTGAAACTGATTAATGTCCTAGTCTTAGGTTAATTGACAGAGCAATTTACATGTCCTAAGCAGTATCAACCAAGTCATCTTTCTGTCAGTGAAACCTGGTCATCGAATCTGAGTCAGTCACCTATCTCCTAACTACCAGACAGTTTTATCACTAAGTACACAAGCAAAACAACATTATGGAAAACAATAACTAAACAGTTTGAGCTATGAATGAAAATTTTCTTTGTATGTTGTCTTTTATAATGATTTTCGATTATTATCCCTCTGAGTAACTCGAGGAAGTCTATCTTGACTAAGAGAAGCAAGGATTGGGGGCATAATATTTTCTTTGTTTTCTGCTTGTAGGAATGATTTTGATGATCTGGAAACATCTGATAAGTTGGGTGTCTGTGATAAGAGCCTTCACATCAAGGTGAAATCGCCACACATACCTCAACTCCGCTTACTTGAATGCTACGGGGAGGTTCCCATCATTTCTTTGTCTGTTTTGAGGGAATTTCTTTATCATGCAATCCAGGTCCCTGCGAAATCTGTCCAAGGATATGAACGAAAAAAGGGTCATTGCGGACAAGATAATTAATATTGCACATGAAAAGAAAGGAACTCTAATATTCTGATTATGTTTGTTATGCTTAGTGATGAAATTTAATCATTTTAATTCCAGTGACTAAGTTTAGGTTGCATCTCATTTTGCATTTCATTATGTATTTTGTGAATTTAGAGTGATTTTGGTATGGTAATAATCTCTTTATGTTCTGAATGAGAGTTGGATGCATCATCATTTCTTAGCTAAGTGGTCTCTTTTTCATCATTTCTCCAATCGAGTACTTGTGTATTGAGATGTTAGCTACATACATAAGCATCACATATAGATTCATACATTTCATTATCACTCATTTGCATTCATCTTATTGCATAAAAATAAAGAAAAGAAAAAAATATATTTGCATTACTCATTACTCATTTTCATCATTTATTTGCATATGAAGAGAAACAAAAACAAACATTCATATTCATCTTGCATTTACATACATCCATACTGAAAAAAAAATTATGCATACATATATAATAAAGCATATAGAAGACATCTTATAATCGATCGACACAAGTACTATGAAGTCCAATCAGATCTCATATATGTATAATCATCAATGTCTCGGGGTACAAATAATGTCAATTGACATGTATAAACTCCCATCGGAGCAAGAATCGTAAGGGCTACGAAAAATGGGTGTGTCTACAAAAAATCTCAGAGCTACAAAAAGAATATCTAGCTCTCAGCCTCTCCCTCATCACCTGGTGGAGGAGGTGGAGCCTGCTGGCCTGGATCCTGACAAGGTGCCCGAGCTCCCTCAGATCAAGCCATATACTAAGAATATGGTACAACCTGCTGCGCTACTAGAATTACTATGTTGTAAGCTGCAACATAATAGGTTTCCTGACTCATCTGATGAAGTACCTCCTGCCGCAAAGTGTCTGTCTCTGCCCTCCTCTCTGCTCTCATCTCTGAGACCTGACGATCTCACTCAATCCTAAGCTCTGCTAGCTATCGGTCTCGCTCCACCAGCTAAATCTGTGCCAATGTCAGGTGTGACTGCAAACCCACTAGGCATGTTCTCATCAACCGCACTGCATTGGCCACCTGCTCTCTCGCAGGCTCTCCACCCCCATCTCCTCCACCATCTCCTCCTCTAGCTCTGCTCCTCTTTTCTCTATCTCACCTATCTCAGAGCTACTTGCTCCTGCTTACCTCCACCCTCAGTCACCCTCGCTCCGCTCAGTCTCACAGCCACTGCCCCAATGGATCCACCCTCTCCCCTCCGTTACCTACCTCTAGCTGGAAACCTGTTGCTGCTAGCACCAGGATCACCACCTTCCCACCTCAGATCCTCGGCTCTCTGTCCCTGTCTTTGTCCCTGTCCCTGACCCTACGCAGGGGCATCATCCTCTATCTTCTCTATGCGAGGTACCTACTCAGCTAGATCTGTAAATCTAGGGAATGGATGCTGCTAGAACCAATCCTTGTACTGGGGTAATACCCCCACATCTGCAATGTCATCCATATAGTCCCACCTAAGTCGCTGTAACCCAATCACCTCCTGTATACTCAAGGCATAAGATAATCTTGATGCCCATCCCTACCTCTCCTCATCTGTATAATGAGAAAATGCAGTGTACTCCTGCGAGATCCCCTGAGGTCTACCATATTTCCTTGTCACTCAGGAAACAATGAATCACTCTACAACAGTCTGTGATCTGCCAATGAGTGGGCAAGTCATGAACAGATCCCTGCGAACAATCCTCCAATCATCCCATGGCTCTAGACCCCTATATGGTCTCCATGTCACAGCTATCAAATCATTTAGCTGCCATCTCCAAAAATATGTCTTGCCCAGATGGGGCTGAGTAACATATCCTGAATATCTATATATAATGGGTTGACCAGGATCTCTGTCATCATTTACAATTGGCCTACGAACTGGGAGGTGCTCCCAGGCCCATACCTGTAATATCAAAACTCCTGCAGCCATACTCTTCCCCTCCTAGAAGACGATCTCATGCATCTCACGATACATATGTGCTAATATACAAGAGCCCTAGCCTAACCTCTGAGGGGTCTCAATAAGCCTCTCCAACATCCTGCCCCATCCACACAAAAAACCCTGTTGTCCCCTGTTCAGCATCAACAAATAGCCGATAAAACTTGCCAAGACACAAGCCAGTGGAAAGTCCTCACTATACCTGGTCATCATCACATCCCAACTGATAGAACATGTCAAAATGTCAGGATCTCTGAAAAACATGTCTAATAGCGAGTAACCCAGGAAGTTGTGCTGCATCATAATCAACCTTCCCTCTAGCAAAAGGGATATGAAGAATCCTATAAACATCCTCGGGAGTGATGGTCATCTTCCCAACTGGAAAATGGAATGTGTTATGCTCAGAATGGAATCTCTCTACAAGTGCAATCATTATTTCATGATTCACACAGATATCAGGTAAATCAAGAAGGTGGGTCAATCCGCACAAATCAATATGTGCCTGGTCAACCTCTGACAACTAATGCACTAATGTCATTGTTGGTGGATATACACATCTAAAAAGAAAGTGAGGCAATCAAACCTGCAAAAATCAAACAACGGAGCATTAGGAAACATTTCAAGCATATAAGAGAAGCAAAACATCATGCAAATTCAACTACATCAACTGCAAAACCAAATTTCAAGTTTACACCTTCAAAAATGCTCATTGTTTTTCAAATGACAAAACACAGTAGAGGCAGCAACTTGTACGAGTCAGAAATAGGTCTAGTACGACAAAAGACTAGCCCTAGGATGACAAAAGGGGCTCTTTTGAATGTTCTCGTATGATACAAGGGTAGGCCTAGAACAACAAAACTGGTGGGCTAAAACAAAAAAAAAGACTTCATCAGTTTGTCATACAAGACAGGATCCTGTCTCGCACGACAAAACAAGAAAACCCGACTTCAACATGCCAAAAATTAAAAAATTCAACAAAGCAATTCAAAATTGAAACAATAAACAGGCTTAAGATTGATCACTTACTGATGGCTCATAGTTCTGAGGTTGATTATGTCATCTTTGGCGCTCGAATTGATGCATATGAGTGGGAACCACCATTTTTCTTCACAGAAGGTTTTTTGAACTTACAAACTTGGAGGGTTAAAATGATTTGAAAATAACACTTTTACCCCATATATAGCCAAAACCCTAATTTTTCAACTTGCTCTGATGGACATGAAAATTGTACCCTTAGCTAATTTGCCCATTCTAATTCTATTTTTGGGATCGAAATCGAAAAACGAGATCATTTTCCTAGTCAATTCACAATTTGGACCACTTAGCTCTTTTTCATCAAAAGCTCATTCTTTCTTCAAATTGCGCCCAATTTCTCATGAATCAACGCTGAATCTCAATTTTTCATCAATCAACGCCGAATTTTCAAATATTCCTCTAAATCATTTATTCTCAAATTATTATCATCACCAAAAATTGCCTATAATCATGTACCCTCGCTATCATTCAATTTCGCTCCCGAGGGGGAATACTGATGACCTCATGACCTCACATCTTCAAAGTCAAGAAAATTTTCAAATCTTTACCAAAAGTCAAGCAAAAATCTTTTTCAACTAAAGAAAATCAAATTCTTATTGCTAAGGGGCATCTCAGCTTCATCGCTTCACATCAAGTTGAAATCTCTCGATCATTTGAATCGAATCAATCGCTAGGGGCATATATCAGTTTCATCGCTTTGAATCAAGCTGATATTGTCTTCATCTGAATCAGTCTCTTAACATTAATCAGTTTCATCACTTTTCATCAAGCTAATTATTTGTTTAAACTCAATCAAGGGTTTAAAGAGTATCTTCGATCACACTCAATCTAAGCAGGTGTTCAGTTTCATCTCATCAAATCAAGCTGGATAGTTTATCTTTGCTCATCGTATCTTGATCCATCAAGTTCAAGATCGATTTTATCTTCACTCACTGTGTCTAGATCAATGAAGTTCTAGATCAGTAAGATCTGCTTCTTGATCAATCAAGTTCAAGTTCGGTATCTTTGCTCTCTATCGTTCCTAGTTCAATCAAGTTCGGGATCGGTTTCGCTTTAATCAACTTTGTTCAGCTTCATCGCTTCAAATCAAGCTAACCACCTTGCTCTGCATCCACTTCTTGGTCAGTCAAGTTCAAGTTCGGTATCTTTTCTCTCTATCGTTCCTATTTCAATCAAGTTCGGGATCGGCTTCGCTTTAATCAACTTTTTTCAGCTTCATCGCTTCAAATCAAGATAAACACCTTGCTCTTCATCTGGTTCATGATCAATCAAGTTCAGAACTGGCATCTCCTAGACATCAACTATTCTTTGAACCAATGCGTTGCTCGCATGTTAATTCAAAGAGGGGCATATATAATACCCTAAAATTGGTCATCTAAACCATGGGCCCCTAATCTCGACAACATCACCAAGGTCCTAACCAAAGGCAATTAAATCAACTTTGAGCACATTATTAATTCTTCAATCATCAAATGTCACATGGCAAATCAATTACTCAATATTAATTAAATATTTATTTAATTAATTAAATCATTCCAAGAATATCATTTTGATCAATTATCCTATTTAATTTATTAAATATCCTAGCATATTTAATTAATTAATAAATTTGCCATTTAATCATGCAAAAAAGGAATTAATTTATTACAAAAGAGGAAATAATCTGAAAATAGAATAAAAGAATTGAATTGAGAGAGAAATCAAACTTGAGATATTATTTCTTTTTCTAAATTGAGAACTTGAAATCAGAAAAGCAATTAAATTGAATCACTCTCTAAAATTAGAACTCAAAGCTTTTGAGAAAAAAGAAGTTCAGTTGCATTAAAAAGACTATTTTCTTGAATAAATAAAAGAATTATCTATTTTTATCACAAATGCATGGAATTAATTAATTCTTATTTCTAATGCAACTTGAACTTCTTATTTAAATGCATTTCAATTAAACTATAATTGGAATCTATCTCGAGGTTAATTGAACCTGATTTCTCAATTATATAATTAATTCTAAATTGTTCTTTTTCTTGATCTCTCTTGTGAAATCCCTATAAATTCAGCCTTCAGCAGCTCATTCAAATCACCCCAGAGATATTTGAGAAATACTTTGGAGATTATTATTATGCTGATTTTTCTCTAGAGTCATTGAAGATCTTGTGCTTGCTTTTTGAGATTATTACATCTTAGTTTAGCTTTTTGCATATTTAGTTGAATCCATAATTGCTTGAATCCATCATTGCTTGAATCCATATTGCTTGAATCCATTATTGCTTGAATCCATCATTGCTTAAATTATTCATCCATCTTCCATTCATATAGTTTAATATCATGCTCATATAGATTAAATCATTCATCTTGGTGTAGTCTAGTCACTAGTATTGCTTATAAAAATTTGAGAGCAATCTTATACTCACATCTTTTAGAAGGCAATTAGTCGCTTTGTTATGGTTTAATATTTATTGATTATTGATTTACTAACCATACATGTAATGAATTAATTGAAGTGTTGTGCCTGCAGCTATCAGACTCTTTTCACATTTTCACACACACAAGCAGTAGCATTTCCTTGTCTTCAATCAGTAGGAGGTCTTCTTTGTTGTCTTCTCATGTTCTTGCTTCTGGTGAAGCTACCTTCTCCCATCTTTCCTTTTCCTTTTGGATCTATATTTTTGCTCCTTCTTGCAGTACCAGTCTTCATCCTTAGCATCATATCCTCATCGGTTGTGGTTAGATCAACTTTCTTTCAGGGAGAGTTCTGAACAGTGAAGATTTGTCCCTTGTTATCTCCATTTGAGGAGACAAATAGAATGTCATTGTGGGGAACATTCTTGTTGGTGCAGCATTCCCCGACACCACTTCCTAATCCTCTGGTTTCCTTGGACTACTTTTTCTTCTTCAACATTTTGTCCAAGGCATTACTACTGCCATCAAACCGGATTCTTACCTTGAGCTCATCCTGACATTTCTCAAGGTCCTTTTGGTGATTCTCCATATCTCCTTCTAGCTTCTAATATTATTTGTCTTTAGCCTCAAGTTCAGATGCCAGATCATTACACCTGCACTCCTTGGTGTCTTCTTGTTGAGTCTTCAACTCTGAGATGCATTTCTTAGATTCTTCAAGGCATCTAATCAACCAAGTTTGTTCCACAACTGCAACAGTCTTGAATAACTTGTATTCATTCCTCACTCTACTAAGTTCTTTGAGTGCACTCACAAGCTCTCCTTCAAGATCAACTTTTGCTTCATCTTCCCCTTCACCTTCACTATCACTGCCAAACACATATTGCTGGTAGGAGTGATCTGCATGATCATTCTCAGATGTGTGTCTTTCATCCTTTGATTCTTGGGCCATGAAGAGGTGGGTTCCTTCTTCACCATTACTATGGCTACTAACAGATCTGCATTCATTACTTGTAGATACATGAGTTGCATTTCTCATCTTGTCTTCACCAACTAGTTCTGCAATGGTAGGCTCATTTCCATAGAGCTTCTTCAATCTGTCCCATAATCTTTTTGCTGATCTACACCTGTCTACCAATGAGGAAACATCATTTGATAACCCACAGAGTATAGTCTTCATTGATATATCATTACACCGGCTTCTTCTTTCTTCATCTGAATTAGTGGGAGGAATGACTTTACTAGGGCAGCCATTAACAATCAACAACTATACATCAAATCCTAAGGAGGATAGGTAGACTTCCATCCTACAATTCCAAATAGAATAATTTGACCCATCAAGAACTTGAGTGGGGATTGACACTAAAAAAACCATTGTGTTCAAATACCAAAATATACACAAGCTAGAGAAATCTTATCAACTAGGAACCTAGGCTCTGATGCCAATTGTTGAACGCAACATGCCACTGAGAGGGGGGGTAAATCAGTGGTTTGCAAACTTAACCCTTTTCTATCCTATGTGTGTACACCAGTTAATTGATCTAACACAAAACAGATATACCGGTTAGATGGGAGGATGATACAAATGTAACAACACATAAAAGGGACATCATATAACACCTAATGTACGAGGAAAACCTAAGATGGGAAAAACCTTGATGAGAAGTGTTTTTGGATTCTACTGCTCCAATCCAGCCTCACAATGAAAACCCCAATTACAATATTTAGGGCACCAACCCAAGGAATGCCACTCCTTCTTTAGGGAACCAACCCAAGGAGCACCAACCCCTGCACTAAGCACCAACTCAGTGATCTTCAATGAATATAATCAATTACAAAAGTAACATCTTTGTTACGAAAGAAATTTGTAACTCTTATGCGAATCTCTTTACTGATTCTTCTCTCTCCAATTCCCTACTAGTTCTCTACTCACCTCTTAGCTACAACCTTATCTCCTACTACAACTCACTCTTAGCTACAACCTTATCTCCTACTGCAACTCACTCTTTGCTTCAACCTTACTGGTCCAACCTCTTCTTCTTCTCTGTTGGTTATGTTATTTGTTGGTTCTCTTTTCTCTCTGTCACACTGCTGCTATCCTCCACTAGTTCTCAGCTTGCCTTCTTTGTAATCTTTTATGACTCTTCTCTCTTAGTGCAGTCACCACCGACATACTCCTCTCTCAGACTTAATGGTTTTCTATCGGTTGCCTCACTCTTTCGGTTCTCCTCTTTAGATAGATTTTCTCTCACACACTCATTCTCTTCTCTGATTGTCATTGAGCACTTGACTGATTTTCTCTCTTATGCAGTAGCACCAACTATATCTTTGGCTTGCACTCTTATAGCCATATTTTCCTGCCTAAATGTTGGTTTGAACATTGGCATGCTTGATGCAGTCTGTACTGGATCTCTGTTGTTTCCTTGATCTCGATCTACAATACTTTGTCATGCTTCCTCAAGCTTTGGAATCACCATTTAATGTTGGACCAGTCACCAACAAATTCACCGACACACCACACTGACCTATGCATGCATTCCACTTCACCTCCACTTGGCCCCTTTTGTTGGCATCCACCTTTAATAGGTATTTGGTGTTGGTCCAGACCAAATCACCAACCAAACACACAACCAGGTTCATCTACCAGTTGACAAACCTTGTTAGTTATACCCTACCTAGTCTGCCTTCAACCTTGCACTTTGCTTCTCTTCCAGTGGAATACCTAAACCAGTCAGCACACTTGCTAACCTACCTTATGGACATCTTCAACAGATGGGAGCCTTTCACTTCTGCACCTTGTCAGAATTACCAGTGGACATACTTACTGGTAAACACCATCATGACACAATGTCATCAACTTTCACCAATCTCCATCTATCTATAACTGCTCAACCTTGCCTTCTTCATCATTTGATCATTTCTGCTATTAACATGTTTGTCAAAGTGACAAGCATATCTTCCAATCTTTGTACCGGCAACTCATCATGTTTGTCCTTGCAGATGTGGTGCATATCTCTGATCTGATGGACCTATGGCAATTTAGTATTTCACCGGTTGATCCAGTGTGAGCCTTCAATCATCTGCCTTTAACTCTTTTGTCTTATCTCAGAGGACTATGATGCATTCCATGCATAATAGGAGATAAGCTCCACTTACCGGTGGGAGTGGATCTTTGTCATCTGCATCTTGCAATGCACCAATGCAGCTTACCTGTTTGAGCAGCATATCTTCAAATAGGCTCATATAAACCGGTTGGGCACATTCACTTTCAGTCATCTCTTCAATTGGTGACTACATCCTTATTTGGTGGGAGTCCTATTGTTTCACATCCACATAGCATACTGATGGCCTGCGAATACTTCACTTTCGGTGTTGATGTGATTTTTGTAACATTCCCCCTCTTCATCACAAACAATAGCCCAGCATCTTTCTCTCTTGTTGGTTGGTAACTATCCACTGCCAACATGTCACTTATAGGTCTACAGCCCTTATGTCTTCAACACAAGTCAACACTAACTTGTGTACCGGTGACTCCAATGGCCATTATTCTAGATGACCTTCTCTTCCTTACCGCTGACCTGCTTTAATAGATGACATCAATGGTACCATTTCCGGTATTCATCAATGACAACACTACTCATCAATCTCCCATACCGGTTACCATTTTATACCGGTTGACATCAATGACAACACAATGCCAATAGGGAGATCCATTGAGGGTATTTGCTAGATTGAGGCATTTTGTTAAGAGTCACAAGCAATTGGAGAATGGCCGCAAACCTTTTTTATCCAATCGACAACAATTTTGGGGGGCAGTTGTGCTAAATGTCAAAAGTGACGTTTCTCTTGTGCTCCTTGTTGTTCTCATGACTAATAATGAAGATGTCAGCAACGCATCCTCATGATTCTTTTCTTGTCTTTCCAGTACCATTTTTATACCCTCTCCCTATAAGAAGTGGAAGGTTTTTTTTTTTCAAAGGGTTCTAAACTTATTTTAAGAGATACAAAGAAGGTTATCTAGGCAGGATTTTAGCCTTGAATTTATTATTATTGCCTGAACTAAGATAATCAAATGTTCTTGTGGCCTCTCAGATTACTTTATTCAATGTGTAATAGTTTTCTATGCATCTTCAAATGCTAGCATGACTTTAGTAATATATGCTTAAGATTCTACTAATTAAATCATGTTTTTATACTCTTTATCTGGTAGATGCATGGTATATGTTGTTTTATATTGAGGAAATATTTAAATGTATCTTAATTCATGTTCAAGGCATGTAGATTGTTGAATGGGCCTTAGAATGACATGTATGTGAATTTCTTTGTGCTTTCAATTTGACAAAAAAACCAATTCGATGCATCGCTTTAAAGTAGGTTTACTTTATATTTATTTCTTCCCCTTTTTCCCCTAACTAATGAAGAGCCGACTTCTAAAATCCCAGAGGGTACTTAGTGAAAATGCATAGGTCACCCATTACTAAGTTTCCCATAAGGTTGTTTCCCTAAGAGATTTTTTAGTGATCAGTAGTTCATTTTCTGGCATGCCTGGTGGACAGAAATTCTCATAACTCAAAGTGGGTGTATGAGCCATAGACCTATTACCAGAAGTCAATCTACTCTAAATCCAAACCTTTTAGTACTACCTCTGGATACATTCCAAGCTAGAAGTTTAGGAAGCGGAATATTAATTCCAGTCTAGATCCCCATTCCAATGGTGATCCCTCCTCCTAGGAATTTTGTTACATGGAATAGTGGTATCCCCCTTATTCCACTAGCTCCTCCCGCTCAATGGGACATTATTCCTACCTCTACATTAAAAGATTTGCCAAATTTTACCGAAGAAGATTCTAAAACCCCTAGAGAACACTTACAAGATGTAGTTGATGTATGCACGGTGCACAATGTCACACAGCAAAATGTGGCGTTAAGGTTGCTTAAAACTTCCTTCAAAGGCAAAGCTCATGATTGATATAGATCTCTTACACCAAATTCTATAGGAGACTGGGACTAGTTGGGAGATATTTGTTTGAAAGCTTCACCGAAAAGGGAGACATATCTTCCATGTTGTAGTAGCTGATAACCATTAAGTGGGATCCTCAAGAAGTTGTGACCAATTTTATTTCTAGGTTCCAAAAGACCTAGCAAAGAGTACCTACATCTACTCAACCTCCTATAAATATGGCTTTCGTGTTCTACCTAAAAGTTTTTAATTATGATATCTGTTACAATCCAATCTTTAGGTAGTATCACGCTTCTAGACGCATATGAGCTTGTGGTGCGAGTAGAGAATAACTTGATCGATGCTGGAAATCTCCCTCCAAGACCACCTATGCTTGTATTTGTTGAATTAATGAGTTAGGAACCCGAGGAATCACCCTTGACCATGTCTACTCCATAATCTATGTATATATACCCAAATTCCCAATAAGCAAGCACTTCTTCTCCTTCCTCCCTAGCTACTGAAGTAAGCGATATGAAGAATTTCTCAGGACTTTTTCAAATGAAATAATCAATCTTAAGAGATAACAAGCGTCTCTCGCTAGGCCTCCTTTTTAGAACTACCAAGGCAGAAGATCCCCTTATCATTAGAATCAATACCAAGGAGGTGTGAGAGCTACTCAAGATTAGTCGAACAATCAGATTGTACCTATGCCAACCTCTTTGCAAACCATACCTCTCAATCAAACTAGGAGTTAGTTGTTGGTCAGAATAACCTAGCTGATGATACCAATTCTTGGTGCTTCCCTTGCAATGACACCCATATGCCAAGGAATTGCCCAAGGGGAAAACTACAGCAAAAGGTGGCTGATCAAAGAAGTTAAGGAATGGGTCCTGATGCTGGAGTATATGCTTCCCCGAGGATGGATAATGTTGCACTTATAGCTCAAATGTAGAGCATGTCTATAGAACAAGAGGCTAAAATCGCCCTAGATCACACCCTTTTTTCATGGATGGAAGGAGAAGAGACAATACTTGAAAATGATGCTTCTGTATCACCCTCAAAGATTCCTCAAGTGCAATCTGACAATAATCTCCGCTCAAGGTATCACTTCACAAGAGAACCCGCAGTCCAACAACCAAAGTCAATCTCAAATAAACCTCAAGAGCAACTTGTTGTGGTTTCCACTTTTCAAAATTCTAAAGAATTCATACTCTACAAGCCCAAAGAGGTGAAATCTCATATTCCTATTATTCTTGATGTAGTAGAATAACTAAAGAAAGCCCCTACAAATGTATTACTATCGGATATTCTTGCCATCCCAGAGTAGAAAATATGCCTCTGGGAGGCACTTGGTGAAGAAGAAAAGCCTTCAGCTAGTCCATGAAAAATATAACATGTGCAAAGCACAAAGGACTCAATGCGAGATATCAATCACGGACATTAGCAATACTCACAAATGAAATCCTAGAAGCTCTTTCAAATATAAAGGAAGGTAATATGAATCCCAACCCTTTCTTTTTAACTCTTATTATTGGGGATAAGCTACTCCACAACTCTATGATTTATTCTGGTGCTAGCACTACAGTCATGCCCAAACAAATAGCAAAGGTTATGAAATTACAATATGAGCCACTAAATAGGGGGGTCATGTAGCTTGGTGGTAATAAATTTGAAACCGTGGGTGTGATTAAAAATCTCCCACTCACTTTGTTCGCCTATCTAAGCATCACCATTTTCCAAGAGGTAGCAGTCATTGATATTCCACCTGTCTTCGGCCTTTGTTTATCCAGAGATTTCACTGCAAAAATAGGAGGATATCTCTTTAGATTGCTCTCACCTTATCCTCTGAACCAAGCACGGGGCTAAGCTAAAAATAGTGTCTAAACCTTTGCATTCAAAGCATATAGTTGATGAATCTATGATCAATTTTTAAGAAAATCATACATCTATTTGGAGGGACAAAATGAGATGTGTGGAATTGTTAGAAGATGAAGAGGTAACCAGAGACCGAACTCAAGATCAAGAGGTTTTCCTCAATGAATTTATAGATACGGACCTGTATGGGAATTATCATGCCATCGGGATTGCAACTTATGTGGTCTTTGATGAAGATCAAACAATTCCTAAAGTGTCAAAAGACCTGCAAGACAAAGAAAAGAAAAAGGAAGACCTAACTTTAAAACCCTGGACTTTGCATTTTGATGGAGCAAGATGCAAAATAGGGTCTACAGTAGGCATTTGCCTAACTTCCTCTTCAAGAGAAAAAATCCTATGGTCTTTCCGCTTCCATTTTACCTATTCAAATAATGAAAAAGAATATGAAAGCTTAGCCTTATGAAATTCTTAGGGATCAAATAGTTGAAGGTCTTGGGAGATTCAGAGCTGGTGGTCCATCAGATTCGGAGAATACCTACTGCAATGCATATCTGCATGCATTCCTACTGTCACCAAGTTTGGGACCTTATTGGGAGTATTGAAGCTTTCAACATCCAGAGAGTTCCCCAGAAACAAAACAAAGTCGTTGATCGCATGGCCATAATTGGATCTCAGTTTGATCTTGTTTCAGAATTGTTAAAAAATAAGCATTCAATTTGAGTGATCATTAGACCAGTTATATGCAATAATTATTTACATTGGCAAGTGTTTGAAAATGATGAACGTATAGCCATGCTTGTAGAGTAGTCTAGTGAATTTGTTGATCAATTATAGGCCAAAGTTGCAGAGGCTATGGTAACCAGGTGATTCAGCTAAAATCAAATAAACTCCCAAGGGGCTTGATCACATTGGAGAACCCTTTTGATTGTGATGATGTGAGGAATGACAAAAGAAAATTTATAGAAGATAAAGAAGATTACACCAAGCTTCAATTTGGAGATGGATGAAAGCTCAAAGTTGGAAAAAATGTCCCTCGACATGCTAGGGGTAGATTGATTCATTTTTGCGATGAATACATAGCAGTGATTTCATGGTCATATGATGAGATAAAAGGTTTTAATTCTGAAGTAATACAACACACCATTAAGATAACTGAAGGAGAAATTCCAATCCAGTAAAAATGGTGTCTTGTTAATCCAAAGATTGGGTCCCTAATGTCTTAGGGAATTTGGAAATTAATTGAATCGGATCATCTATCTAATTAAACACAGTACATGGGTTTCTAACTTGGTAGCAGTTCGTAAGAAGAATGGGGATATTTTCCTTTGTGTGGATTTTCGGGACCTAAATAAAGTGTCTCTAAAAGACCATTATCCTCTCCCACCAATGGAGAAAATTTTACACATAGTAGCTAGGTAAGAAATGTTCTCCATGCTTGATGGTTTCTCCACATATAACCAAGTCCTCATCAAACCGAAGACTCAACACAAAACTACATTCACCACAAAGTGGGGAACATTTTCCTATCAGAAAATGTCATTTGGATTGTCTAATACAAGGGCTAATTTTCAAAGAGTCATGGATATAGCTTTCTGAGAACTGATAAATAAGATCATTCTCATCTACTTGTATGACTTGATAGTTTTTTCAAAAAATAAAAAAGATCATTTTGATCACCTAGAATTGGTATTCCAGAAATGCCTAGAGTTCAATGTCTCCTTAAACCCAAAGAAATGTATCTTCAGAGTTCCCCAAGGGAAGTTATTAGGACATGTAGTGTCTGAAGAAGGGGTGTCAATTGACCTAGACCACAACTTTGTTAGTCATCTTATATCTGATTTTGTCGGGATGGTTAGACCCACCACCTTAACGCTGAAAAAGGATCTACACTTCAAGTGGACTCTGAAGGATAAGGAAGCTTTCAAAAAAGTGAAAGAAGCCATCTCATCTGCTCCTATCTTAGTTAACCCAGACAGGTCCAAATATTTTCTAATGTATGTTTATGCCAGCAACTTTAGTATTGTTGTTGTTCTGACACAGAAAGATACAAAAGGCACAGAGGAACATCTAGTTGCTTTCTATTCAAAGAATTTGCAAGATTATGAGATCAAATATAACTTCATAGAAAATCAGGCTTTCACTGTTGTGAAAGGTCTAAAGAAATTAAAAAATTTCATCACCTATAATAAGACAACTATCTATGATGCTCACTCAATTGTCTGTGAATACATAATGGAGGGAGAAATCAGAGAAAAGAGAGCAAACTAGATTACCAAAATCCTAGAATATGACATTAATGTCACACCTACCAAAGTAATCTATGGAAAGTGTCTCTACGAATATATAACTTAGGAGCCTGTAGCTCCGGGAGAGGCACAAGATGAAGTAGTTTTAATGCATGCAAACCAAAATAAAAGGTGTTGGATTACCTACAAGAAAGAGTTTATGCAAACAGGAAGGTTTCATCCGAACCTTCCCACTAAAAAAAGGAGGTTTAATAGGTTTCAAAATAGTGGTTATCAGCTGAATGAAGGAATCATGTTCAAGAGAAACTTTGATTGAGTGTTACTCCGTTGTGTGGATAAGCAGCAGGTCAAGAAAATTTTACATGATTTCCACAACGACCCTGCAAGAGGTCATTTCTCAGCCCAAACAACCGCTATCAAGATCACCCACGCAGGATATTACTGGCCTTTGTTATTCAATGGTGTGTGTTCTCTTGTCCGTGAATTTAAGGAGTGTAAGTTCTATGTTGGGAAACGTAGAAACATGGCCATGCCACTCAGGCCCATGGTAGTAGATGAATCGTTCGCTCAATGGGGATTGGACTTCATAGGGATGATCAATCCGACATCTTAGCTGGCCATAAATGGATCCTCACTGTCATGGACTACTTTACAAGATGGAAAAATGCAGTCCTTGTAAGAAACACAACCAAGGGTGAAATTTTAGACTTCTTAGAGGAATTGGTTTCAAGGTTTGGTCCACCAAAAATCATCATCTCAAATAATGCCAAAGCTTTCACAGGTTCTCAGGTTACTCAATTTGTCCTCAACCATGGTATTTTCCTAAAAACATCTTCTAATTATTATCTGCAAGGAAATGGCTTAGCCGAGACAACAAATACAAAATTTATTCAACTCATCAAAAGAATACGAGCTAAGCATAAAAAAGAATGGCAAAAACACTTAAGAAGTGCACTCTGGGTGGACCAAGTGACCCCTAAACTGATATTGAAGAACTCCCCATATGAAATTGTGTATGGTAAGGAAGCTCAATTTCTAGTTTCTCTAGAGATCCTTGCTCTGCAGCTTTTGAAATCTCTAGAGTTATAAGAAAATGAACCCATGGAGGTAAGATTGGTGGAACTCTTAGAATTGCAAGAAAAGAAGGGGAAAGATTTCAATTCCTTCCATAACAGGCAACAGATTGTTAAGAGATGGTTCGAAAAAAAGAGTTTGGACCCAAGGTTTAAACGCAGTGACCTTGTTTTAAAATATAATGAATGAGTTGCTAAGTCGGGTCAACAAGCAAAATTTCACAGCTTGTGGGAGGATCCTTTTTGTATCCTCGAATGCAAAGAATCAATTCCTTCACTCTAGAAGATATGCAAGGTGAAATGCTCAGGATTCTAGTTAATGGGATTCATCTTAAACCTTTTAATTAAGCTCAATAGGTTTTAATCATGTAAATATTGTAAATAGTGTGTTTCCCATTTCTCAGAGGCCACTTTATCCTTGTCTAAAATTTTGAAGTTTTTAAACCCTTTTAAATTTTGGAAAATTGAGAAGATTTAGAAAATCAAAAGAAAACAACACAATTCTAAGAAAAGAGCTATAGTAACATGTAAGAAAAAATATTATATTGTATTATGTATTGTTTTCTTTACACATGCATACACAAAATGGCTCTTAGGCCTTTTCTTATCATAGCAGCGAAAAGAAAAATGGAAGCTCTGATAGCATGGTCTCGATCTTTTTCATCATCTTCTTCTTCTTCAGTATCTTCCTCCATATAATCTGAGTCCAAATCAGACAATAGCATAATTACTTGGAGAGTGAGAGGATCCTCGGGAAAATTTAGTCCCAAAAATTAGTGTACCAAGTGACACCATTGATAGGAACCAAGAAATGCAGGCGTAACAGAATGTCAGAAGCCCACTCGACTCAGTCCCGATGTTGGGATAGAGTCATGGTTTTAAAACCAGAGACCAACGGGAGCCATGGGATGACCTCGCCATGATTGACAAAAATCCTAGGGTCTGAAGCCATGGGAATTCCCACTAAAGGAATAGCAACCTCAACCACCTCAGCTAACCCTCCTAGGTATATTTCAGAGAAGAGCACTTCAGTAAGATGGGCAGCAAGTCGTCCATTCATACTAATGTCCAGCAGGGATGCCATGAACTACAAACAAATATTTGTATTCACACAGTATTTGTCATTAATACCAATCAAATCCTCTCCCATCACCCATTTTATGGTAGTGATTAAGATTGGATTGCTCCTTCTAGTCATGTGTTGTAAGTGTCAGTCTAAAATATTCCATAGGAAAGCCATCTTCAGCCTACTGCTGACTAATCTAATAGGAGTATCCATATCTCCTCTACTATGCAACTAGACCAAATTCTAAGATGGAAATATCTACCCATCTGAGCCATATTTATAATAGTGAAATGACTTCAGGTTTATAGGATGAGTTAAGAGCTCAAGAAACCTACATAAGTTGATCCATGATATAAATTTTCACAACAGGTGAAAGGAATTGATTTAAGATCATAATCTGGTTGTGCAGGGTCTCAGAGAGTGATTAGGGCACGAGTATTTACCATACATATTTCTGTAATGCTTTTCCCTATTATGGCCAAACTTCACTTTTCCCCTCTGTCTATATGCTACTATAGATCGTTTTAAATAGAAATAAATGAGAGAATGTCCATTTTCCAAGGCAAGTGTCTGAACATTTCAAATGACGGTGACAGAAAGTGTAATGGCTTTCCAGGCCAACTGAGGTGGCAGTTATGCAAGCACCATGTGATTAATTTCACACGAAAATCTCAGGTCACACATGCATAAGACATTATGAATAATTAACACGTTGAGCATAATTTGGCATGTAGAGTTTGTGTTGGCAATTGCCACTCATGCGGTGGCTTCTGATGGTTTATTATTGGTTTAGGGTTGTCATTGATGGTAACTATTTATGAGATTCCTAGGCGGTAATCATGAATCTTGATTTCCAGAAGAGGGCATCAACTGGTAGCCAGTTAACCGGTATTTCAGGAAGAACAGAACAGTTTTGGTCCGGAAGCTTTCCGGTGATTGCAGAGCTATGAATCATTTTGGGATGATTGGGCCAACATATAGACATCATTTTTATTGTTGTTTTTGTTATCTGCATTTATCTTTGGTGATCCAGTCAAGCCGACATATGACTGCACATTACATTAGCAGGCCGACATGGTAAATGATCTATTTTGTGATTGTGGATATATAAGACTGGTGTAGATGATCTTTTTGGTGGATGATATGATTGTATACGAGTGAGTGGTGATCAAGAATCCATTATGGTGCAGTTTCACATGTGCATTCTTGATCCGGTAGCTGACTGAGATAGAGGACATGGCATAACAGAGAAGATCAACAGAGGCGATTCGGTCAGTGTATTTGGCACTTAACTGAAACTCATCCAAGCATTGTAGATTCTATCTTGGAGTTCATTTTTCTATAATTCATCATTGTAATTAATCAGGAAGGTAGTGAGCCTTTCAAGGTTGTATCCCTTATTATATTTGAGCAGTGAGATCTAGGCAGTATGCTTGAATACATGTGCATTCCAATTTGTAATATTATTTTACTACTGGCCATAGTGGAATAATATTGTGGGCTCAAATCCCACTGTAGTTTTTCCCATTTGGGTTTCCATGTAAAAACTCCAGTGTTATGATTTTGTGATTGATTGTTTTATGTTCTTACATTTAAGTTTCATGTGTATGCTTCTGGTGGTTTAAAGTTGTCTGAAAAATTTGCTAACCGGTAGATCACTGATTCACCCCCCCCCCCCCCCCCTAAGTGATCCCCGATTCTAACAATTGGTATCAGAGCCTAGTTCCTTTGGGGAATCTTAACCACTTGAGGAAGATCCAGGAGATTGAATCAATGGATTCTGGTTTTTAGAGACAACTCAGTGTGGCACTTAAGGATCTTGATGCAGCAAGAAATGAGATCAGTTCTTTAAACAAAAACTTGAATGTTGTTGATGATTTCATTAATGAATTGAAGGATCAAGTGAGAACTTCAAGAGACAAGAAGAAGGAATTGATAGACAAGATGAAGGATAAAGAAGATCAAATCATGGAAAATCAGGGTAAAGCTGATGAAGTTGACAACCTTGAGAGAGAGAATGTTGCATTGAAGAATGAGATGAAGTCCATTGTGATGAGGTTGACTAAGGAGATTGAGAACCAGAAGAGAAATGAAGAGAATCTGGCAAAATCATTGAAGGAAAGAGTTGATGAATTCTTCAGGATTACCTATGAGAATGATCAGTTAACGCTTGTGTTAACACAGTCAAGGAATAATGGTCAAGAACTTGAAAGATAGATTGCTACCTTAAGGGATGAACTTGTTGTTGCTAATTATTACAAAGACAAATTGAAAGCTATCTCAGAAAGGCTTGATGAGATGATGGAAATTCGGAGACATGGAAAGGACATGCGAGGACTTGGATTTTAGAAAGGTGAATCCTTTGGATCTGGACAAAGCAATGCAAAATCTGATCAGAAGAAGAACAAGAATCCTCTGGTAAGACAACCTAATTCCCATCAATTTAATGGTAGTTTCTTTACTTGCAATAAATTCATGCACAATAATGAATAATTTCCAAAACAAGAGGTTTTATGCTTGCAAGATGTTTGGACATATCTCTAACCAGTGCAAGATGAGACCAAATCAAATGAACTTTAGACCTGTGCAGAATGTTGTTTTTCGTGCATGTAATAAAACCGGTCATATTGCAAAGTACTGCAGAAGCAAGAATAGTGCTCTGGTAGACAAAAACAAATCAGATGAGAAGGGAAAGGCAAAGTTAGAAGATATCAAAGACAAAATGAGAAGATGTGGGTTAGAAAAGATGAATCCAAAGCAGACACGGATCTACACCTGAATCTGGTGCAGGATCTTCATCTGGTGACTAGGCCTTTATGCCTTAGGGGGGACTTTTCATGCAGATTCTCAGAACCCCCTCTTTGGTGATTTGCAATCGATTTCAGAAGGTTGAAGAAGGCTTATATCATACATGAAAATGTTATCCATAAATTTTAGAGATGATTTGATGCTCCAATAAGCAACTCTATGAAAATCAAGGTAACCGATTGCAGCATTTATTGCAATAAAGAGTTAGGTTTTCGAAGGTTAAAAGGGCATTTCAGAGTTTCATTTGTCACAATGTGATCAAGAGAATAGTGCAAAGAAGAAGAGAAAAGCAATTTGGCAATCTCAACAGCAATTTCAGTGATCCTAAAGAGAATTCTAGCGTCTAGTTGTGAATTAAGGTATTTATCTATTTCTACAAACCCTAAGATAGAATTGTCTTCATCTTCTGGTATTGCTACCCCATTGGTTGTCGAGATTAAGGATAGAGCCAGACCTATTTTCAAGAAACACTCTTTCAAGTCTATTGAAGATGATCCGGAAGGTGTATTTTCTTCAATACCCTACGACATCCTTCACAATAAGGATATTAGGGCATACATCCATTATGATATTGAGAAGCTTGGTAATGCAGACATGTTGAACCTGTATAACAAACATTTGGCAGATAGTTTGGGAAACCTCAAACCAGAATATAAGGTTCTTCAAGACAAGGGTTTTTTGCAGTTCATTCATTTTCTGTTGTTCGAAGAAGAAGAGTGGATATGGTATATTCTCAGTCGAGTCCATGATGAGTTCATATGGCTTGATAGGCCTCACAAGATCACCAAATAGGTGATTCAAGCCATGACATGCCTTAGTGAAATTGGTGAAGTACCTGGTCTGAGAAAAGTATCGAATAACACGGTGATAACTACTACTGGTTCCAAGTTTGACAGCAGAGCGATGACCATAAATGACATTCTGGAGCATGATGTGAAGTTTGCATCAATGGTGGTCGGATACAAAATTTACCAGTCAAGCAAACATAACTCCATCTTCGGAACTGCCATATACTCGGCATATAAAATGTTGAAAAATGACATGAGGTATGATCTATGTATAGTCCTTTTGAATGAGTTGATGAGTAATTTGAAGAAAATTAATCAAGACAAGAAGCACACTTTTAAATATGTGACTCTTCTTATTTGCTTGGCCTTATATTTCTTGAATGACTTACCCGATGTGAATGGAAAGGTCCAATGGGCCTATGATAGACCAGTGGCAATGCAAATCAAAGAGGGATTGTGGGGAATAGGAGATGCCACAATGAGAACATCTACTCTCTAGGGTTATTTCAAATCTTTCCAAGATGCAATGAAGAACATAGAAAGAATCCCTAAGGAGATTGTGGAGAAGGGATCAATGTCAAATGGAAGCCATGGAGCCTAGGACAGTGTAGATCATGACCATGGGGTATGAAGTTGACTCTATCATGCTTGAGGCATCTGATCAACACCTATTGAGCCAATCGATTGACCCAAAAGAAGGAATATTTAGAACATTCAAGGAGAAAGACCTTCAATTGCACAGACAGCTCACTACACCTGCTAGAAAAAAGAAAGTTACAAAGATGGTTGAGGAAGGGGTAGTGCAGATGAGATTCACCCAAGGGGAGGTGAAGCAGGCAAGAGAAAAACATGCTCAAATGGAGGCCAAAGAGGAAACTAAAAAGACTAAGGTTGATCTGGTTCCCTCCAAGGCTAAACCAAAAGAGACCAAGTATGCCCCTACTCCAGTGGCACCATCTTCGAGACAGAGCCCATCCGAAAAGGGAGTGTTGAATCAAAAGGAGAAGTCTAAGAAGACTTATGTTGTTGTGTCTTTGGTGACCTCTGAGACAAAATATGAGAAGGAGGTAGGCAAGACTAAGAAGAAAGGTGAATTTCAAAGAGTGGTGAGGAAGCAACAGTCTGATGGAGCCCAATAAAGAAAGAAATAAAAATTTGAACATTCCCCTACTGAAAGACCACAGAAAGGAAGAAAGGTTAAAACTCAACTTGAATCCGGTGATAAGCGAGGTAAATCTACATCTTCTCCTTCATTGTCAACAAATTAGTTAATTGATGAGATAATTGTGGATGGTAATTTGAAGAATACTAGAGTGTATTATGAAAAACTGAATGAGGTTGATTAGAGAAAAGTAGAAGAAGCAATTGTTTTATATTTGCACAATTTTAGTAAAACATTGATTGAACTAGAGAAGAGCATTCCTAAAGGCCTATACAACCTTATCGATGCAAGGAGACAGACTACTAGAAGAACAAATAAGGAAATGAAAGAAAGAGAAGTGGTAAATATTTGCACCTGTATCACCCGAGATGAAGTCAAAAGACTCATTGAGGAAGCTAACAAGAAAGAATTTAGAAGCAAAAATAGGGTAAACAGGTTAATGATAGGCAAGGTGGAATAGGTAAGAAAGGAGACAAAAGATATATGGAGAAAAATAATTGTAAATGATCCTTTGTACAAAGATGCATTTAATTCTTCTCATCTGGAAGAAAAAGAAGGTGTTTTCGGTGACCAAAAGGATGAAACTTAGACTGGGGGACATCTGGAAGATCAAGGCAACACAACTCTTGACACTAAGACTAGTGATAATCCTCTGATGGTAGACAGTTCAACATCCCCCGAGATACAAAAGGATGATACTACACCAAGTGGCAACACTAGTGCACCAGATAAAGGGGATGGAGTAGAGAAGAAGGAACCTGAGAAACCAAAGGCAAAGGTTGCTAAGGTAGACAAGGGAAAAGGAGTTGTTGATCCAAAAATTGACACTCCTATAGTCTCAGGGACCCCACCTCAAATCTCCATTAATCTAGATGGTCCTCTTAACCTTTGATAGATGTCTCCTACCAAGAAGATCATGCTTGCAGCAACTGATCAAGATCAGGCCAGCCAGGATCTAGTGAAGTCTGAGTCAGAAGATAAAAAGCTCATTTTGTTGTCATTCAATGTTTTGCAGAAGGTGGCTCCATATGTATAGTTAAATTCTAATGCTAGCCCCTCTGGTAAATTTTTATAATTGATTAATAGGATAAATACCAGTTTTGATTCTTTAGAGAAGTCTACTACTAAGAGAGTTTTGGATAGATTTAAGGATGTAAGGATGCGGACATTCTGGAAGATGATTGAAGATGTAGAGTGAGATTGAATAAAGGTCTGCAGGTTATTTTAGATACACTGACAGAAGGTGGTAAATTGTATAAGTCTTGTCTAATTTTTCCTAAATTCACTATAGATATAGATAAGCAAATAAGTGTTTGCCAAGGAAAACTTGCTAGTATTTCACAATCCTTTGATCCCAATGTATCTCTAACCAGTAGTTTTGAAGGACAAATTTTGGCTCTAAATGATCAAATCTCAAGTCTCAATGCGGAGAAGGACAAGATTTTGAGGAGATTTGGTGAACTTCGAAACTTAATTGCCCCCCAGTTGGACACCATGTTAAGCAATAAGGTAGATTGCATGAAGGCAATGGCTCAACCTGTGTCTTCTAATCTGAAGGAAGTAGAAATTCATGCAACTATATTTAGTGTATTTTATTACAGTTTTGGATAACTTGAAGAGCAGGTGGGACACTCACCTAATATTTTTGAAGACCATTTTTGCTGACATCTTCAAGTATTTGTAAAGTCTCCGACAAGTATCTCAGTATATAAATTTTGGATAGCACCCCATCTTTGACATTGTTGTCAAAGGGGGACAGAAAAGGTGAAAATGTATAGTATAGAAGCCTATAACTACAAGTTTTAGAATTATTTGTCTAAGGGGGAGCCTTATAAATTCTTTTGATCCGGTGTGCAGTTCTCAACACTTAGCCATTTTTCAAGAGTGTTTCCATCAATGCCAAAGGGGGAGATTGCTGGCAATTGACACTCATCTGGTGGCTTCTAATGGTTTATTATTGATTTAGGATTATCACTGATGGAAACTCTTTATGAGATTCCCATCTAGTAATCACGAATCTTTATTTCTGAAAGAGGAGATCAACCAGTAGCCAGTTAACTGATATTTTAGGAAGAACAAAGTAGTTTTGGTTTGGAAGCTTTCCGATGATTGAGGAGCTATTAATCATGTTTGGGATGATTAGGTTGACATAGAAACATCATTTTATTGTTGTTTTGGTGATCCGTATTTATCTTTGGTGATCTGTTCAAGCCAACATATGACTACATGTTACATTAGCAGGCCGGCATGGTAAATGATCTATTTTATGATTGCGGATATATAAGACCAGTGTAGATGATCTTTTTGGTGGATGATATGATTTTATGTGAGTGAGTGGTGATCAAGAATCTATTTTGGTGCAATTTCACGTGCACATTCATGATCTGGTAGCTGACTGAAATAAAGAATAGGACAGAACATAGCAGATTAGCAAATATGATTTAGTCAGTGTATTTGATACTCAACCGGAACTCATCCAAGAATTGTAGATGCTATCTTGGAGTTCATTTTTCTGTAATTCATCATTAGTAAAATTAATCAATAAGGTAGTGAGCCTTCTAGGGTTGTAGCCCTTATTATATTTGAGCAGTGAGCTCTAGGCAGTTTGCTTGAATGCATGTGCATTCCCATTTGGTAATATTATTTTACTACTAGCCATAGTGGAATACTATTATGGTTTCAAATCCCACCGTGGTTTTTCCCATTTGGGTTTTCCACATAAAAAATATGGTGTTATGATTTTGTGGTTGATTGCTTTATGTTCTTGCATTTCAGTTTCATGTGTATTCTTTCGATGGTTTAAAGTTAAGTCTGAAAATTTGCTAACCAGTAGATCACTAATTCACTCCCCCTCTCAGTGATCCCTGATTCCAATAGTTTGTTTAAACATGCAAGAGATATATTTATTCGTGCTAAGGTATTGATTTTGTTTGAAGCAGAAGACAAGAAAATATTTATATAGAGATGGAAGTTCCAAGTGACGTTCCAAATTCCTCAGTGTTTGATTCGTGGGTGGATGTGTATGGAGAGCTTTCTTATGCTTTTCATCCCATGCCTTTGAAGCCTACCTATCCAAGACCGAAGTTGAAGATGAAAACTATGATCAAAAACCCTTCTCTAGTTACAGATGGTTTTGAAGTGGTCTACGACCCCGAGTTTCAAAAGTAACTGAAGGATCTCCAAGAGGCCGCTTGTACAAGGATGCTTTAAAAGAAGAATGATTCAGACTCTACAATAGTCAAGCTCTGGAATTGGGACCTTCCACAGTATATGGTCCCAATGGTTCCCCATTACCCTGATTTTATCGAGGCATGTGTAAAAGGTTTATGTCTGAACCCCACCATTATTCGGGGTAGTTCGCTAAAAGTAGAGGTAAGTGCGAATTCCATCAGGGACATGCTATGCATTCTCGTGCTCACAAGTGAAACAAAATTTCTGCCAGGAGGCACTTGAGTCATATTTTCAAAAAAGGACAGATGTCATAAGTTTTTACAATAGTGCAATGGATAAAAAGCTCACCCAGCTCCCAAAACTCACATTGGTGTATATTGATTTGAAATAGAGGGATTTGAAAGACGCTACCTCAATTTTGGCTTATATTTTTGTCCTAGATAACAACGTGAATGTCTATCCTTTCCAATTGGGATTTCTCTTTAAGCTCCACAAGCAACGAGAAGCTTTCTGGTATGATTTTGCTAATGTCCTCATCTGAGAAATGACAAATTAGTTGATTAACTTTCTGACACAGTTTAGGTTCAGGTACACATCTTTTCTAGTTCATATGTTCCTACATCAGAATGTAGACTTCTTTAGTCGTTATGTAAACTTGTTGGTGTTTGACGATCAAAGGAAGAAGAATCCTATAACCACATGGACTCCCATCCTATTTGCTACACATGATGCGTATGTTTTTTCCGATTTCTTCATCACCCCTGCCATCCAGGATTTAACAAGACAAGATCCTAATTCCTTTGCTCGCTTCTCGATGGAGAAAATCGGCTAGATATCAACATGAAAACTTGTGATTGGTTTCTAGGAAAAGACTTCTTTCGTTAGAGTCCACAGTTTTGTAGAGGAGCCTCTTTGTCTCCTAGCTTGTGTAACTATGCGAAAGTTGGCCTTAGAAATCTTCATGCGGCTGGTTATGGTCAAGGTCCACATAGGTATAAGTAAACATGTAACTTCCATAACCCACGACAACAAGATCTTAGGACCCATTGTCCTGATGAAAATACTTCAGGTTGAAGGCGTGCTTACTTCAAAGTTGGTGCAATTGGGTTTTGTGGTTATTGATGAGCAATGGAGTTATGATCTAGATGGTTGTTTGTTAAACAATAAAATTCCTATAGTGCATGATCCGCAAAAGTAATGAGAAGCCTATGTTAACCCGCCAAGAGAAGATCCTCAGTTGTGTGTAGACTTGGATGTCATCATTGTCAAGAGACGACTGCCATGGCTAGAGTTTTACACCCCAATTGGAAAAGTAGATCCTATGAAAAAGATCCCTCTTATTTTGTAGAGAAAAATGGATGAAGATGGTTGGTGAGAGGAGAAGAAATTATATTTTTGGGCATACCGACAAGAGATTCAGCAACCCCAACTCGCATTAGGCAATCATCTTTTAGATGATACTTTTGAGTCAGAATGGCAAAAATACAATATAGATATAGAGGATGATTATAAACCTCATGAGGGCACCAGTGATTCTCCAAAACTAGATCCTCGGTAGGAATCTCAACAAATAGAGAAAGGGAAATAGGTCAAGCGAGGGCCAACTCATCAAGAAGCGGTCTCTCTGGCTTCTTGCGAAGCTATCAGAAGGCCTCGTTCACAAATATTGCAAAAATAGTCCAGTGAGACTTATCAGTCTCAGAATCCAATGTGTGTTGGTTCTTCTCCCCCAAGAAAGAAGCAGACCCTAGTAGATTCCCTAAGGGGTGTTCAAACATGCGTACCCATTGTGGCCAAGAGTTCAACAATGATGACAACATCTCCGACTCAGGTACTTTTCTCTCCCCCTCTTCTCTCTTCTCGATCTTTGATTTTTTGCCCTTGCTTGATCCCACTGCTAGTCCCCCTTCTATAGTAGTATTATCCACAACTATAATGAAATCCCAGTCAGCCCCTATATTCTCTAGCTTTCTAGTTGCTCACCCATAGAGTATTGCTACTACAAGCATAACATCAAATATTCCTCAATCTATCGTGACACCCACTCAATCTGCATCCTCAGTGGTGTGAGTATTAGGATTTGTGAGTTCCACACCTCTAGCATCATCAAGTGCTAATCCATTTTCATCTCCCTCTATTAGTGGTATGCCAGGCATTCCCCCTTTCTCTCCTACCACACTCACCCAGCCAATTCAGATGAGGTTGAGGGCTCCTATAGTCTTGAGTACTTTTTCTCTCCTACCTGGCACTCCCTTCACAAGGCAGGCAATTCCTTCACCATCGTATTTTATGTAGCAGGCAATCTCTACCAAACTCGCTCGGGTGTAGAGGTCTCAAAAGTGAAAGGTAAAGGATCAACAAAAGCCTGCAAAGCCCAACATACAGACGCATTACAATGAAGAGAGTCAGAACCTATTGTTCAAAACCATGTTGCCCAACGTCATCAAACAAGTAGCACAAATGTAGTCGAAAGATTACTCCATGCATGTAATTGGCATTGATATGAAAAAGGCTCATCCGCAAGACAAAGTAGAAATGATGGAGGAAATACACAGGGCAGTATCATCCAAATTCCTAAAGCATGGCAAACATTTTAGATAAAGTCATGGAGGAATTGAATCATGTCAAAGTCATAGTTGATTTCTTGAAGAGGGAAGAAAGGGCTAGGAATGAAGAAATCACTCGCCTTCAATCTGATGTTCAACAATAGAAGACAAAAAAAGAAAAAATCTAAAGTGCCTTAAATAATCTAGCGGCCCAGTTGCAAGCAAAATAGGTCGCGAAAAGTCAATTGACCAAGAAGCTCCATGATCAGGATCAAGAGTCAAGGAAACTCTAAGCGAGCTTCCCGGATGTAAATCAAATTCAAGCCTAGATTCAAGATGCCTTTCAGGATAAAGAGAAATATGCATAGGAGACAAGTAATGTGCAAATGCTCCTTTCAGAGGAAAAGAAGGAAAGAGAAAAGGCATTGCAGGATTTCCAAAACACGAAGGTCCAAAATGACAAGGAGCTTCAGAACCTAAGGTAATATTTGGAGGACGAGGGCAAAATCCTTGTTCAAATGCAGGAGGTGGTGCAGGACAAAGGTACAAAAATCCTATCTTTAGAGTACCAAGTGTCTGTTGCAAGGCAGAAGGTTAAAGAGTTACATGAGGCCATTGAAGAAAATAATGAGGAGATCGCCCTCCTATTAAAGCCCTCCGCTCTCCCCCCTGCTGCCCCTGTAGATTTTACCTCTCTAATTCAAGAGCTCCACTTTTCCTTCTGGAAAAAGGTGAAGCAATTTTGCCCCTCTCTGCGACCGGCCCTGAAAATTTGGATAGATGCATAATCTCTATGCATCGAAGAAAATGACACCATTGACAAGGTCAATTAATTTGTCGCACCCAAAATCCTCAATGCTCAGAAATTGATTAATTGGTTGTATATTTCTTTCGACCAAGATTTGGTCGCCCTTAGAGTCAAGGATTACAAATAGTTGGCCAAAAGGGCAAATGTTTTTATAAATTATCACAAAGCAGTGGCATAGGTCGCATCATGTTTGAGTACACTCCAATCTTCAGCCTTACACGTAAAGGAGTATTTTGGGCATTTTGTGAGCCTCAAATTACCTTCCCCTTTCCTCCCTAATAATTCAATTTTGAAGGCTAAGCAGATCATGGACCTAATTGAACAACAACAACAATAGGAGCAAACACTTCCCCCAGGTTTTAAGTGTTCCAGCTACGGCTAGTGAAGTTGAAGAATTGTTGCATCCCCTAGCTCAACTCCATACTCTATTCAAGTTAGCTCACAGCGAGCTAGGTGACCTGCCTTTCCATGTGATTATTGACCTTGATCAAAGCTATCAGATCCAAGTCTCAAGATCAGCCCTTAGAGGAAGATTGGACTCCCTTGCAACAAATCCTTGATCAACTATACCCAATGGATGCATAAAGTCTCATTGATAAACCATAAATTTTGGGTTTCGACATCCCACAAGCAGAATTATCCCATAAGTCACCAAAAAACTATGGATTTATTTATCCACACCACTCTTAGAGGGGGTATCCTTTATTTTTTGCTATCTTTGCGCCCCTTTCCTTTCTCTCATACATTTGTTCTCAATTTTTACGTGCCCGCCACGTGTTGGCGTGGAACACATCTTCAAAGCCTCCCCTTTTCTATGAAAGGGAACCACGATCAGTTGACACATGGCGATGATTTTATTTTTTTCGCAAAGTTGGGCCCACAGTTTTGAATGAATTAAATGCGACATGTGTCAGCTCCCTGAGGGGTTTCATTTTGTAGTTTTTTCAAAGCCCAAGTCTTCCCCTCATGTTGCCACATGTCTTTTGTGCTTATGGTTGGGAGATCCCCTAAGAGCATTTACCAGAGAGGGGTGTTTTTGTTAAAAGCTGCAAGTAGTTGGGGAACAACAACGAACCTTTTTTATCTGATCGATAGGAGTTTTGGGGGGCAGTTGTGCTAGATGCCAAAAGTGATGTTTCTCTCATGCTCCTTGTTGTTCTCATGACTAATGATGAAGATGCCAGCATCGCATCATCGTGATTATTTTCTTGGTTTTCTAGTACTAGGTTGTTATACCCTCGCCCTATAAGAAGTGGAAGGTTTTTCCTTTCAAAGTGTTCTGAACTTATTTTAAGAGATACAAAGAAGGTTCTTCAGGAAGGATTTTAGCCTCAAATCTGTTATTGTTGCCTAAACTAAGATAATCAACTATACTTGTGGCATCTTAGATTACTTTATTCTATGTTCATTGATAGTTATCTATGCATCTTCAAATTCTTGCATGACTTTAGTAATATATGCTTAAGATTCTACTTATTAAATCATGTTTTTATACTCTTTATCTAGTAGATGCGTGGTATATGTTTCTTTATGTTGAGGATATTGTTAGATGTATCTTAATTCATGTTCAGAGCATGTAGATTTTTGAATGGGCCTCAGATTGACATGTATGTGAAGTTCGTTGTGCTTTTAGTTTGACTAGAAAAATGAATTCAGCATATCACTTTAGAGTAAGTTTACTTTATGTTTCATTTCCTCTTTTCCCCCTAACCAATGAAGAGTCGACTTCTAAAATCCTAGAGGTTACTCAGTGAAAACGTACAGGTCCCCCATTACTGTGTTTCCCATAAGGTTGTTTCCTAAGATCTTTTTAAGTGGTTAATAATAACAATTGGTTCATAGTGGGGGAACTTCAGGGGCTTTATGTCTACACATGCAACAGTGACTCACTTAAGAGCCTATCCCAACCCTATAAAAGGGGTTTGATATAGCTCACACAAATGTGGATACTATGGAACTGTCGATATAGATAAACATCACCAATTAGTTTTGGCTTTTGCCTAGACCATTTGTATAGTGGACCAAAGGAAGGCACTATTAGATTCAATGATAGTCCCAAAGACACTGAGAGGGGGGGGGGGGTGAATCAGTGTCTACTCGGTTTATGGAATATTTAAAATTATTTATAACTTTGCAACTTAAATCAATGTATCGGTAAACAAGAAATAATGCAGTAAAGAGAAATAATAGAGACAGCATAAATGCACACCATAACACAGATATTTTGGCGAGGAAACCCAATGTGGGAAAAACCTTGGTGGGATTTATGACCCACAATATTTACTCGCTGGCCAATATGAATAAATATTACTTACAACATGGGCCTGCACATGCAGGAAGACCAATAGCCTAGAGCTCACTGCTCAATAGAAGAGTCTCACTGACTACAAAAAGGATAATTAAATCCAATACAATGTACTTCTCAAAATAGCATCTCTAATGCTTGGTTCAGTACCGGTTTAAGCTCAGTCAGATACCTTAACAAAAAACCTTTCGCTATCTTTACATATACCAACAACCTATCCTTCATCAAAAATATCATATCATATATCAAAATGATCTATAAGATCTCATACATATATGAGTCTTTACAATACATCATGTTGGCTTACAAATAATTAATTACATTTACAATACAAATCATATAAATAAAACTTTGTCTCATGTCAGCCTGAGAACTAGTATACTTCATTGTCGATGTAATCTGGATGTTGGTGAATGTGCCTGTCGGTGTCGGTGCCTGCCGGTGTATGATGTTTGCGATGTCGGTGCCTTTGTAGAAACCTGTTATCGGTTGGTTTCCATCAATGAAAACATCAACCATATTCTCATAGAGTGTAGAATGCCAACAAGCACCGCTTAGAGTCATCCCTTGGGGTGATTACTGTTTCCCACCAAGGCAATCTCTTTTCTTAAAAAGAAAAAGATAGATGTCATTGGTTCTCATCTCTTACACAAATAAAAGACAAGTTGCATAGAATGAATTAGTAACACAAAGCCTTCATCTAGTTGAGAAAAAGAAACATGCAACCAGGAAAGCACATACAACAAGAAAAAAAAACACATGCAACTAGAAAAAGCACATGCAACCCAAAAAAAAGCTATATTCAATCTAAAAAAACTACATCTAATTAAGAAAAAGCTACATGCAATTAGAAAAAAACTACATGCAATTAAGAAAAAGCTACATGCAATTAAAAAAACTACATGCAATTAAGAGAAAACTAAATGCAATTAAAAAAATTATATGCAATTAAGAAAAACTACATGCAATTAAAAAAAAACTGCATACAATTAAAAAAACTATATGCAATTAAAGAAAACTACATGTAATTAAAAATATGCACAATTAGAAATTTTTCAATTGGGAGTGCCAAATATTTAGACAAGAAATTCGCAATGCTAAGATCGTCCTAGAATAACCACCAAATCCTCAAATCTAAGATATCAACTAGTCTAACGTATGAAGAATGTGATAAGGGAGATGAAGTTGTAAACCTTAGATAGACAAACATATCGTGATCAAAGAAAATAATATACCTCTATGAACTGCAATGTAAGCAAGATAATATCATCAAACACAAGTAATAAACATGGAAATCATAGAAATAAAGCAATAATAACATCAAACATGAAAGCATGAATCAAAATCTCCCTTAAAGATCTATATAGTTTTCAAGTTTCCTTCAAAATTTTGGTAGAGTTGCCTCATAAATTTACTAGAACAAAATAAGATAAAAGGAAAGGTAAAAAATGATGGCTAAAAAGAAAATGAGAGCAAAGATTCAAATTTATAGATAAGGAGACAAATAGATCAACGGTTGAGTTTGAATTCATCCCACAAGGGATGGACAGTTGAGATCATGTAGGAGAAACTTTGCCAAAGATAGGAAGAGAGTGGAAAAGATGCTTGAAAGGAATCCAAAGGCAAGTGGAAAGGTTGGAAGAAGAAGGACAAGTGATGAAGGTTGTAAGTGTTTGCCACATACGGGTAAACGATTAAGTGCAGAAAGTAAATGCATAGAACATAATGGAAATATATTAAATAGCCAGTCTTTATATTAATTCAATAGTCCATGTGTATCAAGTGCTTATAACATTAAACCCAGATACGACTATCATGATGATACTAAGAAGGAACGGTATGCAATATATAATACCCGAAAGGGTGCGACCAATCGTCGCGTCCAACTGCCCTTCGGGACGACTGACCAACTGACTGTCGTAACTCATTATTACTGATGACAACATAAACATAATATGACAACATAACATAATGATTATTCCCGGCAACATCATCCCCCCCAAGAAAAGAAGTCATCTCCGGATGACTTAATACAAAATAGAGATGACATTAAACAAAACCAAGGTAGAGAACTGCAGGAACTACGAACGCTAGTCGAGCATGGAACTCATACACCTGCTATGTCCTCACCTGAAAATCCTTTTCTACTACCATCCGATGCTCAAGTGCGGATTACACCATTAGTGCTTCCTTTGACATCACAGTCCTCCTGTGCCTAAACCAAACTTGTCTGCAAAACACGCTTTCCAGTCTCAGCCTCCACCAACTGCTACTCAAATGATACTATCTCTCTAGCCAATTTGTCCTCGATAGCCACCCGCGCTGCCCTCTCGGCATCCAACTCCTAGGTATGCTAAGCTAAGTCTCACGCTACTCCTGCCTCCAACTTGGTGGTCAGCTTCTCCCGAGCCCTCTCTACATCCACCAAGGCAACCTCTCGTCCAGCCGAGACATACTCCGAGTTCCTCAAAGTGTACCATTCATGTCGGGAAGTGGCCACAACCCTCTCGCACAAAGGCTAGGAGATGCCTCAAATCCTCCATCACACTCCCTAAAGGTTGATAACTGAACTAAATAACTCCCTGGTGCCCTATGACTTCGCGTGCCTACAATGCCTTCCCTCAGACTCTATTTGTTCACAACCTCCAAATCCGTCTCCCTCTACAGCTTATGGCTTCCCACCAATGTTGAGCTTCAGGCTTCTTTCTCACAGTAAGGGACAACTCAATACTTACCATGACTTCTCTGATGCCTTCGCCCAACTCAAAATGTGTATTGTAGCTCAAAAATAAACTGGGGTCTAGGGGCAGTGCCCCTAGCGGGGTCTGGGGAAGCGCCCCAGTGCGGTTGAAGGGTAGCGCCCCTCACGGGGTCTTGGGGCAGTGCCCCAGATGCGCTCCCTGCTGCAGTACAGGGCAGGGTCGAGGGGCAGCGCCCCCGCCGCCAACACCAATTTACAACCCTCAGAACCAAATGAGAGTCCATGGCGCACATCATTTCTTTGATATTTTAAGATGCCAAAACCCTTATGCTCGGTACTCTAATATTTTCAGCGTCCTGCCTCCAGACATCATCGAATGATTTTCAATGTGGTCGTCATTTTTTTTTTTTCATTGTAATGTCCCCGATGGCACCCCGGCCATACAACTGCCCCATACAGCCAACAACAACACTAACACCCCCAATCGTACGACCACCTTCTCGTGCGGTCAACACCCCTCCACCGTATGGATCACCCCATACGAAATGCACAACCAACCGTCTACCATACACACCATATGGGCCTCATACATGACTAACCGTCCACCATACACACTGTACGAGCCTCCTTCTGCACGCCCAATGCAAGTGACAATCAACCGTAAGGTGGTATTCCATCGCCACCTCCGTCGTCGGTGGTCCATTGTACGGTGGTTCCACCACACGGGGTCCCACCATACGGTGGTTCCATCGCATGGTGGTGCCACCACACGGTGGTCCCACCACCACTGTCAATGATGATTTTCTTCTTTTCTTTTTTTTCATTTAATTAATTTATTTTTTTTTTCCAAATTCGGTTTGGGTTCCGTGCCTCTGGGATCGCCCTTTCTCGGTTTGCCTCACCCGAGAGTCTCTCGCTTTGGTCTTGTGCCTCTCAAGTCACCTGCCCAGCCTCTCAGGTCCCCTTCCATCCTATCGGGTTCCCCTCTAGACTCTTGGGTATCCTTCCGGCCTCTCGGGTCCCCTGCGCACTTCTCATGGTAGGGTTTGAATTTGGACCTGTTGGTGGCAAGTCTATTTTCAATGGCCATCTGAAGACTTGGAACCACAAATTCTACAGGGACCATGGTCTCCTTCCTGTACATAAGAAGAAGAATAATAAAGATTTTAAAGGCTACGGCCTTCCACACAGGGTTCCAATCGTTGCCGACACGAATAATCTTGGGATTATCTACGTCACCGAGGTTTGGGGTGTCTCCCTTCCAATATTCTTTGTATTTTGGCAGGTACACCTCCTCTGTTACTTGCTCTGGTTCCTCTACTTCGAGCCTGTAGCTCTGGAACATTTCGTAATCCTCCATCTACTAGTGGAAGATCCCGTTCAATGACCTTTTCTCATCCTCAGAGCACTATCATAGTTTGAGAATCCCTTTGTCGTTGGGCTCCCTGCAGCCCCGTCCTTCATTCCTTAGGTCACCTTATCCTTCACCCTTTGATTTCGAAGATGATGTCAGTTCCTCACTAACCAACTGTGTCCTGAGGTCTATGATAAACTTCCTTCCTCCATTCTCCATAGACAAAGTGTTCTTCTAGTTGTGGGTGGCCTTGGCTGCCACCATCCACCCTCTCCCTAAGATCTCATCGTACCCTTTTTTCTTTAGTGGGATTACCACGAAGTCAAATATGAAGGGTTGCATCCCGACGGTAACTTGTTGGCCCATCAGTGTCTCGATAGGTTTGATTCCATGTTGATCTACTCCCAGCAGATTGAATGTAGATGACCACAGCGTCAGCTTCCCCAGCTTCCGCCAGGTTTCTTTTGGAAGAGCATTCACTCCTGATCACCATCGATGATGGTATCGGTTAGAATGGTGCCAAGGATACCCATCTCCACAATGGTCGGGTTCCTTCCAGTGTTAATAGCCAGTAGCATGGGGTCTGTTGTAGATCCCTCAGGAACATCTGCGCAGTGGTTCGTATTGGTGCGTGGTTGGGAGAGATTATTCAACAACCCCATTCGTAATTGAGGCATCGTTTGGAGGAGGTCATGTACCTTCATAGGCACCTCCATTTTTAAAATTTGATTTAGTATAACCTCCTCCACCTCAGGTCAGTTGGAAGTACCTGTCGTACCCTTCACCTTCGCCCTTTCTCGTATCTCTTTCTCCTTTTCTTCTCGTACCCTTCGCTTCTCCGTCTCCGGGTCTAGGCACATTGCGTGTCTGGCTTGGGCATGGGTTACGACCAGCACTTCCTCTTCTTTGGTTTCCTTGATATTGAGCAAGTTGACGCCGGACTTCGGGCAAGTGTCGTCTTCATGGTCTCCCGGTCCGCACCATTTGCACAAATATTATGTGGCCTCTCCCTTCGGGCAATCTCAGGTGAAGTGCCCCCACTGGCTGCACGCTCTGCATTGTATCATCGGTCGGCCTTTGGAGTTGTATTGGATCTGGCTCCTTGTGTTGTTATTGTTGTTTCGTCCTCCCCACCGGTTATCTAGGTAGCCTCTCGATGTTGCATTGTCATTCCCCTGGGAGATGTCGGTACCGCCTGATGTAGTTGGTTGTTCATGCGTAAGCAATACTTGTTGGTTTCGTGTTTTCATGTTGTAGGGGCATTCCCTAGTGGGATGCCCCATCATCAACTAGCATATATCAAAATAGGCCTTCTTTGGGCAGGAGCCTTTTGTGTGGTCGTCCGTCTTACATTCCGTGCACCAAAGCTCCCATTCGTCAGTCTTGCTCGGACCTCCCTTCATAACCTTTAGCTCTTTCATCATCCTCAGCATGTCCTTCTACAGGGCTTGCACCTTTTTGTCGGACTCGCCATCGTTGCTGCTTCCCTCAGAAGAGTCATCATCCTCGGACGAGCTATCCTTCTTCTTTTTCTTCTTGGATGTCTTGGTCTCGCTCTCGAGATCCATCGCTCTATTATATGCATCGTCGTACAAGGTTGGTGGAACAATTTTCATCTTCTTCCGGATGGAGTGTTTCAGTCCCTCCACGAACCATCTCTTTTTCAACCCATCCGTTGGTTGACTCTCCATTTTTCCTAATAGTTCCTTGAGCCGCCGACTATAGGCTCGAACAGTCTCATTCTTGTTCTTCTTTGTGCCATAGATTTCGGCTACTATTTCATTGTCCTCTCTAAGGAGGCAAAACTCTATCCCAAACTCCTTCTTCAGGTTGGGCCATGTGTTGACTTTGGTCTTATCCATATCGGAGTACTAGTCGATGGCCACTCCCCTTAAGGTTGTTGGAAATTGTGTTACCCATTCGTCCTAGTCGATAACACCGTTCGCTGACCATATGGTTTCACAAGTGCGGCAATGGCAAACAGGATCTTCCTTCTCGTTGCCATTGAACTTCGGCAGCTTCTACTTACTTGCCATCCCACCACTGGCTCTCGCTCCTCTGGTGTCTTGTGTGCTTGTACGTGGTGATCCTTTGCCTCCGCCTCCTGCACCTGACCCTCCACTCATGGGTCCTCCGAAGAAGGTTGTTGACCCCGAACCGAACAAATTGCCTCCCGTACGATACCCTTGTGCTCTCTCGGCACCGTCGGTCATACCGTCACCTTTGGTCGTCTCCCTCCGGTTGTCCTCCGAAATGGACAAGTTCTTTAGTAGGTCTCTAGTAGCGTCGATCAGGTTTAGACTTCGCCTTGTTTGTTCCACCAACTCTTCACGACTTCTTACCCTATGGTGGTATTATGACGAATTGTAGAGTTCTCCTTCGGTACCCTCCGTGACTCCTAGGTTCCCTTCGGGCAACCCTATGATAGTGTAGAGAGTGTAATTCTCTCTGTCTATCTCTGCCTCCGCAACCTCCGTGACACCTCCTGGGTTCCCTTCGAGCAACCCCTCAACCGGTCATCCTTCGGCAAGCTGCCTTAGCCTACACCTTCATTCTATTTGTTGTCTAAGATTCAACGCTCTTTGTGCCACTTCCCATTCATCACTTTGTATCTTTTTATTTTTGTCCTTATTTCACACACCATGTACACACAACAAAAAAAAAACTTTTTTTTTATTATTTTCCCTTTCGGCCACAATTTATATCAACATTGTGTCGGGATTATTACAGGGTTCAATTTCCCCTTCGCCTCTTGCCATCACGCTTTGCGTCCCAATGACGATTGTTTTGTTTGCGCGTCGTCGGCCTCTGGGTTAATCTCACCGACGGGTAGGCCCATCGTGTTCGTACGCCATCCGCTCCTTCCTTTCTCGAGTATGTCTAGGCAACAGCGCCAAATGTTTGCCACATACGGGTAAAGGATTAAGTGCAGAAAGTAAATGCACAGAACATAATGGAAATATATTAAATAACCAATCTTTGTATTAATTCAACAGTCCATGTACATCAAGTACTTATAACATTAAACCCAGATACGACTATCATGATGATACTAAGAAGGAACGGTATGCAATATATAATACTCGAAGGGGTGTGACCAACCCTCGCGTCCAACTGCCCTTCAGGACGACTAACTAACTGACTGTCGTAACTCATTATTACCGACGACAACATAAACATAATATGACAACATAACATAATGATTATTCCCGACAACAGTAAGATAGTGGGGAAGTGGAGAATCTAGTGAAAGGAATCAGAAGACAAGTGGCGATGATTATAAGAAAGTGGAGAGGGTGGGAAGGTGAGTGTGAAATAAGGATTTTAAATAACAAAGTCATTTAATTTGATGAGCAAAGGGGTAAAAGTAAATAAATATTTTATATATTTACTTGGACTGAGGAGTGAAAGGATAAATGGATTTATTTATTCAATCATATAGGAATAGTTAGTTAATTAAATAATAAAAATCATTTAATTACAAAACGACTTTAGAAGAAAATGACAAGAATAATTAATTAATTAAAAATCAATTAATTATGGGATAAATGATAATTAATTAGATAATATAAAATTACTTAATGAATATGGGAGGACAGACATTAATAGGTTGATCACATAATTAAAAATTATGAGTGAATATTAATGATTAGAAGAATGTTAATTTTTGGTGTCCAGAATTACCAAAAAACAAGTGAAACCACAGATTGAGCGCCAAATTACTGCATCATTTCCATTACAACTATGAAAGGGTGTTTACAGTGTATGTATTCTGCCAAAAAAAAACTATCTACCCACTCTAAACCCCTACCACAGTCTTGGTTTCCTTCTTATATGCAAATGAAGGAAGCGACAAGCTTTAGACTGTTGTAATTCAAAATGAATCCCACCCGAATATGAAAAGACACAATCTATTCAATTAATAACATATTATTAACTTTTACAAATATAATCCAAAGTCAAATGATGTGGCTCTTAAAAGCTGACATAGCAGAAAAGACAAAGAGAACATTACATAAATGAAAATAAAAAAATTAATGAACATGGTCGCATAAGCTCATTGGCTTCAATCTGCATGTCAATGTCATTACAATCTACGGAGCTTGATAATGTATAGTGTTCACCACTACACCACCTGAGCTATAAAAAGATTATGATCCACATACTCCAAGCTGGCATAAGTATCAACATCTACAATGATATGTATTCAAGTGCATAAATGTCGTCCAGTTGGATGCTTTTTTTTGTTGACCACAAGTACTTCATCATTTATATAATCCAGTGCCAATTCATCTCTCCATTCTTCTTGCTCCTTGAGATTACCTTTACCATTGAAAAACAAAGGAGAACCAGCTCCCACTTGATCAAATTCACTCATTTCTTTAATAAGGACATCATGGAACTCCTTGTGCTTCTTCAACGGTAGCTCTATCTTTTGTAAAGCCTTCTTATCAATAGACTCCTTGGACTGCAACAGTTCCTTTGTTAACTCTAATCTCCGTTCCAATCTATTATGTTCTTTTATTGCATTGTAAGTCCTTACATATGTAGCCCAAAACTCATTGGCGTGAGATATCATATGTTCAAACCTCTTGTTCACCAACCCAGATGCAACATCATATTTAGTAGTCTTTATTTGTCCATCCTATTTCTGAAACTTTTCTACCTTGTGTTTCCAATATGATATCTTGACATTTTTTCAAGGAATTCTTTATTGGGTTCTAGAGGATACTGCAACCGGTCTTTCAACTTGGCAATAGACTCCTTGAACCAGAAGGTGCCCAAATGCTTTGCTTCGATCATCAATTATTATCAGCCTTTTCTCAGGTGGATAAAGAGGTTGTATTATCATCAAGATTATATAATTATAATTATAATGATTTGATCTACTACTTCAGCACTCAATGTCATATTTTTATTCTTACTTGACCTGAAACTGTCAAAAAAAAATTGCAAAACTTATATCCCAACCTGGAAGGATCGTCACACTAGCTTCTTTTAATAACTCCCTCCCCCTTTCTGGGTTCATATTTTTCATTTGTTTATCAACATCATTCTACAATTTCGTAAGAAGCTTTGACTCATTTTTAGGAGATATCTCCTTAACCTCTTCCCTCGTTCGTTTCCCTTTGTATTAAAATAAAAATGCTTTGAATTCTGACGAATTTACAAAAGAATCATCTGAAATAAATCTCTGACTTGCATCATCAAATAGTTGATCTGAAGGTTCAAATGTAATCGCGTTTCTATCTGGTGGAGGATTGTACTCTTTAAAAATAAGCTTCACAATTTGATCATATTCAAGGTCATCTCCACTCCCATATGCATTTGAATCAGTACCATCAATCAAAAAAATAACTTCTAGAGTAGGCGCAGGAGAAATGTGACAAATTGGAAGCACAATTTGAACTTCCACTCTTTGGATATCCTTCTCACAAGTTTTATTGCTTCTTCCCCTAAATACATGACATGGACACAGCTAATTAATTTTATTTCGCGTGATAGCATAATCTCAATTCTCTTCATTTGGTCTTCTTCTTCAGTAAAGGCATCTAGATATGTTGGATCATGTGTCGCTCTCCAACCCTCCACTGCCATCACTCTATTGAATGAATGTATTCTTCCAACTACATGGATTTCATCCATATTCCTGATCAAATCATCATGTATGAAGGGAACATGTTTATATCCAGGGTTCGAATTTTGTTTTAATTTGGCTTCATTAATGAAAGTTTCTTGGTCAAACCCTAACCTTTCATCACATTTTGACAAATTATAATATCCCAATTTTGATTCGATAAGTTCATATCCCTTTGTAGTAGTAACAGTGAAGTCCCCAAAACACAATGTACTAGGCAAAAGAGATTGTTTTTGATATGAACTAAGATGCATGAAATTAGGATAGGTTAACTGCCTCACAATTTCTAGGTATGTCACCCTATTAGGAACTGTCCCAAGCAAAAGACATTGGGACCCTTCAAAACCAAATACCCAAAGCTTTATACATTCTTCAAAGGCATACCAGTCATGCCGATTGTGATCAACCTTCCCTCTTTCATCTTTGTCTTCGGGTCTCAAAAAAAATTAAATTTCTAATGATAAAGTATAGTCCCAATGGTGGTTGAGATGCATATAGATTTGTTTCACAAAGAACTCTTCAAAGAAAAAAAAATGTGATTTAATGCACCTACTATCCTACATAACAATCCACATCTAAGCAGGCGTAATGTTGCCATCATCATCCAAATTCCTTATTTTCAACTACTCCTTCCATATTCACATCTCTTGTTCGTCATACATGATTAAGAGTATTAGAAATGAGTAATGCTTGAAATGTATGGACCAGCTATCCTTCCTGATAAATGCTTGGCGTCTAGTGATCTCATCCAAATGTATGGACCATCTATCCTTCCTGATAAATGCTTGGCGTCTATTGATCTCATCCACCAAGAAATCAACATAGTCAAAAGGTCTACCATCATAACCTTGTATATCAACTGCCAATACCATGGGAGATATCAAGATTTCTATGTGTAGCGTCCTAAAATTGCGACACTTGCAATTTCGACTGCATTTCGGTCTTCACGATGGCGACACAACACACAACCTGAATGGAGACCCCGAAATTTGCTCACGACACCAAAAACTGCATTTTCTTGCACCCTGGCCTGAACCTCCTTTGCACCCTGCTGTCCCGAGAGGTGGGACCAGAGCGCCCAGCGCCCTGGTCCTTCAGGACCAGGGCGCCCAGTGCCCTGGTCCCCAGGACCATGGCGCCCAGCGCCCTGGTCCCTGGGTCCTATTTTGGGCCCGGACTCTTTTGGACTTCGGGTCTTTATGTTTGCAAATTGGAAAATTATCTTTCCTGGTCGGCCTAAGGTCGGGAAAATCAGTCTATCAGCCCTAAATGACAAGTATATAAACTACATTTTCCTCTCCCATTTGGGTAAGAAGGATATATGATGGAAAAGCGTGGAAATTATACTCAAGCATTCAAGCATTCAAGCATTCCTTCAAGCAATTGATCATTTCAAGTCTCCATTCAAGGCTAAGTGTTGCATTCAAGACAAGGATTCAACCATTGAAGAGGAGATCACTTACTACATACTACTACAACATACAACATACAACATCTATACCTTCGCACATAAGGATACAAACATCCTTACAACAAGGTATTAGTACTTGTTTTACATTACAGACATTTACATTTACAGCATTGCTCATTTCTTGGTTAATTCCAAAACCGGGGTTTGACCTAAAGGCAAACCCCTAATCCCTAACCCCCCAATCGTCTTCGCTTTTCTGTGTGTAGGTTGCAGGTACGCAGCTGAAATTGAAGATCTGGAATCCTTGTGCAGAGACGAACAGATTCCCCTTCGTTTTGCGGATTTTTCGGAGGACCGTGGCGCTCGGGCGCCATCGTCCCAACAACTTTTGCTCAAATTTGCAGGACAGCGCCGTATCGACATTTTACTACTAATTCCAGGTCCGCAGCTTCATACTGTATCCCTATCTCAGTTTATAAGCGAATCTTTGTCACTTTCTATGCATTCCTAGCTTAATTCTTCTATCAACATTCTTTACAAAAGAGGGTAGCCTTGCTTTCTTAACCCTTGAAACACATTTAGCATCCAATCTTGCATTGTGTGGGATTGGATCTTGTGGGTTTCAACCCCTCTTTTGAATGTAAAGTCTCTCCCCTAAGTGAAAACCATCAACCCTAGTGAATCTCCCTTCTCTCTCCTTGGAGTTGGAAGAGGGGAGAGCAACTAGGGTTCGATCGCGATTTTCCGCTTTACACTATGGGGTCTTCTAAACCCAAGACCTGACATGCAAAATAATAGGTGTACTAGAAATACTCTACAAACAATTCTACTGAAAATGAGGGTTTTTTAGTTGTGAACACCCCTAAATTTATTTCCATCAGTCCTTGGCCTATGCAAAGGCAACCTCCATCTCTTGTAATCATTATCCATTTTAAAATATTCATCCTTTAGATCCCCAAGCCTCAATTTCATATGTAAACTAGTGTCCAATGCAAACACCTTACAAATATTAACAGAAAAATAGAAGTTGTACTTTCAATTTCTCAATCAAATACATTTCGTGTATATAGGATTTGCATAATATCCTATATTATAGGAACCATCCTAAAACGACTCCCTAATATAATTGAGTTGTTTCAACAACTCAAACAAACAACTAAACAATGTGACTAATAATATTAAATTGTTTCTCAACAACTTAATATTATGACACTTATTCATAACACTAATTTAAATACTCACATAAACTCTATTTTCTAACACCTACGTGAACACCACCCCCCTTAGTGTGAACATGGGGAGATTATGCATCACAATACTTGATGACCACACACAGTAGCTCGCCAAACACTATAAGATAAGAGTAGGGACATACACATCTACTCATTTCAAGCAATAGTGGGACTAGCCTCACTACACTTAGTACTTTCATCCAAGGATAGGGACAAACACATCTACCCAAGGTATTACATTAAATTTGGATAGGGACAAACACATCTATCCAACATCAGTCATGAACAGGCACACACACATCTGCTCACAACTGTTATGATTGGGGACAAACACATCCAATCATAATTACCAACTCTTGTGATTGGGGACAAACACATCCAACCACTTACATCATATTGTAAATGAGGACAAACACATCCATCCACAACTTATAAAGCTTGAGAACCAAGTCTTTCTTGTCGTGTATGCAACCACCATTTGAGATCATTGCCACTCTAATCAAAAATGATATGAGACAATTATCACTACCAATTGGAAACCAATCTTGGCTTTAGTTTTTTTGGCACAAGTTGTTTTGTCACTAATGCAGTTTCACAACCCCATTGACTAACAAGAGATCACTAAATTTCCTCCAGCCTTCTGTGCCTCCGACCTCTAGTGGGTTCACTACATTAAAAAGTTGTCTTTTGAGACTCATTTCAAGTTGTGAGGAAAGAACATATCCTCCCCTAATCTAAATAATATTGAAAGTGTCGGATTCCACCGAAAATGCACCTTGAAATTATCAACACTTATACAAATTTGACACAAGTAACAACTAATGAAAATGATACAGATTAATTTGACATAACCTATCTCTTAAAAACTAATAATATATTTTGAAATGCAATAACAACAACATATAATGGCTCTACCAAACCTAACAAGAGAAGACTAACATGAATATACATGATCATAGCATTCATTCCCATCCAAGTGGATTTGTAAAACACGTATGATATTTCCTCTCACGGTGAATCTGCACTGTTCCCAATAGAAACGCTTGAATAGAATACCCTTCAAATGCTTCAGTAGATCACCTCCTTGACACAAATGAATTTAATCCCGTTGAAGGGTGCTAATATGCTTTTGGCAACTCAGACGCCTCTTATTTTCCTCTACGATTGCAACAAAAAGAAGAAAACACCTTTCATTATTGATTTGAGACGGACAAAATTATTTCCATGAGATAATGTCGCGGCTTTGTGGAATGCACCATCTCACTCTTCATTGCGCCACTTTTGCACTCGTGAAGTCTGTGGTCACACGCATAAATGATTAATAGAGACAAAGAACATACGGTGATAATGCATAGCAAAATATAATGCACAGAGATAATAAAATGGCGGCTTGAGAGCATACAAACAACGCAATCATGGCATAGAAAGATCAGAATCAATTCACCATGGAAGGTAACGAATAGGCCTGCCCTTGCTTCGACTGCTACTGGTCGAGATGCTATCCGGAATGCCCATTGAAGTGACATTTGACAGAGAAAATTTTGTGCACTCGTTGATCCACAGAGATTTTTACCTGAGCTGCGATAAAAAAGTCTTACCTTCCCACACAGATCAAGGATATCCCAAGACTATCGATATTGAAAAGAAGGGCCAATCTACTATCAAGATTTCCTCACTACCTATGATCACGCATATGACTTTGATCTGCCACAGATTCCTTTGCATGAATTACCGACAATTCGATGACTAGAAGATGCATATTTTACTTGCCATCAATACCATTAATTGAAGTGTTGATTGCAGAGAAAGCACAGACTGTTTCAGCTTCAATGATCATAGCAAATCAACTACTTTCTATCCTTAAAAAGTAATTTCTATGATCTTCAAATAAAAGACGTAAAGCTTCACACATCTAATCTAATCCTACAGCTAGAGGGATTACAGTGAGCTCATGTTTGAGCCTCTCTCATGAGAGAGTCAAGGTTGTCCTCCCTCTGATACCATAATAAAAAAATAAGTTGTATAATATATTACGCACAAAATAATATGCTTCTTCAATTTATCAATCAGATACATTTCATGTATATAGGATTTGCAGATCCTATATTATAGGAGCCGTCTTAAAACGACTCCCTAATATAATTGAGTTGTTTCAACAACTCAAACAAACAACCAAACAATGTGATTAATAATATTAAATTGTTTCTCAACAATTTAATATTATGACACTGATTCATTACACTAATTTAAATACTCACATAAACTCTAATTTCTAACATCTACATGAACACTAGTTCCCAACAAATATACTCTCTTGTAATAAAAAATAAATGCAAACTTAGCAAAATAAATTGTTTTTGTCCTTGGGTCATACTTCTGAGCAAGCACTTGCATCAACTCAACATTGACATATACATTAGGTACAACCAACTTCCCAAAATTCAATTTCCACAGGTTGGAACTTATAAATTCTCTTATAATGATATATAAACATATCATATCCTCTTTCTGGGGTCTATTTATCCCCTGAGTGTCTCGTTTATCTTCCAGTTTGTCAACTCTGGGGTTCAATTGCACAATTTCTTTTGACTTTAGTCCAGAGCTAGGCATTTGATCAATCAAATCTTGTGGAATGCTACCAAATTTCTTCGTCCTTTTAGACTTGGGCTCCTTATAAGTACCTTCCATGCTACCAAATTTTTTACAAAACAGGTAATAATGCAGACTACAACTTCAAGGAATCACCTTAACAAAACAAAACCCTCAGATGCACCCTACTGATTCAATTGAACATAGAATATACCAATTTGGGTTAGGCACTTACTTCACAATGACAATTCACCTCATAAAACCTTGAAATGTTGTATTCCTTCACTGCAATACATACCTATAAAACCTAGTTTTTCTCTTTTGATGACAAAAAGTTTTGTGCAACAAAATTATAATCAAAATTGAAATTACAATTATTCAAAGGCTATGAATAAAAGTTCACTCATGCAAACAATATTGTAATTAGTATAGCCATTAATGCCTTCAAATCTCCACCATTGATTTATGAATCAACGGCCATCAACATTAATTTGAATTGTCTCTTTGATGTGACATTCTTTATAAAATATTGTCAATATGTCGAAGAGACCAAGAAACAATTCTCTTCGATGAGCCACATTCAGCTCACTTGACACCAACCGGCCCCCCTATCATGTTGTGTTGAAGAGACATGAAAATTGTCTTATCAAATATTCTTTTGTCTCTTCAATGAAATCCCCAATTGGTACCTCCCCTATTTCACATCTATTTAGATTGAAGAGACCTAAAATTACTCACTTCATTACTCAAAAGTCACTTCGATAATAATGTTCAATGCAACGACAAGACCCAAAGGAACTATCTTCAATATAGATTAGTCTCCTCAATGAAGATTATTTCTTTCTTGCTTCCTTTGTCAAACATCATCGTTGGGTTGAAGAGACTTTAAGATTATCACACCGATGAGTTTATGTCTCTTCAATAAAATTTCTCATTCACACATCTCTTCGCTGCACACCACTAAAAGATTGAGGAGACTTATGAAATCTTTCTCTGATGTCTCCAAGTCACATCAATGAAAGTGGGCCTTGGCTTCCCTTTGTCTTTACCCACAATTGATCAAAGAGACCCTAAAATAATCCCCTCAATATCACATTGTCACCTTGATACCTTTTGAGCCCACATTCATTCTCATCTCCAATCAACCATTGATCGAAAAGACACAAAGATAGTCACTTTGAATTTGCAAAGTCTCCTCAATGTGACATTCCTCCAATTTCAATGATCATTCCCTGGTCAAAGAGACCTACCAGATCTCTTCCCGATACATATAAGTCTCTTTGACATAGATTTAATCTCAACACCACCCTACTCATTGGTTTGTCAAAGGGGGTTGCAAAAGCTTTCTTCGATGAGACTCGGTCTTCCCGATGGACAACAACTTAACAAGATTTATTTTGCATGCGAAGATCAAAATGATGAACAAGATCTTTTGCTAAGACATAGGAGGGGTGAAGGGGTGAAGGGGTCATGAAAGATCAACGTGAAAGGGAAAATAAAAAAACTTAACCATGATTTGACTATTATACTAGGAAAGTATCATATGATGATCAATCACTATGAGTTTTCGATTGACACTGCCTTGGGGTTTAGGGTTTTGAAAGATGATAATCACAATTTTGCAATATATTTTTTGTAAGTTCCAACAGAAGGACCACCAGTCAAAGTAGTATAACCAATCTTAAAAATGTCCCATATTTCAAGCAGTGGAGAAATTAAATGATAGTCCATCCACGGCTTCTAAAAGGAATAATTTATGCCATCAAACTTTGGTACTTTGTAACTATTGTCATACACCAACCCGAACTTTCCTCAAGCAATTAAGCTTTTCTTAGAGGAACTTTTCACTGATGCCAATTGTTGAACATACCACAAGACTGAGGGGGGGGGGAGTGAATCAATCACAAATCCTCAAATCTTATTCAATCACAAACATTTATTAATTGTCTTTAATCAGCCAAGCTTCAATGAGAGATGAAACAATAAACACCAAACACATGAACACCAAATTTTTACGTGGAAACCCCAATATGGGAAAAACCATAGTGAGAATCACACTCAAAATATCGATAATTGATTACAATGTTTTAGGCACAAGGCCTAGGAAACTCAATGCTAGTAATTTGGACTTAATGGCTAAGGCACACAACCTTAGGGCAAGATACAATGGACTTGTAGTATTGAGATTGCACAATCTGTCAGAAGGACTCATTGTTTTCCAGTAGGCACAAAGAACAAATGAATTGAGCTGGGTAGGATCTCCTAATCAATACACCACAAACTGATATTCATACTTCTACTTCCACACATATACTTCTAAATCATCCTCAATCAATCCACACCACAATTCACACATTTGCACATCTATTTACATCAACTTATTCACTAAAGCAATCAATTAGGTTGGCCACAAACATAATAAACATAAATTACACAAAGTCGGCCACCATGAGCAACTGCGCTAAATGCGGTCCACTCCAAGAGATAAATTGGACCCAAATACATCACAACATGTCTTCCTAAGTTAATTCCAACGAACCGCACACACCGACACATCTTCCAAAGTCGATATTAAACATAACGTGTAAATAAACAATAAAGTATCCAGTCGACCCAAAAATATTATCCAATGCAAATTAGCTTAATGTGGATCTCCACACACTACAGTAAGACCCATAACAACATTTTAATGCAACTTCCAATGCATATCCAAACCAAATAGTATGATCCAAATAGATAAACCGAGTCAGTCAAAGACCAACACAACAAACATCATCGAACAACGGAACAACATAACTTCACTTGTGAAGCAAACCAACACTCGAATTCTGAACTAAAACACTCCATTAACAGTATGAACATGTCCTCCAAACTACAACACTTGAATCAACTTGCGGAGCATTCTCCAGACTAGTCCTGATAGACAACCTCACTATTAGCAAACTGCAACCAACTTCAACACCTAAATAGTTGAGGGCTTGAAAACATAATAGTGCAACATCTACATAACATAGACATTAAATCCAGAACCACAAGCCACTAACTACAAAAGCGAATAAATGCAGAGCATCCTCCCATAAAGACTAAAAATACTCTTTCTTGCATATTTCAGCTTCCACTACTATCACCTTCTAGAAACATCACATACTCACTCAATATCACCACCAGACATCATAACATCTGAACACTCATTTCCGTATCATCCATACCAAACAATAATCAAATTGACAACAATGACCACAACTACACCGAATAGCTACAAATTCCTCTTCGCCTTTGTCATCAATACACACAAGTGTGCCATCAATGACAACACCATGCAAACTGCAAACAATCTCCAATGACAACAAGTTTGACATCAATACAACACAAACTCATGTTTCCAACAATAATGTCCTCATAAAGATATCATTCTCTAGCATATGAATCAATTAGGAGTGACAACCCAGATAGGGAATCAATGGGGAATACTTGGAAAGATGACAATATTTAACAAAGGTTTTTGATAAGCTGGTAAAGAAAAAATGCATAAATGGATTAAATATTTCATTGGAAGAAGAATTAGTATATTTTGAAGACTAGGTGTGCCATGAAGGATAGATAGAGAAAATTTAATAGGTTTGCTAGTCAAAAAAGAGAATTGGTGATTTCTCAAAGAACCTAGTATATTCAAATTTTATTCCACTTCAAAACTTACAAAATTTGCCTCCTTAATAGACTAAAAGGTAAAACCCTTACAAAAGAGGAATGGACACTCTTGGAAGGCAATACAAAGAAACAAGCTCTTCTTGTGATTCAATTTTTTTTGGACAAAATTATTATTTTCTCGATGGAGCAATTACAACACTTCCAAGACTGCCAAATCAATCTCACAAAGGTTGTAATGGTTTCAAAACTACCCAAGTGATAACAAAATCAAAAGTTTTCACAACAATTTCATAACCACCCTTAATATAACCAGCATTTTATCAAAACTTGGTGAAATGCAACATTTTGGAATATTTAAATGAGGGGAAAAGACAAATTAGATATCATAGGATAAACATACACATGCAATGGGGACTAAAGGGACTTGTCCAAGATGTTGGAGCTAATCATCACATTCTATGACATGATGGAATTTTAAATAATGTATGTTGGGTTAAATATAGCCACCACTATATAAAAAGGTTAGGTTATTGTTGATCGTGCATTGAATGAGAACCTAGATCCTATATACTAGCTAAAGGGTAGGGGTTGAGGGTCTCAAGCCCCAATAATCAACCCCCCTCACCTAAGGAGCCCTATGCAAGCACATAACTCAAGCTTAGAAACCGCATAGTATGTGCACAAATGAGTTGCAAGGGGTAACCTAACTATTGAGGGTGAGAGTTGAACCCCTACTTAGTAGAGTTGTCATTTCTTGATTTGCATACAACCAATACTACACCAAAAGCCTAAGCTATCAGTGAGAATATAGCGATGAACATGAATTATATCTTGGGGGGTGGCCCAAGGGTAAGGATTAAGGGCTCCAAGCCCAAACAATTAGCCCACCTCACCCAAGTGGCCTTATGTAGGCACACAACTCAACCCAAGAGGCCACATTGCATGCACACAAACAAACTGTAAGGGTGAGACTTACTTCTAAGGGAGAGAATCAAACCCATTACTAAAGATGAGAGCAAAACACCTCCCCATTAAAGTCACCATTTGTTGGGTCGCATACGACCACCACTATACCAAAAGTTGTCAATGAATGTGCATTGAATGAACACAACCTAGATCCTAGGTACCAACACAAAAGTAGGGTTTGAGGGCTCTGAGCCATAACAATATCAATCATCATCAAACTTAAAATATGATCTACAAAATTTCAAGTTTTTACAAATTCACAGGTACAATTTTTATACGAATACTTTTAAATTCAAATATAATCTAACCTCAAATTGATCGCTTTCCAGCTAGTCAATACTTAGTAACTGAGACATGAAATTTTCAAATTTGTGCACTACAATATTGTGTAAAAGGACTAACCTCAAGTTCTTTTTTTATAACAAGACTCACCAATGAATTATTTCATGACATTACCCCTTCAGCATTGCATTATCATAGTATCAACATCAACATTGATAAGAAAGATATACACATTTACATGATTGCTTGAAATATCTTCAAACTAATTCAAATTATTGAATTGATTTCAAAACATTGACTATTAAAACAATTTCAAATACACATTCAAAAATTTGACTATGGAACTGATTTCAAAAGTTTGATCAAGGCATTAAGAGGCGAGCAAATTGCTTTCCATAAATTACACAACCACCCCTCTCAATTTCTATTAGCAACAACTTATTTAGATATTTATTCTAAGAAAAATTAATAATTAAGTTATTTCTATAAAAGATCAGTTACCCAAAACACTAAAACAAACAACCAAACAAAAAAGCAAATCAAAAAAATATTTGTCAAAAATAATTTTTAACATAAAATAAAACTCATCCACCTTGTTTTATGTTCTGTTTTATTTCTAACATAAAACAAAACTTGGTTTACACGTAATTATCTCACACGAATAATTTCTGAAAGAGTTGACAAAACAGTAAACATGTCATATAATTTTCTACATCAGATCTTAATGCTAAACATCCACCCTCCTTTATTAAATTTCATGCTTATTTATAAACATGTTTCATGGTTGTCTCTATCTCGGCTCATTAGTTTAAAGTTATTTATTTATCATTGTTGATTGCCTCTTTTTACTTTCCTTGCAACTGTAATGAGCCGAGCGGATCTCAAAACACAGATACATTGTGAAGCATAACTGACAATCAACTACCCATAATGAAAATTTTGCACTTATTTCGATTTTGACCTTATTTGTCATGCAATTCGTTGCTATTTCGATTAGTCTCGTGTGATGGTATGAAAAATAAATACCCACTGAAATTTTTCCAGCCCATCAGTTGTTCGTCGATCAGAATGTAATCAAATGTTCTTGTATGAATGTACCAGACGACTTTAGTAGGTCTATAAGTCATAATCGCGCTAGATACTTCTCATAAGAGCTAATTGAGGAATTACGAAATTTAACCTCAAACATATTAAATCCACCACCGAATCCCCTCATCAATAGTTAACATTATCCATAAATGGAACAGATCTTGTAGCATATTCGGTAATATTAAAAAAAGCCAACAAGCACCGAGATTCTCGTGTATCACACTAAATAATTTTTATAAGAGCCCATTGAAGAATTACGTAGTTTAAGCTCAAATGGATTAAATTGTTCCACTCAATCCTACCGTCGATAGTTAAAGTTATCCACAAACGAAACAGATATTTCTAACACATTGGGTGATCCGAGAATAAAAAGGCAACAGCACCGGGATTCATCTATTCCAGGATTCTTTCTGCAAACACATAAGAGCAAACATATCTAGCAAAATGAACGACAAAGATGCTCTATTGAAATGCGAAATGGTTTTAGCATAGATTCTAATATAGTCGTTCAATAATCAACTGAAAAATCACTAGAAGTGGATGTCCTTGCAACCTCCCCCAAATTGGAGATTCTTGGGCTAAATAAATTTACTTCACCAAACCTTGGGCTTAAACCATTGAGAGGACTTTCTCTTCTGGGGCTATACATTTGTTGTAGCTCACTGATTTGTGGGCTGACAGTTCGTTTGGGTTCAGGAGCTAGTGGACTCATTCCGTGCTTCACTTCACCAGAATGTGCACGCTCACGTGAAGTTTGTATATGTGAACTGAAAAGGTGTTTTGCTTCACCTGGCTCACTTGAACTCGGTATTTGTGCACTATAAGTATATTTAACCTCACCGCGGCTTCGAGTAATTATCTCGTCAAAAATCTCACTATCATCTGCCTTTGCACCCCTTGATCCTTGGCTGAACCCAGTTAGTTCATTTTCCTGCAAAGCAACAAATAACTCGGTAACTTTCAGTTTGATCTAGATTATGCATAACATGCCTACCAGCGTCCAATGACAATGGTACTCACTGCTATGTTATATGTTGATCCTGGGGCCTCCTCATACTCTGCTGCATCCAATTCTTGAAGATGTGCTTCCTTGAAAAGTTTGGGGAAAACATATTGCCTTACAGGAACTAAGAGCATTATAAGCAGTGGGAAAAGAACGCCAGCAATGGGAATCCATGTAACACCAAAGCAAGCCAGCAAATAACACGTCTGGAAGATGGTAAAAATAGCAATCATTTTGAAAGGCACTGTTTCAACAAATGAAGCATGGTTGTGTTGAAGTACTCTGTAACCAAAATAAAACATAAGAAAATCAGCTCTCCAAATTACATTTGAATATTAAGACATGGTGATTCTAAAAGCAAGAGGTCTGCAAAATAACTTTTGAAAATGAAACAGATCTATGACTTCAGATTGTGGCATGATTGTCCATACTTGTATCTTCGACTTGGTGCAGTAAGGAGTAAGAGTATTCTTTCCCAGAATTGGTTGCCAGGTAAACTTTCTATAGCCATGAATGCAAAGTAACCCCAAAGCACTGAAGTAGGAATCATTTTAAGAAGGGGCATAGCAGCAACACAACCACCTACCATCATGGCTTGCAACAAATTACTCAAACGCTGCTCCTTGACCTCAACAGGAAGTAGTTCATCAACATCCTTCTCTGGATCGAAAATTGATTCATCAACTAGGGCATCTAGGTTTCCAATACTTGAAGCTAACTGAAGAGTTGTCTGTTGAAATTCCTTTAGAGCCTACACAAAAGTAGAAAGGTGTCCAGACCTGAATGAGAAAAATTAAAGTCAAAATTTCAGTTACGAACTATGAAAAGTAGCTACAAGATATTCACATCCAGTTTACCAGGGCTGAAGGTGGCTGATAAACCAATGGAGTTTGCATTTGTTGATAAGTTTCTTGCATCCTGCCGTACAATTGTCTTAAGCTTGAATTTTGTTTGATGCTTTTCTTGGCTGTCTTCACCAACCTATTACGGACCAACTATAATAAAAGTAGCTTAATAATTATCAAATGGCACAACTCTCCTCATGCTTACATCTTCAGAAATAAAATCCGAGATTTCTAATTTAGCAGTACCTGGTGCTTCAAAGTAATTAAACATTTTGTATGCATTGGAGATTGAGGAATAACACCATTTGAAGGAGGTATACCAAGAAGACCACACATAATAACCTGCAATAAAACATCATTCTCAGGATTCCGGTGATCCCATACCAAAATGGCCTAGAAATGCCAGTCAGCACTGTGAAAAATTGCTAGAGCTTTCAAAATGTATTCAACGAAAATCCATGTAATTTTTCATACCAAGAATCCCAACAAAAGCAGATCATAATGGAAGGATGATGGTTTTCTCAAATTGAATTCCTTTTGCTGAGCAAGCTGAGATGCCACACTATGGTCAAAATAATAAAGTACAGCAATCATAGTTGCCGGAATGAATGCACCAATAATGTATAACAATGGAACATCCAGCATTTCCTACAGGAAGTAAAAAAGCTCATCAAAGATTAAAATAGAGTGCAGTTGCTTCACAGTTCTAATAGGCGTGCAAAAATATGGAGGTATTAAATACTCTCTAGACACAACATAAAATGGAAGATTTCCATGCCTTAGTTTATTAATCAAGTGTTGTAAATAAATTGCACCTATAAAGAAAGTATCTGCCCAATGTTGTCTCCCATTGATTAGTCCTGCCATCCATAAGAAAAACAATGTTTACCTTAATTACTGTCCAATTGTCATAAGCACCAGCTGACCATGGATTTGGACTAAACAAACGCCTAGGAATACCATTAGGAACATGAGCTGAAGGTATATACGATATCCCAGTCCAAACAATTACCATCAAAGGAACTCCATAATCAGCAATGCCACCTCGTAGCCAACCTGGAAGCATTAAAGATTTCAAGCCTCCTATGAAAAAAAAACAGATAAATATAGAATGCATTCAGAATTGCCATGAATGACAAATAGATGCTATCCACAACAGCAATACCCTACAATAATTCAATAGAAGTTTGGACCAAAGCATATTTCTAGCAAATAATTTTCACAATAAAATTCTTCAAAAGGATCTGTGTTTCTCAGTGCAGACATGATCCCTGATAAAAAAGGGCAAGTACTATCTCAAATAGATCCAGATTAAGTAATAAGAACTTCCTAAAAATAAAAAATATATTTAATCTTTGTTACACATTCCTGTGGCAATAAGAAGCCTTAAATGCTTATATATCTTGCACTACACTTATTTGGATTCGAAAAAGACATTATTGATCACAAGGAAGTGGCACAGGAAAAATGAAATTAAAACAGGTTAACTAAACATCTAATAGAGGATTACTATATATATTTTTCCTACAATGCATACCTGTCCCAAAACGCCATGACCTTCCTTTGCGACTCTTCATTCCACTTAACAGAAGCCCAAATGATAGAACCAATGCAAACATTCCATTTCCAAAGCGCCAAGAAGGAGTAAACTGTTCAAGTGTTGGATTACTCCTCTTTGGAATGTGAAATTCATCCACAACACCCTATAGCAGATTATTCAATACAAATCTTTTGTTACTCTCAAACCAAATTTTAGAACCGTAACCTAATTTAAGACATTATTTTGAACTTGTACAAAAGTCATAATTTTATATTTTAAAGTAATTTTGTAATTCTTGCCATCACTGGTTAAACTGAAAAAATATTTCATCAGAATCTACTAACTTTTAGAAAAGGGAAAAACCTACATTTCCTATCTAGGACAGCCATCTTACATTTCTTAGGTCAGTCTTATCCATGGTCACTAGGAAACATGGGGTATCAATCGGGGATGCCATTCTCAAATCAGGATATAGAGGTACTTGTATAAGGGTACGGCTCTCTGTGTGTGCACTAGTAGGTGTGGGTGCTGGTGGAGTGAAATTGTGCGTGTGAGTAAATGAGTGTGCAAGTGTGTGGAGTTTGCACATGCTAGTGTGTGGATCTGCATGTGAAATATCCTAAACAAATAATTTTCAGATTTCTATGCAACTTGAAAAATAAGCCCAGATAGCAAGCACAAAACTCTTACACAACAGTAAGGAATAAACTGCATTCCCTCAGTTAACAGCAATCAACATAGTATTGGAACAATTTATTGAGTAATTAAGTAAATAATTTCTGACCTGTAACATACACCCTTATACCTCCCTTTTTTTGTGTTAGTTTGTAATGTTTGAATCATGTTTTTGCAAATGTTTGTGATGATGAATTTCAATGTCTTTTCATAACAATAGATTGCAGCAAAATAGAAGAGAATACATTAATTTAAACTCAGTAAAACTTGAACATTACATAGGAAATACACTGCTGAAAATTCCATATTTTTCTGCAAGCTTAAATATTCACTTTTTCAATAAAATACTGACAAACTAGTTCATAAAATAACCCCTATTATCTAAATTCTACATACCCAGAAAATGCAGCAATACTATGGTTTGGGCTGCTCACAAAATTTACCCGAACAACACTCTAAAAGATTGAAAATCTGCAAATCACTGTAGCAATGTTACTGTAGCAAAGTTACTGCAGTGGTACTGTAGAAAGTTCTCTCTTTTTTTATTTTTGGCTGCCACCAATGTCCTCAAAATCTGCTCTTACAATCTTCTACAAAATCTGCCCTAAGTGCTCAGAAATCAGACTGCAGATATCAACTCAATGATCCTCCTGACTATATCTTGCAACAGGGAAGAGAATGTCTTTCATGAGGGATTTCATCCTAACAAACCCTTGAAAAATTATCCCAGCAATATACCCACAAATTCTCCAATCAAGCATGCTCAAAATGAACTCTTAAGAATCTTTTATAACTTTCCTAGGAGAGCTCACACACTTCTCCAGCCAATGTGGGATAAATAGATATACTTTTCTTTTTAATATTCAAGTCTCCAAGTACTTTTAGTGTAAGGGAACTTTTAATTTTTAAATAACTTTTACCTTCACTTAAGTTCCCACATTAATAAAGTTAAATATTTAATTTAACTTTATAACTTAACTTTATTGTTAAATAAATTAATAAACGCAAATGATTATTAAAATCTTCAGTCAAAATCAACACTATCATCAAAAGGATATTATTCATGAGTTCACTATCGATCCAAACCTGGTCTAGCTGACTTACTATAAATAGTAAGTATCTCAAAAACACATCAAAACACGTCAGAATTACCTGCAACTAAAATTGCCTAGGCCGAATATCCTCAAGATCCCTTGAATGTCCTAGTTATAGGCTAATAACAACATCATATATCGTGTACTAGAAAAGGGACATTATAGTCCACCCTTCCCAAAATTGCTTGTCCTCAAGCAATTTCATCTCTAGATGCTGCAAGATCTACTCATTTTCTCATGTGGCATCCTCAACTAGTAGATTCTTCCATTTGACCAAATATTCCTTAATTGTCCTCCTCCGCAGTGTCCTCTCCCTAGTGTCAACGATTGCCTCTAGAACCAATATCAATTTTCCCTCTTCATCCAGAGGTGGTAACTCTGCTGAAGGAACTACATTATGACCCAAAGCCTTCTTGAGTCTGGGGACATGAAACACATTATGTACCTTGTTGATGGTTGGCAACTCTAGCTCATAGGCCACCTCTCCAATGTGCTATGTGACTCAGAATGGTTCATAGAATCGTGGCTTGAGTTTCTCAGTACCACTTTTCTTCAATGTAGACTGTCGGTAAGGTTGGAGTCTCCAATAAACCATATCACCAATCTCAGAGTTGTGGTCAACCTTGTGTTGATCAACATATAACTTCTGTTGGTTTTGCGACTGTTGGATGTTCTCCTTCAATGCCCTCAAGATGTCCTAACTCTCCTAAAATAAATCTTTTGCCTTGGGTACCCTATTATCCCTGAAAAGTATACCCATGAAGTTTCAAGCTTCATACCCATACAGCGCCATGAAGGGAGTCATCCTAATGGTCATGTGGTAGGTGGTATTGTAGTAATACTCACCCAAATGCAACCATCTAACCCAAACCTTTTGCTGCCCTAACACAATTCTACAAGTAACCTTCCACCCATTTATTCACTATCTATGTCTGTCCATCAGTCTGTGGGTGGTAACTAGTGCTAGGGGTGAGCTCGATACCACTCAACTTGAAAAGTTCCTACCAAAATAGACTCAATAACTTGATGTCCCTGTCACTCACGATATTCTTGGGCAACCCATGTAACCTAAACACCTCCTTGAAGAATAAATCAGCCACTTGGGCTGCTATATAGGTGGCTGCTATAGCGAACAAGTGTGCAAGTTTTGTTAACCTATCAACCACCACATAGATGCAGTCCTTACCCTGAACCCTGGGCAATCCTATAATGAAATCCATCAATATACTCTCCCACTTTTGATCTAGAATCGGTAAGGACTGAAGTAAGCCGACTGGAAAGGTATGCTCATTCTTATTTCGCTGGCAAATTGGACACTCCCTAACATATCTCAGGACTTCATTCTTGAGTCCCTTCCAAGAGAACCTCTCCCGGATCTGTCTGTAGGTCTTGAAGAAACCCGAACGACCAGCCAACGGTGCATCATGAAATGTCCTCAGAATTATCATCTTCAATTGTGAAGAAGGCACTAAGTAGATTTTGTCCTTGTAGTAAATTAGGTCATCAATCACTACATACCTGTCATCCCGAGTAGTGCCCTCTATTAACCCTGCTACCCACGGATCCTTAGCATACTCTACCGTAATCATATCTCTCCAATCAACTAATATCTCAACTAAGGAACAAATCTATGGCCTTCGTGAAAGTGCATTAGCCACTACATTTTTCTTCCCTTTGACATATACAATGTCAAAGTCATAGGCCTGTAGCTTAGTGATCCATTATCATTGAGATCCCTCTGGCTCATGAAGTACTTATTGTTGTTATGATCTGTCTTAATTACAAATCTGCCTCCTACCAGATAAGATTTGGATTTGGCCAACACATGCATGATGGCCAACATCTCTCGATCATAGATGGAGTAGCTCTTCTCCACCCCTCTCAATTTCCTGCTCTCAAATGCTATGGGATGTTTCTCCTGCATAGTACGACACCAATCCCTTCACCTGAAGCATCACACTGCAACTCGAATGGTTTGGTGAAATCAAGAAGTGCCAAATCTGGACAGGAAGACATCACCTGTTTGAAGTGTTTGAAACACCTCTAAGCTGATTCAAACCATTCAAATACCCCCTTCTTCATTAGGTATATAAGTGGAGCTGTCATTTGTGAAAAACCCTTCACAAACCTCTTCTAAAAACCACATAATCCAAAGAAGCCCTTGAGTTGAGTGAGATTAGTAGGTGTTGGCCATTCAATGATGGCTTTAATCTTCTCTAGGTCCACTCTCACCCCATCTACACTAATAATGTAGCCAAGGTAAACAAGCTTTGTCATGCCAAATTCACACTTCGATTCCTTGGCAAACAATGACTCACTCTCCAAAATACTTAGAACCTCCTCCAAGTGTTGCAGGTGCTCCTCCTAGGTTCTGCTAAATACCAAGATGTCATCAAAGAAGATTAACACAAACTTCCTCAACTGCCTCCTAAACACCTGGTTCATGCAACTTTGAAATGTAGCAGAGGCATTGGTAAGCCCAAATGGCATTACCAAGAACTCGAAGTGGCTGTAATGGCATCTGAATGATGTCTTATCTACATCCTCTTCTCTCAGCCTGATCTGATGGTACCCAGACCTCGGGTCTATCTTAAAGAAATAATAGGCCCCATGCAACTCATCTATCAACTCATCTATCTGGGGTACAGGGTGTTCTTAATAGTCTTTTTGTTCAACACCATGTAGTCGATGCACATCCGCATCATCCCATCTTTCTTCTTCACTAGTACAAGTATTGATGCAAAGGGACTCTTACTTGGTCTGATATGACCCATCTCCAATAACTCCTTATTCGCTTTCTCAATCTCATCCTTATGTTTTTTCAGATGCCTCTATGGTGTGCTAATCCCCTTCCTCCAATTCTATTACGTGTTCAATACCCCTATCAAACACCTTAGTGTGTCTGGATATTACCTTTTGTATGTCTGGATGATAATTCTTAGTTTACTGCTCCGTGACAGTAGGCATGATGAGACACTCTGTTGCCCACTCCATCTCATCATGCCTGAACAACAGTTCCATTCTCCTAAGTGAAACTACTCTGAGTCCACCATCCAACAATCCTCTGAGTACCACTTTCTGTCCCTGATGCTCAAACCTCATCTCCAATTTCTCCAAGTTAAAAGTGAACTCAACTAAAGATTTCATCCATGTCATGCCTAGAATTACATCATAATCACCCATGTCAACAACATAGAAGTTACCTACCATATCATAGTCATCCATCCGCATATGGAGATTAGGAATCATACGAGTACTAAGTAGCTTATGTCCGCAAGCTACCATCACCTTGAACCCCTCATGTTCTTCCGTTTGTCCCTCTCTCTTAACAAAGCTCTCCTCAATGAAATTATGAGTGGCTCTTGTGTCTATCAGTGAGACTACTCGCTGCCCCTATATCACACCCCCCTCACTTTGAAAGTTATTGTCGGCTCAGTACTAGTAAGTCATGCAATGGTCTTATCCTCTCCAGACTCCTCTTTTGATGTATTTTCTTCATCATTGCTTTATGAATCAGATTGTTGTTCTGACTTCTTTGAGGCTGATTCTTTAGCAGAAAAATACTCAATTTGTTTTGCCTTCACTTTAACAGTACACTTATGTGAAGGGTCCCATGGTTCTCTGCAGTGAAAACAAAGTTTCTTCCTCCTAAGCTCATTCAACTGGTCACTGTCAAATCTGCCCAAATCATTTCAAGGTGGGTGAGAATCATTTTGGTTATGCTTCTTGTCCTTGTCTTTTTTCTGTGGGTAACCCTTTCAGGGAACCTTGCTCCTAGAAATTGAAGCCTTCCGTAGCCTTCTTAATGGCTTCTTGCAACGTAGGTGGGTTGAGAGCCTTATTCCATCCTCTCAACGGATCGGCTAGACCATCCATAAACAACACCATGAGCCTCCTTTGTGAAATGTCAGTAATTAACACTCGAGCCTCTAAAATTTTGAAATGTAAGTCTCCAATGGAACCCATTGTTTCAGCTGAGCTAGTTCTTTGAAGTGCAATTTTGGGTCTTTTTTGTCAAACCTCTCTATCAATCTCTCAGTAAACTCCAGATAAGAGGTAATTTGGTCATGCCCCATAGTAACCATGTCATGGTGCCACCACTCATGTGCAATGCCATCAAGGTGTATAACCGTGTATTTGATAGCCTCTTCTTCTGGCATAGAGTTAAGCTGAAGATATGTGTCCACCTTTTGAACCCAAGCTCATGTTGTGATCTTCCTTGAAGCATCAAAATATGGTAGAGTTAGCTTCCCTACTTTCTTTTGTAATTTTAAATTTTGATTCCTATCTCCAGCACGAGGTATATGTCTCATCCTCACATCAATGTAATCCCGCAAGGATATAGCTCCCTGGAACTCACGTCCTCCACTCTCCCAATCTCTTCTAAACTAATCTTGTAAATCGGTGATTTGAGGCTCATTCACAGGTTGTGCTAGTGCCCTAGGTGGAAAGGTAGGTAGAAGAGGTCTAGAGCTCACCGTTCTAGCAGGTTGAGCTAAAGTTGTCGTCCACATTTCCTCCTCCGTTACCCCCATTTCCATTTTATCCACCATTTTGTCCATTATTACCTCCATTGTTTCCACCCAAATTTGCATTAATATTAATACCCAATTGCCTAGCCATCGCCTGTAACATCAGGTCCATCCGCTGCTTTGAATCCTGTTCTCTCTGCTCTGCCTATCACTGCCTCTGTATTAAAGTATCCATCATATTGAAAAACCTCTCCTCACCTGGATCCCTTCTCTCACCCATATTGTCAATGTTTTGTTCTCTTGTAACTCTTGGTTCTTCTAGACCTGTATTTAATATTGCTCTATTTCTTCATGTGTTGTAATGGTGGATGAAAGGTTGCTGGTCAGATCCAGACATATCACTGTTTGTTCATTTTGAACCCTTCAAGATGGCAAGATTTTCTGCTTTGATACCACTGTAACATACACCCTTATACCTCCCATTTTTTGTGTGTTTGTAATATTTGAATCATGTTTTTGCAAATGTTTGTGATGATGAATTTCAATGTTTTTTTCATAACAATAGATTGTAGCAAAATAGAAGATATTGCATTAATTTAAACTCAGTAAAATTTGAACATTACATAGGAAATACACAACTAAAAATTCCAGATTTTTCTGCAAGCTTAAATTTTCACTTTTTCAATAAAATACTAACAACTTAATTCATAAAATAACCCCTATTGTCTAAATTCTACATATCCAGAAAGTCCAGCAATACTTTGGTTTGGGTTGCTCACAAAATTCACCCGAACAACACTCTAGAAGACTAAAAATATGCAAATCACTATAGCAATGTTACTGCAGCAGCGACACTGTAGCAGCGACACTATAGCAAAGTTATTGTAGTGGCACAATTGTAGTAGCGATACTCTAGCGAATTCTATCTTTTTATTTTTGGCTGCCACCAATGTCCTCAAAATTTGCTCTTACAATCTTCTCCAAAATCTGCCCTAAGGGCTCAGAAATCAGACTGCAAATATCAACCCAGCAATGAAACCCAACTACATTTCCTAAATGAAAACTCTCAATAATCCTTCTGACTGTATCTTGCAACAGCAAAGAGAATGTCATTCATGAGGGATTTCATCCTCACAAACCCTTGAGAAATTACCCAGCAATATACCCATAAATTCTCCAACCAAACATGCTCAAAATGAACTCTTAAGAGTATTTTATAACTTTCCGGGGAGAGCTCACACACTTCTCCAGCCAATGTGGGATAAATAGATAAACTTTTCTTTTAATTATTCAAGTCTCCAAGTACTTTTAGTGAAAGGGAACTTTTAATTTTTAAATAACCTTTCCCTTCACTTAAGTTCCCACATTAATAAAATTAAATATTTAATTTAACTTTATAACTTAACTTTATTGTTAAACAAGTTAATAATCGCAAACGATTATTAAAATCTCCAGTCAAAATCAACACTATCATCAACAAGATATTATTCATGAGTTCATTGTCGATCCAAACCTGACCCAACTAACTTATAAAAATAGTATCTCAAAAACACATCAAAACACGTCAAAATTGCCTGCAAATGAAACTGCCTAGACCAAATATCCTCAAGATCCCTTGAATGTCCTAGTTAGCCTACGGGACCATGGAGAAATAGGCTAACGACAACATTATATATCGTGTGCCAAAAAGGGGACATTACATGACCTTTGTTGATAGCAATAGTATGCCTTATTGGCGAATTTACTCAAGAGATGCATACAATGCAACCTCTTAAATGAATAACAGTTATGTACAGTCGGTACAGAAAGTATTCCAGATTGTATTACCCAGAAATGGATCTCTCCAACATACAATGCCAAAATAATAGGAGTCTCATGGCTAGGTACAGAGAAAGTGCAGCACCATTATCCAGAAGCCCATGTAAATAGAAAGGATATATCCGCACCCAAAAAACAAGATTCAAACATTAACATAACCCACATGCCATCATGCTCAGAAGTAAATATTCATTAAAATTTTAAATCAACCTATAGATTATCATGTGCACACAGATATATTTCTAGATTTTTCTGAGATAATACAATAGCAAATATCTTTATTACCAAAATTTGTCTTCGAAGGGAGACTTTACAAATTTGCTCTATAGTGATTTCTGACCTGCAATCACTCCATGGATAAGGGTTGGGTTTTCGTCCAAACCTTCAGGCTCCAAGGGTTTCCGTCCTTAGAAACTTCACTCCTCCTAGGAAAGGAAATGAGTTACATAGCAATTTCAATAGCATGTTCAATTCATCCACAAACCCTTCCTTATAAAGATTCCCATCAGCCTTCTAGAAGATCAGCCTACATTTAATGCTTGAGGCTGAGATGAACATTATTAAATAAAGTGACAATTAAATATTATTTTATTCAATTTTATTATTTTTAACTAAATTAATTAAGTAATCCTTCTGAAATAATATTTATTATTGGACAACTTAATTAATTTAGTTAATGTCACTTTGTCGTAATTAGGGACATTACAGCATGTTAGTGCTAGTGAACTTGCATGTGTGGGTGCATGTTTATGTGTGTGATTGTGCATGCGTGGGAGCACACATCTGTTCAGGTGTGTATTTGTGTGTGTGTGTGTATATAGACAAATGTACACAAGTGTGTGTGTGTGTGTGAGCGCGTGCGTGCGCATACACACACATACATGTACAAGCCTAAATTGATGTATACATATAGTCTTAACAAGAAAAAGCACTCCTACGAGACACTTCAACTAAATGAAGAAGAGGGACTAATCTAGGAATACTTTAATTACCCAATTTTACAAAAACAGATACCTTTGTGATGATTAGAAGATTGCTGGCAGATTAAATATCAAGGTAAGAATTTATGTTTAATGGACTATGATGAGCTCAGGGGAATGCTGACTAGAGATAAATGTCAGTCCAATAACCGAAGTAATAGAGTTTGAAACTGATGATAAAGGATAACAACACTAACCTCAAAGCCTGATGTGATGCATTGACCTCCCATGTGGGCTGGGAACCGACGCATGTCTTGGACACAGATAATCTCAAAGGTTGTACAAACTTAAATTAATGTTTAAAAATTGTCTAGGAATACTTTGATTGACCAATTTTACAAAATAGATGCATTTATAATGATTAGAAGATTGCTGGCAGATTAACATCAAGGTAAGAATTTATGTTTAATATATGATGAGGTCAGGGGAATGCTGACTTGAGATAAATGTGCATCCAATAACTGAAGCAATAGAGTTTGAAACTGATGATAAAGGCTAACAACACTAACCTCAAAGCCTGATGTGGCCTGGGAACTGACTCTTGTCTTGGACAGAGATAATCTCAAAGGTGAAGTCGAAATAATAGGGAGATGCCTACTGAGCAAGAAGGCAGTACACAGAAAATAATCTTAACACATTGCTGGTATGCCTTTATCTGCCTATGAAATCATACCTGCTGCTTTGTTCATCTGATTTGGCCTTGCAAAGATAACCTTTTAACTTTGATGACAGGCAAAGGAATGATAGTACACTTATTACCAGGGGTAAATAGCAGCTCTATGAAGTGATTTCTTTACTTATTGAACTTACTTTACCAGCTGGTAAACTTTATCAAAACCAGAATGTAGAGGATTATGGGAACATAAAATTAAGTCTAAGAATGTTTTAACAGGGGTGTAGAGGAGACACATGCATGTATGCATGTATGTGCAAGGGATGCACTTACATACACATATGCAATGTGTCAGGAAGTACCTTCTTACAAGCATATTAAATACTAATAGTCTTGTTCCAGGGGGTTGGAAAGTAATCCTAATCAGTGGAAAGAATTGGGACCATGACAAATCTAAACTTATAACTCATCCAGCTAATAAGATAAGTTTAACCATGTACCAAGAAATCAAGAGAAGCTGAAAACTAGACTGTAGTAGTAGCATGTTGTTGTGGCCAAGTCCACCATATCAAATCCACTAGGAACATAAGTACCTTGGGAACAAGTCGAGTGGGGTGGTGAACCATGACTGCACGTTCAATGTGCTTTGCAACTATTCAAAACCTTTGGCCAAGGTGGCATAGTGTTTTGCATGCACCTGTCAGTTCACTTGAATCAGATACGTCGTCTAGTCAAAGTGCCATACTAGTTAGGAGGTACCTATAGTGTATGACCAATTAGAGTCGTGTAGATTTTAAACACTAGGCTCAAATGGGAATTAGACCTATTCCTGTGTTTGCACCCTCGTGAAAGGTAGGGCCACTTTTATAAGGAAGGTGTGTGGGGAACCGCCATGTCTGTGGTTGGAGGGAAAGCACCTTGATGATGCTCTCCCTCAGGAAGATCAAGCCAAGACTTGTATAAAGATCAGAGAAACGAAAAATCGCCATGAATCGCCTAAACTCGGCGAGTCCGAGTCCGAGTCATGCTCGCCGAGTCTCTGGGACTCGGACTTGTCCGAGTCTGGCGAGCGACTCGCCGAGTTGGTGAGTTTGGCTCGGCGAGTTCGAGTCCGAGTCATGCTCGCCGAGTCTCTCAGACTCGGACTCGAACTCGTCCAAGTCTGGCGAGTGACTCGCCGAGTTAGCGAGTTTGGCTCAAACTCGCCAAACTCGGCGAGTCCCGAGCCCCAAACTCGGCGAGTCCTGAGCCCCAAACTCGGCGACTGGCTGGGTTAGTAAAATGACAAAAAAAAAACATTTTAAAAAAAAAATTTAAAATGAATGGTATCGTCTTTGTTCACTACAACCTCCGCCTGAGAATGAGAAAAATTAGGGTTACAACATGTCAACCAATAGAAAAATAACACCCGATGCCTTTATTAAATAATAAGTTTTTTTGGCCTCGCGAGGCGCTGCCCCTCGACCCCGCCCTGTATCGCGACAGGGAGCACGCAAGGGGCGCTGCCCCCAAACCCCCGTCGAAAAATATGGGGGGAAACTAAGTCAATAGAAGTAGGGAAAATTTAACCTCCGAGTCTGACACTGATTGGATCGACCAGGTAGATATAGAGGCTTAGACTGTAGCCATGGCAGAGGAGGAGCGGAGAGCACGAGCACAGACAGGAGATTCAAAGGCAGATAGTGACACGGATGTTCCTGATGTTGGTGAGCATGGCATGGTGTCACGGGAAGCGGCTATGTCTGTTGAATCATCCAGGACCTACCTTAGACGCCTTCGCAGGGGGTCGGGGCCGGAGGGTGCAGGCTCCTCTGAGCCATAGGCTTGTAGTTGTATTTACCTTTGGTATTTGTATGAAACATTTGATGATGATCATATGATGACAAGGATTTTTTATTCCATGAGTTTTGTAATATTGTATACATTTGACAATATTTATATATCTATGTTTGTTATTTCCTTCAGCTACAATTTGTGTTTATGCTTATGTGATTGATGTATACTTGTGTATGTAATCAAATGAGCCGAGTTTGATGATGTTATTGTGTCTTTAAGGTGTATTCAATAAAGGGTGCCTGAAACAAGTTTTAAATCTTTAAAAACCTCTAAATTTCTTGAGTTTTTCACTTTCCCGAGTCCAGTCAAGTCTGAAGCCGAGTCTGACTCCGAGTCCCGAGTCCAAGTCCGATTCGGCCTTGCCAAGTCCAAGCCGAGTCCGAGCCCCATTTCTTTGATAAAGATACCAAACTATAAAGCAAATCATTGTAGACTCTTAACTCATTCTCTGCTTTTCTTTATGTTGCAAAATGCCTATCAAATAAGAAATATGAATAAGTTTATTCCTTCAGCTCCATGTTTTCTTTTTAGATGGTTTTTATGTTTTATGGAATTTCATGCAATAGAAAGTTAAATGTTGCTTTCAAAAAAAAAATTGTACATGCAATAGTTGCACTTTATTTAATGCAAGTTGTTTAAAAACTTTAAATTGAATTTCTTCCTATAAGTTAATATGTTGATATGGGTCATGGCCGATGATTTCTTGGTTTAGACCAATCCAACAACCAAGTATTTTATCCTAGATCCCTGAGTATAAGGCATTTGAATTTGAATTTAATCTGCCTACTGATACATCATACAAGTATCAAAATAATACTGGTTCATTGAGTTATGAGGTTTTTCATTTTCCTATTTGGTGGGATAAATTTGTTAACCTGTATAATTATGAACAATGTGATGTGAACCTTTTTTATGTAAGCAAGATTGATAATGTTAACAGTTATGGTTCCTACATACTTTGTAAGTAACTATTTTATTCAGAGAAGAGCTGCAAGACTTGCGTATGTTTTATTTCTTTTAACAACAGAAGCTTCACACACTTATTTAGGGACATGAGTATAACCATTACTCATGTGATCAGTGTTTGCATAGTCAAAACAGAATGCTTCAGGTTATCAGAGGATGTAGTTTTTGACAGGTGGGTACTAGTACTTTTTTTTCCATAAAAGAATGTAGTTTTTGACAGGCAGAGAGGTACTTCTTTTTCCCATGGCTTTGAGCCGTAGGAAGACTTTTGCGGAGTTTAAAATGTGATTTGATGGCTCTGTATTGTTCTCTTATATTTACTCTGGTCCGAATACTAGAGTTCTTTCTAAAAAATTCCCAGACACACAAGGGGCATGCATCCCCAATGAGAGCCATTGTTAGAATGGCTTCCATTCATTTGAAACTTCACATTTTACCTCTCAGTTTCAGTTATAGTAGTCATGATTTTTATTCACAAGTTTCAAGTTTCCCCTTGATAGTAATTCCATGGGTGATACATCAGAGAGTTCTCCCTAGCATTTTGAATAAGATTTTTTAAATTTTACTTATATTCTTTATATTTTCCAAAAGGGTAATAAGTTTACAATTTTGGGAGTAAGGAGATAAACGTTAAATTCTATTCGTTTCAGCCTTCCCTATTTACTTATATGAGAGTCTGAAGTAAATGTCATTGGTAGACCCAAAACCTAATTACTGTTGGAAAATTAAAACTTAGATACCAAAATGAATAAAATAAATAAGCTATTGTTTATTTTATTGGCTTCTCAGCAAAATGGCAAAAAGTAGTGCACCTATCTTTATGTTCTCCCGCTTAGCCATTGACTGTTGATCCAAAGGATATTAATATGGGATGTTGATATGTTTAAAAGAAATGGAGTAAATGAATGGTCCATCCATGGCATCAATGGTGGAATAGAATCACAGAAATGAGTTTCAATCACAACATTGAACACATTTCATTGCCTCTTGATTGTGGAATTCACCAAATAAGCCTGAATAAGTTGAACTATATAAGGTATGGATTTATTCCTAAGGGCTTCATGTCTATTCGATTGCAATGTCCCCTAATGGGACCTGTTGTGACCACTTCACAACATCACCCCATCAAAATGGGGACCCCCCTCTTTGCTTCAAGCTCTGGAGTCCTTTAGCATGTCATCTCTTACAAATTTGAGTGAGTAGGATCAATGTCATCATCAATCTGATTGATCAAAGTTTATGGTGGCAAAACATTGAATGGATGAGGTCAAGTAAGGTCAAAATTTGAACAAGATTAGAAGGAAGTTTGATGGATGAATCCCTTGGATCAAATTTCACTGACTATGCAAAGTTTCCTTCATCATCCAAGAGGTCTGATCGCACTTCATTGAGAGGCAGGTTGCAAGGGCAAAATTTGGTTAAGCGTATGAAAATTTCCTTTGCTCTCTTGCTGGAATGAACCCACTTCCATTGCTCCTTCATAGGAGCGAAATAACTTCCATTGCTCCTTCAAAGGAGCGAACTTTCGTCCCTTGCCACTTAGGAGGTCCAAGATGCCTTGAATTGCAATATGGAACCTTGGTCAAGCAATGAATTTGATCTTCAACCAGCAACCTGAAAATTTGGCTAAGTATGTGCAAATTTCCTTTGCTCCACAATTGGAGCGAATTCACTTCCTTTGCTCCTCCAAAGGAGCGAACTGACTTCCTTTGCTCCCTTGAAGGAGCGACCTCCCTTCCTTTGATACTTGAGGGGAGAGACATAACTTCCATTGCATTCTAAGAGGTGATTTGGTGAACTTGAGCAAATGGAGGAACGAATCTTGAGCATTTCTTATGCTTCACTTTGAATACAACCTCGCCTTTGCTCATTGAAAGGATCGAATTGATGGAGATTTTGATAAAGAACTACTGGGGATGGCGAGTTTAATGCATTTCCATTGCTCCATCGGAGCGAAGTCACTTCCATTGCTCCCTCATGAGAGCGACATGGCTTCCAAGGTGTTCTTTGAAGATAAACTGATGAACTTAGACACATGGAGAGCAAAACCTCAAGACATGAATTGATGAAAAGGGACAAATTGATGAAGAAGTGATGGAATGATGCTGAAAGTTTGAATTTTAAGTCATTTCCTTTGCTCCTCAATTGGAGCGAATTCACTTCCTTTGCCAAAGGAAGGGAGCGAACTTCCTATTCACGCCCAGCAGCGATTGAAGGAGTATCTTTTGGTGCCAAAAATTAAATTGAAATTTGAAAAAAAGGAAAATGTGTTAAATGATCATCAAGTCGGCCACCCAAGGAGATGATATTAATTTTATTTGTATAAATGAAGTCGGCCTATAACCAAAAGATGCACCCCTTCCCTTAAAGGCCTATAAAGGTTAAGTCAAAATCGGTCATTTGGTCATAAACTCAAAGCAATTTCCTCCTCTAAACAGCGAATTAAAGTGCAGAGCAGCAAATTTGATCAACAAGGTAAGCAAACTTAATCAGCAAAGGAGCAGATTTTATCACAAAAGGGAGCGGACTTCAGCAAATTTCATCAGGTGTAAGGAAAATTTAGTCACCTACCTTCAGCACTATCAAGCTTCATAAGCATTACCAGACATATCCTTGAATTAGGTGCATCAAAAGCGTCCAGACCAGAGGTAAGTATGACATGCAGATTGATAAAAAATTATTTGCTGGTCTGATTTATGTCAAGTTTTGATCATTTCCTATTGAAATTAGACCTTTTCATGTCACAAAATCAAAAGAAAGTGCAGATAAGCATACTAAAATAAGGAAATTAGTGATACTAAATCATTCATTTTCAGATTTGCTTAGGCTTTGCATAGATCTTAGTCAATGTTAAAGACATTAATTATCATTCCTAAATACTCATAGGCATTGAATCAATAATTTGCATGCTCTTCACCATAACCTTAACTTAGGCAACTCTCTTAGGTAAAGAATGGCAGCGCCAAAGACTAGTGGAGCTGGCACACGACAAGCCCTCATCAAGGAAGATCAAAAAGGTGAAGTGTTGGAGACGAAGATCACTTCCTATTGAAGCAACGCGGGAGATACCAATCTTGGAAAATTTGATCTCAAGAGATTTCGAAGCTCGTCATACACAAGCAAGCCCATAGCAACAGCGAAGAAGATGATGGACAATGGAATCATCAACGCAGCTGGTTTGCCTCCCGCCCACCGTTCGATGTTATGAATTGATGGTTGAATGTGCCAAGCACTATGATTCTCATACAAGGACTATAGTGACGCCCGATGGAAGAGTGCTTGCCTACCTTTCAGAAGCAGCTATCAGTGAAACCTTCCACCTACCTAAGCCAAAAGACATGATCTATAGAAGCACAAAAGGAGCTAAAGCATTCTATGAAGATGATCCGGAAACATGTTTGTGAATCGTCAACAAGTATTGGCTATTGAAGAGTAGACCCGGCAAGAGCAAGATGCCCAGCCTCTACATAGAGTTGATTTCAAGGATGAATTCAAGGACTTCATCACATTGCCCAATCGAATCATAGGTGCTCCTCAAGCATTCTACTTTGAGAATTGGATGTTCTTCTTCATAGAAACAGCCACCCATGGGAAGGATACAATCAATTGGGCAAGGATTATCAGCAATAGCCTAGATGTACAGTTGAGGAGGCTCATTCGCACTGACATTCTATATGAGCTCCTATGTCATATGCTCACTAGGAATTATGAGTATACCGGATTGGTGTATAGAGGCATAGTTGGAAGAGTACCTGGAGAAATAAGAGCTTGTGAGTCATATACACAATTATATCATCCGACTAAGCAACATTATAGAAGAGTCAATGATGCTTTCCCCATGCATATCACAAAAACCCTCCAAGGCAGAATTCATCAAAGGTTATCCTCGGAAGCACAAAAATTAGTCAGGCAATATGGCGCTTGGCTCATTCAATTTCCAAAGTTTACATACATAAGGATTCAAGGATGCCCTTCCCCTCCTTACATGTTGCCACACTATCCGATAGATAGGGTAGTGTTACTTCAAAATTGAATGCATGACGACTAGGTTCATTGAATTTGCCAGAAGAGAGAAAGAAAAAGGGAACAAAATTCTAGATGACAACCTGATGTGATCCTATGTGGCGGTTCATTTTCTTAATGGAGGATTATTCCTCACTATTTTTGCCATGTTCTTATTGGTTGGTGTTTTTTGATAATGTTTATCTAGATAGGTTTTGATAGTATCAAACCCTAATTAGGGTTTAGGTGGCAAAATCTTGGCCCTTGATCTTTATTTAATCTCGGCCATTCATCATATTTGGGAGTGCTATATAAACCCCACTCATTTTCATTTGTAAATATGGATGATATAGGAGAGATAAGAGGACTTGAACAATTGTTGCTATTTTGCCATTAATAAAGACAATGAATTTGTGGTGTTTCTATTCAATCCTTGAAGCTTTTTATTTTTTGCATGGTTATTCATCTTCTCAAATCAAGCTTTGGAATTAGTTTTAGTATTTAAGTTGAATGGTAGTATGTTGTGTTGATTCATGGTGAAACTCTTAATCCGTACCACTAGTAGTTTGTTGATTGCAAATTCGCCTTGTGTGGTCAATTGGAATCCTTGAAGCGCATTAGTTTTATTGTTACTCAATCACTGATATGCATTTGATTAATGGTGTCTATGTTTGATAATGATTTGAAAATCATCTAATATCCTTAGAAGATCGCATTAGCCTTTGTGGAGTTGTTCTTGCATGTCTAAGCAAAGACTAATTGAGTTTCACTAAAGTCATCCTCCATTCTTGCATTCTTAGGCATAGCTTAGTTTCTCTCAAACCTCAGCTTTTGCACTTTTTTACCAAACCATTAGAAATGGTAGTAGTAAGTAGAAGAGCCTCATTGCATATCATTCGCAAAGCATTCCTTGAAGTCTAGATATCTATCTCCTAAGAAGCATATACGTAAGGCCCCTTGTATTAACAACAATCACAACGACCAACAGAGCTTATCCACACGCCGTGACCCGATATTAGGAACCTTGGAGTCTTCCAATTGATCATGTAGCTCAGCATTTGGAAAGATTTTGATCAAGAGAGGATAGGATACTCTTGGTATCTTATTTTGTGTTCAATTGTGCCTAAAAACACATCAACAGGACCCTCTTATATTCTGACCTAGAATCACAATTTTAGTGCATAGTAAATACAATAGAGGGCCACTACTGTCAACTAAAGCTTGGTCTGGAACCTACACAACAGGTTAGTCAACATTTCCATTATGCTATGATAGATCATATATTCAACATTCTTTATATATTGCCCAATATATATGAAGGATTCAACAACCCTTTCTCTCCCTACACCTATCCCCATTATGGACCTCAATGAGAATCACACAAGGCGCCTCGAGTCAATCCCTCTCCAACAAGCCCAAGAGCACCAAGGACCTCATCAACTTGGCCTCTTGACCCACACTCAAGGTTGGCATACCTGTTGGAGCCTAGTGCTCTTGCTTCCTTGTATTCTCCCTCCATAATTGGATGGTGAGATTGAAAGGTATTACAGACTCCATCATATAATTTACTCAATCATAATATGACCAGTTAGTGATAGAAAGGCATTATTACACTGTCATGCATATTGCAAACTACATTAATATTATTATTAAATTCTGCATAAGAACATTATCAGGCGTCATCTATTAAGCATGCATGTTAAGCACATCGCCATGCATACCTCCAGGAACAAGTATGTTACTGCCTGTAACTTAATAACAGTTCTGATCTGATCTGATCGATGCTGATTTCAATGGATGTTTTTTATTCCTTTCCTTTATATCTCTCAATGTGAGGGAGAGGTCACACCTCTTCATCATGTATGTCCTTTGGCAAGAGACACATCCTTGCACCATTAGCACCCTTTGAAAGAGTGCAACTCTTCATTATTTCTGCTCTTTGAAAGGGACACAACCTTTCACAACCAGATCTGCACTTCTCATTCCCCAAATTATCCCCCTTCAAATGAGTTCGCTTCTCCCTTTTATACCTCATATTTAGGGGAGTCACAACTTAACATTTCATGCCTTCTGACCATTCATTAACTTTAATCAAATTTAATTATGTTTTAATTTAATTTTTTTTTTTTTATTCTTTTGTATTTTAATTTTATTATTATTATTTATTATTAAATTATATTTCAAAGTGGGGACATTACATCGATAGAATTTGCATTGCATGTCCAATGCAAGAATTATTAAAACCCTTTTAGAATTGGCATTCCACAAAGGATAAGACAAACTTGACCAAATGCAATCTTTTCTTTCAATGGCAAAAGCACTTAAAAATGGAAAATATCTTCAAACCTAATGCACTTTAAAGATCTTAGTTTCAATATTTGTTGAGACACCAAGATTGGTAATGCCATGCTAAGAAGAATTTTGGGGGGACAGAGAAACAAGATAATAACTGGGGAAGTGATTATATTTCCAATTAAAATTCTCTTCATAGATGAGATATCAATTGACTTGGAGAGCTCCACTATATTTCAGATTACAGTTCACCCTCGTTCTGAAGCAGCTACATCGATATCATTCATCAATCTAACAACTGACACGTTTAATTTTGTCATCTTAATATTAGAAAGGTAGATAATCTACAATAGGCCATGCAATCATGCATTAGAGTTCCGTGAGACTTGCAAGAATTATATGAGATTTGCAACCAAACTGAAAAGATGTGTATTCACTCTCGAGGTATTAGAAGAGAAATCGCAAGAGCTTTAAGTTAAGTTATGTCATCCCATGCATGAGCTACCTAAACAAATGGCGTTTGCTAAAGCAATTAATAACAAAACAAGGAAGGGTGAAAATTCACTACAAAACCATGGGCATGGACTAGGCATATACAGTCTTATATAAGAGTTATCAAATTATATTCAACTGATATTCAAATTTCCCATTGCTACAGGCTTCAAGTGCATTGTCGTGAGCTTGCAAGGCAATGTGCAGTCTTGTTCCAGATGATGATTGATTTTCCACCAGGGCAATTCAAGATCAAATTTAATGGATTTTTATGCAGAGGATTGTCCTGATGAATGGTGAATTTCCCCAAGTGCAAGTTTTGATGAATTTTGATTTGGATAATTATCTAGATGGGGGCCGATTTTCCCCCAAGAGCAAATTGCAACATTTTTAATAAGTTTTGATTTGGATTTTAATCCAAATATGGATTGTTTTTTCCCCAGGAGCCCAAATTTGACTAATTTTTGAAAATTTTAAGAAAAGTGGACCTGAATTTAATTGTTTTTGCATTAAGCAACGATTATTTAATTTTCAAAAAAAATTATTAAATAATTTGCAACATTAATTAATGATTAAATATTTTTCCAATTGCAAATCGATTTTTCCAAGCAAGTTCTTATCCCACATTGCTTGTGTGGTGAAGTTTCAAGGTGAAAACAAGAATAAAAGGATTCAGCCAACATTAAAATAATAATATCTTGTGCTGATGTGATGGCTAAGTGGCTGATTTGGGAGCAAGTTATTAGTTCTAGCTGGACGGTTTTCATCTAAGTGTCCATTTGCCACCATTTTCAAGGGCTAGAGTTGCAGATTGAAGGGCAATTTTTGCCCAATGTCACCTTGGTGCAATTGAAGGAAGGAGTTCCAGCGATTTTGAAGGCTGATTGGATCATCATTTTGGCGATTTGGTGAGGTGGCGCCATTGTTGGGAGGATAGCGATTTTGTTTGGGAGGTTATTTCTCCACATTTTGGGCGATTCTCCTTGTCATTGCTGAATTTCCATGATGCTTGTTGGCTGCCATTGTTCTCAGACCTAAATTTACTATCATTGTTGAAGGTGATTTGACCTCCATTGTTGGCTGGAAACATCATTTTTCGGACTTATTTCTTCATTCCCAGCCACTTCACACTTAAGCAATTTTGGTTGGAGGTCACTTTGGAGCATTTTTGAGACATTTTCAGACAGTCACCATTAATGTTTCAGGTCTGAAAATTCCATTTTCAGGTTGTCTTCAGACTTGGAGTTTCATTTCCAGCCTTCTCTACTTGGGTGATTTCATTGGGGAAATGTTTTGAAGACATTTTATGATCATTTTCTGAGTTTGCTATCATTATTTGAGGTGCTTGTCAAGTCTGAAACTCAGTTTTCAGAACTATCTTCAAACTTAAATCTTTTTACCAGCCCATCCTTTTGTGCTCAGATTTGACAAACTTGACTTGTGAGGTAAAATTCCATCAATTGCAGGTGTTTCTACATGACTGCAACCTTGTTTTGTGACTGATTTTAAGTGTTCCAGGTTGTCTTCAGCTTATTGGCAGCCATTGTTGAGTTTGGGAAGATGTCTTCAGACATTCAAAACTGAAAATCAGAACTTATTCATCTTTCCCAAGTGAAATTTGACCTTTGGTATACTCTTATGACCCTAATTTTGATGAATTTTCTGAGTATACAAGGTGTCTTCAGACTTAAGTTTTCCATATCAGACCATACCTAAGTCTGAAATTGATGATTTTCAAAGGTTTTATGAGGGTTTTAGACCCTATTCTTATCATATTTACATTCTATTTTCAAAATTCGATAGGAATATGGATAAAATTTCTGATTTCTATTCCTAAAACTTGTCTAAATCATTAGAAATCAGAACTAATTAAATTCTGAAAATAGTTATCAAGATAATTTTTCTGAAGTTATTGACTTCTAGCTTCGTACAGGTACCATGTCAAAATCCAAGATTGGAGTTCGGAAGGAGCAATTGAAAATGGTCCAAAAGGGATTTTATCCGGATTCTAAATTGTCATCCCAATAGAAAGATATCACAGATACAAACATGCACTTCCTGAATATGGAGTGGATGCGGCAAAGGATGTTCGGAATGAAGAGCCAAATTCCCTCTCCTACTTATGCAAATATCATGAGGAGTGGCATTTATCATGCCGCAGGATTTCCACAATCCATACAATGCAGCAAGTTGATTCTGGAATGCGCAAGACACTATGATCCTCTCTCCAGAATGATTTGGACTCCCAAAGGGGTAATCATTGCCTACCTTGCTGAAGATGCAATTGTCGAAATGTTTGGAATTCCCCGCAATGCAGACATGAAAGATAGAACAAAGGATGATTATGAAGCATAGTACAAGTTTAAGGCAGATGCATGCAAGACCGTAGTGAATAATAGTGGATGCTTGAGTCGAGGCCTTATCATTCCAAGGCACCTAAGACACTCATGTGCACATATTTGAAAGAGGAATATAGCAATTTAGTATTCCTACTTAACCAAGTGATGGGGATGCCACAAGGAGCCCTATTTGAAGGATGGATGTTTTACTTTATTCAAGATTGTATGAGAGGAACAGTGATCAATTGGTCAAAGATTATCAACAACAATCTGGAATTTCAGTTGAGGAATGTGGACAAGACTAAGTCATTCCCATGACTTCCTACCTTGTGTATATACTTGCTAGATTTGTCACATATAAAGGATTGATATGCAGAGGTGAAGTCGGGAATGGACAAGGGCAATATAGAAGTTATGAATGTTATCCACAACTGGACATGCATAGAGTTGAAGGCTACAAGAGGGTGAATGATGCATTCACCATGTATATTACAAGGATGTTGCAAGGCGGGATCCACAAGAGGTTGTCCAAGGAGGCAACGGAATTACTTGAACAATATGGACCGTGGTACGTACAGTTTCTCACTTTCACATACCTAAGGATTCAGGGATTCAGGTCAGAACCATACAAGCTTCCTAGGTATCCTACAGGTAGAATGATCCTACTGGAGGTGGTGAGACAACCTTTGGAATATGATTTCATCCAGAAGGAGAAGCACACGACAGGAATGACTTTTCCTATTGCTATAGGGAAAACTTTGGAAGTGTGTCAATCTGTCGCTACAGCTAGTACAATGATCGATGAGCTTGCATTCTATCACCTTGGAACCTATAAGAAAAGAGATAGATTTGATCCACATAAGAATGTTGAAAGGATCAAAGGCGACAGATTCACACACAAGGTGGACATTGAAGATTATTGGGCTAATCTGGTGGACAAGCAAGTAGTGAAGAGAAGAATGTGGTCCAGGATGTCCGTGGATTTTATGAGAAAATGTGAACTCTTTCTCATTCGTGATCAGATATTGGATGATAGTGATCATACTCATCCGCAGTATGAAAATGAAATGAAGAAATCTATCCTATTACCTAGTTGGTCACAACCAAAAGTTACAAATTTGAATGTGCTTATGAGGGACGTCATGGATTTCTCCAGAGAATGGGTAGACAAGCAGATGAACAGATTGATAGATATGGGCATTGTCTTCACATATGAGAAGATGAAACAAGAGGAATCCTCTCTTGAGGATGATCAGAGAACAGTAAGTGATGTAAGGATTCATGCAGATGAGGAGAGTCAAGCTCCTAAACGTAGGAAGAGTGTGCCTGGAGAATCCAAGACGAAGGGGAAGGAGATAGTCAGTCAGGAGAAAAAGAAGCAAAAGCCTAGCACTCCTTTGTCTCCCCTTAGTTCCTCATCAATCAAGGAAGTTGACATGCTAGAGTCTGCAAGGAATTTGAGCAATGCTCCAACATAGTGATTTTGCCAAATAATACTCAGAAGTTACATGCTACAACACAATCCGCGCCACCTAATGAAGATGATGGGCAGTCAAGATCTCCTACCATCCTATTGGAGATTAGCTTGGGTAAAAATGTTTATGATTTGGCTAAGGTTAAGGAGGAGGAGGATGATGTTATCTCGGCATTGAGAGATCTTGATCGGGAAATGTGTCTTGATGATGGAATGGAAATATCCACCATTCCCAATTGGTTAATGAAGAACATGGAGAAAAGTAAGAAGATGGTAGAGGCCTAGCCTATTGATAATATTGATGACTACTTAGCCAAGAGCGATAAGGAGAAAGAACCTAAGAAGGCTAAGATACTTTTGAATATAGCTAGAGATGAGACAAGAATGCAGATTGCACAGGTAGATGTCCCAATTGGTGATGTGATTATGGATGATGCTACTCTTATGGATTTCTAGATCACTTCGGTTGCCCTTGGACGAACTACAAAAGAGCAAGAGTTCCAGGAGCTCAATGATACTATCAAGGTAATCAATGCAAGGTTGGATAGGGAGATTGAGAAGAAAGAAAAGTACCAGAGAACATCAGGCTTAGGGAGTACATTGTAGGGATGAGACGTGAAGATCCTACCTTCGTCTCACCTATTGCAGTTGATCATGGACTTCATTTTGATCATGAGGTAGCGAGGATTACACATGAAGAATTTGGTAAATGCATTGAAGATGTTAAGAGACAGGCGGATGATTTCCTTACTCAGTTTGTCCATGTATTTGATAGGACAATGGCACTCATATTCAAGATACAATATTTGGAGGGAGTTTTTGATGAATTCCATCCTATTCAGGAGAAGACCATTCCCTGCCTCAGAGTGTTGAAGAGGATTCTGATGTTCACATTGATTCAGGAGAAAGTTGTGCATGTAGGAGATAGATACAATTTCCATGGTTGGCATTGTGCTTTGGCCATGCGAAAATCCACTTATGAGAATGCACGGAAAGATTGTGCAGAGATGGAAGGATCGATTCAGGAGATACAATCGAGGATCCTTACATCTATTAAAGAATTGTTGGGGGTAGATGTCAGTGTTGCCAGCGGTCTACACTTAGAAGAATTGGGAGATAAGATGAAATTTATGTACTTCAGCCAGTTGGATTCTTTGAAGAAGAATAGATTGATGATTTGGTTTCCTTGTTGATCCATGTCCATAATTCGGAGAAGCTTATGCCAAATTGGGAGAATACTTTGGAGGCTTGTTCCGATGCGTTGGATGTGATTGATGTCAGTAGGATGCTTTGCCCAGCATTACCATGGAGGAGTTAGATTCAGTATTGGCTAGAATCCTGGAATATGTTGTGAGAGAAAAGGATGCAAGCCAAAATCTTCTAGAAGATTCCCTACTTGATGATTAGGCATCATTCCATTGGGTCACATTTTGGTGGCTCCATTTTTATATAAACCCTAATTAGGGTAACTTTAGGGTTGTGTTGGCATGATCTTGGCCCTTGATTTTGAATGAATCTTGGCCATTCATTTCTTTTGAGGCTCTATATTAACCCCATTGCCTCTCATTTGTAAGAGAGAGTTTTTTGAGAATTGTTAGATATATGCTGCAGATTTGAATACAAGTTATTGTTCGAATTGATGGTGCTTTTTGTTTAAGTGTTGTATGCATTTGTGGTTCTCATTGCCTCCAATTTAGATTATAATTTTAGATTTAGAATTTTCTTTTAAGTATTTAGATTGAATAAAAGAATTTGTTGAATGCATTTGTGTGGAATCCATTTATCCATACCACTAGCCTCTTGCCGATTGTAAGTGTGCCTTGCGTGGTCAACTGAAATTTTATGCAAACTTCAATTGTTATACGGCCATTGATTATTGTAATGTCCCCATCCTAGTCAGGGACTTGGGATTGAGGAGTTAGCCTATTTTTGGACTCTCGTAGGCTAACAGAGTATGGATAAAGGGGTCAGTAATGCAATATCTTGAGGAGTGGTCTATCTATTTGTTCTAGTTCAGTGTTGAGTTCAGTTCTGGTCTTCGTTTCATCAGTTTCTGACACTTTATGAGGATTTCCTATTTTTTAGGGAAAAATTGCTAAAACTAGACATGGTCCTATTTTCATTGGCATGACGAACTGTGGCCCTAGCTTCTGACAGATTCAGTTTCCGAGCAATAATGTGAGAGATATGAATTTTTAAGTGATTCCACAGGCAATTAATATTTTAATGAAATATTAATATAAAATCATAAAGTGCATCACATAAATTTATTTAAGTGAAAATTTATTATCTCCTAAGCTAGGTGTTGCTTTTAGGGTTAAGTTGGGAACCCTAAAAGCAAGTTATTATTTTTAAATCCCTAATTGCCAAAAATCGCACCTTTTGGGTATTTAGGCAGCCAAGATGGAAATTAAACCTCATTCTTGATATTGAGCATTTGACATTTTCTTTTGAGCACTTGGCTATGGCGGCTAGGGTTTAGACCTGTTTTGGAGAGTGTGCATTCTTCAGAATTCAGTAGCTTTGAGATTGTGAAAGATCAATCGAATTGTTGCAGCTTGGTTGGCTTCATTCAGAAGTCAAATTGAATTGAATTGGGGCAGATTTGGCTTCTTACAAGGCAGATTTGTTGTAGGGTTTTCCTATTTACTGTTTTGTTGTTGATTCTTTTGTGGTTTGGAGGCTTCTTTTCCCAAACACACAGCTAGCTCATTTATTGGCACCATCTTCCACTGTTTGGGTGTCTTAGTATTTAAATAAGAGCAGATCTGAATTGTTCCAAAATAAAAATCAGAACTTTGTAAGTTGCTGATTTATTCTTTCTTTTCAATAAATTGGCTAAGGACCTACGGTTATGCTTCTAAATTCTCCAATTCATTGTTTCAGTTGATTAAATTCATGTATTATTCAATATGTGTTGCAAATTAAAGAAACCCTCTTCTGCAACTTCTGTCTATTTCTGAAAGACCGTCTTAATAATTAAAAATTACAAAGAAGATCTACAAATTACAGCAGGTTGAAGAGTTGAAGCAGTAAGGGTTCATCACAATTATGTATTAACTTGAATGGTATCAATGTTTGATGATAATGACTTGAACATCTTTGTAATACACCTTCGATGATTGCACTAAGCTTGTGTCAAGTTGTTCGATTTGATGATGAGACCTTGCCTAGTAGGATTCCATTGAATCATTCACCCTTTTCTTGCATTCTAGGCTTTAGAATAGAAATTCCTAAACCCTATTCCTTTGATCCTTTTTTTAAGTAATCTTTGTTAGATTAGAATCAAGAGCTTCATTGCAAAATCATAAGTCATCAACATACCTATTCCAGATCCAGATCCATGATAAATTTTAGCAAACTCAAACAATTATGCAAGTCCCCGAATGAAAACAGCATTATCACATCAAGCCATTGAGTTACCCACATGTCAAGAACTGACCGTAGAAACCTTGGAGTCGTCTTAGTTGATCAGATATTTAACATCTAAGGTGATTTTGTTCAAGAGAGGGTAAAATATTTTGGTATTTTATTATGTGTTTGTATGTGCATAAAACACGCATCAACAGGACCAAAACTGGCAAACTCGGTAGCTGAGCTTTTGATGCAACTACCAGCTTGTACATTTTAGTTATTATCAGTAACAAAAATGAGCTTACATTTGAGAGCATGATCAACTATACAGAAATTTGTGTTTTTCTTTCAATGCATGATGCATCAACCAAAATGAACTTGTTAAATCACGTTCCAATCATAAAGGAGTTGTTTCTTTTATACAAGCTTGTTTGCAGAAGCATTATACTTGATATCTTTACTCGGACACAAGCATAAATGGAAAGCAATCAGAAGCAATATTAGAAAATTGGACGAATGGCAAATTAATAAAGAAGCAAAATGCACGCGTGGCAGTTTTATGTGCACCTGGGCAAAATGGCATAACATTGCAAACTGCAACTTTATTTCCATCGTTTACCCTTGGGCCATTGATGTGGGTTTTCCTAGCAGTTGATTCACTTGATCTATTTAAAGTGCAAGTATGTGGTGGGCCAATGGAGGTAAGTTTGTTTTATTGATTGACTATTGTTAAATATTGGATTTCTCAAGACCCATGTGGGGTGGGATTTATTAAAGTGTTCATACATCTAAGAATATTCAGGCATACATATTTAAATATGTCAAAAAGAATATTGTGATCTAAAGCTAGAATGGGAAATGCTCAAACATTTTGTGGTCCACACCAAGTCACTCTTCTATGTTTAAAACCTAGATATTTGTTAGCCCATGGAGGATTTAAAATCCAGCACTTACCTCAAGAGGCTAAACATTTTATTAGGCCTAAGTAATTATATCTAGTGAATATCCAAAAAAGTGCAGGAAAGGAAAAGGTTAATTTTAGAGCAAATTTCTACACAGATATTTTATTAGCTTATTTCCTTTTGAATAAAAGCTGCAAGTGCAGCAAAATAATTTTCTCAAAGCCAAATGTTTGCATTGTTGCAAGAAAACAAATATATTAAATTTGTTGGAGCCAAGTAATACAGGCACAAGAGATGGGGATGACCCCACAACGCATTTATTAGCTATGAGCCTCCTAAATGGAAGCTCTTGGGTTCGAGTCTACTCGACTAGTTCTTAGCTCCAAGGAAAAGCTAAAAAATACCGCTTAGGTTGTGAATTATAAAAAAAGCCACAAGCACAAGAGATATTTTCTACTCTTGTAATGTCCCCATTTTCATGTTCTCTAGCAATGCAGTTGTCACTGACATTCTGGGTTTGTGTCAACTTGATCGAAGGAGTATTTCGATGTTGCCAGTGAACTCAAATGAGTTGTTTGACACTTTTCGGAGGGATTATGGACAAATTGTCCATGCTATTTATAGTAAGTGTCAATCTAGCCACCAATTAGGTCAGTTGGCAAAGTTGCTATTTTGGAACAGTTAGTGATTGCTTTAATTGAAGATATCTTGGCGGCATAAAGTGTTTTGAGATGTATTTTAAAATAATGTTAAATTACTAAAGTTAAATTAACTATTTAACTAATGTTATTTAACTTAATAAAGTGACTTTATTGGCAAATTAGGGAGAAATAAGGTGAATTTAAAATTAAAGTAAAAAGTTGCACAACCGTAATTAGGGTGTTGAGCTTGGAATTTATAAAACAAGGTTTTTGGAGCTCATTTGGAATATGTTGAAGATTAATATTTCTTTGTTTGAAAATCCTACTTCTGAGATTGGACTTGATTCATCTTAGCCTTCCTGAGGACAAAAACCTCCTTGGAGAAGATTAGCTCCAATGGTGAAAGATCTACCCTAGCTAGTAATTGTTGGAGATATCGTTCAAGTATTTCATAGTGCTTCCAAAGATTTAACATTTGTGTGGTTTCTTTCAAAAATATTTTGCAGGAAATTTGGAGTTGTTTCAAATACTTTGAAGTTGGACCCTTGTCTGGATTTGCTTGGAAATTTGGAAACATTCAATGTTGAAGCTTCTGGATGTGAGAGTTTTAAGATTTCTTCGACACCCTCATTATTGCTTGGTGTGGGTTTTAACCCTTTATTCTCGGCATGGATCTTCTTATTTTCTGGCCGTGGTTTATTCCTCATTGCTTGGTGTGCGATTTGTGAAGCTTTGGCATGGGTTTAAGAAGGGGTTTTGGCTGTTCTTCATTGGATTCATAGTTGAGGGATTTGAATACCATCTTTGGCTTTTGGACCTGCAGTTACTTTGTGGACAGATATTTGATGCTGCTTCATAGTCATGGGATTTGCTGGATACTCTCAACAGCATGAGACATTTCCTGAAGCTGAGCACTTGACTAATCGGCAGGGTTAGTATTTTTAGATCAAAGACATTAAACTGAAGCATTGTTGTGGTTTGAGCTTGGAGTATTCACTCTGTTATAAGGTGTGACGTCACAATCTAAGTATAAATATTTGCTGGTAGTTATATCCAGAATGCTTGCTTCTGCTGATCAAGCTATCTTTGGCTTTTTATGACCGTTTTGGATAAGCTGGGAGTGAAATTTGGAACTGCTGAACAATCATTTTCTGAATGTATCAAGTCATATTGCTGCAACAAATATCTCAGTTTGCTGATGCTAAAATCAGCTCAGAATTTCAAGCTTTCCATCTGTATTTGCAGATAAGGATCTAATGAAGAAAATATCCATTTATGTGTTTAATATATGTTGTTATTTCTGCATATGACTGTGAGACATCTTGCAAAAATATTTATCCAAAACTCTCAAAACAATATCATTGACTTTCCATTGAAAAAACTCTCTCAAATCCAATGCAAGAAAACTGTTTGACAAAACTACACAAAGTGAAAGAGTACCAAAAATTGTACTACAAAAGGGGTAGCATATTACAACTCCACAGTCCTTTGGAGCTGAATCATATATTTTTTCAGTTTTGGAGCCCAAATGAGTTACTATTTATGTTAAAATAGTTGAACAAAATGAGGAGTGGGAAATGCATTTGATTTAATTTTGATCCTTCTTGTTGCAAAGCAAGGCACAATAGTGGAAATGTGAACATGTGTCAGTTGTATGTGAGATCAAGGCATATGTATTTGTTATAAATGTAGTTTATTTCTATGGAACTAAAATTGGTATTTTTTAATAAACACATGTCTCCTCACCAAATTTGTTCAATATGGTTTCGTCTTAGGTTGTTCTAGGGTTTCAAATTTTAAGTTCAAGTCTTTCAGTAATCAGTAGTTCATTTTTTTGTAAATGTGGGGAGGGTGCTTGCAAGAAAATTCCCTCTCCATGATTTGAATTTCTGCACGTGTCTCATTTGATAGATCTCTTGGGCTACATTTGCTAGTTTGTTGAAGCTTTTGGTTAGTCTATTGTCACAGAAGTTGTAAGAGCTTTACATTAATATCATATGAAAATGTGTGTTCAGCTTTGGAGTATAAGAATGTTTAGTCGTGAAGTTATTGTTGACTTGGTGGTCAGCACCTCCTTGGGGACTCATGACATGGCTTAACCGCCTCCCGTGGGTTGGGTTAAATCTGACGTTTGTATCAGGCATTGATAGTTTGAGCTTTCGGCGCAATGGTAAATGATTCCAACAATTGGTATCAGATCATTGGGTCATGGATTCAAGTCTCCCTTTAGTGGGTGTTGAAGGATCGGTTGGTGCTGAGGGCGAGATTGTTGACTTGGTGGTCAGAAACTCCTTGGGGACTCGTGACATGGTGATGAGGAGATAACAGACCGGAAGGATAACCTTGAACCAACCAACCTCTAAGGCCCACAAACTCAGCCAAAATCCCTAATTCCAAATATCCTTACACAACACCAAGTCAAGCAATGGTTCAATGACACCAAACAACACCTTGGAAGACCCAAAGGCTCCACTATGTCCACTTACAAACAACTAACACTTCTCAAGTTCTTGTGTGACTACCCACACCCTTGCATACATGAGTGGGCTACTACTAGGCTTTAGGCTTTGAATGGCCCACTTGACCAATTCAATACAACGATCCTTAGAGGGGTGTTCTCACAACACCTTAACACAAATGAAACAAGATTTCATGGTTTAGATCCACCGGAACATCAAATTTGACTCACTCACCCACAAACTAAACCGGTTGCTATTAGGCCTCCATTTGAAGGAATTGGGTGATAACTTTTGACACCTTGAGGATCTAGGCAAACAAATTATATTTTCATATACCCTTTTGGGAGTTCTCAACAATATCTCAGTTTCCAGTACCAGACCAACTTGCAGATATCCCAACCAATAATATTGCACTAACAGACCTAATAGTGCTATTAGACCTATTTGACTGAACGACTTCCACAAACTAGTTTGGTTCTCCTAATGGGTGACCATCACTGACCATGAAATGTTATGTAAACCTCCAAAGTCCTCTTCTACCACATTCAAACCCCTTTCTAGTGCTCTACCACTCAATTCTCATGCACTGCACTCATCAAATCGGTCTATCACATAGAGATGCCAGACCTAGGGTTAGTTCTCCATCCTCTTCGCCCTGTTGTATCCTCTTAATGGCTTTTGGAACTGACATATGATACAATGGCCTATCATCTCCTATAACAGCAGAGTGTTCAGTTAAGGATTGATAGGCCAAAACCCATTATTGCAGTCAAACCCTAGGGGTTTAAGGGTTTTAGGCTACTCGGTAGAGATTTCCTTGTAGAATGGGGCAGTGATCACTTCAAGACTTTCCACTGAAAGCAAAACAAAGGTAAAACGATCTAGTTACAGGAACTATGCCATGAGCATTCTTGCTAATCCACCTTCAGTATGCAATCAACAGAAATTAGACGGTTTTCCGAGTTTCCAACAGTTCTTGATGCTTCAATTTTCTTTCCAAATAAACCAACATACATCCTTCGGTGTTTGGGGCCTTTAAAGGTATCTCCCAAACAACCACAACCTCCTCCAACTGTTCTTCAAACTGAACTGACCGTTGGAGAATCACAACTTACAAAAAGTGCAAAATTGTCATGACAACAAATTGACAATATGATAACTTTTGCATAATTCAACCAACTTAGACTCTGTTGATGTGTCTTTTGTACACATACGAACACAGAATAAAATACCTAAAGGTACCTTATCCTCTCTTGAACAAAGTTTCCCAACTGCTGAAGATTTCGCCGAAGGATCAATCGAGGCAACTCCAAGGTTCTTGTATGTAGGTTCTCTACATGTGGATAAGCTTCTCATGGTATGATGTGATTTTGCTGGAATCACAGGGGGACTTATGTTTGACTGCCTGAACGTCTGATTTGCTTTGGATATTGCTGGAACGTGAGATTTTACTAGCCGTTGATTTTGAAAAAAAAGGAAAAAGGAGAAAGGTTGAAATGGGATCTATTTCTAATACTAAGAATGTAAGAGCAATGAATGACCTTTGATGAAATTCTAACTAAGTCTTGTTTTGACATCCCAGGACCATCTCCATAAGGTTAGTGCGATCTTCTGAGGAAAGCTTTATGATGTTCAGATCACCGCTACAAGCATGGACACCATCAGGCTGATGCATATCAATGAAGAAGCGGCAATTGAAGTTAAGCTTAAGCTAAATGATTCCAGTTGACTACACAAGGCAAGTCTACAATCAACAAATTGCTAGTAGTATGGATATACATATTTCACCATCGATCATACACATTTCTTCCACTCATCTAATAACATGAAATCAAATTTGAGAAGTATAGAGACCATGCAAATTGTTGAATCGACCCATAGAATTCACCATTTCTTCAATGAAGTTTACAAGTCCTTTACAACAACATCTTGGCAACAATCTTTGCCTTCTCTTTCTACTCTACTCTAACTATTTCCTATTCTCTGACTAATCACTATTATCTATTCTCTATCAACCAACTATTAACCAACTATTCAAATGAGGAGCCAAGGCTTATATAGAGAAACCCTTTACAAATAGACAGCTCTGATTGATTTAGAATCAATGGCTAGGATTGCAAGATAGAAACCCTAATTAGGGTTTGTTACAACAAACTTCCTCTAGCCAATGAGAAAATTACATTCCAAGAGTGAGGACCAATAGGAAGCAGGGGTAGGTGCCTCGAAGTTTGTGTCGTCCCCGATGAGTCAGGTACATTGAATCTGGACACGCTGAGGTGGACCAATCCAACTGGAGGAATGATGACTGGGATGCCACCTTATCTGACACTTGTAACTTGGTTGATGTTGAATTTGATGATGCTGAGAAGCTAACTTTGATTAACTCTTCTGAGACTATCTGCTTCTTCAACGGACCCTTGCACTGACCTTATTTGATTCTCCTTTGTCTTTGACGTGATGGATGGGTGGTGTACCTTTCCTTGAAATGTTGGCAACGCCTTTCATTGTCATCTTGTGGTTCCTTAGCGTGGCAAAGTGATTAAGTACATATGACATGTTCATTTCAACAAAGCATTTTCCACCTTAAATCATCAACAAGAAGACTTCAAAATAAAGTTCGCTCAAAATCATTCCCAAGGATAGGCCCTATAAGAATTTCGCCTTGGACCCTTTGGAAGGGTCAGGAGCAAATTTTGCATTCCAGGATAATTCTATCACTTGTTTACTCCAAAATTCCTCCCAAGGCAAACATATGATAGCTTTCCTTCCTCCAAAGCCTAGGGATCCATGCTTTGACCTTTATCATGAGCAAGTTAGGTGAAATTGAGAATTTCTTGATCATGGACAAAACACTCGCTTCTTTCACTCACAACCCCTTCTAAGACATGCTTGTGGCAATCTTTAAGCCCAATCTACCTTGATCATTGTCTTGGTCTAGCATAAATTTGGAAGAAAAAGGACATTTGGTGAATTTCACCCTGGACCCTTTGGAAGGGTCAGGAACGAAATTCATGATTTGCTTGTTTTCCTTCACCAAGGTCTATCTTTTTCACTTTCTATACTTGGACTCTTATCCTTGGATCCTTCTCCCATGTTTGCAACATTTTGTTTGACTTCAAAATGACCAGAAAAGAGAATTTCGCTAGAAATCATGGCCAAGGACAGGACCTATAATGGATTTCGCCCTGGACCCTTTGGAAAGGTCAGGAGCGAATTTCTTCCTCTAGCCCAAAATCATCATTTTTGGAGACAACAATCCATTCAAGGGCAATCTCAAGGGCTTCTATCACCTTGGTCTAGGCCTGGCTTGGCACAAATATGAAAGGAAGGTTTTTAGGAATTTCGCTCTGGACCCTTTGGAAGGGTCAGGAGCGAAATTCATGATTTGAGCTTATTTTCTCATTCTCTCAACTCCAATCCACCTCCAAGACCAAGGATACATCACCTCACTCCTATCTAGGCCATAAAAACCAAAAAACTTAACTTGATTTGCAAGGAAAATAGGTGATCCTAGGAATTTCGCACTGGACCCTTTGGAAGGGTCAGGAGCGAAATTCTTGATTTGGCTCAATTCCTTCATGTTCACGAATCACTAGCAACTCAAAGTTTTTCTCAAGGACTTCTCCAATCTTACCCCATCCTGACCCACACTTGACTTAGCATAAAATTGAGAAAAAAGGGTGGTTTTGGGGAATTTCGCTCTGGACCCTCTGGAAGGGTCAGGAGCGAAATTCAAGATTAGGACACAATTCCATCTCCTTCTTCCCTTGCTATGCCATGATTCTCACCTTTGGACTCCTTCCTCATGAAGACAACACTTGTTTGACCCCCAAGAAGGCCTAGAAGGAGAAATTCGCTCAAGACCATGGCCAAGGACAGGACCCATTTGGATTTTGCTCTGGACCCTTTGGAAGGGTTATGAGCGAAATTCATGTCCTAGCTCAAAATCATCATTGTTGATGGCAAAAAATCAACTCCAAGGCATGCTTAGGGATCCTTCTAAGCTCTATTCATCTTTATCCATGCTTATCTTGACACAAAATGAAAGGAAAAGATGGATTTTAGGAATTTCGCTCTGGACCGTCTGGAAGGGTCAGGAGCGAAATTCTTGTTTTTAGCATATTCCTTCATTCTTTCAACTCCAATTCACCTCCCAGACCAAGGAACAAGGTTTTAAGCCCAAACAAGGTAAAAAATAAGGTTAATAAAGAATTTCGCTCTAGACCCTTTGGAAGGGTCAAGAGCGAAATTTCATTCTTGGAAAAAAAACCCTCACATTTCAATGCTTTCAATCACTTTCTTAGGCAAGAACATGTCCAAACTTTCACAATATGCCTTAGAAACTAAGATCCTGGTCTAAACAAGGAAGAAATGGGTGCCATCTAGGAATTTCGCTCTGGACCCTTTGGAAGGGTCAGGAGTGAAATTTCCAATTTAGGTTGATTTCACTTTCCATTGTCTCAATTCTCCTTCAAACTTGATTTATCCAACCTCCTTTCACTATAATCAAGGCAATCCACCACCAAATAAGCTCAAAACAAGGTCCTTCTAGTGCTCAAGGCAAAATAGAGGGTCAAAATAAGGATTTCACTCCGGACCCTTTGGAAGGGTCAGGAGCGAAATTCATCCTTTAGGCAAAAAATCTTCATTTTTTCATGCGCCCAACCACCTTTCAAGGCAAGAACACCAAAATTTAACCAAACCAAGGAAGAAAATGAGTTTTACAAGGATTTTCGCTCTGGACCCTTTGGAAGGGTCAGGAGCAAAAATCATGTTCTAGGCCAAAATCCTTCACATTTTCACATTCCATCACTTCAAAACTAGAATGTTGGTCTAAACAAGGGAGAAAATGAGGTTTATAAGGATTTTCGCTCTAGACCCTTTGGAAGGGTTAGGAGCGAAAATCATGTTCTTGGACAAAATCCTCACCTCTCAGTGCCTTCATTCACTTCTCTTGGCAAGAGTACATCAATCTATCCCCACTATGTCCAAGGAACAAGGTTCGTAGTGCAAACAAGGAAGAAAAAAGGTGTTTATTGAGGATTTCGCTCTGGACCCTTTGGAAGGGTCAAGAGCGAAATTCCTAGTTTAAGCTCATTTCACACCTCTAGCCTCCTTTCCTTGCCTTGGATATAACTTTTCAAGACTTCTCCCATCATCTCACGGCCAACTTTGCTCTTTAATTTGACACATAGCTCAAGATTTTGTGAAAAATAGGGTTTTATATGAATTTCTCTCTGGACCCTTTGCAAGTGTCAGGAGCGAAAATCATCCTTGGGCTCAAATCCTAACTTCATTTTCACATTTCTTCACTCCAAATAAGTGTTTTGCCTTCACAAATGCCTGGGAATGAGCTAGTTCATGACTTTGGGCAATGTAGAATGTCTTATGGAGAATTTCGCTCTGGACCCTTTGGAAGGGTCAAGAGCGAAATTTGACATTTTGGTCTCTCCATCAGGATTCATGTATGGAATATAACATTTAAGTATAAGAAATTTCTTATACTTTAAGTTATATTCCATATATACTGTCAGGATGTTTGAGAGTGGTTTCGGACCTCCAGGAGTTATAATGCAAAATCTAGTTTTTGGAGGATTCTACAGTTTTCCAGACTTAGTCAAATTTCAGGATCACGAAGACATTCCAGACAGCCAAATATCAGGGCATTTGAAGATCAGGATGACATTCCAGACTTCATCACTCACCAACTTGACCTAGCTCAGACCTTCAAGGATGATACTCACTCACCAAGCAAGACACAATTAGCAACAAGAGCAAAACCAAGACCTAAGGAAGACTCTCAAAGAAACCCTAATTCTGGGGCCCCATGGACTCACCCTGGCTCAACCAGAGCCTGCCATCAGTGATCCCTCTAGCAACACTCAGCATGCAAGGGCTAATAGACAAACCCTAAAAACCTAGAAAGCAAACCCCAGAAAGCAAAAAAGTAGGGGTCCCCATTTGCAATGGGGCGATGTGTGAATACATCACAACAGACTCCAAACTATCATAGTCCCCCCAAAAATGATTACATTTGATTCTAAAACATCAAAAATGACTCAAATAGACTTGTGATCACTTGATCCCTCAATTTTGACCATTGTGACCCTTATTGACTCAATTTGCTCTACCAGACCCTAGATGACAATTTGACCCAAACAATGGACAAACTTGTCACACTCCTAGGACATTGAATTACAAAAAGGACCCATAGGGTCTTATTACATTCCTTCTAGGCTAATAGAAAATAATCTTGTTCTTGGTTCATGTCTTCATAGGTAGGTGCTCCTGCACCATACTCCCCGGGTGAAATTTGTCTCAAGTCCTCTTAGAGATCAACTTCTGCAAATTACCACCCTACTTTTTGATATCTTCCTCCAATATCCAAGTAGCGTCTGAGTCAGGAAGGCCCTGCCATTTAACTAATGCTCAAAATAGGTCTTGTGCCTTGTTTTCTTGGCTTCCCTGCTATCCAAAATGGACTCCATCTTAGGCAGCTCCTTAGGTGGTAAGTGCTTTATCCATTCTTCAGTTCCCTGAACAGATTCACCTGCACATTCTCCTGCAGTAGGACTCCTATACAATGTTAGATCAGACAAATATAGGTGAAATAGCAATATCATTAGGGAGTTCAATTTTGTAAGCATTAGGACCATATTTATCCAAAATTTTACAAGGTCCAATCTGTCTCATCATCAACTTGCTATGGCTTCCCTTTGGCAACCTGTCCTTGCTAAGATGAACCATGACCATGTCACCCACTTGGTACTGCACATCTCTCCTTCTTTGATCCACACTTGCTTTAACCTTTTGACTATTCTGTTGTAAGGTATCTTTGACCTGTTTGTGCACCTCTTTCATAGCCTCTGCAAATTCATCAGCATGTCCACTCCTCTTGTCCAACCCCTGGACATCTCTCAATTCAAAAACTCCTCCTGGATGACTACCATACACAATCTCAAAAGGACTCAGACCTGTACTTTTGTTTGTTGAATCATTATAGGCATACTCTGCTTGAGGTATCACCACATCCCAACTACTGCCATGATCCTTTGTCAAACACCTAAGAAGATTTCCCAATGACCTATTCACAACCTCAGTTTGGCCATCGGTCTGAGGGTGATAAGCTGAGCTAAAAGACAAATTTGTACCCAGCCTTTTCCACAAGGTTCTCCAAAAATTCCCTAAAAACTTCTTGTCCCGATCAAGTACAATACTCAAAGGCAACCCATGGATTCTAACAATCTCTCTGAAAAACAATCCTGCAATATAGCTAGCATCATTTGTGGTTTTACAAGGAATAAAGTGAGCCATCTTACTAAACCTGACTACCACAACAAACACACTGTCATGACCTATCTTTGTCTTGGATAATCCCATCACAAAGTCCATACTCAAACTTTCCCAAGGTCGACTTGGTATAGGCAAAGGTTGGTACAGCCCTGCATTGGTTGAGACCCCCTTTCCTCTCTAACACACAGTACAACTCTCCACAAACTTTCTGATATCAGTCTGCATCTTTGGCCAAAAGTAAAATCTCCTAACTAGGTCCTATTGTGACCTTTTCCACACATCGCCCCATTGCTACTGGAGACCCTCTGATTTTCCTGCTTTCTAGGGTTTTGTTAGCATCCTGTGACCTTTTGCTACAGTTTCACCAAGCCTTGTCCAATTCAGAGCATTTCAGGCACTGACGATTGAAAGTTAGTTTTTGCAAGTTATGTGATTCCGAAGTGTGAACACCACCAGAGTGCTTAGAGAGGCCAAAGGACGAAGATCGCAATTGACTTGGACGAATTTGGACAACTTTCTATTTTTAGAAACTTTGCTTTTATTTCTTTTTCCTATTTTTTAGGAAGTTTCGTTTTTGGCCTTTTTAGCCCAATCCCTGGTATGGCTATTTTTAGAAAGTTTTCCCTATTTTTTAGGGATGTCTGCTTTTTGCTTTTTCGGAACGGGAACCTAGGGTTTACACTTGCACCACTGACCTGCTTCGACTGGAACTCGAAAATTCCAAGTTTTGACCTAACAAAGCTAAATCCCTAGATTTTAGGCTTTTTTTGCTTTTTCGGGATGCAAACCTAGGGTTTGCACTTGCACCATTGACCTGCTTCAACCGGAACTCGAAAATTCCAAGTTTTGACCTAAAAAAGCTAAATCCCTAGATTTTAGGCTTTATTTGCTTTTTCGGGATGCAAACCTAGGGTTTGCACTTGCACCACTGACCTGCTTCGACCAGAACTCGAAAATTCCAAGTTTCGACCTAAAAAGCTAAATCCCTAGATTTTAGGCTTTTTTGTTGCTTTAGATGATCCACCTAGACATGGATTTCAAATTTCAAGTTAATCCGATTAAATTAGACTAAACTGTGAAATTTTAAAATTTCTCTGAAAATTATTCTAAGTCTGGCTAACGAGGTTTTTGATGTATTGTTGCTTAAGGTCATTTCCAGATAATATATTGCATGTGCGATGCTTTGTAATCTCTATTATTTGAATGATTTGCATGGTTTCGATTGCCTCAACACTTAGTTAAAATTAATCTAGATTTGCTTTCATTGTTGTTAATTTGAATGAAGGATTTGATGAGTATCAATTGATGGTGTGTCTCCGCTCATACTTTTGGTAAATGGATGATTTCCATTCTACCGTGCAAAGTTAGTCTGAGCCTATCCCCTGTGCATCCCAACATCTCGATCATAAGCACAACCCATTGAAGATTGCACCGGCCTTGTGTAGTTGTCCCTAGTGTGGCGAAGCAAGGTTTGGTTTCCCGAGAGCACCCAATTGACACCGTCTCCAGAATTCGTAGGATTAGATTAGCCTTCCTAAACCCTATCTCTTTTTCCCTTTCTTTTGAAAGTCTAAATCCCAAAAAATCCCAAAAAAAGAAAAGCCTAAATTGCTAAATCCATCTAAGTTCAGCAGTTCAAAAAAATACTTGTCAAACGTAAGTCCCCCTTGAAAATTTCAGCATACACTACCCAAGAAGCTATTCCACTAAAGTCGCTTGTTCGCATATATAGACCTTGGAATCAGTAGTGATTTTTCAGCAAAGGATAGAATACCTTCGGGTATCCTATCCTAATGTTTGGTAGATGATAAAACAGACACCAACATAAAATGGCGCTAGAAGGAGGGCTTGATCATCGTCAAGTTTGGACCAGCTAAAGTAACCTATTCTGGATAGTAGATATGAGGCAGCATGGTATTGCCGCATGAATTCCCATTCAATCTGCCTCTTGAACAACCTGAACAAGGACTAAATCAGTCCTGCATTATAGATCAATTGCGGGCACTTGCTTGGAAATCAAAAGTAAATTACTCTCAGTTTAGACAAGTCAGTCACGTTATTGCCACGGAAGAAGAAAAAGGAAGACAAATAGAGACTGTGATCAAAGAAAATCTAGAGAGACAAAGGAATTCTACCCTTCACAAGCAAGTTCTGAAAGAAATCCTACAATTTTCTTCCCAGTCCACTAACATGGTAAGAGATGGGTCTGCCCATCAATCCTCCTGAACCAAGAAGAGACCCCGAACCAGTAATACAACCAGATTTGAGTTTCAACAACGAACAAGAAGACATCGTCATTGAGTTATATAGCTTAGCCTGGTCTGTGAAAAGAAATTATCCTGACTGGTGTCGAATGTGCTTCATCCTAGAAAAGGAAGAAGAGATCGCTAACCGCATCGACGCACAAAATCAGAGAGAACAAGAGGAAGTTAATCCAACCCCTAAACCTGCACCTGCACTGCCTCAGCAAGAATAAACGCTATGCTGGATCGCATAAGTTCTTTCTCCCCGGATAAATTTCAGAGGAACCTCAGATCAGCACAAGGTTCATCCAAAGAGTTCGTAGAATTCGAACGACCCACCAGATCTAAACAAAAAAGAGAAGTTTCACCAGAGAAAGGAGAGAATCAGGCAGAAGAAGATAGACCAAAGGTGGAAGACATTTAAAATTGTAAAGCAGAAAATCGAACCCTAAGTGTTCCCCCACTCCATTGAGAGAGAAAGGAGGTCATTAGGATTGACGGTTTTCACTTAGGAGAGACTTTACATTCAAAAGAGGGGTTGAAACCCACAAGATCCAATCTCACACAATGCAAGACTGGATTCTAAATGAGTTTCAAGGGTTAAGACATCAAGGATACCCTCTTTTGTAAAGAATGTAGATAGAATGATTGAACTAAGAATGCATGTAAAGTAAGAAAGATTCGCTTGTAGACGGAGATAGGGACACAGGATGAAGCTACGGACCTGAAATTAGCAGTAAAATGTCGAGACGATGCTGTTCTGCAAATTTGAGCGAAAGTTGACGAGACGATGGCGCCCGGAGTGCACACGGTCCTCCGAAAAATCCGCGAAACGAAGGTGGATCTGTTCGTCTCTGCACAAGGATTCCAGATCTTCAATTACAGCCGCGTACCTGCAACCTACACACAGAAAAGAGAGGACGATTGGGGGCTTAGGGATTAGGAGTTTGCCTTTAGGTCAAACCCCGGTTTTGGAATTAACCAAGAAATGAGAATGCTGTAAATGTAAATGTTTGTAATGTAAACAAGTACTGATACCTTGTTGTAAGAATGTTTGTATTCTTACATGCGAAGGTGTAATGATGTTGTATGTTATATGTTGTAAGTGATCTCCTCTTCAATGGTTGAATCCTTGTCTTGAATGCAACACTTAGCCTTGAATGGAGACTTAGAATGCTCAATTGCTTGAAGGAATGCTTGAATGCTTGAATGTTTGAATGTTTGAATATCGTTTCCGCGTCTTGCTCTTGCTTATTTCCTTCCTCCCTTTCTAGGAGAGGAAAAGTAGTTTATATACTTGTCAATTAGGGTTAGGAGACTGATTTTTCCGACCTTAGGCCGACCTAGAAGCATTGTTTTCCGAATTGCAAACTTAAAGACCCGATGCCCAACAAGAGACCGGGCCCAAAATAGGGCCAGGGACCAGGGCGCTAGGGCACTAGGCGCCATGGTCCCACCTCCCGGGACAGGAGGGTGCAAGGAAGGATCAGGCCAAGGTGCAGAAATATGCAGTTTTTGGTGTCGCAAACAGGTTCCAGGGTCTCCATTCAGGTTCAACGTTGCGTCGCCATCGTGAAGACCCAAATGCAGTCGAAATTGCAAGTGTCGCAATTTTAGGGCGCTACACCAATTTATTCCAAACCCCCTCCCCTCAAGTCCCAAGCACTTCGCCTTCAGTCTCCTTTACACCAATTGTCCAACAAGTTCAGCCAGTGATTTCCCCAGCAAACATCCCAATGGCGTGGCGTCCGGCCAATGCATCCCTTATGGTCTTCACAGCCTATAATGCAATGCCAAAGAGCCCTGAACACTTCTGTTCTAGGTTTCATAGTGGTGACCTAAGTCGCTCAGCTAATGAACATATCAAGATTTTTGAAGATCTCCTGCATAATAGAGATATCCAACATGAAGACATGGCTTGTAGGTTGTTTCCTTACACCTTTGATGAAGAAGCCTCTCACTGGTATATCCACCTGCTAGCTGACTCCATTCATAATTGGCAAGAGATGGAAGATATCTTCTTAGAAAAATTCAGATCGCCAATCTCTCCATCTGAATTATATCGACAGTTTGTGGAAATAAGAAGACAAGAACATGAACCTATTAGCACTTTCAATAATAGGTTTCACAAAGCATATACAAGACTAAGAGATCCCTACAACCTAAATAATGTTGTTGCACTGCCTGTTTACTATGCAGCATTGGACTGCCTCACTTCCATGTTTGTAAAAACAAAAGGGACTCCTCCAACCAATTTGAAAGAAGCTTATGCTTTAGCTATTTCAGTCAGCAATGATCTGGAAGTAGGTGCCGCTACAAGACCCTTGAACTATCTAGGAAATCCCGCTGCACAAGGACAGGTCCAAAATATCAATAGAGCTTTGTCTCAGAATACTCCGGTGATGAACCCAATTCCTATAGCCAGTAATCAGTTGGTTCTTCACCCTGGAAATCCTGTCTCACAAGTACCTCCGCCGCAACCAGTATATCTCCAAAACGCGACAACTTCAAGTCGGACCTTAGAGGAGAAAGAAGAAATGAGGGAATTAATCAATCAAGTCAAGAAACTGTCGACGGAGGTAACCTATTTGAAAGGACAGAACAACCAAATACAGAGAAATTATCAAGGAAATCATCTAGGACAAGGTTCTTCTGGATATACAAGAGACGGTCAAAATTTCCAAAGAGACAATCAGAACTACCAAGGGAATAATCAGAATTTCCGAAACAATAATCAGGTTCCCCAGAAGAGAACATGGAATACTGGGCCCAACAACGGTACTGTACCATCCCCTTTGGATAGCCAACCTGTTGCAGATAGTCGTCCCGCAGACAAAGTATTCGTAGCAGAAGCTGCACTATCAAGATGGTGTAGGTTGCACAGTACTGATCAGCATTCTAAGTTACAATGCCATGAATTCCAGGTAGCAGCAGACATTTTCCAAAGCGAGAGAAGGAATTCAAGAGTAGAAGAAGCTCCGCCGACTGGGTATGAGATTGTTCCTATAACAAGATATGATCAAGCTTTGGTCATAGAAAATGTCAGGTCCCCATTCCAGAATGGGCCATCATACCAGCCTAACCAAAGATTCCCACCCGCATCTGCTAACAGCCCCGTGGAACTGCCACAAGGTCGAGTTAAGCCTGAAGTCCAATTAGTATCGAACCAGCCAACCACCATCAATGGCTATAACTTCCCCCCATTATATGATAGTGTTTTAGTTGAAGGCACTAGGGAAGTAAAAGCATTCCAACAAACATCCGGAAATCAACCTCGTGTATACCAAACGAATGCTCGATACAATGAGCCTTTAACCACATCTATTCCTCCCAACAACTTTCAGACCCCACCAAATCCCAATGCTACCAATGCACCAACACTTCCTAGGGATTCTCCTGAATATCACCAGCAGAATGTCCAAACCAGTAGTTCAAAACCTGTCAGTTCCCATCAAGTTGACCAAAGGCAACTAACGGATCCCCAACTAGGGCCCGTTCACACCCAGACAAAAGACAGCCCTAAGGAGGAATTAAAGAGGCTAAGTTCATTTGTGTTAGAAGAATCAAAAGGATAAAAGTCAGTCTGCCTTTGATTGAATTGATGAAAATCCACGAAATAAGAGAAACAATCTTTGGTAGTATTACTGAAGTTGGGGCACCAAGAATCCCTCAACCAAATGTCGTACACAAAGGGACGGTCAATGTTCCCGCTAATACCAATATTGTGTCATCCGATGTCCCACAACAATCTCCAAATTTTGTAGGCATGATGCAGACTTCAATTGAAAACCAAGAAAGCATCACACCAGAAGAAGTCCTCATGGACACAAACATATTCCAGGAAGAAATTCTAGCAAAAGATTTATCACAAAGCTCACACAGTGGGGATTCTCCCTTCAAAGAGCAAGAAGAGGAACCAAGAAAGAACCAAGTAGTTTTCTACCAAGGGAAAGATGAACCTGCTCCATTCCTGTTGTCAGTAAGGATATTTGGTAAAATGTTGCATAATTGCCTAGTAGACTCCGGGGCCTCCAACAATGTAATGCCACCGGCCGTTTGTCAAAAATTAGGATTTGCTCTGGCAAGGACTAATAAGAAAGTCACACAACTAGATAAGACTAAGGTATCAGTGATGGGAGAGCTCAACAATATTCACATGCAATTGGCAACAGGCCCGAGAGTGCAAAGTTGCATCGATATCTTTGTCGTAGACATCCCAGATGGCTATGGCATGTTGCTAAGTAGGGATTGGCCCAGAAGACTGAATGGATACATTTCCACTGACTTCTCTCACATGTGGTTGCCATGGAAAGGGGTTCCCAATCAAATCAAAATTGATAGTACCCCAAGACTCAGACTAATGATTACAGAATATGGAGAAAATAACGAGATATTGTTCCTTGAAACAGACCTAGGGTCCTATACACCTAGGGCGAATGAAATCCTGACACTACAAACCTCCTCCATAGGGGAAACCAATGTAAACCTTTCCGACTTCACAATGATCGACAATCCAGATAAAGAGAAAAGATTGTTTGAGAGTTTCAAAGAATTCATATGGACGAACGTGTGTCGGAGAGTTGAGATGAGGAGTAAGATTCATGAGCTGACCAATTGGTGTCAGGTTCACGACACATCTCATTCAGAATTCACTTGTAAAGAATGTCACAAAGCAATCACAGAGGTTCGTCGGATGCTACAGCAATTTGCAGATCCCGAAAGTGACACCGAGAGTAGACAAGTCCATCAGGGATTCTCCGAGCCTCAACAGAATATAGAGATAAATATGGAAGAAGATCAACTACAAGATCGTCGGAGACACACCTTTGAAATACAAGCTTCACCATCCTATCGTACGGTCGAACAAGAGGTTGAAGGTGAGATCAGTCAGATATTAGAAGAATTCAACGGAAATACCATGGAAACCCAAACTCTACCACCCCCACAGAAGGAAATGGAAGAGCAAGCTTCAGTATGGTCTCAATATGAAGAGGCAGCATGGATTCAGAGGTTTGACGGATCCTATTCCAAGAAAGGGGCAGGAATTGGTTTTAAGTTAACCAGTCCTGACGGGGAGATGTTTCTCATAGCTCGTCGACTCCAATTCCCCTGCACCAACAATGTAGCTGAGTATGAATCGCTAGTTCATGGATTATTGTTCGCCATAAGTAAGGGAGCTAAAACGGTACAAGCCTACGGTGATTCAGAGATAGTGGTCAAGCAAGTGAGAAAGCAATATGTTTGCCATGATAAGAGGCTGTCCCATTACCGTAACAGGATCTGGGATCTTCTGGAAAGCTTTGACGCCTTCAACATCCGGTCAGTAGGGCGAGCAGATAACCAAATTGCGAGCACGTTAGCTCAAGCAACTAGTTCACTGGAGCCTCTTACCATAGGAAACATGGATCATCTGTCCATAGAGTTGTCACTGAATCCCTCAATCCTAGATAACATCACAAATTTTCAAGTATTCGAAGACGATGGTCAAATCCAAGAATTTTTAACAAGCTCAGACATATTTACAGCCCAAATGATTGATGAGGAGGAAACAGAAGAAGAAGCAGAACTGGATGATGACGAAGTTTTGAACTTGAAAACAAATTTCATCCCTAAAGGAATGATACAGTTGGAAAGAATGTATGATCAAGACCAAATTAATGAGATGAAAGGTCAGAAGACTAATGGTGACCAATTCGAAAAGGTCAATATGGGGACTGAGGACAATGCCAAAAATGTGTACGTAGGCAAAATTTGTACACCAGAAGAAAGGGTCGGAATAATTCAAGCCTTAAAAGAATACTCCGATATCATAGCATGGAGCTACGAGGACCTAAGGACCTATGATACTTCTATCATTACCCACACGATTCCTCTCAAATGAGACAGTAAACCTTTCCGGCAACGCCAGAGACCAGTCAACCCATTATTGGAACCTCTTATACACCAAGAAGTTAAAAAGTTGTTAACAGCAGGGATCATATTTCTAGTACGCCATTCGACGTGGGTCGCCAACTTGGTCCCAGTCAGGAAGAAGGGTGGAGAAATTAGAATATGTGTTGATTTCCGAAATTTGAACAAAGCCTCTGAAAAGGACAATTACCCCCTACTGTCCCTCGACGAAGTATTACAAATTGTGAATGGTTCACAGATGATGTCCTTTCTAGACGGATACTCAGGTTATAATCAAGTACTTGTGGAATATGAAGATAGATTGAAAACCGCGTTCATTACAAAATGGGGAACATTTGCTTACAAAAGAATGCCCTTTGGGCTGATCAACGCTGGAGCTACGTTCCAGAGAGCTATGGATATCGCCTTCAGAGAGCTGATTGGGAGGAGTATAATCATCTACATGGACGATCTTACTATATTCTCAAAGGAAAGAGAGAGTCACGTTAAAGACCTAAGGAGGATATTCCAAAGATGCCGAAGGTATGGGATTTCCTTAAACCCAAAGAAATGCATATTTGGGGTCACCGAAGGCAAGCTGTTAGGACACCTGATCACCGAGAAAGGCATATTGATTGACCCTGAGCGTATTGATGCTATTTCAAGGATCAATTTGCCATCTAGCCAAAAGGAGCTGAGGTCTTTCTTCGGAAAGATTAATTTTGTCAGAAAATTTATCACCGGTTTCGCCGAGATAGTAAAACCTTTAAATGAGATGTTGAAAAAGGGTGCAAAGATGGAATGGACACTGTCATCAAAGAAAGCATTTGAAGAAATCAAATTGGCTATAGCCGACGCGCCAGTTTTGGTCAGTCCAGACTACACTAAGCCATTCTACTTGTACTCCTTTGCATCTGAACATTCGTGCGCCGCAATACTCACGCAGCGAACTGAGGAAAAGGAAGAGCATCCTATAGCCTTTATGAGCTCGCCTCTCAAGGATGCGGAGTTGAGTTACCCAAGTGTTTTAAAGCAGGCTTATGCCTTGGTGAAGGCTGTCAAGAAATTTAGGCACTATATATTAAGGAGTAAGATCTTCGCCATTGTACCTGATGTTGCAGTTAAAACACTCCTAATGCAGAAAGAACTAGGGGAAAGGCGAGGAAAGTGGGTCGCCACCATCCAAGAATATGATGTAGAGTTACAACCAATGAAATTAGTCCGAGGGCAGGCTCTAACGCAGACTATGTCAGTCGAAGGACCTGGACTAATACAACAGACATATGTCTTGACTAATGTCTCTCAAAAAGAATGGTACTATGATATTGTGTCATATTTAACAGACCACAGATACCCTGCTCCCATGAATTCTACACAGAAATGAGCCTTCAGACTCAAGTGCCAGCGATATATGCTCCAAGGATCAATGCTCTACAAAAAGAATCATGAAGGTATATACCTTCGATGTGTTGGGTACGATGAAGCCAAGAGAATAATAGAACATTTCCATTCCAAGTTTGGAACGGGCCACGGAGGGAGTCAAGCCACTGCCTTTCAAATCTTAAGGGTAGGATATTATTGGCCTACTGTTTTTAAGGATGCCTATGAACACGTAAAGACATGCCACATTTGTCAGGTGGTTGCTGCTATTAGAGAAAAGAACCCCGCAATGCCATTGCAACCAATCACAGAGGTAAGACCATTCGCCATGTGGGGGTTAGATTTTATTGGAGCAATAAACCCACCGTCATCCGCACAGCACAAGTACATCCTGACAGCAACCGATTACTGCACCCGGTGGTCTGAAGCTCAAGCATTGAAGAACTGTACAACAAACACAGTAATCAAGTTCCTTGAGGAGAACATTATCACCAGATTTGGATGCCCTCGTGCTCTAGTGTGCGATAATGGCTCCGCCTACACTTCTCTAAAGTTTTCCAACTGGGCATTCGATTATGGCATCACTTTGAAATTCTCGTCGAATTATTACCCCCAAGGTAATAGACTGGCAGAATCAACCAACAAAAATTTGCTCAATGTGATCAAGAAGTTGTTTGATAAGAACCCGAGAGATTGGCATACACAATTGAGGTTTGCTCTATGGGCAGACAGAACGAGAGCTAAAAAATCTCTAGGCACTTCCCCATATCACCTGGTCTACGGACAGGACCCGATTTTCCCTATTCAACTAAGAATCCCGACTCTAAAGTTCATGCAAGAATTTTTGGATCCAGAATAACGAGTCCAAATTCGTCTCTCCCAACTGCTTTTTCTAGAGGAACAAAGAGATCAAGCCCTGGAGAAGTCTGCCAAGTACCAAGGGACAGTCAAAAGATGGTTTGACAGACGAGCCACTACGAAAGCATTCAAGATCTCGGATCTGGTCCAGTATTGGGATAAACCCTACGAACGAAAAGGGGATCACGACAAGTTCGATTGCTTATGGAAGGAACCATACCAAATTGCCAAGATACTGGGAGAGAATGCTTTCAGGTTAAAGACTTTGACAGGTGATGACATTCCTTTGCCCGTTAATGGGCAATTCCTGAAACATTATTTCATGCCTTGAGTTCCGTGGTGGAATTCATTTGTACATAGCTAGGGTAGTTTTGCTTTGGTTGTGTGTCTAGTTTAGTTGTTTTTATTTCCTTAGTTTAGATTGCTTTGTTAGCTTAGCTGTTTTGCTTTCGCTTGCTTCCGCGTGCGTTAGTTTAGTAATAAAGGAGGATTCCCTTTGGAGAGAAGGCGATGTTGCTTAACATGCACACATTGGTTTGACCCCGCTAAGCTATGTTTGGGTTATTCCTTTGATGAATATTTATGAAGAGCTTTTAAAATTTTAGATTAATTGTTTCTAAAGTATCTCGAAGTTAGGATGAGCATTTGACTAGAAAGGGAATCATCAGTTGTATCTCGACACTGAGTCTTTTAGTCATCATATCTTGTACACTTTAAGAATCCTCTGAGTCATTTTTGAGCTCCCACAGTGAAGTTATGGCAAGAAAACATAAGGAAATTCGTCAAAAGTCTTACTTCAGTGCCACTATAATACTCAAGCCCATGGTACGCTTCATTGCTTACACGCCAAAGTGTGGAAATATGAGAAAAGAAAAAAAAAAGAATATCAAGAAAGAATAAAAGAAAAGAAAAGAAAATCAAAACACTTGGCATTTGAGGTGTGCGGAAATCTCTATAGGTGTATCCTTCAAATCAAAGTATAAATCGCCGGATGTAGAGCAATCTCCGTGAGATTATAGAGATAACCTCGCCGAGGCTATGGACGCTCGCTGGCAGCGAGGCTCTATCCAGTGATGCTTTTGGAGTAAGGCAAAGCACTTAAAATTATGCAACTTGCCCTGATGGAACCAAAGAGTCATAATGATCTTAAGAGACAAGAATGAATGCATTTTGCACACACTTATAACTGAAGGATGAAAGATCTTGACACAACTGAGGATTCCTCTTTCCTTTTGAATGCCCTTCCAGGCCGGCAGGTAAGTTAGTTATAATTAATTTTTGATTCTAAATGTTCAGAATGGGTTTTATCCTAGGAATATTCAGGAACATTCCTCTCGTGGAGTCGCCAGATGTTGTGACCTTTTCCACACATCGCCCCATTGCTACTAGGGACCCTCTTATTTTCCTGCTTTCTAGGGTTTTGTTAGCATCCTGTGACCTTTTGCTGCAGTTTCACCAAACCTTGTCCAGTTCAGAGCATTTCAGGCCCTGACGATTGAAAGTTAGTTTTTGCAAGTAATGTGATTCCGAAGTGTGAACACCACCAGAGTGCTTAGAGAGGCCAAAGGACGAAGATCACAATTGATTTGGACGAATTTGGACAACTTTCTATTTTTAGAAAGTTTGCTTTTTTTGCTTTTTCCTATTTTTTAGGAAGTTTCGTTTTTGGCCTTTTTAGCCCAATCCCCAGTATGGCTATTTTTAGAAAGTTTTCCCTATTTTTTAGGGATGTCTGCTTTTTGCTTTTTCAGAACGGGAACCTAGGGTTTACACTTGCACCACTGACCTACTTCGATCGGAACTCGAAAATTCCAAGTTTTGACCTAGAAAAGCTAATTCCCTAGATTTTAGGCTTTTTTTGCTTTTTCGGGATGCAAACCTAGGGTTTGCACTTGCACCATTGACCTGCTTCGACTGGAACTCGAAAATTCCAAGTTTTGACCTAAAAAAGCTAAATCCCTAGATTTTAGACTTTTTTTGCTTTTTCAGGATGCAAACCCTAGGTTTGCACTTGCACCACTGACCTGCTTCGACCAGAACTCGAAAATTCCAAGTTTCGACCTAAAAAGCTAAATCCCTAGATTTTAGGCTTTTTTGCTGCTTTAGATGATCCACCTAAGCATGGATTTCAAATTTCAAGTTAATCCGATTAAATTAGACTAAACTGTGAAATTTTGAAATTTCTCTAAAAATTATTCTAAGTCTGGCTAACGAGGTTTTTGATGTATTGTTGCTTAAGGTCATTTCCAGATAATATATTGCATGTGCGCTGCTTTGTAATCTCTATTATTTGAATGATTTGCATGGTTTCAATTGCCTCAACACTTAGTTAAAATTAATCTATATTTGCTTTCATTGTTGTTAATTTGAATGAAGGATTTGATGAGTATCAATTGATGGTGTGTCTCCGCTCATACTTTTGGTAAATGGATGATTTCCATTCTATCGTGCAAAGTTAGTCTGAGCCTATCCCCTGTGCATCCCAACATCTCGATCATAAGCACAACCCAGTGAAGATTGCACCGGCCTTGTGTAGTTGTCCCTAGTGTGGCGAAGCAAGGTTTGGTTTCCCGAGAGCACCCAATTGACACCGTCTCTAGAATTCGTAGGATTAGATTAGCCTTCCTAAACCCTATCTCTTTTTCCCTTTCTTTTGAAAGTCTAAATCCCAGAAAATCCCAAAAAAAGAAAAGCCTAAATTGCTAAATCCATCTAAGTCCAACAGTTCAAAAAAATATTGGTCAAACGTAAGTCCCCCTTGAAAATTTCAGCATACACTACCCAAGAAGCTATTCCACTAAAGTCGCTTGTTCTCATATATAGACCTTGGAATCAGTAGTGATTTTTCAGCAGAGGATAGAATACCTTTGAGTATCCTATCCTAAAGTTTGGTAGATGATAAAACAGACACCAACAGGTCCAAACTCTTATTTAGCCCAAAGTGACCTCCTAAACCACCACTATGTTTCTCCTTGACTACATTATCCCTCATTGAACACCTAGGGATACATAACTGACACCACTTGAACAAAAGACCATCCTCCAAGGTGTAGTCAAAAAACTCTCCATGAAAAAAAGCATTTGCAAACTCACGGCATACCTTATATATTTCCTTGAAATCTTCGTCCTCTTTATACAATTCTTTGAGTGCTTCAACACCCATACTCTGCAACTGCACTTCTTGCACTGCCAACACCCTCCTTAGAGCATCAGCAACCTTATTGGCTACCCCTTTCTTGTGCTTGATGATGAAGGTGTATGCTTCAAGACTTTCAACCCATTTCATGTGCCTATGACTAAGTGTTGGTGTCTGTTTTATCATCTACCAAACATTAGGATAGGATACCCGTAGGTATTCTATCCTCTCCTGAAAAATCACTACTGATTCAAAGGTCTATATGTGCGAACAAGCGACTTTAGTGGAATAGCTTCTTGGGTAGTGTATGCTGAAATTTTCAAGGGGGACTTACGTTTGACAAGTATTTTTGAACTGCTGGACTTAGATGGATTTAGCAATTTAGGCTCTTCTTATTTTTTGGGGAATTTTCTGGGATTTAGACTTTCAAAAGAAAGGGAAAAAGGGATAGAGTTCAGGAAGGCTAATCTAATCCTACGAATTCTGGAGACGGTATCAACTGGGTGCTCTCGAGAAACCAAACCTTGCTTCGCCACACTAGGGCCAACTACACAAGGCCGGTGCAATCTTCAATGGGTTGTGCTTATGATCGAGATGTTGGGATGCACAAGGGATGGGCTCAGACTAACTTTGCACGGTGAGATGGAAATCATCCATACACCAAAACTATGAGCAGAGATACACCATCAATTGACACTTATCAAATCCTTCATTCGAATTAACAACAATGAAAGCAAATTTAAGTTAATTTTAACTAAATGTTGAGGCAATTGAAACCATGCAAATCATTCAAATAATAGAGATTACAAAGCAACGCACATGCAATATATTATCTAGAAATGACCTTAAGCAACAATACATCAAAAACCTCACCCTTTTCAAATGAGAGGAGGCAACCTTATATAGTTTCTCAAAAATAAATGAATGATCGAGATCAAACAGTGATCAAGGGCCAAGATTGAAAGTCCTAAACCCTAATTAGGGTTTCCCAAAATATCATCAGTTCAAACAAATGAAAGAGTGACAAGTGGCGCAGCTGCTAATTTCACTGAGGTGAGTGGCCACTTTCCTCTTTCAGAGATTCAACGTATCTGGACACAATGAGCTTGACCTCCTCCATGGTGACACTTGGCAAACCGCCAATCTGGAAGTCGATGAGGTCCACATCGTCGGCACATGTGGCAAGGATGCCTTCCCACTCCACTGCTTGGGTGAGGAAGTTGTCATCGATGGAGAGGAAGTTTGCAATCTTCAAAACATCGCCTTTGTCAATCATCCCTGAATCCCGGAAGAAGCTCGTCTGAATCCTGGCTCTCAGGTTTTCTGCTTGTAAATGCTTCTCCCTTAGGCTTTCCTTCTTCCAGATCTCTAACGCCACACAGAATACCTTGCCCAGGATCTCTCTAACACTTGCCTCTGTCTCAAAACACTTGGTCTCGCATTTCTTCAAAACCTCATTCCGAGTGACCAGAGCATAGTACCACGTGCCGAAGTCGTACCTGTCTCCTGTCTGTACGATGCCTGCATCCCCTATGCTCCTCTTTGACATGCCTCAGATAACCTTCAGGTGAGGGAGTATTTCATTCTGAATTTCATCCACTTCTTCCCAATTGGATGCTAGATCCTGGATACGATCAATCAACAAAGAAGTTGCCTCATGTGCCGATACTAAGTTTTCTACCAGGGTGTCAGCATGCACCGAAGCGTCTGAAATCCATTCCTTTCCTTGAGTGTAGGAACCCTTCATATCATCATAGTCCTTCATTGATCCCTACTGAAGAGGCTGTGGTGGAGTAGCCGGGACTTCATGGTTGAGCAGGCTAGTAAGATGGAGAACATACTTCTTCCACTGTTGGTTCTCTTCTTCCACTTTCTTCCTCTTTTCCTTTTCATGAGCCAGCCTCGTCTTTAGAACGTTGCAGGAGTCATCAAAATATTGCATCTCTTGGTCCTGGGTAGGCTTACCCATCTCTATGGTAGTAACCTTGTAATCATCTGCGGTGACATTGTCCCTAGTATTCCTTTCTTTGGGCACCGCTATCTGGACTATCCTGAATCCAGCACTGTCTCTCTGAATCAGGGAAAACTTCCTTGCGGGTTTGGGCGGTTTAGCTATAGCAGGTTCATTCACCTTCTCCAGGAATGCTGCAGTGACCTCCTTGGTTGAGTGGGCCTCCTTGGTTGAGTGGGCCTCCTTGGGAACCTTGGCCTTTATCCTTGCTCTCAACCAATCCGGAATGGTTGATTGTTCTACAGTGTTCCGATCAAACTCATCATCTGCCTCTCCTGGGTTCGCCGGTATGTCATCCAAGAAGATTGTAGGTGCTTCAATTTGCCCCCTGTCTGGACTTTGGAAGACCTTTTCCACCACTTCCTCAACTGGATGGGAAAGCACTCTTACTTCATCATCAATCACACAGATGTTCATCTCTTGCTCCCCAATTGCACTCTGATCAGGCGCAATGGAAGCAGCACTTAGGATGGAGTGACTTTCGTTGGATTCTCTTCTCTCACCTACAGCCCTTTTCCCTGTGACCTTTGTGGAGCTTCCACCCAACTCCTTCCTCTTTCGAGACCCAACACTTTCTGGATTTCAAGCATCACCGGCGGAGGTACAAAGGTCGACGGACAGAGTATCATCTACTCCCATTAATTCATAAGTCAAAGTCATACCTTTGGCCTTCAACTGTTTTGTCTTTTCAGACGCCCACCACCTTGAGTACTCAACCATTGACCTCATGAGGTCTGCTAGATCCGATTTCTCTCCCTCTATCCAATCTATTAAGACTAAGGGTTCATTCTTCATCTTTTCAAAGCCCGGCTGCTGAAGTTCTAGGCTTTCTTCTACCTGATCAACAACTCTGAATACTTCTGTTGCTCTCACCATACTCAAAGGAATTCTTGACCAGAACCTCTTTCAGATCTCGAAACTATCGGCTGCATTAGCCCAGTAGTCTTCTAGATCTAGTCTGTGCTCAAACGTTGTCCCTTCGATCTTCTTTATCCTATGGAATGGATCGAAATCCTTTCTTGCCTTGTATTGATAGAAGGGATACCAGGCCAGTTCTTCTCAGCGGTGCCTGCAGACTATGATGATGGACATGTTTCCAGCCCATTACCAATTGTAAGTGAGGACATCCCTGCCTTCTTCCGCTTATCCCTTTGAATCACTATATACTCCTCCAATTGTCTCACAACCTCGAGCAACACCACTCGATTGGTAGGGTAAGCTGGAAGCTTGTATGGAGGCCCAGAGAATCCCTGAATTCGGAGGTAAGTGAACTTTGGATATTGGATGTACCAACACCCGAACTGACCGATGAAGTCCATAGACTCTTGAGAGAGCCTCTGGTGCAGGCCACCTTGAAGTGTCTAGGTAATGTGCATCAGGAAGGTATCATTCACCCTTTTGAAATGGAACTTCTCCTCCATGTGGAGCTGGGGATAGCAATCATATACTGGAAATTGGTTCTCCTTGTTCCCAACTTCTCCTCTACAAGTGAGACCTCTGTACCTGTAGGTCCTGGCCAAAGAATAAAACAAGTAAGAACTCATGAAGAAAGTCCTATTCGCCTCCAGGTTCCTTAGCTGGCAGTCTAGGTTGTCGCTGATCATCCGGGCCCAGTCTATCATTTTTACTCCATTGATTATTTCATTAATGAAATAATACATCCAAGGTTCGAATGGAGCTCCCTGAGGATTTCCTATTATTCTATTGAGCAGGACAATCATGTCCCCAATGTCCTCCTTGAAGTATGCTCGCACTAGGCTCTTTCTCTGGAGTTTGGAGGCGCCCTTCCTCGGCTTGTCTAGCTAGGAATGGTTAACTATGGCATCATATTCCTCTAGGTGGTCGTGGTACAGACTGTTAGCTTCGTCCTTTGTCATATATACTGCGTTGTGGTACTCAAGGATCCTGAAGGCCTCTCTGATGGCCTCATCGCTGACATTCGCCAACACTCTTCCATCAAATGCAACAATATCCTTACTGATGGGGTTGTAGTGTTTGGCACATTCGACTACTAGTTCATTGCACTACATGGTGGGGAGGAAGCCGGCAGCGTGCACGATACCACTCTTCATCATTTTTCGCGCAATGGTGGTAGGCACAAGGTTGTCCAGACCAAACATTCGCTTCTTAAACTCCCTCAGATTGATGTGTCTGAGGTTGGTGTCGCTGATGTTCTTCCACTTTGAAGTCATCCTCGACTCTGGAGGAGCATCTTTGTCTACCTGGAATTTCATAATGTATAAGGCCTGCAGGCAAACAATGGAAATTTTAAAGTTAGAAAAGGATTTGCAAAGTTTTGAAAATAACGAGGCTGCGAAATGGCTAAGTGTTGGAAAATTTTCCCTTTTTTATTCTCATACTTAGCCATAAAAATCGAATTTTCACCTTAAAACCCTCAGTCTTAAGGCTGGTTGTGGTTACCACCAAGTGTCAAAACTTTCAAAAAATTTCATACTTAGCCAAAAAAAATGATTTTCTTCCTCCAAAATTTTCAAAAAAAAAATCATTTATTAAATTCTGGAAAATATTCAGAAAATTCACAATTTTAATTTCAAATTTTCTCCGAAATATTCAGAAAATTCAAAAAAAGTTTGGATGATTCTTCCTTGTACTGGTTGCCTTTCTCCGGAAATCTGTAAACCTTTTGCCAAAAAATATTATCCAACTTCCAGCAATATCTAGAATTTTCTCCAAATGATCTTCAAACTGACATACTTTACTAAGCTCTCCTTAGTAACTTTGAACTTCTTGGTGTAATAATGAAGTTGATAATGAAGTATTTGTAGACAAGGTTAAATCTTCAAGTAGAAACCCTTAAAATCATCCAACCCATACTTCTAATTTTAACTTCACATTTCCCAGTTTTAAGACAATATCTCAAAAAAAACATTCCATTATGATTTAAGTTTGAAGATATTTATCGATTCTCCTTTCAAAAAAAACTTTCCATTTTGATTTAATATCTCAATAATCTTTCAATATTCTCTCAATATTCTCAAAAAAACTTTCCATTTTGGATTTATTTTGAGGATTTTTAGATATTTCTTAGATAATTTCTTCATTTTGGATTTAATTTTGAAATCTCTGTGGATTTTGTGACATCATGTTGACTTTTCAATGCATAGGTGGACTTTGGAATTTTATCTCCATCTTTTCCAAGGTATGGCGGACTTTGGAGACCTCTCCTCTTGGCCCTCTTCAAGGCGAAATTTTGGCTAAGGCATGGGGCGGACTTTAGCCTTTGCTCCTTCATGGCCTCATACCCTTGGCGGACTTTAGACTTGGCTCCTCCATGGCTTTCTTACTTTGGGCGGACTTTGGTGGCCTCTCCTCTTGTGAAGATCTTGGGCGGGCTTTGAACACATCTCCAGTATGGCCTAGGGCGGAGTTTAGACATCTATCCCACATGACTTCTCTAGCCTATGGCGGACTTTAGACGTCTCTCCCACCTTGGGAGGACTTTGGTGACCTCTCCTCAGGACCCTCCTAGCCTATGGCGGACTTTAGGCATCTCTCCTAGCCTATGGCGGACTTTGAAGGTTGCTCCCAACACTTGGCAAGCTTGGGAGGACTTTGTTGTTAGCTCCCACATGACCTCTCTAGCCTATGGCAGACTTTAGGCTAGGCTCCTCCATCACTTGGCATGCTTGGGCGGACTTTGTTGTTAGCTCCCACATGACCTCCAAATGCATGGCGGACTTTGGCTAAGGCACCTTCACGGCCTCCATTAAGGTGAAAATTTGGCTAAGGCATTGGGGCGGACTTTGAAGTTCCCTCTTCGTGACTCTCCTAAGGCATGGCGGACTTTGGCCTTAGCTCCCACATGACCTCTCTAGGGTGTGGCGGACTTTAGGCATCCCTTCTCTTGCTTGGGCGGACTTTGGTGGTGTCCCCTACATGGCTTCCAATGCATACATGGCGGACTTTGATGGTTGCTCCATGCAAGGCGGTCTTCAACACATCCCCTCATGGGCGGACTTTAGAGTGTTGGCCATCATGGCCTCTTCAACACATGGCGGACATCTGGCTTAGCACCCATGTGACCCCCAAAGGCATGGCGGACTTTGAGCTGAGCACCCACACAGCCTCCTAAGGCATGGCGGACTTCAGGCAAGGCTCCTTCATGGCCTCTCTTAGAATAATCGTGGTGGGGTTTGAACCTACAAAAATACTTCAAAACCCTTGTTAGCCAGACTTAGAATAATTTTCAGAGAAATTTCAAAATTTCACAGTTTAGTCTAATTTAATCGGATTAACTTGAAATTTGAAATCCATGCCTAGGTGGATCATCTGAAGCAGCAAAAAGCCTAAAATCTAGGGATTTAGCTTTTTAGATCGAAACTTGGAATTTTCAAGTTTCGGTCGAAGCTGGTCAGTGGTACAAGTGTAAACCCTAGGTTTGCATCCCAAAAAAGCAAAAAAGCCTAAAATCTAGGGATTTAGCTTTTTTAGGTCAAAACTTGGAATTTTCGAGTTCCGGTTGAAGCTAGTCAGTGGTGCAAGTGTAAACCCTAGGTTTGCATCCCGAAAAAGCAAAAAGAAAACATCCCTAAAAAATAGGAAAAACTTTCTAAAAATAGCCATACCGGGGAGCGGGCTGAAAATGCCAAAAATGAAACTTCTTAAAAAATAGGAAAAAGCAAAAAAGCAAACTTTCTAAAAATAGAAAGTTGTCCAAATTCGTCCAAATCGATTGCGATCTTCGTCCTTTGGCCTTTCTAAGCACTTTGGTGGTGTTCACATTTCGGAATCACATAACTTGCAAAAACTAACTTTCAATCGTCAGGGCCTGAAATGCTCTGAACTGGACAAGGCTTGGTGAAACTGTAGCAAAAGGTCATAGGATGCTAACAAAACCCTAGAAAGCAGGAAAAATCAGAGGGTCCCCAGTAGCAATGGGGCGATGTGTGAAAAAGGTCACAACACTAACCTGTCCATTCAAAAAACTAAGAGCATGATTGTCAGTATACACAATAAACTCCTTAGGAAGCAAGTAATGCCTCCACTTTTTTAGAGCTTGTACCATGGCATACAGCTCTAAATCATATGAGGAATACTTCATCTTTGCTTCATTTGGTTTTTCACTGAAAAAGGCCACCGGTCTCCCCTCTTGGCTCAATACTGCTCCTATAGCCAATCCACTTGCATCACATTCAATGGTGAAGACCTTACTGAAATCAAGCAATACTAGGACTGTGTACTTGGTAACTTTTTGTTTTAAACACTCAAAACTCTTATCTGCTTCTTTGGTCCACACAAACTTCACCTTACCACCACCCTTGATGGTTTCTAACATAGGTGCACAAATATCACTGTAATTTCTAATGAACTTCCTATAAAATGTTGCCAAACCATGAAAGCTTCTTACCTCTCCGGTTTACTTAGGTGTAGGCCAATTCAAAATAGCCTCTACCTTGGAAGAATCCATCTTCAAGTCACCCTTTGAGATGACAAAGCCTAAGTACACCAACTCCTGCTTCATGAAGTCACACTTTTCTAAATTCATCATCAACTTTTGCTCCTGCAGCCGCTTCAAGACTACCTCCAAGTGTTTCAAGTGCTCCTCCTTGCTCCTACTGAACACCAATATGTCATCAAGGTACAAATTTCCCTATAAACTCCTGCAATACTTCATTCATTAGTCTCATAAAGGTGCTAGGGGCATTTGAAAGACCAAAAGGCATCACAAACCACTCATACAACCCTTCATTGGTTTTAAATACAATCTTCCATTCATCCCCCTCTCTTATCCTTATCTGATGGTACCCACTCTTGAGGTCAATCTTGGAGAAATAGGTAGCTCCCCCTAAATAATCCATTAGGTCCTCTATCCTTGGAATAGGAAACCTATATCTGATGGTTATCCTATTGATAGCCCTAGAATTAGTACAAAGCATCCATTTCCCATCCTTCTTTGGGGCTAAAATAGTAGGTACTGCACATGGGCTAACGCTCTTTCTCACCAACCCTTTATCTAGGAGTTCTTGAATTTGCCTAGCTATCTCTTCATTTTGTTGGGGGGGTCATTTTATATGCTACCTTTTTAGAAAGTACTGCTCCTGGTATGAGGTCAATCTGATGACTAATATCTCTGATAGGTGGTAGGGAGTTTGGTATGTCTTCTGCAACCACTCCTTTGTACCTCTCTAGCAACTCCCAAACCTCCTTAGGTCCTACCTCACTCACACCCTTCTTCCTTTCTTCCTTGGGCTTCACAATCAAAGCAAAACCTACTCCACCTTCCTCCTTTAGTGTATCAAGGAATTCTTTTTCCCCTACGATCATCACACTAGATCCTACATGTTGTGGATCCCCTTCTACCACTGATTGTATCCTAAAAGTCGCACCATCCTTTTGGAAAGAGTAAGCATTCTTTTCTCCATCATGATGAGCCTTTCTGTCAAACTGCCATGGTCTGCCAAGCAAAAGATGGGAAGCATCCATTGGAAGGATGTCACACAAAATTTTATTCTTATACCCCCGAATACTGAGCTCTACCCATGCTTGTTCATTGATGAGTATGTGTTGCCCTTTGTTCAACCAACAAACCCTATATGGACAACTATGGGGTATCCTTTCCAAGTTCAACTTGTTTATTGCTTCCAAAGATACAATGTTATCAGTAGACCCTGAATCTATGACAACTTTACAAACCTTACCTTGAATCTTGCAGTTGACTCTAAACAAAGCCTTTCTTTGGGGTGGCTCAGTCTTCACTGGTTCCTTGAGCAGTGTCCTCTTGATCATCAGGTTCTCTCCCATCTCTAATGTCAAATTCACTTCAGGAGATGTCACACTCCTTGCATCTTCTTGAGTCAAAGTGGTTCTCCTCTCACCACCATGAGAAGTTGAGGCTTTCTCTGGACACTTGTAGGCCAGGTGCCCCATCTGATTGCAGTTATAGCATCTCATACTGGAGAACTTGGATCCTCTCCCTGATCCATTTGTCCCACCTCTTCCATTAGGTCTTCTCCCACAATAGCCTCCTCTGCTACTTGAGTCCCGAACTTGCTCTCCTTGGCTAGACTCACCACTAGACCTTTGGTTAGAACTTCTTCCTCCAAAACTGCCTCTGCCTCTGAAACTTCTCCCTCCTTTATCTCTATTACCCTGCTCACTTCTCCCTCCTTTATCTCTATTACCCTGCTCACTTCTTTTTAGTTTCTCTTCTTCCCTTAAGGCCAATTGAAAACACTTGTTCACTATCTCCGGTGCCAAGATGTTGATCTCATCTTGGATGTTCATCCTTAGGCCATTCAAGTACCTGGTCACTTCTCTGACTCCTCTTCTTGTCTCTTTGATCTGAGACTGAGTTTATGAAACTCCTTCGTATATGCATTCACATAAAGGTCTCTTTGTCTAAGGTTCTGCAATTTTTTATACATCTGCACTTCATAGTCAATGGGCATGAATTGTGCCTTGACATTAGCCTTCATCCTTTCCCAAGAGGTTATCATACTCTTTCCCTCCTTAACTCTCTCCCCTTGTACATAGTTCCACCATGTAAGAGCAGACCCCTTCAACCTTGTTTTTGCCAATTTAACTCTCTTATCTTGAGAGATTTCTTTGTACTCAAAATGACTAGTCAATGCCTCAATCCAGTCTATCACCTCTTCTGCTTCCATACTTCCACTATATATAGGCAACCCATCAATGGTGTCCCTATTGACTGACCTCAAGACATCTACAAATGCCCTCTGATCTGCAAGTATCTCCTCTATCTGCTTAGAGGATTCCCCATCTTCTTTATCCCCTTCTTCATCAGTGTCACTTCCATCTTCCTTATCCTTAAACTTTTTCAATTCTTCAAGCTTGGATTCAAGCATCTCTTCAATCAACTTCTTCACCCCATCTTGTGACATACTCTTAGGAGGCATTTGTCATGCCCTATTTCAATCTCTTCCTCTGACATACAGTAAGACCACACCACCCAAGTGATCTTCAAATCTTGCTCTGATACCAATATGATGAGGAGATAACAGACCGGAAGGATAACCTTAAACTAACCAACCTCTAAGGCTCACAAACTCAACCAAAATCCCTAATTCCAAATATCCTTACACAACACCAAGTCAAGCAATGGTTCAATGACACCAAACAACACCTTGGAAGACCCAAAGGCTCCAATATGTCCACTTCTAAACAACTAACACTTCTCAAGTTCTTGTGTGACTACCCACACCCTTGCATACATGAGTGGGCTACTACTAGGCTTTAGGGTTTGAATGGTCCACTTGACCAATTCAATGCAACGATCCTTGGAGGGGTGTTCTCACAACACCTTAACACAAATGAAACAGGATTTCATGGTTTAGATCCACCGGAACATCAAATTTGACTCACTCGCCCACAAACTAAACCGGTTGCTATTAGGCCTCCATTTGAAGGAATTGGGTGATAACTTTTGACACCCTGAGGATCTAGGCAAACAAATTATATTTTCATATACCCTTTTGGGAGTTCTCAACAATATCTCAATTTCCAGTACCAGACCAACTTGCAGATATCCCAACCAATAATACTGCACTAACAAACCTAATAGGGCTATTAGACCTATTTGACTGAACGCCTTCCACAAACTGGTTTGGCTCTCCTAATGGGTGACCATCACTGACCATGAAATGTTATGTAAACCTCCAAAGTACTTTTCTACCACATTCAAACCCCTTTCCAGTGCTCTACCACTCAATTCTCACACACTGCACTCATCAAACCGGTCGGTCACATAGAGATGCCAGACCTAGGGTTAGTTCTCCATCCTCTTCGCCTTGTTGTATCCTCTTAATGGCTTTTGGAACTGACATATGATATAGTGGCCTATCATCTCCTATAACAGTAGAGTGTTCAGTTAAGGATTGATAGGCCAAAACCCATTATTGCAACAAACCCTAGGGATTTAATGGTTTTAGGCTACCCAGTAGAGATTTGCTTGAAGAATGGGGCAGCGATCACTTCAAGACTTCACACTGAAAGCAAAACAAAGGTAAAATGGTCTAGTTACAGGAACTATGCCATGAGCATTCTTGCTAATCCACCTTCAGTATGCAATCAACAAAAATTAGATGGTTTTCCGAGTTTCTAACAGTTCTTGATGCTTCAATTTTCTTTCCAAATCAACTAACATGCATCCTTCAGTGTTTGGGGCCTTTAAAGGTATCTCCCAAATGACCACAACCTCCTCCAACTGTTTTTCAAACTGAACTGACTGTTGGAGAATCACAACTTACAAAAAGTAAAAAATTGTCATGACAACAAATTGACAATATGACAACTTTTGCATAATTCAACCAACTTAGACTCCAGACTATCATAGTCCCCCCAAAAATGATTACATTTGATTCTGAAATATCAAAAATGACTCAAATAGACTTGTGGTCACTTGATCCCTCAATTTAGACCATTGTAACCCTTATTGACTCAATTTGCTCTACCAAACCCTGGATGACAATTCGACCCAAACAATGGACAAACTTGTCACACTCCTAGGACATTGAATTACAAAAAGAACCCATAGGGTCTTATTACATTCCTTCTAGGAGAATAGAAAATCATCTTGTTCTTGGTTCATGTCTTCATAGGTAGGTGCTCTTGCACCACATGACTTAACCACCTCCCATGGGTCGAGTTAAATTGGGCATTGATAGTTCGAGCTTTTGGCGCAATGATAAACAATTCCAACAATTATTGAGTTTTTTAATGCATTTTAGTGAAATTGAACCAAGACTGAGAGGATCTTGTATGCAATTGTGATTCTTTGCTTTTAATTGATGTGCAGAGATGTTTCCTCATTACTTCAAGGTTTAACTCTATTGCCCATGGATCTAGACACTTGTTCTCTTCTTTTTAATACTAAATTTTCTATCCATTATTCTAGTAAATTATTTGCAATTTATGTCATATTGTTAGAACATAATGCTATTAGGGATCATATCTTATAACATTTATATATTGTTCTAACATAAGGTTATAAAACCTATATATTATATGGTTTATAAAGCATATACAATTTGAATAATTAAGGGTCTCAAAAGATTCAAGAAAGGTATGTAGTATTAAGTTTATGTAGACTATGTAGATTGGTAAGTGTTAGAAATTAGGATCTTATGTTACTAATATGTTACTAATCATCACAAATGAAATACAAGATAAATGAAATGATTACAAGATGCGCAGATTCAAAACATTGCACAATATATATACATGGGGAAAATCCTTCCGGATGAAAAACCCTATAAAAGCATCCTTAGATTATAACACTTTCAAAATGGTCTACAAAATTCTAGATAGAACTTACGGATATCACTTCTCCTCACTTGCACATGGCCAATAATGCCTCTTGTGAATAGTCATAGAATTCACTATAAATCTTGAAATTCATCTTACTTTCAATGAGAGAGAAGCTACTTAAATATAGCAGGGGTGGCAGAATACATGTAACGTTGCAACATTTGTAACTTCACCGCATGTTACCATATTGAAATATGAAGACAAACTCTTCCTACAAGAACTTTCCACTAGTGAATATCACCCAAGTCTTCATATTCTCTCACTTGATACTTACCGTAGGAGAGAGTGCAGTAATCAACCCAAGATATTAACCTCATGCTTAATAATTGGACAAACCCATCTCATCCCTAAATCACATGAATTAGGTGTACTCACAAGTTTTGTCTAAAGGTCAACCTAAGTATCAATCTTCTGCATTTGAATTGTCTTGCTCTCACCCATCTCCCTCAAAAATGATGTTGAACATCAATATGCTTGGTCCTAGCCTAGTGAATACAATTCCTAGCCAAAGAAATTGTGCTTTGCAAGTCACATTTCACCATTATATGGCTCTTAAAACCATAAAAAATAATAAACTCTTCAATTGCCATGCTTCTTTATAAGCATATGTTGCAGCCATATATTCTACTCTAGTTGTGGATAGGACAATTGTCTATTGCCTCTTGCTCATCCAACTCACTACTTCACCAAACAAAATAAAAGAATAACTGCTTAATAACCTCTAATTATCAAGATCTCCAACCCAATCAGAATCTACAAATCCTTATACACTATGCTCTGCCCACATCATTAGCACCATTATAAGTAAGCAGTAATTCAAAGTTCTTTTCAAGTACTTGAACATTGTCTTAATCTATGTCCAATGTTCTTTACCTAGCTTTGCCATTAACCTACTTAGAACTCCCACTGCTTGGGCAATGTTTGGTCCTATGAAAACCATTATGCATACAAGAGAAAAGACCTCACCATCAATTCTCTCAACCAAAGAAAATCCCTTTGCCACCAATTATACCTTGTACCGCTCAAGTGATTCATCTGCTTTGGATTTCTTCTTAAACACCCACTTGCAGCCAATGAGTTTTGATATCCACAAGCAAATCAACCAAATCCCAATGCCAACATCATTCCATCCATGCCATTCTTCCAAGACTCCTTTTCTTTGGAAATGAGAGCTTTTTCTATAGAGCTTGGTTCACTAACAATAACATAATGAAAATGTAGGTAAGAGCAAAAACACAATGAAAATCTAGTGGACTATACATGTCAAGTGATATACATTGCTTTGTAGACCTCACAATTGCCAATGAATAATTTTCTGCCACATCTACACCATGTTCTTCCTCGAAGTTTGCACCATATGTGCTTGCCTCTTCTCCCAAACTATAATGTCCAGTACGATGTTCAATTTCAAATGCATTTTGTTGCTCTAAATTTGTTTCAAAATGTACCTTTTCCCTCTCATTCTCCTTTGACTATTCTATAGTGCCTAAGACTCGAGTTCCATGAATTTAACAACCCTTGAGTAGAGAATTTACAATGTTTCCAAATTCTAAAGTCTGCAGCCTTCAACACTCACCATAATTTATAAAAATACACATTTTCACCTTAAGATTCAACTTAGACCACCTTATTTTTGGCACCTAAACAAATGCTTCACTACCAAAAACTCTCAAATGTGTTACAACTAGTTTTTTGCTAGTCCACATTTCATATGGTGTCTTGTTTTCTAGCATAGGAGTAGGTGACTTGTTTTCCAAGTAGTATGCAGTACTAACTTCTTCAACCCAAAACTCTTGTGCTAGACCAGCACAACTCAAGATACATCTGGCCTAATCCAATAAGGTTATATTCAATCTCTCAACCACTCCATTCTATTGTGGTGTCTATAGATGTTTCCCTTTCTTTACAATACTAGTGTGTTTATAGAATGTTTCAAACTCCTTTGAGCAAAATTCACTACCATTATCTTATCCTAAGAAATTTTATTTTCTTATTGGTTTAATTCTCAACAAGAGCCCTAAACTCCTTAAGCTTGAGAAATACTTCAAACTTTCTTTTGAGAAGATACACCCAATAATACCAACAATAATCATCACTATATGATACATTATGTAGAGATTTAGCACAGGATTGGATATCCATAGATCCAAAATATCACCTACTCTAGTACTTCCTAAAACAAACTCCACTCTAGTATGTTTCCCAACACAATGCTCATAGATGTCAATACCAACAAAACAAACAACAAGACCATCCGCCATACCATCCACCATACCTTACTTACCAAGGTTTTTAGACCTTTCACTCAAGTGACCTATTGTTGTGTTTTTCAGACACCTCTAACACAGAATAAAATACCAAAGTATTTTATGTAATATCTATTAGCACATATTTTTACAAAATATTTTTGTGCTATATATGGATGATTTTTGCATATAGTTTTATCATAAGAGCATTTATTGCTGGATTGTATGTGCAAGTGATATGTTGCAGTGTCTTCATGAAAAGGCATCACTTGGGCATATTCAAGGGAAGTGTTGAGTGTGATGGCATTCTGGTAATCCTCATCCTCACAATTAGTTTCATTGCATGAGCACTTTTGGAAGATCAGCATAGAGCAAAGTTGTGAGCATGTTCAGAGATGTCAATGGTGTGGGAGAAACCTTTCAGTATGATTATTAAAAGTTGCATCCATGGAGAAGGGCTTCTTTTGTAAAAAATGCAAAATTTTGCTTATCGGCATAAGTCATCCCGATGAGATCGCCCAACGAGGACGGAGTGTATTGATCAAGTAACTCATGTTGACGGTGTTTCCTAAAAAGCGTGAGCGGCGGGAAGAAGTGTGATTGAGTGGTAATCCATCAGGGAGAGTTACGACGATGATATGATAAGAAGTCGGAGTCGTCGGAGTAACATACACTATCGGGAACGAGGAAAAAATGTTATCTTGATACCCAATGGGGTTATCGGTGGAACTCTTGCCGACAATCGATGGGGCGAAGTATTTATAGCGATGACATCGGGTCATCGGGAGGTCTTAATTTATGTTACCCCGATACCTGATAGACCAACTGGAGAAGACGACTATATCGGAGAGACTTTCTCCGATAGAGCGGTACCAAGCAAAAAGGGGAGCAAGAATCATCGGGATAACATACATCATCGGGGTGCTGTATTCTGAGTCACCCCGATACCCGATGAGGGAGTCGAGCATGAAGAGATCACATCAAGAAAACTTACGCCAATAGACCAAAGTAACCCGATAAGGAGAGTAAGGTGCAGATTGAAATAAAAGACTCATCGGGACAACATACTTTATCGGGTAGCATTTTCAAAGTTGTGTCGAGGCTCAATGGGCAGAATGCCACAGAGGGCGGATCTATCGGGGAAACTATAACCATCGGAAGCAAGGAAAATATGCTACGTCGATGCCCGATGAAGCAATCGAAGAAAGTTACGCCGATCAAAAAGAAAGTTAGATGTGATGGGACCATCGAATAAAGTATTAACTGATTCATTCTGAAGCCCGATGGAGCGACTTGAGGGATAAACACAACGAGGTTTCATCGGAGAAACATACCCTGATCTAACATAAAGCAAAGCTGACTAATAGAAAGGAAAGGTGGATCCATCGGGATAAGCCAAGTATTGAGGAAAAAAGGGAAACGGCCGGGGTGAGATCCGATGGACTAATCAGAGTGACCTATGCCGATCAAAAGACAAAAAAGTAATTGAAGGAACGCAAAATACGGGTGGCGCCAAGTAATTGAATTATCGGGTAGGGCTACGCCGATTAGCCGTTGGAATATCTGATACGACAGCCATTATTTAATGTTCACGATCGGGTGGATTGGATCCGCACGAAGAAAATCTAATGAGTTTATGATTGTTACAGACTCTAGCCGTTGCATATCCAGCATAAAGAAAGAGTTTTCGTGCCAGAATTATTCACAGTGTTTTCAGCCATCAACATTGAAGTTGCAAACAAGAAGCGCGGGTGATTTGAAAGTTCAAGCATTTAATCATGGAGGCTTCTGGTTCACAAGGGAAAAGAAAAGACATAGAGATTTCAGACACACAGTCTACTAAATCAAAAAAGACGAAATCTATAGAGGGTGTGCAAAAGCGAAAACTGAACCAAGACATGATTGACCAAATGGAGTCATCTGGTGCTAAGTCGAGGAGGTCTAAAACCTATTTGCCGCCCAAGGATCAATTGGAAGACAAGTACAAAGGGGTTGGAGATATCTAGACAACCATAAGGGGCCACGAATTGTTTCTATATCACTACCTGAGGCGGAACAAGGAGATGCCATTGTCGAACCCTTGGACGACAAATTTGGGTAGACTGGTGGTCCCAAATGTTTTTTCTGAATCTCAGATTATTGGAATTGCTTACCAGGAAGTACAACAAAGAAAAAAGATGCATTCAATTGCCCAATGGGGATCCATTCATCTGAATATATGTCGGGTCTATTCAGGAGGTTTTTGGTATGTCTTATGAGCCTTACATGCCCCTATCCTTTACAGACCTGGAAGAAGAGTCTACCCAAATGGACACCACTCACACAGTGTGGAAGTTAGCAATTCATAAGAAGGAGAAAGGACGACTCACAGAGCAGGATGGTCCTCCTTTCGAAATTACTCTATTCAAACAATACTTGCAATACACATACTGGGCATGTGGCCAGGTCTGCGAGGAAGAAGTACCTGATGTCACAAAGATAGGCCCATTGGTGTTGGCTGCAGATATTCAAATGCACGAGCCAAGGTCGTTTGATTATGCGACTTACTTGGCAGAGAAGCTGCATGAAGGGTTCTTGAGTTTGCAAACGGAACCTAAACCTACTTTCAAATTTTACTCATTGCTAATGCATATGGTTTTGTTTCATGGGCAGATGAAAGGTTTGTGGCCAGAGGAATTAAGGGTGACTCCCAGGAACAAAGATGGACAGGACCAACCAGTTCAATTATGGATATCCCTGTGGGACTCGAGGTTTGACAAATCACATTATGTGTTGTTTGAAGAATATTTTATTAAGCCTTTGTACAGATTATTTGGAGTGGAATGTGATTTGTCTATCTCACCTGAGATTAAGAGATTCTTGAGACCCCATGCTTTTGGAGACACCAAGGTCAGCCACAATTGGGTTGACTGGTTTGTATGTCAAAATTTCACCTTTTTCAGGGTTTATGGTTTTGAGGGTGTTCCATTTATGTTGCCTACATTAGTTCCTGACAGGATTGCCTATTTAGAGATTGTTAGGTAGCTTAATATGTCAAATGCAAAACATTTGGGTGGCGCACACAAGCAGACATTTATGCCTGGCACTTTGCATTTTGGAGACTTCACCATTGTATCTACCAAGGCTTATGAGATGATAGAAAAGAAGTTGGTAGAGGAGTACAATTTGTATGGACACCAGGCTCGGAAAAACTATGATCCACAGGGGTATATCCACCACTGCAGGAAGAACCAGAATCTGGGAGAGTATTTGCATATACCCATGGAGGTTGAGGATTTATTTAGAAATAAGGAACGAGATGAGGCTGATGCAATCTTAGAGGAATTAAACCAAAACTTAGAAGAGCGGAAGCAAAGGCTTCAGGAACTAAGAGAAGAAGGAGATTCTGAGAGTGGGTCTGATGAAAATGCAGCTGTATCAACCCTTCGTGTACCTGAATTAGAAGAAGTGGCAAAAAGCCAAGAGCAAATCATGGTGAGAATAAATGCCAATGCATATGTAAGATTTGAAGAGCATGCAACTTTTGTTGCAGATGAGGTTTTTGTACAGTCTAAAGAGTTCAAGTCATTTTTGTACCATTACAAAGGGAAAAAATTGAGGGAGAACATCCCAAATGTTACCCCAGAAAATGAAGCAGAGATGTTTAAAAAATTAAAAGAAGACATTGATGCAGAAGTGGCCACAATGACACCACAGAGAGAGAGACAACTTCTCAATGAGGCAGGCATCATTTTGTTCCCAGGATGAGACTTAAGTGCCTCTTTTATCTTTGACAGCTTGTTGCATTCTAACGGAAAGGATGTAAAATTGGACATACAGGGTGTTGATGATATCTTTATTGGATCAAGGTATGATCCAAATGAAGAGGAAATGTTGCTTTGGGCCCTATACCCTCCAAATAAAAGACCCAAGATCATAGATGTAGATAAGGCATTTCGGCACATGATGAAGCTGAAAGTGGGAGAGGTTAATCCAATTGTCACCGCAGATTTGGGGATTGACATTGCAAAACTGAATAAGGCCCAAATGTAGTGGGTGGTAAAAGAGGGTCAAAAATATAAAAATTTATATGAAGACCTGTTGAGAAGTCATGGTCATGAAGTACCACAGATAGCTGATACTGGTGTTCAATGGAAGAAGAAATATGAAGACCAGATGAAGGAGAAAATTAAGTTAAAGAGGCAAATCAGGACTGCCAAGGTAGATGTTGCTTGTGTTTTGTTGACAAACACGTTTGAACATTTGTTGGAAGTTCTCAAAGAATTATGGACAAACTATCAGAAGACCCTGGATAATATGACTTCTCATAAAAGAACTTTGAACAGGTTGAAGGCATTGTTGAAAGATAACAGTGTCAATGAGAAAGTGGTTGAGAAGATCCAGAGAAGGTTAAATAAACATAAAGGGTTTGGTGTGGACATTAAACGGGAAGTTACAGATTGCAAAGATATTGTTAGGTATGGGTTACCAGATATTGTGGATGATGTAGAGCAGCTAAAGGACAAAGAGATTTGGATTGCAGAATGCCAGAATGTACTTAACACATCCCTTAATGTTGCCCGGGCAGATGTTTTGGATATGAAGGAGACAGGTGAGCAGATGGAGAGATTGGTTAACATGGAGATCGTTGTCAGAGATACCGTATTCAACACCAGCACTCACAAGGACAAGTAGTATTTGGAGCACATACAAAAGTGTGCTACAATACTAGACGGCCAGAATTGATTTTTTATTACATTTTTTGTCTAGTAGTTAAGTAGTTAGGTGTTAGGTTTTAGTTAAGTTTAGTTTAGCAAGATGAAAGGGTGTGTCCTTTCATTCGAATCCTTTGGCTCACATATATGTAGTGAGTCATTTTTGTATCATGAAGATATAGATATTTCTGCCACTAGCTGGGCTGCAAGTGTTATGTTTTAGAAAGGTCTAATAGGAATGAGGAGTTTATTTTGTGCAAACTGAATGTATTGGAGTATTTGTAAGTGCAGTTTTTGTATACATTCTTATTCCAGAAGTTAATATACAAGATTTCATGTTTTTATCTTCAGATCGTTATGTGTAATTTTGTGTTTGATGGAATCATATGTCCTCTCGATAAATCTTTTAGATTTGCTATGATGTGCCATCACATGATGTTGTATTGAATGTAAAATTGGGTTTTTATTGTTCATGCAAAACATAATGAAACCTTCACAGTGATGGTCTTATAATTGTCTCTTGAGTTGATAGTGATCCTTGTCCACAAAGTTATTCATTAACTGTCAGATAAAGGCACTGGTCGGTTATTAATCTTTGTTGAATAAGTTTGTATGCATTAGGTCCTTACCAAAGAAACAAATCTTCTAATTTCCATAAGTACTGCTCTTTTTCATAATGGCCTAAAGTCCTAACAATAATCTTTTGCATGACACAACTATATTCACACTTATTTTATCAGTTTTAAAGGCATTCAATAAAAAGCACTTATGTTAGCATAATTGCAGGAAAACCTATTGCCGTCTCTGCAATTGCTAATTCCCACAGTTTAAATTCACTCAAAACAAACCTCTTTTGTGCTTGAGAGTGTAAGGTACACCCACTTGGGTTTAGTGGAGCCTAAAGTGCAGAGGAATTTGGTCTTCGACCATTCCTGTTCGTTGGCCAAGGCTGATTGGATCAACTGAGGATTAGGCAGGTCCTCAGTTGATCCAATCCTAATCCTCAGTTAATCCAATCAATTTTGTTGTGATTACTAGAATCACTGTCCAAACTAAGTGGCAAGGCCAACCTCTCCCACTTATGCAGTGGGACAATGAGAGATCAAAGAAATTAGTACTACTACCAGCATTACAATATAAATCATAGAAGATAAGAATGAAGAACCAACAACAGCAAACAATTACCAAGATCACTTTCTCTCCACACAAAAGAACCCACACACCCAATAACCAACTCCACACAAGAAGACACTCCAAAACAAAAAATCTCTAAATCTGATATACTCCCAACACACTGAAAACACACAAACCAGCAAGCTAAGAACTCATTAATTTACTCGTAACTCTTTCCACACTCATCAGAATCACCTCCAAACAGATGCAAATGAGAGATACAATGATGGCGATAAGGATGGAAATGACAGACATCAACTAACAATGCCCAAACCCATGGCATGCAACCCAAAGCACTCCTAGCATAAAGCATTTACAGCAGAAAACTTCGACTTGCATAATAAAATTCAAGAGTCCAAGAAAACCAACGAAAACTTAGAAGATGAATCGCTCATGACATAGGAAATGAATGAGAAAATACCCAGAACAAACAGACACTCGAGCAGGAAGATATGACTGAAAATCACCTACAACCACTCCAAAAACCAGCAAACTGGAAACACAACCAACACACCAAAAACTATCTCCCAATCACTTCGATTAGCACAATCTATCTCTCTAGATGAAAAATAGTCACAAATAGTCAGCTAGGCACTGTCTTTCAAGTACGAAACTGATGGTTGCTAGGAAGCTCTCAACTTCGAAGCTCAACTCTGGCACCAATTCGGCAGCACTTCGTTACAAATATTCATAGATACCAAAAACAAGAGCCCAACACCCTTATTTATAGACTTTGTGCCTCCAAATTCAAATTCACATTCCCTCCAAATGAATGCCAAACCCAAATGCACATTCATTTCACATTATTTTGAAATTACATTTCATTTCTCCTTTCTCCAAGTCGACCTTCTCATAGAAGCAAATATACTTTATAAAAATGACAATAAAATCATAATGTGGCATCCAAGGTAGATAAGTGAAATATATTATAAAATTAACTTATTTCTCCATAAGGCGTCCGTCTTGCCTTATTAATATTTCACTTTAGAAAGTATTTTTCCTCAACAATAAATCGCCTAAGGAATAGTAATATTTTATTTGGCAACAAATACATTATTCCCTCAAGTGGATGCAAACTTTAGCCAATGCTAAAATAACAATAAGTATAAACCTTTTTTAATGAGAATTTCCTCCAAAGGCAGCCAACCATAAGTTAATCAAATATTAAAACCTTATGCCTAAGGTATTAGTATATTAAAAATTCCTTCTCCTCAAATACTGATTATTGCCAAATTGAGTCGGGGACTGAAATGCTGGAAATCACCAAAACTGAACTGAGTTGGAGCTTTGAACTGAACTGCTAAAAGTAGTCATCTGAGTGAACACAGGATCCTGCCAAAATAATACTATCAGAAATAGCCACTGAGCTGAGTTGCAGAACCCCTGCCAAAAATAGTACTTACTATAAATAGCATACTGCTAAAAATAGTAAGTGTTTCCAAAGTGATTTTTACCACATTCTGAGCAGCTGCCAAACTTACTAAAAATAGTAAGTCCCGAAAAGGTCCTCAGATTGGTTTGCATGTTATACCATCGCAGAGCTCACAGAAAACCCAGAAAAACCCAAAGAACTCAACTGCTTCTGCATCCACTTACTAAAAATAGTAAGTCAAACAAACTCCATAACTTGCCAGAAGGAATCCAGAACCCAAACTAACAAATTCCAACATGCAAGCCTTCGAAAATGCAGAAATATCCTCCCAGAGGTAGGAAACCCTAATTTCTGCTTCTGACTATCCTACGGGTCTCCGGAATAGGCTAACGGTCCCCAAAACAAACTAGAGCGGAAAAGGGGACATTACATTTTACCCTCTCTTTACCAAAATCACCTCAGATGCTAAATATTTGATCAACTAAGACAGCTCCAAGGTTCCTAATATTAGTTCTTGATGTGTGGATAACTCAATGGCGAATGTGATTCGTTGTATGCACAGAGGGACTTACACAATTGTTCTCAAGACTTAAGTTTGAATTCTCATGCATAGAAGTAGATTTTGCCACGATTTTCAAGTGACTTATGATTTTGCAAGATAAGCGCTTGAACTATTTCTAACAAAGATTTTAAATAAAATGCAAAAGGAAAGGGCTTAGAGAGTTCTATTCTAATCCTATCTTAAACCTAGAATGCAAGAGATAGAGAATGACTCAATGAAATCCAACTAGGCTTGGTTTTATCATACAATGAACAACTCCACACAAGCTTAGTGCAATCTTCTAAGGTAATCAATTGATATTCAAATTCATACTCACAACACTAACACCATCCATTCAATCAATATAAATGTGCAAGTAAAAATTGAAGTTAAGCTCAAATTAGATTCCAATTGACCACACAAGGCAAGTTCACAATCAGCAAATAGCTAGTGGTATGGATAAAACGAATTTCATATAAATTCACTCAACAATTTCTTTCATTCAACTATAATATTTAAAACAAATTCTAAACTAAATTTGGAGATAAGAGAACCACAAAATGCTTCAAGATCTCATATAATCACCAAGTTTAATGACTAAATTCAATTTTGGCAACATCTAAGCGACAATTCTAAAAAATCTCTCTTACAAATGAGAGAAGGGGTTTATATAGAATCTCAAAATGAAATGAAAGGCCAACATCCATTTAGAATCAAGGGCCGAGATCATGCCAACACGGCCCTAATTAGGGTTTACATCAAAAGTGGAATCTTATCTATATCACAAAAATTGAGAAATGAGGTCCAATGAAATGCCTCCTAGTCATCAAGCAGGCTATCTTCTAGAAGATTCCTTCATTCCTCTCTCTAGCTGCATATTCAACGAATCTAGACATAACAAAATTGAGCTCCTCCATTGTGACACTTGGCAATCCATCAAGCTGCAATTCGATCACATCCAAAACATCTGCAAGCATCAAAAATGTTTTGCCAATATGATATAAACTTTTGCAAGTTGTTGATGTGAATCATGAGGGTAGCCAAATCGTTCAGCTAATTCTTCCTAATAGACTCCAACTCTTTGAAGTAAACAAACTTCATCTTTTCTTTAAATCCTTCCACATTCAAAGTGCTGGAAGTGTGGACATCTTGTCCCAATAACTCTTCAATTGATGTGAGGATCTTAGATTGTATTTCTTGGATCAATCCTTCCATCTTCACACACTCATCTTTTGCATGATCAAACGTTGACTTCTTCAAGGCCAAAAAACAATACCATCCATGGAAATCGTACACATTACCTTCCTGAATTACTCCCTCCTGGATCAATGTAGATGTAGGAATCTGCTTCAACACCTTGAGGCGAGGAATAGTCTTCTCTTGCACTGGTTGGAACTCTTCCCACACTCCTTCCAATTATTGTATCCTACTTATTAGCAGTGTTGTTCTATCATAGGCTTGGACGAACTAGACTAGGAAGTCATCTGCTTGCTTTGAAATATCCTCTATCCATTTTCCAACCTCTTGGTATGTATTCCACATCGCCTCATGATCATTAGGTGATCCATGAGCAATAGCAATAGGTGAAGCAAATGTAGGATCCTCATGCCTTAGGAGATTCAATCCTTCAATATACTCCTTGAGTCTCATGTTTTCCATCTCTAGCATTTCTTTCTTCTCTTCAACTCTATTCAATCGTGCTTCGATTGCCTTGGTGGAATCATTCAGCTCTTGAAACTCTTGTTGCTTTGTAGTAGGTCCAAGGTCTATTGTAGTAACCTGATAATCCATGGGAGTAATCACATCTCTAGACTTATCAACAGTTGGGACAACCACCTACACAATGCGTGCTCCTGAATCATCTCTAGTAATTTTGGAGTTCTTTGCCTTCTTCTTCTCTTTAGCCTTACCAATCCGAGCTAAGAAGTCATCAATATCTTCAATAGGCTGCACCTCTATCACTTTCTTTTTCTCCATAGTGTTCATCAACCAATCGGAAACTATAGAAAATTCCATCCCATCTTCGAGTTGATGATCATCAACAAGTCCTCTCAAGGCTGAAATTACCTCATCCTCTGTTCTCTTCTTCCTTAGATCCACCACATCATCACCCAAATGGACCTCAAGCTGAATGGTAGGAGATCTTGGTTGTTGTTATTCATCTTCATGTGCAGATTGTCCCCATGCATGTTCATCTTGATCATTCTCTGGTAGGATCTTTGCATCGGAACCTTGCTCGGATCCATTGTTATCTTCTGGCATATCATTCTACTTAACGGATGAGGAGCTCATGGTAGATTGAAGAGTACTAGACTCATGCTTCTTGTGTTTGGATTCTTGGCTAACAATCTCATTACCTCTCACTTGTGTTCCTCTAGGCATACCTTTTCTTCTTTTAGGAGCTTGACTCTCCTCATCATTGTTTGTCCTTACATTGCTTATGATTCTTCCATCATCATTGAGAGAGGACTCCTCAGTCTTCATTCTCTCATAGGTCAAGGTGGTATTTTGCCTCCTTAGCTCGTTTATTTGCTTGTCCACCCATTCCCTGGAGCAATCATTTACTTCTCTCATTAAAATATTTAAATCTACCATCTCAGGCTATGACCAATTAGGTGATGGAATTGACTTGTCCTTTTCCTTCACATACTACGGATGAATATGATTCCCATCATCTTCCCAAGTGTGATAGGAAAAGTAATTCCTTTCCTATGCTTCCCTTTCTGGATGCAATCAAACTTTGATATTTGCCTCACTACCTCAAGTAACACCATTTTGTCGGTTGGATACCTAGGAAGCTTGTATGGTTCGGAGGTGAATCCTTGAATCCTTAGGTATGTGAAGGTAGGAAACTAAATATACCATGATCTGTACTTCTCAACCAATGGCATTGCCTCCTTAGACAACCGCCTATGTAACCCACCTTGTAGCAACCGCGCGATTGTACATGGTGAATGCATTGTGCACCCTTCTATATTGTTTCTTCTCATGTAGGTGGAGTTGTGGATAGCAATCATACACCTTGTATTGTCCGGACCTGTTTCCAACTTCGCCCTTGCACACTAATATTTTGTATACAATGTGCGTTGCTAGCATGTAGACTAGGTAGGAAGTCATGTAGAAAGACTTCGTTCTCTCCAAACTACTCAATTGGATGTCTAGGTTGTCGCTTATAATCTTAACCCAATTGATCGTCTAGGTTGTCGCTTATAATCTTAGCCCAATTGATCATCATTGTTCCATCTGATATCTACTCAATGAAATAGAACATCCTCGTTTCGAACAAAGCTCCCTATGGTGCTCCCATAATTCTGTTGAGTAAAAATATTAGTTCGCTATACTCCTCTTTGAAGTCTAAACATAGGAGTCGCTTGGGTAACTTGGAATGGTGATGCCTTGTCTCAAGGACCCACTCATTATTGATGAGTGTCATACATGCTTTGAATCTTTTCTCGAACATAGCTTTTGGGCGTCTTCCTTGGTTCTTACTCGCATCTCTCGATGGCTAGGAATTCTAAACACCTCTCTTTTTGACTCCTCGGCTAGGTATGCAAGCACCAATCCCTTAGGTGTTTTGATCGTCCTGAATTGTGGATCGTAGTGCCTTGCACACTCAACCATAAGCTCATTGCATTGTATAGATGGTGGGAAGCCAGCTGCATGGTAAATTCCACTCTTCATGATGTTGACCACCAAGCGAGAGGGTAGCTGGTTCTTCATTCCATACATTCTCCGCTTCATCCTCTTCCTATCCAGGTGCTCCATGTTAGTATCTCCAACTTTCTTCCATTTGGAAGATATCTATGACTCCAGATGGTATCCTTCAAGCACATTCTTCAACTAAGTCTTCCTTGCAACTATCCCCGCCTTTGACATGGCACCGGTACTAACCTAGAAGTTAATAACTTGCAAAATAACTTCAATAATTAAATTTCCAGGATTGTTCTAAGTTCTGATTTTTAAATGATTTTCAGATGAGCTTTCTAAAATCAAAAATTCAACATTATGTAACACAAATTCTGAAAAATGTGAGGATCTTAATCAAAATCTGGAAAATTCCTCCTTAATAAACCTGATTTTCAGACTTAGGTTAAGTCTGATTTTGATGTCCAAGTCTGAATCCACCCTTCAAAGGCTCGGAAAATGATTGATTTTGCAATCCAATGCACTGTTCCAGATCTGATTTCTGAGTTTTGATGTCCAAGAACACCTCTGAAAACTGTATTTCAATGGCTGGAAATGATCTCATTCATGGCGCAATTCATTTGTCTGATGCGATCTGCCCTTCCTTAGCTGGAAATCATCATTTTTTTGTTTGAAACAATGGCTCGAAGCAATGTTTTGTGCTTGGGAATTGTGGCTGGTAAAAACGTTTCAGGTCTGATAATGGTGTCTTTGACCAGCAATGCCGCCTTCTATGTTGTTACAAACTTCTCCAATGGTGACGCACTTGATGCCTTGGGCATAAAATCACACCCTCCCAGCTATAGTGAACTTCAATCTTCCCTCTTCCAGCTCTCCAAGCACTGAATCAGTCACTTAATGATATTATAAGTCATTGCCCTTGGGTCCTTATTCAACTTTTCACCTTTACCTTTCACCACACAATGCATGTGGGATAAAAAAACACATTGACCCCCCAGGTGGAAAATTGCACTTCATAGGGACATTTAAATTTAACTTGATTTTCACCTTTGTTTGTCCGCCAAATGCAATGGTGAAGAATCAATCCCCATTGAGACTGATTTGTCCCCAAATTCCTAAAGTAATGTTGATTTCCAGCCCCTTGGTGGAAAATCGATCTTCATCTAGACATCAAAATTCATCATTAATACGCTTTCCTTTACACATTTCATCCAAGTGGAAATTCACTTTTCATCAGGACTGATTGTCCTTTGAAAAATCTTCACAAAACTTAGTTCAATACCTCATGGTGGAAAATCAATGTCCATCAAGACACATAAACTTCACTTTACCTTGGTCATTTTACCATCAAGCGGAAAAACGTGGGTCATCGGGACTCATTTTCCTTATGCCTTTTCATTCTTGTAAGCCTGGTGGAAAAACAACCTCCATCGGGACTCATTTTGTCCTAAGTGGAAATTCCATAGTCATCGGAACTTTCCAAAAAATCACTTGCAAACTTACAAAAAATCACTTGCAAACTTAGTCCTGGAGTGCAAAAACAACCTCCATCAAGACTTTCATGGTCCTTAGCATTAAATTAACTCTTTCATGCTCAAAATGGAGTGGAAAATGACCTCCATCAGGGACTTTGTCCATTTTCATCTTCATTGCTCAATGGAAAAATGCCTCCCATCGGGACTTTATGATTTATGACTTAACTGCTTGGTGGAAAAACATTTTCCACCAGGACTAAGTTGATTTTTACACTTTAAAAGTCCGAACTTACCCAGTTTCATCAATTTATTCAATGGAAATTCTATTTCCATTGGGACTTTTAACATTTTCTCAAGATTTGAAGGGTGGAAAATAGAAGTCCATTGGGACTTTGTGCATTTTTTACTTATTTCACCTCCTAGGAGTGAAAAAACAACTCCTATAGGGACATTTAGCACCTTAGCACAAAATTCACACCAATTTGCAACATTTTCATCATTTTTCACTCACATTTTAAGGCAAGTTGCAACTTCAACACTTAGAAAAATTTAGGATCACTTTAGCATTTTAACATTTTCTCAATACTTTGATCCTATTGTCATCAAAACTCAAAATTTGACATTGCTTGCATCTTGAAGACTTGGAAACATGACCATATCAAAAATGAGACTCGAGTACTTAAAGCTCAAAATTGCCACCCAACTGCCAAAACCCTAAACTAACAAATTCGGAAAGCAGGAAAGAGGCGGTCCCTATTTGCAATGAGGCGATGTGTGAAAAGGTCACGACATGACCCAACCTAAGATGCCACAAATTTGATTCAAATGCAGTTAACTAAATTAGCACACCAACCTATATATAAAATTTGAAATTACCTCTTGCTAACCTACAACCTTTACCATTAACTGTGACATGTATTCCTAAGTTAGTCATTTTAGAGATAAACATAAAGTTTCTAGCTAAACCTAGAATATGAAAAACATCCAAGAGTGTTCTTACTCTACCATTCATGAAGGCAACATTTACCTTTCTTCAACCAACTATCTTCAAGTAGATGTTATCACCGAGAAAAACTTGTCCTTCGCTTGGTGTATTCAAACTCAAAATACCACTCTCTATGAGTTGTCATTTGATAAGAAACACCTAAATCAATCAACCAAGAATCATCACCAATGACATTAGCAAAAATAAATGCATCACTACTATATTCATCATTGTTAGAGGACCTATCTAAAGAATCATCTCACTTCTTGGACTTGCAATCCTTGTTGATATGACCTTTCTTGATACAATTCCAGCATTTTACTTTAGGTTTACCTAGAGATTCAGACATGTCTTTATGCTTAGACTTCTTATCTCCATTCTTCTTACATTTCTTCTCCTTAGACCTACCACTAACAACTAGTGCATCAAAAGAAGTACCATCCATGGATTTTTCCTAGTTTCTTCACTTACAAAATGCCAATGACATTTTCCAATTTCAGTGACACAACATTACTACTAATAGACATTATCAAGTTTTCCCATGAATCTAGTAAGGACCAAAGTAATTGAATGACTTTGTTCTCTTCATCCATCTTTACTCCTATTTATGCAAGTTGACTTAAAATTATATTAAAGTTATTCAAGTGACACATTATTGAAGAGAATATAACTTCTTTTTCAATAGAAGTTTATTAACCAAACTCTTAGATTAATATAATGTTCCTATCTTTGTACACAATTAATTTCTAGTTTGTTCCTCAAACACATTAATTAACATAGAAGCTGACAGACATAACCAAATAGTACTTATTGCTTTCTTATCCTATTTTAACTAGTCTTCTTCATACATACCTAAGGGTTTGGTCAAAGAAAATATCACAGCCCACTAATCTCTAGACAATCTTCCATCATCAACTTCCATAATTCAAAGTTCTGACCATTGAATCTTTCAATTTAATCCTCCATGTGCTAGGCATAGATATGATACTCTACTTCTCACAAAACCTTTCAAAGCTTCTTTTTGGTGTCAAGTTATACACAAATTGGAGCAAACCAACCATTGTACAGTTTACCACAGGACATGCTAGAGTTTGGACTCCCGACTACGTAATAAATACCCAAACATATACTATACTTGGATACCAAATGTTGGAGATTTTGACCCTCAATGCAGATGTCTAAGAGATTGGGATAAAGAAACTTAAGAATAAGTATTCAAAAATTAGTCAACAACACTTGCAAAACCCATGTAATGCATGCAAAAGTAAATAGAACAATATTCATCCAAAATGATTACCAAAAACTCAAGATTTATGTGGGATACCCTTCTGAGAGAATGTACCATCAAAAGACATTCATAGTTATATTAATCAAAATCGGGGATTCAAAACAATGAGGTCTTTAACAAAGTTTCAATCTACATTATACTCTTTTGCAATCACTCTAATGTTATACACCAACAGTTGTGTGTTCTCTCTCGCCACATTTGCTAGTGTGATTGTAATAAAAATTAGAAGAAGAGTGACAACTTCTAATACATTAAAATTGCTTTGTAATGGTCTTCTATCTTTTGCATAAGGGTTATTGTAGTTTTGAGATGGATTATTAAGTATGTCCATCATATGGAATGTAATATTTGATTTGCATGTAAATGAAATCTCATTTTGTTAATCCTTCATCTGATGACATTTCCTTCCTCTTTGTTGCTTACAACTTTGTTGCCCAATGGTGTAGGCACCCGTCCACATTGGTGAAGGATCAAACAACTTTCATAAAGTCACCTCCATCTTTGTTAGCTATAGGAGTAGATTAGGAGTAAAGTAGGATATGCATGACTTCCATGATTCAATGTTACAAATTAGGAACTATTGTAAGCAAACCCCAAACTGTTAAATCGTTAGAGAATCATGTACTATGTGTCTACACCTTGCCATTGTGTAAGAAACATCAAATGAAATCATCTAAAGGGATTTATCCATAGGTGCACGTGCAAGGTGTTATCAATTATAAAAGAAGTTATGCAGCTAGTTTGTATTTAACCTAATGACAATAATTGGGGTCAAGTGTACATTAGGTGTAGCTACTAATTGTTAGTATAATGTTACATTTTATTTGATGTTACAAATTTAGTAAGGACACCCCTCAGAATATCCCTATGAAGGTTAAGCTAAGTCCAAAGGCTAAAAGAGACCTCCCACTCTCACCGTTACCCTTTAACCATCCACAATTTATTGATGAACCCTCTTTTTACTTCTTGATGACATATCCGTAGCCTTGAAGGTAATAAATGTTCTAGGATTGTGGACCTACATTTTTGGGAAGTAACAAAAGGCAAATGTCTCAAGACTCTCAACATCACCACTCACCATGATTTGTTTCACTGAAATAGCTTTTAAAAAGAACAATGCCAAACAAGACCCTTTTGGGCACCAAACAAGAATTTGCTTGCTACTAACAACGACATAAAATATTGAAGAGACCTAAAAAGATGACTTATTTTTCATTGCATCAAAGAGGGTTTTGGAGCAAACAATTTATCAATTTTTATTTATTTATTTCCTGCTTCACAAAACATGATCTCAAAGGTAATTTTTATTTTTTACCTCCTGGTTTTTCAATTAAAATTAAAGAAATAAATTTGAATAAGAAGAATTGTGTTAAAAGACACATGAATAGAACATCACAAGCAAGCAATCAGTTGAAGACCATCACTTTTGATCAATTGATTAAAAAGTTGGTAGAACATGAAAAGGCTTTTGGGAGAAAAATTGATGGCATTGGAGAAAATATTTGTTTCACGCAACAAAATGAGAAACCTCCTAAATAAGAACTTCTCTTGTAAAAGTGGTCATAGAAGAAGAAGAAGAAGACAATTTTAATGTCCATGAGGCTAAGAATAGCCTATAGTGATCAAGCAAGTGGTAGAGGTCAATGAAAGAATAGAGGAAGAGGAAGTACGAATGGTAAAGAACACTTTCAATGTGACAACCAAAATAATAAACACCACATGTAATGCAAACATTTTGGGCGAAAAGGTAGACATCAAGCCCACGAATACAAATCTCTTGGGATAAAATATTAAGAGATAGAAATATTGATTTGTGTGGAAATTAACCAATTGACTATGCAAATTACACTAGTGTTGACTTGACATCAAGGTCACTCCATTTTATTAGAAGATGGGCAAGTGGTATTAGAAAGAATTCAGATAATCAAGTTTCATTAACTACTTGTGAAGATGGAAAGTTGTTAAAACTCAAAAGCAGTTCAACCATTGTAGGATTTTTTCTTACCTTACTAAAGAATTTAATCTTTTAACTAGTCTTTTATGACATGCAATATTTAGCCATGTTAATTACGATGGCATTTGAATCTTGCAAAAGAATGGTGTTGTAGCTTTGCCCACTTTGCCCAAAATAGCTAAAAAAAGCGAAGCTTGTATTATAGCAAAACAATATGGAGATCATTTCAGTCATTCCATTTGGCAAACAAAAAGAAAATTACAACTCATTCATTCTAATTTGTGTGGACCCTTACTAGTAACTTCTGCTGAAGGATGTAAGTATTTTATGTTTACATTGATGATCAAAGTCAAATAACTTGGGTTCATTTCTTGCTAAAGAATCTGAAGCTTTTGAAAGTTTTAAGAAGTTTTGTATTATGATTGAAAATGAAGTTCAATCTCAAATTTGTGCTCTTTGAACAAACAATGGCGGAGATTTTACGTCAAAGTTTTCAAGGATCATCTTCATCAAAATGGGATTCAATATTATCTCATAATTACAAGTACTCCCCAACGAAATGTTGTTGAAAGAATGAATAGAACTATCATGAAGTTTGGTTTGATTATCCTCTATTGGTTTGACATCTCCAAATTTTTGTCCACCTATTATGCTTTGATTCCCAAGGAGAAAAGAAGTAAGTTGGATCATTGAAGTCATATATGCATATTTTAGGCTATTTTGAATCTTCAAAGCATATAAGTTGTATAATGAAGCTAATAAGAAATTTCTCATTGCTCATGATGCTATGTTTTGTGAAGCCTTCAAAAATATTGTCGATGTTGAACACTAGTAACAACACCTTAAAATTTTTGCCAAGTTTGTCCCTTCGGAAGAACATACTTGTGAAATTCATCTCTTTGAAGGGGTAAGTAATTTGGAACCACATTTGTTGGAACCCCATTTGGAATCTCTAATTCAAGAGGTCCAAACTCAAATGTCCAAGATGAAAGCCCCTCTAATGAAGAATTTTGAACTTCAAATGAACATGGTGTTATACTGCACCAATTAGGCAATGATGGAGCTTCTCATCAAGAAATAGAAGCACCAATAGTCATGGGTAAAACAAGTCCATCAAACTCTTTAAGATTTGAGACCTAATGAAATTGGCAAGACATGAACAAGAAGTTTATACAGAGCAAGAAAACAAGCACAATCTAATTAAGAAGGTAACTTGGAGTCTATTGATGAAATCAATATAGCAATAGAGAAAATCAACTTCCTTTAAAGAAGCTGAATATATTGCAGAGTGGAGGAAGGCTTTTATTTTTTAAATGGCATTTTGGTTGGTCGATCCTCCACTAGATTGTAAACCTATTGGTTGCAAGTGGGTGTTTGAAATAGCTAATAAGTATAAAGAAGATGGCTCAATTGACAAACATAAAGCATGGCTTCTTGCAAAAGTATATTCTCAAAAAGAGGACATAGATTATGAAAAAACCTTTGCACCTACAACAAAGCATACTATTATTCATACTTTATTGGCTCTCTCAAAACAAAATGGATGCAAAGTTCATCAAATGGACATTAAAACTCCTGTTGTGTAATAGACTGACCCTATTTGTGAAACTAACTTCTCAAACAAACCTGAGGAATTTTGTCAAACAGTTGTTATGCAAACTCCCTTGTCTGATTTTGCCCTTTAACTTTCAGTTTTGGTTGTTTGAAATTTCGTCAAACACTTTGTATACATAGCCCTGTTACCACTATATTGGTCCCTGTCTTTGGCACTGCAATTCTCAGTTGGTTTGGTTTAGCATTTCAACAAATAGTTGGCAAACTATCATTAAGGTCTCATTTTTTTCCCCTTCTTGATATAAATCTGTGGTTTAGTTGTTTCCGGTTGAGTTTTAAGCTTGGAGTTTTCAACCACAAAGTTGCCAACATTCATGAACATTACAAAACATACATTTTACTTGCAATTACACCATACTGAAAATTTCATTGTGCAAGTAATACTGAGATTTCCAGATGTGCACATCAGATATTCAAGAAATACATGATGATAACAGCACTCAATGAAAAGAATTTATATTTTAAGGGAAGCAGAAATTTGAACCCAGTGAACCTGAAATATTTCCTGTGGCTTGTATGATCTGCAGAGGCAGCTTGCTGCAGTCATCACCATCGAACTAATGCCAAAGCTCACCCTTCATTACGACCCCAGCACTAAGAGACTAAGAGCACAGCGATTTTGAACTTGCCCGGCTCACAATGGTCATGAACCATGCCCAGCACACAAACGTCTACACTTCCAGGTTACTAGCGGCAATAATGTTCCACGCCCAGCTATTACTTCGATGCTCAGAATTAAGTTTAGCAAACAGCAAGACAAAATGGCTCATGTGAAGGTTAATCGACTTGCTTTCTTGAAGGTCCAACCGCCAACCCCAAGTTCAACCGCGTCTTCTGCAGGCCTAACAAACTGCGACTCCAATGAATGGGAAAGGAGACCCTACTGTCCCATACATGCTAACTGGATTACTATCTTCAGCGCTGTGAGTGTGGGATGCTTAGCACAATTTAAGGCTACGCTTCTTCTCTGTAGCTAATATGTCGATGTCTGTAACAGTTGTGCCTTTCTAGGATTTAAATTAAACCTTCCTTTTCAGTCACAAATTCAACCTACAACCTCCACACTTTAAAACTGAAACTGGATAAATACCTGTTCAAGTGCTGCGACTATCACCCAGCTGAGCTATGCAACAAACTGTAATATCTTTGTACAATGTCACATGCAGTGCAAATTTGTTTTGAAATATTTCTCAGACCTGGTCTTTCACAAGCATAAGAAATGTCACAATTGAGGGATTTCGTCCCCAAATGCCAGAAAGGACTCTTAAATTTCTCCAGAAATCACCAATTCCAAGATAACACCATTACCAAGATATATCCATCAGCTCTTCAAACTCTTTATAACTCTAATTGGGCACGATTTCCAAAGCATCGTCAAGGTGGGATAAAAGAACAATATAATAAAATATCAATAAACATTAGTCCCAGCATTAAATAATTCACTAAAGTTAAATATTTAAATTTAACTTTAGGAACTTTAAATTTAATCACCCAATTAATTAGTGGCTCATTAAATTGGCCAACCTGATGAAGAATTAAATGCACCAAAATGATGACATCCAAAAAATGTTTCACAATTTACCAGTGACTAAGCCACAGCTGACTTACTATAAATAGTAAGTATCTGGAAACCCTGTCAAAACACCCCCCGATTGGCCTGAAATTGAAATCGCTTGGGCCAAATCCTTCATTGATCCCTGTAAAGTTCTGGTTAGCCCTCGGGACCAAGGCAAAATGGGCTAATGCCACATCGTCTGATGTCAGGCTAAAATGGGGACATTACATGTTGCATCCCTCTTTCAAACAATGGTTTTAATTTAAATGATGCAAATGTGTGAAAGGCCGAACATTGATATTTTATTGCTTTCTTAAGTGAATGTATAATCTTAAGTCTAAATTTATTGATAGACATGAATGATTATGATTGGCTATGTTCATCATTTCTTTTATGTATATATATTGATGTAATGGATGAGAAGATAAGATTGGTCTAACTATTTTTCATATGACCAAGTGGATGCTAGATAAGCTACGCCCTCAAGAGGGAAGGAGAGTATCATCAAGGAGAGTGTTGACATGTTTTTTATGACAGCATAAAACACAAAATAAAGTTGCCTAACGGTCACTTCACTCTCTCTTGATCAAAGTTAAACAGTATGGTGAAATTGCGATAAGATCAAATGGCTAACTCCAAGGTTCCTTCATGCAACAGGCGTGACTCAATTGGCAGATGTGATTGCTGGTAATCCAAGTTGGTAATCCAAGGGGACTTACGTTTGGATTGTTCTTTTACTTCTTGGCTATGGTTGGAACTTCATCATCGGATATGGCGATCTGTGATGCTTCTGCTTCGAAATCAACTGAAACTAAAGGGGAAAGGGTTTAGAAAGATCTAAATCTACTCCTAAGGGCAGTGATATCAATAGATAATGCTTTAGTGGAAAAATCCCAAATAAACCAAGCTCTGCTTCGCCAAGTTTAACTACAACTCCACAAGAACCGGTGCAATCTTCTGAGGATGTTGAATAATTTTCACATTGAGAAAGTGCATTTGAATACCCAACACGGCGCAATCCAAGCGACCATTCACAATTGAACTTAGTACAAATTTTGTGGCTCGGGCTAACTTTACACTGCAACTTATAATCAATAAGATGCAAAAAGTATGAACCATGGAAATTCGTCAAACATCATTACATTCTCCATTGAAATCAAAGCACTATACTATTTCTACTCTAAGTGAGGAAGGTGAAACCATGCAAGTTTTGAAAAAATAACTTAAGTGGACACCATCAGAGAACAATGTTTCACTGTTATTATCTCAAAAACTTATCGTAAAAATTTCATACAACTCTCCCTCCTTTATAAATGAAGGGGTGACTGCCTTATATAGGCCTCGAGCCTGGTCTACATGCAAACCCTAACTAGGGTTTTCCCCAAAAGATTCCCCACTCATGATGCAACAAGGTGGGAATCAACAATTAATACCCATGATGCCCATATACAATTAATTTCACGTGCCCAAAATGGCATCCATTGTGCATTAAATGCAACACTTCGTTCAAATTCGCCCAATGTGTAATAAATGCTCCATCATCTCCTAAATACAATTGTTACATGCAAAAGATGCTCCACCACTACATTAAGTACGACGACTGCTATGCAATGAATCAGTCGCCACCATGGTCAAATATTCCAACAATGAATGTGCCACTATGCCTTCACGCAACAGCTGCATGCAAAAGATGCTCCATTGACTCAACATACGCTAACCCGACTGCGACTTGGCAAGAAACCCTTAGAGAGAGAAAATCCTTGGAGAGAAAACTTTATATGGGAAGAATTTTCCTGAGATTTTGAATTTTCCTTGCCTTGGAGAAGATTTTCAATGATGTTCCACGATCTCCTATTTTTTAGGAACTTTCCACAATTAGGGTTCCAAATTCCAGGAGAGAAAATTCTCTCACGAATCCAAATCTGAAAGAATTTTGAAATTTGGATGAGTTTGATGCCTAAAAATGGATTTTTCAAAATTTCTCCTGAGGGGATTTTATTTTTCTTCAGTTTCATCCTTGACCCTCAACTTCCTTGCCTTAGAAAAAATTTCATCTTCTTTTGACTTGGGCATGGAATTCATCCCTTGGAGAAATTTTCAACTTTTCAAATTTTTCCATGCCTTCTGGATTTTGGCGCTCTTCTCCTTGAATTGGGCGCTAAATTGCCCTGAGCATGGAATCTTCATCTTTCTCCATTTTCCTTGACTAACTCATTTTGGCGCTGTTCTCCATACTTGGGAGCCATTTCATGCTTATGGAGGAATTTTTTAATTTGAGTATTTTCCTCGTCTACCTACTTCTAGCACCCATTATTTTCCCTAGGCGCCAAAATGCTCAAGTGATGGAATTTTCATTCTTGCCAACTTTCCTTGGCATTGTGATTTTAGCGCTCCTAGCCTGACCTGGGCGCCAAAGTGCTATAGAGGAGGAATCTTCATTTTTTCAAGTTTTCCTTGATCCCCCCTTGTCTAGCGCCAATCATTCTTCATGGGCACTAAATTGGCCTAGTGAAGGAACTTGTCTTGTTTTTTTTTTTAACTTGCCCTAGCTTCCTTGTTTTGGTGCCCTTCTCTACACTTGGGTGCTAAATTGGCACTGAGGAGGAATTTTTTATTTTATGCACTTTCCATGAGACCCTCAATTTGGCGCCCTACCTGGGATATGGGCGTTGTTTTCACTTCATCAAGGAATTTAACATTTTGGGCACTTTCCATGATACTGCCTTTCTAACGCCTTCAACCTGACTAGGGCACTATTTCACTATGAGCAAGGAATTTTGAAGTTTTTGGATTTTCCATGCTTAACTCCATATGGCGCCTTGACTTCTCCTTGGGCGCCATTTTGCTCAGGCGGAGGCATTTGTGTATTCTTTCCTTCGCAAAGGCACCATTCTCACAAAACCAAGGAATTTGGTATTATTTCAACTGTCTCTGACACCCTTCATTTAGCGCCTGAGACCTGACTTGGGCACTATTTGTCTATGAGCAAGGAATTTCAACCTTTCATACTTTCCATGACTACCTTAATTTAGCGCCCATACCTGAACTTGGGCGTGGAAATCATTATGTGGTGAAATTTTGGTATTGTGAGTGTTTTTCTAGACTTAGCCATTGTTGCACTCTTTCCAGACCAGGATGCCATTTTGGGAGTTGAAGTGGATTTCTCTGTCGAACAGTCAATTTTTTAATGCTTTCCACTTCTAGAATGATTCCCATACTTAGCCAATTTTTTGATCAGTAGCCTACTTTTTCGAATTTCCCAGATTTAGAAATGATCAAGAATGCTCAGTCTTCAGTGTCTTCCTATGAAGAACTTGCCAAAAACAGACTTTCCAAAAATAGTAAGTGCTTCAAAATGTCAGAATTAGGGCAAAACAAGACATAGAGACACTTGCTAGAAATAGAAACTTACTAAAAATAGAAATCACTACAAATAGTAAGTTTGATTTTGGTGAATGAAGACAATCTGGGAGGCAGTGAAATCCCTAAAAAATAGGAACTTTCTAAAACTATAAAGTTGCTCAAAATTCGTTCAAATTTCACGTGCGGGTTCCTTAGAGGGTCCTGATTCCAATGTAACACTCGGTTTTTCAAAAACCCTAAACGAAAACCCTAAAATCTAGGACTGAAGGAAAACCCTAAAACTGACAAAACAAGCCCTAGACTTAGCCAAATTTGCTCAAACGAGCTGCAAACTTGATCAAATTGATCACCAAACATTTGCAAACTGAGGAGATAGAAGAGACTGCGACGAAAAGCCTCGAAAACCAAAACCAAAAGATTGAGAGGGCCTAAAAAGTAGGGGGTCCCCATTTGGAATGGGGCGATGTGTGAAAAGGTCACAACAGAAAGGATTGCAGACTTCGAAAGAGACCAACTTGCCATCGAGCCTTGAGCCATAAGTTAAGTTGTTTTTAAGTAGGCCATCTGATAGTCCTAAAAATGACTGCACAAGAATTTTCATGTTTGAGTCAATATATTGGTCATTCTGGATTTATTTTGCCCTCTATCAAAGTTCAAGGTCTAGGGTTCTTGTGAAAGAAAAACCCTAAGCCTGTTATATTTCGTCGTTACCTTTTTCCACTTAAGCCAAGGGTCGGTTACCGTTGGCGGGGCCATTGTATTTCCTAAGCATTAAGTTGTTTTTGGCCGATCCCTTTATATTTTTCCTAAGTCTAAAATTTTAAATACTTCGACCAGTGGATAAAGGCAGAAAAGATCCTACGGTCCGCGCTTCCCCGCGGATGAAAATCCAAGGAAGATAAGGACCGCAGCACCGTGAGATGATGCCACATTCCCTCGGCGGAGAAGGGTAAGCTGGTGGTTTGACCATTCAAAGTCCTCATATTACCTGTTCTCAAGAGGTAAAGACCGAATTACTAAAGGTTTTCTATCTACACATGTTTCAAATGGACGGTGATGTTATAATCTGAGTGAAAAGGTGTTCGATTTTTAACCTGCAAAGGTTGGTGGGCATCGTGGCTGCAAGGTAAAGAGATAACAGATCCAACGTTCCTCATGACCCTGGGAAGGAAGATGCAAGAAGTTTAAGGACCGCAGCATCGCAAGATGATGCCACGTGTCTCGGGCTAACCAAGAAGACCAGCAGTGCGGCCGATGACAGTGTTAGGCTAGGAGATGATATGGCGCTACTACGTCAGATGTTTAATGGGTCCACAAGCCACGATGGAAGGTCAATGTCAAATTGACCATTAGTGATAGTTTGATTTGCCAAGCTGGGCAAGATCTACAGCAGAGTTTCAAACTGATTTTTAAAAGGGCATTATTTGTCACCCGTGCAGGAAAGATAGAATGGATAGAATGCAGGCTTGTCGACATGGAACAAGATAACGACAAGTCAAGTCGGGACACTTGGATGCCGACTCATTCCTAAGGGACTAATTTGAAGGTTTCTACTGAGTCAAGATTGATTAGACAAGAAAGGACGACTATTTCAGAGGCATAAGGGGATTGGGATAACTTCTGAGTTGGATATGAAGAATCACGGGTTCCCTGATGAAATCAAAGATCGTCTGTTGACAGGGATTCTGAAGCAGAAATTGTACACTCGAGGAGGAATAAGATCAGAACAAAATCATTCGCATAGGATGAGCCTTAGCAGGAGGCAGTGGATTTGACAGGCATGATTTCTAGAATCCATAGCTGGCAGGTTGAGTTGATAGGACCAAAATGATGATTTTTCACGTGAATGAGCATCACCAAATGAAATGTTTTTATTATAAATATAGTAGGGTGGTGACTAAATTGGTAGAAGAGAAAAGAAGCCTTTTCATTTTCTGAGAGCAGTTCTTTCTTCAGCAAGGGAGATGATGTTTGAGCAAGATCGTGCATGGAGTTGTTGTGTGCTCTGTGATACCGGATGGGTGTTTTTCTTCTGTGAGAATGTGTTTATTGCCAGAGGGGTTGTGAAAGTGAGAAGGATTGCCAAAGGGGGCGTGAAAGCCTTTTCTTATAAAGAAGGGCCACGCATGGCACAACCTCTGCTTCTACTCTGTCACTTGATGGCAGAGGGTTCTAAGAAGGAGCCCGCAAAGGAATGAAAGAAGGATTTGTTTGGTTGGGAAGTGGCAGCCAGTCATCTCTGTGATTGCATGGAAGCTATGACCCCTCCCCAACATATTATGTTTCCCCTTTAGCTCCTTCCACTTTTTCTAATCCTGGGCATGAAGGCTTGAGGTCCTCTTCTATTTTAGAGGCGAATTTTCTTCTTGTCGAGACCCAATATCCCTTCTGAGAAGGGAAACGCTCTATTGGACAGAAAGTAACATCTCACACTCCATCCGAAGGCATCAGGGTGATAATGGCACGGCTCAAGCGGTTTTGCTTCTACCAATTTTCAGTTAAAAATTATGATTCATGGGTGCCAGCGCATGGATATGAAATATTTTTTTAAAACGGAATCGCATATGGCCTTTTAGGCCTAATTGTTGAGAGTAAGTCTATTGTTGACATATGTCTCTTGGCCTGAAGCTTGTTGCTCCTTTTTCTTCTATAAAAAGGGAAATCAAGGCCATTAAACAGGTTCGGATTTGGGGACTCTCTTGAGGGTTCAAAATTTCTAGTTCCTTGGGGTTTCCTTGTCTGGTTCCAGTAGTGAGTCTAGGTGAAGTGAGCAAGCTGTAAAGTCATTTACAAAGCAAATAGAAAGAGTCTTGTGTCTAGTTTTTGCAAGTTCTTGAAGGAGTTATATGTACATTTCATTCTGTGACAGAAGTAGTATTTTATTTAATAGAAATAAAATTCTGATCTATTTCTCTCCAGTATATAATTTTGTCATCTTTCAAATTGCATATTCATTTATTTAATGGTTAGTTAGTTCTCTATTCTCTTTATTTAAGTTTAGCGGTTGTTACAACTCCATTCTTGAGTGGTGACCTCAAAGAAATGATCTATATGTCTCAATCAGAAGGATATGCAATCACTAGTCAAGAACACCAAGTATGGAAGCTAATAAAATTAGTGTATCGTTTAAAGCAAGCACTATGAGCCTACTATGAAAAAATCACCTAGCATCTCTTGAAGTTGAATTACAAGCACTTTGGATTTGATGATGCAACTCTTTTTGTCAAAAGGTTGATAGCATAATTGTATATCTAGTTGTTTATGTGGATAATCTATTTCTATAATGTACAAAGCAAATTGACTTATAGATCTATTTCTATAATGTAGATTTTGCCACGATTTTCAAGTGACTTATGATTTTGCAAGATGAGCGCTTGAACTATTTCTAACAAAGATTTTAAATAAAATGCAAAAGGAAAGGGCTTAGAGAGTTCTAATCTAATCCTATCTTAAACCTAGAATGCAAGTGATAGAGAATGACTCAATGAAATCCAACTAGGCTTGGTTTTATCATACAATGAACAACTCCACACAAGCTTAGTGCAATCTTCTAAGGTAATCAATTGATATTCAAATTCATACTCACAACACTAACACCATCCATTCAATCAATATAAATGTGCAAGTAAAAATTGAAGTTAAGCTCAAATTAGATTCCAATTGACCACACAAGGCAAGTTCACAATCAGCAAATAGCTAGTGGTATGGATAAAACGAATTTCATATAAATTCACTCAACAATTTCTTTCATTCAACTATAATATTTAAAACAAATTCTAAACTAAATTTGGAGATAAGAGAACCACACAATGCTTCAAGATCTCATATAATCACCAAGTTTAATGATTAAATTCAATTTTGGCGGCATCTAAGCGACAATTCTAAAAAATCTCTCTTACAAATGAGAGAAGGGGTTTATATAGAATCTCAAAATGAAATGAAGGGCCAAGATCCATTTAGAATCAAGGGCCGAGATCATGCCAACACGGCCCTAATTAGGGTTTACATCAAAAGTGGAATCTTATCTATATCACAAAAATTGAGAAATGAGGTCCAATGAAATACCTCCTAGTCATCAAGCAGGCTATCTATTCTCTTAAACGGAATCGCATATGGCCTTTTAGGCCTAATTACTGAGAGTAAGTCTGTTGTTGACATATGTCTCTTGGCCTAAAGCTTGTTGCTCCTTTTTCTTCTATAAAAAGGGAAATCAAGGCCATTAGACGGGTTTGGATTTGGGGACTCTCTTGAGGGTTCAAAATTTCTAGTTCCTTGGGGTTTCCTTGTCTGGTTCCAGTAGTGAGTCTAGGTGAAGTGAGCAAGCTGTAAAGTCATTTACAAAGCAAATAGAAAGAGTCTCGTGTCTAGTTTTTGCAAGTTCTTGAAGGAGTTATATGTACATTTCATTCTGTGACAAAAGTAGTATTTTATTCAATAGAAATAAAATTCTGATCTATTTCTCTCCAGTGTATAATTTTGTCATCTTTCAAATGAATAGAATCAAGGTTTTTTTTTTATTTGTTGCATTGTTATGATGTATGTAATTTTTCATTTCATGCTTTGACCTAAGAGGTCGATTAAATGCTTGAGTGGAATTACAGAGTGATAGGGCTTATGCAGGGATTTAGATAAGTAGTTTGGGTTGGAATTGCAAATGAGATATATTGTAAGGCAGTATTATCTTAGATCTTATACTATTAGATAAAATTCTGTCACGTTTCCAGTTTACATTTTGTATCTTCAGGTGCCCAATGGAGTAAGGCACTAACAATTGCTTGTAATTGTCTTTAAATATCAGACTTGTTTCAAATTCACTGATGAATTGCTATAATTTGTCGATTATCAGAATACCTTACATTTCATGTCTGTTATTTTTTATCTTACTCATCTCATGCTCCAGTTAGGTTGAGGATCACTGAAGGATTCGCCATCCTTGAGCATTTTCCCTGTTGTTGAGCCGGCTTATGAGATAATCTGCTCTGTTTTAGTGAACCTTTGAGTGTGGTGCAGAGATCAAGAAGTTCACTAAAGGGATTACCCTCCTAGTTTTTGCAGAGCCCAAAGTGTAGAAGGATCTTGTATCCTTGTCGCAGTTGGTCCAATCCTTGTGATAATTTCCACGATTGAAGTTGGCTACTTCATAGAAATTGGATTGAGTGTATTGGTGGCTTTTGAAGCATAAAACCCAATTTGGGAACCAACACCATCTAGGTGGTTGTCTTGCCTTGTCAATCAATAGGCAGTCGGTCTTATCCCATTTTCGTCCATTTGAGTTGCCAATGTGTTGTTTTTAATGTGTTTAATAATTTTAATAATCATTATCGAATTGAATGGTTAATAATCATCTTTTGGTTATACTTATTAACTTATGTTATTTATATGCATATATAAATGTATATCCAAATATAAGAGTATATAGCATATATACATACTTATACGTATATGCGTATATGTATACATACATTCAATCATTATTGAATAATGTATGTGTAAATACACCTACAGAAATATGGATGTAGGTATGCATATAACTTATATATATATATATATAACCAAAGCTTGCTTTTTGTTAGGGGAGGTGGGGTGGAGATGTTACACCATTGTCCCTACCACCTCTCTATACTTCGTGGTAAGCCACCATCATTCAAGATGGGGGGAGACGTTATTAATTTGCATGAGCAGTCCTTGGTGGTCAGGCGTTCTTATTTGAAGGCTTTCTATTCGAGTGAGGACTTCTTCTTGGTCTTCATCTCTTTTTCCGTTCACATTGCTAAGAAAATTATGTGACTTTCTCTTACGAAAACATTTTCATTTCTTCTGCATTGTTATTTGCTAGCATCAATATTCTTTTGGAAGTTCACACCAATACTTCCTCGGCTCATCTAGAGGAGGTTCGTTGGAGCTTGTGGATATCTTACTAGAGTGGCAGACATTGCTTACCAGAGGAATCATCCTTGTCAAACTTGTCGTAACTCGGGCATGTCATATTCTTTAGTCTAATTTGAAAAGGAAGCATTGTTTGTTGTTGTGATTTGCTAAAAGATATAAGTTTGAATGTTTTATTGTCAATTGGCACATTGTTGAGAATTATATTTTTACTTTAAATAAGAACGATTATTGAATGGAATGTTGTCTGCTTACCCTATTAATGGCATGACAAAGTTAGAGATTCATGAAATCCATTCTGGATAACTTCTTATTATGTTTTATTTGTACTACATGTGGATCATGCATGTATCAGTATCTAGTTCATAACTGTTTGAAATGCAGAGATTAATCGTGTATTACTATTTGATAGTGAAAATATTATTCATTAAAAAGAAAAGAGAAAAGAAATCGAAAGAAACTTGCTCTATTTTAGCCATGTACATTCTATCTTGAGTAGCTGATGTATAGCTCATGCATAATGCCTAAGAATTAGGATTGCTTGTGTACTTATGTCATGGTATTTCAAGCAATATTCTATGAATCTAACCAACAGATTAAGTTCGTTCATTGATTTATTAAATATTACAAACAAATACTTGTGCTATAAGAAACCAATATTCAATACAATGGAATCAGTCCTAAACTTATAATTCAGCAAATGAAAGATAGAATCTCAATGAAACACATGTATGATTATCAGAATCTTTAAAGGTTGTTACATTAAGTCGTGTTATTTGATCAAGTGATCCTGAGGTCAATAATGAATCATTAGGATCTACCTTGGGTCAATTTTATATGGGTTATAGTTAATGAGTAGCTGGTTAATGTCATATTAACAAGAAGGTCATTATGGCCATTAATGTCGATAGACATAAGATTGTTAGATAAGAATCCAGTGGGTTAGTTGAACCTGTATGATTTGTGAGTCAATTGTACTCTAATATGGACAAGTCAAGTAAGGGTGGTGAAGTCTGACAAGACTTGTATGCACATATTTTGAAACCTTGGCCAAGTTGGCATTGCATTTAGCATGCAACTGTCAGTTCACATGAACTAGATACACCTTCTAGTCAAGTCATCATACTAGTTAGGAGGTCCCTATAGTGTGTGACCAACTAGTTACATGTAGGTTCAAAACACCAAGCTCAAATGGCAAAGTGGCATTTAGGTCTAATCCTTAATCTACTACCCTCACGAAGGGTCGGGCCATTCTAGAGACGTGGAAAAGCCCTTGATGATGCTCTCCCTCTCCTAGACTATGCCAAGGTGAAATATCCCACTTAATTTTTTTTTAATTTTTTCCAGTTACAAACATTACAAGCACCCATTAGGGTTAGAAAATATAATCAAAATCATTGTTGAAAGATAACCCTCCCACTTTCTGATCACCAAGAGCCCAATGTGGGAAGGTGAGAGCATACGGTGACAAGGGGATCATTAGCTCAATAAGCAATTGGAAATTACAATGCAGATTACAATGATAGGCGGCAAGCCAGCCCCTTCCGCTTATCCAACGGGTGATAGAGATTTCAACAGCAGTTTGGCGATGCAACCAGCCAATTACAAAATCCAAGAACTGAAATAAGCAACAATCACTCGACCACTTGTTCAGTGGGAGGACTGAAAATGGAATTGCAATCTACTCAACCACTTATTCAACAGGAGGACAGTATTACAATAAAATAAGAAAGGCGGCAAGCCAGCCTCTTCCACTTATTCAGTGGGTAATGAGTTACAATCCAAAAAGAAATAGCTGTTAGTACTACTAATCAGCTTTACAATATATAGCATGAGATTTCAAAGTAAGAACAACATTGTCCATCGCTGCAAATGATGATATAAGCACTCCCCAAAACCAACGCAGACCAACCACACCAAAAACACACTCCACACTACAATTTTCAGAATCTGAAATACAATAGTAGCAAGCTGGAAACTCAGATCAGCGACTTCAAACCACATCAAAATGCTCACAGCTCCACTAATACTCAACGGATTGACTCAAAACTGATTGCATATGAAAGCTAAGAGGTAGGTGATGATGCTAAGACCAACAAACAGCAACAAACCCACCCAAACAATTTTGGCACGCATTCCAAGATGACACCAGCATAGAACAGCTAGGGAAGAAGTACAATTTTCAATAATAAAATGGAGACTCCAAATTAAGCACTGTAAACTTACATGAATAATTGCCTCGAGCACAGGGAAATGATACCTAGAATGAACGGACGCACAGGCGGAGAGATATGAATGAAAATAAGCTACAGCCACACCAAAACCACCAACCTGGAACACACACAACACTCCAAAAACAAAAAAACTCGAACTCACACTTGCAATGAATCCATCCATTCTTCTGAGTGAAGAACAATCCCAAATCTCAACTAGTCGCTATCTTTCAAGCGAGAAGCTAAGCATACAATCTAGGAGGTAAGCATTCCTCGAAGCATTACAACAGCATTTCAGCAGCACTTCGTTATAATATTCATGGATACCAAAAAATGAGAGCCAAAGTGCATATTTATAACTTTCTCCCCAAGTCAAACTTCCTTTCCCTCCAATATGGGATTAAACATCCACATTCAAATCTCCTTTAATTTGTATTCATTTCATTTCATTTCACTTCCTCCACAAATCGCCCAAGGGATAATAGTATTTAGTAACCAAAGTATTTTCTCTCTTTAGTGGTCACCCACATAGACAAATATTAAGTCAATGCTAAGATATAATTTTTAATGAGAAGATATACCTCAAAAGGGATGTCCAACCCAACATTAAGAAATTAATAATTTGAGCACCAAGTCGACCCCCCCTAATGTCATACCCAAGTTATGCCTAGGCCAAGGCGAAAGTAATGAGGTATTAAAAAATACTTCAACTTCCAAATACTGAATACTGCCAATATGAGTTGAAGCCAAGGTACTGAACTACATTGTAGAAAATAGTCATCTGAGTTCAAACCAAAGAAACGGGACTCGGACTCGGCTCGGACTCGGCAAGGCCAACTCGGACTCGGACTCGAGACTCGGCGTCAGACTCGGGATAGTGAAAAACTCAAGAAATTTAGATATTTTTAAATATTTAAAACTTGTTTCAGACACCCTTTATTGAATACACCTTAAAGACACAATAACATCATCAAACTCGGCTCATTTGATTACATACACAAGTATACATCAATCACATAAGCATAAACGCAAATTGTAGCTGAAGAAAATAACAAACATAGATATATAAATATTGTCAAATGTATACAATATTACAAAACTCATGGAATAAAAAATCCATGTCATCATATGATCATCATCAAATGTTTCATACAAATACCAAAGGTAAATACAACTACAAGTCTATGGCTCAAAGGAGCCTGCACCCTCCGGCCCCAGCCCCCTGCGAAGGCGTCTAAGGTAGGTCCTGGATGATTCGACTGCCATAGCCGCTCCCCGTGACACCATGCCATGCTCACCAACATCAAGAACATCCGTGTCACTATCTGCCTCTAAATCTCCTGTCTGTGCTCGTGCTCTCCGCTCCTCCTCTGCCATGGCTACAGTCTCAACCTCTATATCTACCTGGTCGATCCAATCAATGTCAGACTCGGAGGTTAAATTTTCTCTACTTCTATCGACGCAGTTTCCCCCATATTTTTCGACGGGGGTTTGGGGGCAGCACCCCCAAGGTGGGGTCAAGGGGCAGCGCCCCGCGAGGCCAAAAAAACTTATTACAAGTCTGAATTAGGGTTTCTTTGAGAGTCTTCCTTAGGGCCTGGTTTTGCTCTTGTTGCTAATTGGGTCTTGCTTGGTGAGTGAGTATCATTCTTGAAGGTCCAAGCTAGGTCAAGTTGGTGAGTGATAAAGTCTGGAATGTCATCCTGATCTTCAAATGCTCTGAAATTTGGCTAAGTCTGGAATCTCCTGATCCTGAAATTTGACTAAGTCTGGAAAACTGAAGAATCCTCCAAAAACTAGATTTTGCAATATAACTCCTGGAGGCCCGAAACCACTCTCAAACATCCTGACAGTATATATGGAATATAACTTAAATTATAACTTATACTTAAATGTTATATTCCATAAAATAATCCTGACGAAGAGACCAAAATGTCAAATTTCGCCCTTCCAAAAAAACTTATTACTTTTTAAAAAAACTTTTTAAAATGTTTTTTTTTTTTGTCATTTTATTAACCCAGCCAGTAGCAGAGTCTGGGGCTCAGGACTCGCCGAGTCTGGCGATTTTGAGCCAAAATCGCCAACTCGGAGAGTCTGGCGAGTTTACTCTCCAGACTCGGCTGAGTCCGAGTCCGAGCCCCTGGGACTCGTTTGGCCTGACTCGGACTCGGACTCGCCGAGTTTGGGCGATTTCGGGCGAGTCTCGTTTCTCTGGTTCAAACACAGGATCCTGCCAAAAATAGCCACTGAGCTGCGCTACAGAACCCCTGCCAAAAATAGCACTACTAAAAAAGTACTTACTATAAATAGCATACTGCTAAAAATAGTAAGTATTTCCAAAGTGATTTTAACCCCAATCTGAGCAATTGTTGTACTTACTAAAAATAGTAAATCCAAAAAAGGTCTTCAGATTGATTTGCATGTTATACCATCGCAAAGCTCTCAGAAAAACCAAGAGAAATAAGCTGCCTTCGCCTCCACTTACTAGTAATAGTAAGTTTGCCAAATTTCGCTGCTTGCTATGCATGTACCATCATTGCGAAGCTTTCCGAAAACCCAGAAGAAATCCGGAACCCAAACTGACAAACTCCAACATGCAAGCCTTTGAAAATGCTGAAACATCCTCCCAAAGGTAGGAAACCCTAATTTCTACTTCTGACTAGCCTACGGTTCTCCAGAATAGGCTAACGGTCAACTGAGCTGATTACTGCTTGTTGATGTGTTTTTTATGCACATGCGAACACATATATTAAAATACCAAGGTATCTTATCCTCTCTTGAACAAAGTCTCTCAAATGCTATGCTTCGCAATCAAATCAGACAACTCCAAGGTTATGAAATGTCAGGTCTTGACATGTGGATAAGTTCAATGGTTTGATGTGATAATGTTGGAATCACAAGGGGACTTACGTTGTACATGAATGCTCAATCTTATCATGGATTAAGATAAGTATGCCAATGACTTAGGATTTTGCACTGAAGTTCTTGATTCAATTCTAACAAGGATTTCTAAAAAAAAGGACAAAAGGAATAGGGTTAGGAAATCTATTCTAGAATGCAAGTAGTGAACAAATTTAGTGGAATCAAACTAGGCAAGGTCTCACCATCAAGTCGAATAGATTTTGACACAAGCTTAGTGCAATCATCTAAGGTATATTTCAAAGCTATTCAAAGTACTACAATCAAACATTGATACCATCCAAATTGATGCATAACAATGGACGTATAATAGTCGGGGTTAAGCTTGCATAAACTTCCAGTTGACCACACAAGGCGCACTTACAATCAGCAAGAGGCTAGTGGTATGGATAAATGGATTCCACACAAATACATTCAACAAATTCTTTCATTCAATCTAACAAACTTGAAAGCAAATTCTAATCTAACTTGGACGAATTGAGAACCTTGAATGCAAGACAACACTTAAACAAAATCACCATCAAGTCGAACAATGATTTATGTTCAAATTTGCAGCATCTACCAACAATTCTCAAAAATCTCTCTTACAAATGAGAGGAAATGGGGTTTATATATAGAGCCTCAAAAAAAATGAATGGCTCATATTGATTCAAGATCAACAGCCAAGATTACAAGATAAAACCCTAATTAGGGTTTGTTACAAACCACCATTACATTGGCCAATGAGATATGAGGGTAGGTAAGATAAATAATATTTGATGTAGCGCCATGTGTCACCTATTCCCTCCTTGAATGAATGTTGACTTGGTACCCTTTGATTGAATGAATGGTGACTAGGATGCCACCTCAGCTTGCCTTATAGACTTGATCAATTTGCTTTGTACATTCCTCTTCTTCATAATGTTTGGAATTCCTTATGATACTTTGCATTCCATCCTTATGTTATGGAATTCCATGAACTGTTCCCTCCTTATGTTTGGAAAATTTTCCCAATCTAGGAATCTTGAACAATTTCCTTCCTTGGCACTCTTTGATATTGAAATTCCTCGATGTAGTTCCGGATTTCTTGATGTGAAATCCCTTTGCGCTCATGTCTTGAATTTGCTTCCCTTCATTTGTTCATCATCAAGGTGAAGTCTTCTTCATGATTGATCCGGTCCTCATCTTCACCTTCTGGAATCTTGTTTCGAAATCCTCATCCAATCTTTGAAGTGTTGATCTTCCTTATCCGCATTGTTTGAGTTTCCTTGCGATATACATTTCACTTGCTTGTCATCTTGGAGTTGATCCATCATCATTTGCTGCCTTGAAGTGTTGATCCTCCTCATCCGCATTGTGCGCATCTTCCTTCACCTCAAGCCTTGATCATCATGCTTCCCTTCCTCATAATAGTCCTACAAAACAAACAAGTATCGGATCAAACACCCTATGGGATAAACTTGATTTCAACCTTGGTGGGAAATCCATCCGCATACGAACGGATCAGTCCTCAAAACATCCGCATTTCCATGTCCATTCTTTCACTTGGTGGAAATTTGATGTCTATCTGGATAACTTTGTTATTGATCTCCATCCTAATTAATTTGTCTCTTCCTTTGTAATTTTGTCTTCAAGTGGAAATCCGACCCTCATCCAGACTCATTGTCCTTGAAAATTTTGCGTTTGACTTGATCGCTATTTGATGGAATGGAAATTAGAACCTCATAGGGACTTTGTTCCTAACATTTGTCCCAACTTGTGATAGATAGTCTTAGAAAATTGTAACACCAAATCTGGAAAATATGAAGGTTCGGATTGAAATCTGGAAGATTTTCCTCAAGAAAAACCGATTTTCAGACTTAGGATAAGTCTAATTGCAATTGCTAAGTCTAAAGACACCCATGTAAACTCAGAAAATCAAGTATTTGGATCCCAAATGGCAAAAATGAATGTCCAGGTCTAGAAATATCACTTGGAGGTCTGAAAACACTCAGAAAGTGACTGCTTTTTTATATCAAAGTTGTAATAAAAGTCTGATTTTCTGAGGATTGAGCCTGAATATGCCCTCCAATGTCTGAAAATACTCATAAAATGTGTATTGAAGTCTGATTTTCTGATTCTTAAGTCTAAATACACCCTCTGAAAGTCTGAAAATGGCTCCAAAAAGTCTGAAGACACACTGAAAATGATGAATATCAATGGCTGGAAGTGGTCACAGCTATGTCACATGCTTGCATTTGAATTATTTTGACCTTCAAAACTCAAAAATGGTTACATCTAGGCACAACCATGTGGCTGAAAATGAAGTTTTAGTCTGAATATAACTCAAAAAAATGTCAAATTAGTGCCCGGAAGTATACCACAATTCTGAAAATGCTTGGAAAAGGGTGTAGAAAAGTCTGATTTTTAGTTCTTAAAGTCTGAAGACACCCTTCCAAGGTCCAACAATGGCTGCCCAATGTCTGAAAACAACCTGCAATTTCAATAAATCAATCATTTAAATCTGTCGCAGTCATAGGAAACACTTGTATTTGATGGATTTCACCTTCCCAAAGTGAAGTTTGCCAAATATGGGCATGAACAAAAGGCTGGTAAAAAATATCTAAGTCTGAAGACAAATCTGAAAGTGAAGTTTCAGACTTAGATCAGCAATGGAAGCTCCCAAAAACTCATAAGGATGATGCACAAGTGAGATTTCCCAAGTGTAGAGGTGGCTGGACATGAAATTTTTTCTGAGGACAACCTGCAACAATGGTGTCTCAGACTTGCAACAACGATAATAATGTTTGAAATGCTCTAAAATGTCCTCAAATTACCTCCAAACAGTTCTCCAATAAAATCGCCTAAGGTGGAAATGAGTTGGGAATGAAATGTAAAATCTGAAAATGAGTTCCCAGCCGACAATGGAGGTCAAGCAGCACCCAGCAATGGTGAAATTATGCAGATCTAGTCAACACGCAGCAATGGTACCTCCCTATCACAAGTACTTAACTCCAAAAAAGTGGAAAAATCTTCACTTTAGCCAAAATCACCCAATCCCAATAGTGGCGCCAAACTTAGAAAGTTCCAAATCGCCAACAATGGTGGGTTGACCAGCCACTTAAATCGCTGTAGTTTCTCCTCCAAATGGGGTGCCAAGGCTGAACTAGACAAATCTGCAACTTCAGCACTTCAAATGGTGTCCAATGGACACTTAGATAAAAATCGCCCAGCTGGAATCAATAAATCATCTTCAATCTAACACTTAGCAATCACCATCAACAAATATATTATTATTTTGAATGTTGGCTGGGCATACTTATACATGTTTTTGCCTTGAAACTTCACCACACAAGCAATGTGGGATAAAACTTTTGCCATTATAACAACTTGGTGGAAAATCGCCCCATGTCTGGATAAAAATCCTCATTAAAAAGTATCATAAATCATCTCAATTGCCACTTGAGGAAAATCGACCCCCATCTGGATAAAAATCTATGCATAAAAAATCCATTAAACTTGTTCAAAAACTATCCTGGGGAAAATCGATCTTCATCAAGAAAAGAAATTTCATCCGGATCAAAGTTATCTGCATTCTAGGGGAAAATAGAGGGTCATCAGGATAATTTCCCATACTTAGTCAAAATTTTAGCCTCCTGGTGGAAAATCGCCCACCATTAGGAACTTGAATGGGGGAAAAACAGGCTCCATCAAGAATCCAATGGAAATTCACCTCCCATCAGGATTTTGCGTGGGGGAAAACCATGGGTCATCAGAAATGTGGGGGGGAAAGCACCTCCCATCAAGAATTTTGACATTTTGACCCTTAGAACTTGGATTTTCATTAGGAATTTAACAATTTAACCACTCAAAATCATCTAGAAACTTAGAATTTTCAATAAAACGAGTCAGAACTTAAGTAAATTTATCAAAATTTGGGCGAAAAAATAGGAATTTCATCGGAATAAAGTGCAAATTTGACTTGAATAGATTCCTCGGAGTGATAAAATAACCCCTAAAGGACCTCTTAATACTTAGGCACAAAAATATCACCAATTTACCACACTTAGACGCATTTACGCTCAAATTTAAAACTCGTTGCAACCTCAAACTCGGACAAAATTTAGGATCACACTTAACAATTTGACATTTTAAACACGTTTGATCCTACACCCTCTCATTAGCAAAGGCAAACACTAGGAAATTAGACAAAACTTCTACTCTAAAAAGTGAAAAGTGGGGTCCTGTTGTGACCATTTCACACATCGCCCCATCAAATGGGGACCCCCTCTTTTTCTTTGGGGCTTGCTTTCCCTTAGTTGGGTTTTCTCTCTGCTTGCTAGGATTTGAGTGAGTGAGTGGTCGCCTGCGCTAGGTAGATTAGGGTTTATCTCTGAGGGCTCCTCTTAGGGTCTCTTTCAAGTTGAGTCTAGCCTGGTTTTTGGGAAGTCTTTAGTTGTCTTCCTAGAGCCCTAGGTTTGCCTTAGTGGATCTTTTCCTTTCTGGGTTAGATCAAGAAAGAGGGTGAATAGGTCTCAGGTCAGGATAGGTCTGGATTAATGGTTTTCTTCTCAGAGTCCAGTTTTCCTCCAGGTCCGAGTCAATTGAGCAGAGTCAGTGGTCAGAGAGAGATGGAAGTGGTGATTTTAGAAACTGATGAACAAATGCACTTGATGATGATTGAAGGAGTTTTGAAAGATATGACCAAGGTTGTTGACTTTTAAGACGTGATTGAGAAAGTTGATACATTTTTTGCCTTGAAGAAGAGTTTTTAGACCTTGGGAAAATGAAGATTTTAGCCCAAATAGAGATTTTCGCTCCTGACCCTTCCAAAGGGTCCAGAGCGAAATCTTCCTTTTTGCCTTCCTTTGACCTTGAAACCTAGTTTGACCTCACCTAGACCCAGTCTAATGGAGATTTGTCTTGATTGCGATAAGAGGAAGTTGATTTGACCAAGTTTGTGTGAGAATGAGTTGAAAGGAAGATGAAAATCAACCTAAGAAGTGATTTTCACTCCTGACCCTTCCAAAGGGTCCAGAGCGAAAATCCTTAAAGACCTCAATTTCTTCATTATTCAGGACAAGCTTTTGGTTTCTAAGGCATGCTTGGTGATGTTTTTGAATGTTCTAGCCTTGTAAAGATTGAAAGATGAAGGATTTTAGTCAAGAAGATGAATTTCGCTCCTGACCCTTCCAGAGGGTCCAGAGCGAAATTCTTGAAAACTCTCATTTTTCTCTTGGCTAAAGTCAGGATCTTGATGGAGATGCATGAAGAAGGATCTATGTTTGCCTCTCAAAGAGAATTGGAGTTGAAAAGGTCAAGAGTCAAGCCCAAATCATGATTTTCGCTCCTGACCCTTCCAAAGGGTCCAGAGCGAAAATCTTTGTAGCCCACATTTCCTTCCCAATTTTGGCTAAGTGTTGGTTTCTAGGGCATGTTTGAAGATGAAATGGTTTGATCTTGCCTTGAGATGGAGTTGGTGGATTTTTGAAGAGCAAGATTTTGGCCTAAAGGAGAATTTCGCTCCTGACCCTTCCAAAGGGTCCAGAGCGAAATTCATCATAAACTTCATTTGTTGCCTTGAATGGACTTGAAATCTTGTTCCTAAGATGGAAAATGATCTAATTTTGCCTCTAAAGGTGGTTTGAAGTTTGAAAAATGAGTAATCTAGCCTAGAATGAGATTTTCGCTCCTGACCCTTCCAAAGGGTCCAGAGCGAAAACCCTCTTGAAGCTCATTTCCTCCTAAGTTTGACTAAATTTTGATTTGCACGGTATCTTGAAAGGAAGGGTGGACATCTTGTAGCCTTTGGAATGTTTGGAAGCATTGAAGTGTGAAGGATTTTGGACCAAAAGGGTGAATTTCACTCCTGACCCTTCCAAAGGGTCCAAAGCGAAATTCCTAAAAACTCTTATTTTTGCATTGAAGGAGGTCAAGTCCTTGGCATGGATGGAAGTGAAGTAGCTTGTCTTTGCCTCTTGAGGTCGTTTTGAAAGGGAGAAATGAAGAATCTAGCCCAAGTCAAGATTTTCACTCCTGACCCTTCCAAAGGGTCCAGAGCGAAAATCTCTCTAAGATGCATTTCTTTCCTTGTTTGGCTAAAATTTGATGTCCAAGGCATGATGAGAAGGAGAATGAACATGACCTTGCCTTTGAGAGTGTTTGGTAGCTAGGAAAATGAAGGATTTTAGCCAAGAAAGGAAATTTCGCTCCTGACCCTTCCAAAGGGTCCAGAGCGAAATTCCTTACAAGCATACCTTTTGACCTTTCTCAGGCTTAAAACCTTGTTCCTAGGGCAAAGGGAGATGAGATTTTACCTTGCAATGAAGTTTCAAGTTGAAAGAATGATGATTTTAGCTCAAAACAAGATTTTCGCTCATGACCCTTCCAAAGGGTCGAGAGCGAAATTCTTGGAAACTCATATTTTCTTCTTAGAGATGGTCAAATTCTTGAGTTTTATGGCATGGTTAGGTGGACTTTGATGTGTTCTTGCCTTTGAATATTGGATTGAGGTAATGGAGTAGCCAAAACAAGCTCAAAATAGGAAATTCGCTCCTGACCCTTCTAAAGGGTCCAGAGCGAAATTCCTAAGATCCCTTATTGTCTTAGCAAAATCACGTCAGACTTGGATTGGATGTGAGAGGAGAAGTATTTTCTAGCCTTTTGAGGTGAATTCAACTTGAAATGATGGGGGAATAAGCCTAAATTAGGAAATTCGCTCCTGACCCTTCCAAAGGGTCCAAAGCGAATTTTCTCTAAATCACCTTTTTTCCCAATTTTGTACCAAGCCAAGTGCTGACTAGGGCAAGTTTTGATGGGAGAGGTCCTCAGGAATGACTTTGACTTAGCAATGATTATCAAACTTGAAGGAATTGAGCCAAAAAGTGATTTTCGCTCCAGACCCTTCCAAAGGGTCCAGAGCGAAAATCCCAATTCCACCTATTTTCTTTGCAAGGCAAGGTAAAATTTTGATTTTTATGGCCTAGAGAGGAGTGAGGCAAGGTGTTCTAAGTCTTGGAGGTGATTTGAAGTTGGAAGGATGGGGAAATAGCCCTAAAACAAGATTTTCGCTCCTGACCCTTCCAAAGGGTCCAGAGCGAAAATCCTAAAATCTACATATTCCTTTCAAATTTGTGCTAAACCATGCCTAGGCCAAGGTGAAAGATGCCCTTGAGATTGCCCTTGAGTTGATTGTTGTCTCTAGAAGTGATGATTTTAGGCCAGAGGAGGAAATTCGCTCCTGACCCTTCCAAAGGGTCCAAGGCGAAAATCCTTCAATCACCTTTTTCTCCTTGCAAAATCAAATCAAACTTAGATTGAATGGGAGAAGAGAGATGTTTCCTTGCCTTGTGAGGTGAATTCAAGATGAAATGATGAGGAAATGAGCTACAAATTGGAATTTCGCTCCTGACCCTTCCAAAGGGTCCAGAGCGAAATTCTAGATAGGTCCTATCCCTAGCAAGGTTTTTGAGCAAATTTGACCTTTTTGGCCTTGTGAGGATCAAACCCATACTGCCAAGTTGAGAAGTGGATTCAAAATAAGGGAGTCTAGATGAGTTGAAGTGAAGGAGATTGAAAATTTGGCCTAAAGGGTGAATTTCACTCCTGACCCTTCCAAAGGGTCCAAAGCGAAATTCCTAAAATGCAATGTTTCCTCCAAAATAGTGTTGAGCCAAGTCAGTGGTCGAGATGAATGGACCTTGGAGATTGCCTTGAAGAAGGTTGTTGATCAAAATTAGGTGAGTTGTGACCTAAAAAGTGAATTTCGGTCCTAACCCTTCCAAAGGGTCCAGAGCGAAATTCCCATTTTTACCTAATTTACCCATGTGAAAGGCTAAAAAATTGAAATCCTAGGCTTTGTTAGGCCAAAACAAGCGTATGCTCGCCTTCCGGAGGATTTTGAAGTGAAGAAAATGGGGTAACTGAGGCCTAATCAAGAAAATCGCTCCTGACCCTTCCAAAGGGTCCAGGGCGAAATTCTTGAGGACACCTATTATTCACCTTTGTTAGAAGCAAATTGCAAGATCATGATGACAAGAACATGAAAGTTGGCAAGTCTAGGTTATGAGGATTTTGATTAATGAAGTGAACAAGCCTAGATGAAAGTTCAAATAAGCCTTGAAATAATTTAAGCCTCCATCACGCTTTGAACATTTTAGTGCCTATGGAGAATGAGCCTTCATCAAGCCTTGGTCAAGCTTTAGCATTCGCTAAGCTAGCCTAAATCTTTCCATTAAATTTGCCAATCAAACACATTTGGGAGACTAAGACAAATTCGCATGAATTAAGGCAATTATTAATTGATTAATTAATTTCCTAAGCCTTAAAATAAATAAAAAGATCAACCTTAGGCTTTGAAATTAATTTAAAAGTAAAAATTCACATTTTGGCTCCCAAGATTTATTATTTTTTACTTATTTATCAAGTCGGCCAAGCTTGTGGAGGAGTTTTATTTTATTTTATTTAAACCTTTACCAAGTCGGCCTAATGGCAAACAAGGTGAGCGCCCTATATAAGAGAGGTGCGTTTTGAAATTTTTTAAATTATTCATTCATTGTCTCTCATGCGAATTTAAGGAGCAGATTTAAGAAGGCGAAATTGAGCAGATTGAAAGATAATTTCCAGATTTTTGGAAGATATTTGAAGACTAGTTGAAGGCGAATTTCTGATTGAGAAGCTGATTGGAGGATAATTTCCAGATTGAAGGCTGATTGAAGGTTAATTCATCCAAAGGAGGAGTCTAAAATTCAGATCAAACATCTTTGTCCAGCAAATTCTCATTTTCCTTTATTCATTTTTCAAAGGTTGATCGCTTACAGTCAAGGAAGAGGTATGTATAATCAGTTTTCTGAAAGCTTATTCAAGATTTAGTTTGATTTTTCATGCCAATCCTTTGAAAGTCTAAGTCTTGTACAATCAGATTTCAATTCTCAATTAATATTAATTTGAAAATTCATAATTCTAGGATTTATCACATTATTTTCAAATTAATATTTAGTTAATTCCTTGAAAAGACTTGAATCCCATACCTTGAGGTATTATGCTCAACCCTAACTTTAAGCTTTTTGTGTAGGTATCAAATGACGACCCCCAAGACCAGTGGATCCACTACTCGGCAGACTCTCATCAAGGAGGATCAGAAGAACGATGAATTGGAGACCAAGATCGTGTCCAAGTGGAGCAATATCGGAGACACCAATCTAGGAAACTTCAATGTGAAGAAGTTTCAGGAAGCGCCTTACATTGGCAAACCGTCACCTGTTGCAAAGAAGATAATTGAGAGTGGCATCATCAAGGCTGCAGGTTTCCCTCCCGCAGTCAAGTGTCATGAGTTGATGATCGAGTGTGCCCGGCACTATGATTCACACAAGGACGATCGTAGCCGAGGATGGAACTATATTAGCCTACCTTTCAAAGGAAGCTATAAGCGAAGCTTTTCATCTCCCGGAGCATAAAGACATGATCTACAAGAGCTTGGAAGGAGCTAGGTCTATCTACGAGGATGATCCTGATTCCTGTCTGAACTTCATCAACAAGAATTGGTTGCTCAAAAGTCAACCTCGCTTGTACAAGATTCCCAATACACCGCACAGAATCGACTTCCAAGAAGAATTCAAGGACTTGATAACCTTGCTCAATCGGGTCACAAGTGCCTCTCAAGCTTTCTTCTTTGACAAGTGGATGTTCTTCTTCATAGAACTGATCGTCCAAGGAAAGGGAATGCTCAATTGGGCTAGAATCATTAGCAACAGCCTGGACGTGCAGTTGAGAAGACTAAAGCCTACCAAGTCATTTCACATGAGTTCATATGTTATATATGCCTTGATCAGAGGTTTTGAGTATGCAGGACTACCTCACAAAGGAGTTGTTGGAAGAGGACCCAGAGAAATAAGAGTTTGTGATTCTTATGTTCAACTGCATCATCCGCTAAGGAGTGACTACAAGCTAGTCAATGACACCTTCACGATGTATATCACCAGGGCATTGCAAGGAGGGATTCACAATCGATTGTCTCTAGACGCGCAGGAGCTCGTGAAGAAGCATGGTGCATGGTGCATGGTTCATTCAGTTTCCAAAATTCACATACATCAGAGTTCATGGATGTCCTTCACCTCCCTACATGTTGCCGAGATATCCTACAGACAGGATAATACTACTTGAGGTGACTAGGCAGTTGGCAGCTTATGCAAAGGCATCAAGACACAAGCATGGAAATGGAATTCCCACACCCATCCTACTAGGGAACTCAGTTGAAGTGTGTCCTAATACTCAGGCCGTGGAAGATGCGGAGAAGGAACTATCTCTATATTCATTCGCATCCTTTGCCTCAAGGAAGAATTTTGATCCTCATGGTCATATAGAAGAGACAGTCGGGAAGAAGAACAAACATGAGTTTCAAGTGGAAGACTTTTAGATGAATGTCCAGGATGATGTAGAGGTCAAAAGAAAGATGCATTCCAGGTTACCCTTGGATCTCATCAGGAAATGCAAAATTTATAGAGTAGCCGATCAAGCCCAGGACAGTGGTAGATACCTCCAATCATCCTATGAGAAGGAAGATAAAGAAGTGAAGGTAGATTGGAATGAGCCCAAGGTTTTAGACTTAAGAGCTTTGATGGCTCCCGTTTTATCTTGCACTCACAGATGGGTGGACGTACAGCATCAAAAGTTGAAGGAGCGGAATGTATCTATGACATTCACCTTGGAAACAAGACCAGAAGAAGGAGAGGCAAGTGTGAGTGAGAATACTTCTCATTCCAAAGGTTCGAAGAGGAAAGAAGGACCTGAGAAGAGAGAGCCTTCCAAGACGAAGCAGAAAATGAATCCTGATCGCCCACCAAGCACATCTTCTAGGCATGAAAAGGAAGCAAGTCAAGGAGAAGATCAAAGGCAGATAGTGTATGAAATTGATGAGTCTCTGGAATCCATGGTACAGAATGATAAACAAGGAAAAGGACAGACACCTCAGCATTCATCGAGTCAATCTCCCCAAGTTGGTGCTAATGAGCAACAAGAAGAAAAGAATGATGATGAAGCAATATTTCCTTTCAGGGAAGATAGACCTCTGCCTAAAGAAATACAAGTGAGGGAAAGGAAATCTATCATTCCAGATTGGCTAAAAGAGAGGTTGACAAGGGTAGTTGTGGTCGAAGAGGAAGAACAAGTATTTGACTTGGAAAGCCTCATAGGAAATTCTCATGAAGAAATAGAAAAGAAGAAGGCCACAAAGATGTCAAAGGTAATTAGAGATGAGACAGGATCCAGAATAATGCAGATAGCTACACCAGTGGTGGACAAGTATGAAGATGAGATTCTAGCAGAAGAATACGATCTGGAAACATTCAATCTTGGTCCACTTACCACCGTGCAAGCCATGGAAGAAGCAACTGATTCACTGAAAGCACTTAATGACAAACTCAAAGAAGAAATGGAAAAGAATAAGAAACTAGAAAAGGAGGTCAGTGCTTGGAGAAATTATTTGAGCCATCTTAATCAACCTTTGAGACGACAAGATCCAGCAATATCTCCTTTGCATGCACTTCCTCTTGAATCAATAAATGAGGCGGAAAGGGTAAAGAGCTTGGTCCAACTCATGAGTTCTTGGATTGATGAATCTTACAAGGTAGTTATGGAATTTGCAACAAGGATGATGAAGACGGTCCACCGTGCTATCCAAGTTCTTGAGATCATCCATAATCTATTGGTAACTGTGGATGCATTTGCTCACACTAGAGATGTCATCCCGGTCTTGCAAGTGATAAGAAGGACACCAAGACAAATTCTAGCACAAGAGAAGATAATGAGTGGAGAAGCCCATAGTCTTCTGCAGTGGTCAACTTTGCTCTAGATAAAGGAAGTTCTTTTCGAAGATATCAGTTCTAGGTGCAGCCAAGTTGAGGTAACTATCCACCCTATTCAAGACAAGGTATTTGAGGTATTGTGTACGATCCTTGGCAGAAGAATTGAGATCGAGACGGATGTAGACATCCAAGAATTGGAAGACAAGATCGGGATCATCTTTTGCAAAGAGGAGAACACAGTCACCGAAGAGCAGCGAAATCAGATGCATGCTACTATGTTCCTGATTGAGAAAACAAAAGAGGTGGAGCTTGGATGGGAGACAACTCTTCTCACTGCCTTTGATCAAGTTCTTCACTTGGAGGAACGGATGAAGAATCTTCCTGAGATTCCCATTGCTAAGATTGAGGCGGTCACGTCCAGATTCATTGAATATGCTAGAAAAGAGCATAGAAAGGGGAACAAAGTTCTAGATGAAAAGTTGTTATGAGATGATGTGGCAAAATTCTTATTGGTCTATGTCTCCTCGTTATTTGTGCCAATTCCTATTGGCTATGGATTGATAATGTTTATCTAAATGGGGACTTTTTTGTAACAAACCCTAATTAGGGTTTAGGTGTCAGAATCTCAGCCATCGATCTTCTTTTGATCCAGGTCATTCATTGTATTTGAGAGTGCTATATAAGCCCTCACTCATTTCATTCAAAGGGGTTAGAAAAGTTAGAAAGTTGGAGAAAAGCAAGTTTAATTTTGTTAGTAGCAAAGAATTGAGTAGTGAAGAGAGAAAGTTGAACAATTGTTGTTTATTTGGCTATGAGATCAATGAAATATTGAAGTTATGGTGTTTTGTTGCAATCCTTGTGGCTACTTTCATGGTTGTTTATCTTCTTGAATCACTCTTAGTAGAGATAGCATTTAAATTTTAAGTTTGAAGGACAAATGTTGTGCTTGATCTTCGATAAGACTCACATTCCAAACCACTAGCTTCTTACTGATTGTAAGAACGCCTTGTGTGGTCAACTGGAAACATTAAGATTGGTTAAGAGTTCAATCATCATTAGAAGTATTGATATGTATCTCCCTAATAGTATCTATTTCCTTGGTGATTTGAAAATCGTTGAATCCCCTTAGAAGATCGCACCAATTCCAGTGGAGTTGTAATCCTTTGGCGATACTGAAATTGGTAAAATCTTATCAAGACCAGTCCTCATTAAGTCACTCTTAGGATTAGTTTAAGTATCTCTTCCTCGAAACCTTTATCTTTTGATCTTATTTGAAAATCTATTAGTATTAGGAGAATCCTGTTTCCTCATTTGGAAGGTAGTTGCACGAACAAGCTTTCTTTGAAAGTAAGTAAGGCCCCTTGAAAAAACAGTAAACACAATGACCACTGGTGCTTATCCGCGAGTAGAGATCCTACAAAGCAGAACCTTGAAGTCCTTCCGATTGATCCTTTTTGTGATATCTTCAGCATTCGGAGACTTTACTCAAGAGAGGATAAGATACCTCTGGGTATTTTATTCTGTGTTTGGTCGTGTACAAAATACACATCAACAGGTCCCCATTTGCAATGGGGCGATGTGTGAAGACGTCACAACACTACTAAGAAGGGGACATTACACAAGGCTTGTACAAGTTATCAGAAGGAAGCTTAATGAGTTGTATTCTGTGAACTCTTATCTATTTCTTTGACAAAGTAAAATTATTAATTGAATTTATTTCTCGTTCAAGCATATGGAGATTATTACTTAGCTGCTCTTATAATTTAACTACTTCCAATTGAAATAGTTAGTTTTCATTTCTAATGAACAGTTAGTTAGTTAATGTTCATTTTCAGCTGAAGTTGAAGATAGTTGCTAATTCATTTATTTAATGGTTAGTTAGTTCTCTATTCTCTTTATTTAAGTTTAGCGGTTGTTACAACTCCATTCTTGAATGGTGACCTCAAAGAAATGATCTATATGTCTCAATCAGAAGGATATGCAATCACTAGTCAAGAACACCAAGTATGAAAGCTAATAAAATTAGTGTATCGTTTAAAACTTTAAAGCAAGCACTATGAGCCTACTATGAAAAAATCACCTAGCATCTCTTGAAGTTGAATTACAAGCACTTTGAAAATGATGATGCAACTCTTTTTGTCAAAAGGTTGATAGCATAATTGTATATCTAGTTGTTTATGTGGATAATCTATTTCTAACGGGCAACAATGAAAAATACATTACAAACATAAAAGAAAAATTGAAGCAAGGGTTTGAAATGAATGACTTGGGACTTCCTCATTACTGTTTGGGTATTGAGGTGATTCAAAAAACCAAGCATATCTTCATCATCCAACAAAAATATATTAGTGAACTTCTAAAAAAAATTTAAGTCCGACTGCAAACCACGTAGTACTCCTATGGAGCAAAGTTTGAAACTAACATCAAATGACTCTGCAGGATAGGTTGATGCAACAAATATCAACAGCTTGTTGGAAGTTTGATTTATGCAACAACCAGACATTTTTTTGTTCTTGGAGTTCTCTCTAGGTTCATGAAACAACCTAGAGAAAATCATTTGTAAGCAGCAAAAATAGTTCTTCATTATCTAAAAAGTGCTCAAAAGTATGGGGTCAAATACTCAAAGACAATAAATTTCACACTGATTGAATATTCAGATTCTGTATATGCAGGTGACTAAGAAGATAGAAAATTTATTTCAGGCATCCTAATGCATCTAGGGTGAGCAATCATTTCTTGGAAATCGAAGAAGCAGTCAATGCCAACTCTGTCCTCTGCAGAAACAGAATAAATGGCAGCTTCTAAGGCAATTGGAGGAATATTAAAGCTTAAAAGAATTCTTGAAGGTTTGCAGGAACACTAGGTTTCATCAAGACCTCTTCTTGTTGGCAGTCAATCTACAATCAAAATAGCCAGAAATCGAGTCTTTCATGATCAAATTAAACACATCAACACAAAGTATCATTTAATTTGACACCATGTAAAGATGATAATGTTCAACTCAAATATTATCCCACTGCAGATCAGCCAACAGATGTTCTTACCAAATTGCTTGGAAGAGGGAAGTTTTAGAAAATTCCAAGAAATGCTCAGTTTAACTACAACCCCTTGAGATCAATAGGGGGAAAGTAAATATTCATGTTAACCTGTTAATCTTCTAGGTTAACACATTTTCTGTTTTGTTTTCAGTTCAAGAAGTATTATTTTCTTAACTGCTTTTAGTAGTTAAATTGTTCCTTTACTGCCTATAAAATAAGAATGTAAATCCGTTTTTTAAACAATAGTAGTACACAATTCTGTCCGGAATCAATCCTGGCCTGACAATTGAGGTTTAAACCACATTGGCCACCATGCATCTCGTGCAAGTGATAAAGTCAATATTCTGCACTATATATTGGATATGTTGGTCCAACTACATATATATGTACAGTTACACATGCACACACCCTAGAAGATGTCCCTCATCCCTCTACCCAAGCTTTCTTGGTGACGATGGGATTCTCCTCTGCAGGAAACATCAATTGTTATATAAAGAGAAATTATTACCGTGCAACCTAAATCTATCAAATTAATTGCACCAACTCATTACTGTTATCCTCTACTAAATCCTTAATGAATGGTACAAGAAAAAAATTCCATTCTATGACTCATACCCGAATAGCCTGCTGCATGAACAACATAGCAATGAGCAGCCCAAATAGTTCTCCAGCTACCCTGGTAAACCTGTTGATAATCGAGCATGCACCCAAAATGGCAAGCAAGAATAACAAGAAGGAAGTCCATACACATACCCTGTATATAAAAGAGCAAAATGCTTGTGACCTTTTAACTCAAATACATGCCTCCTCGTACAAAGCCCAGTTAAGATGCAATAACCAGTTTAGGTTCCATAAATACATCATTTGTAAACAAGACAGGTATGTTGTTGCCAGCTTTAATTAACATTCTTTGGACAAAGATTTGAAGTACGTACCACCCTGTCCAAGCCAAAAACAACTTCGGGCCTAAATCTTCTCTGTCTTTGGCAAAGTCATACATGAATGTATACATGAGCACAGTTGGTTCAGCCACTCCCAGAATCAACAAAGGCTGACCTCCAATGATAGAATGTATGATGCCACATATTGCAGTAGATGACAATGTCTGAACTGCTGTCAATAAGCCATCTGCAAACACAATCTAAGTAATGATTTTAATTTCCACTTAATTCATAAAGCGTTGACAAAAGATCAAAAAGGGCATTAGCTTTGCCCTTTTTCCCAACTTTCCTTTCAAATATGCACCAATTCTATTACATATGTTTTTCTAAGTTTTAAGCACTAGTCGCTAGAGTGATTTATAAATTGTTTATTGAAGTACCATATCATTCCAAATAAATTCATGTTTCTTTCATTTTAAATTTTTAAAAGATTCCTAAGTTTCTTTCTATATCTTTCTTTCTTTTTGAGGATAATAAAAATCATACTAGAGTCATTACTGGCCAGAAAACATACAACTTAAAGTTTAACACTTTCCAAGATGCTGAGTTGAGATCATGAGAAAAGGCAAGCAACCAATGAGAAAAGGCAAGCAACAGAAAGTGTAAACACTCCAACTTACTTGTATTTCTGTCCAGTTGTTCACCAAATGAAATTACTGGAAGTGCAGAAGCAAAGAATATGTAGGTTGTGGGAGCAAGGATCCTGGAGCACATTCATCGTGTCACTTTGACATAACGATAAAAATTAATCTTTGTATAAATGTTTATTAGTTTTGGACATCCTATAATATGAAAGCTTAAAAGTGTATTTCTGTAGTTCTTGATGTTTACACATGCTACAGAAATTACCATATGTAGAGAAGGAATCAAATACCAACAACTAATTTTCATAACAAATCAAAAGCTTTTAAATATATTTTCAGTTGCTAAACCGATTAACAATCAACAGGACAAAATGCCAGGCAAATCAACCTCAACCAATAGGAGTTTCCTTATCTACAAATAAGTGCAAGTCAAAGAGAGTAAATTACCGAATTCCTGCACTGAAGCCACCGGTCCAGTCTTGTTTGTAACATAGAAGCCGTCCCTTCAGATCATTCTTGATTCCTTGGAAAGGTACGAAAGTATCCTCCATGACGAATGGAATGTGTAAAGTTTGGAAAGGAGCTCTCGATTTTCTTTTCCAATATAAGCAACTGAAATATTAACAAGGGAGGAGAGGGTAAAATTTCGCATAAAAAAGTATATGGAAGTGAAACGGGTAGGAGAAGCCAAAATTGGCGAAAAAGGCGAATGGAAGTCAACTATTTAAAACTCTGGAACTTCAGAAACTCTCATGGCAGAAGTAAATTCAGGCTACCATTAGAATTTTGTTCACATAAATCTCATGGCGTTTGCTTAAAACCCAAATAAAACACAAGCTGGGCAGACAAAACGCTTGAGCAAGGCTGTAAATTGCACAGCTTGAAGAAAAGAACTGCAATTTGGGCTATTTGACGCTGAGATCGAAGGGATGAGATCTGTACAACCGCCATCCACAAAGTTGAAAATTCGCCTATTTGAACTCCATATCAGCATGTGAGAATGATAAGGAATATAGTCTAATAAAAAATTAGATTTATTGACTTGTAAAAGAGGGAATCAATGCATTCGAAGCCATAAATTAAAAGTTTAGGAGAAGCTATCAGTAGCAGAATGTTTTGAATCTCAATTCCGTTTTAGACAGACTTGAGAATCCTACTCTCGCAGTTTACATATTGATTGTTAAAAGATATATGCCAACGCTAGCTAAAAGTTTCAGATAAATAGCGATGAATTTGTGATTGGAGCATTTGGGGAAAACAAACTGTGTACGTTATACCTTGAATACAAATTCACTTGATGTTTAAAGATTTCATTCAAAACGCTAAGCAAACACAATTTCTCATGAAATAGGATTGTGCATTTGATTTAGTCCCCCCTCCGCCTCCCCCCAATAGGATACAGACGAATAGAAATGGTTGGCTCACACGAAAATTTCAGAAATCATAGAGACAATCAGATCAACACTTTCGGCAATAATGGAAGCAATGCGGACGTTCTCTCGCCAAAATATGCAAGTACTATAACTTTAAAAGGCTTCAAGAGGAAAAATTTTACAATGCTGGGAATACTCGGCAGTCAAATAATAAAATGTCTGGCCGTTATCCTCTCTTTTTCTTCTTCCGAGATCCACATTGCCTGTCAATCATTTCGATTCGAGTGGCAGACAAGTAATCAGCGTTTTAAGCCTAGCATAACCAATGAACAGCTTTCGAATTTAACCAAACTTTGATCAGCTTGCTGGTGCTTTATATAAACATCATTTGTAAATGCTAAAAAGGCAGTTATTTGTCGAAAGGGATGAGCTCGAGTTGGCATTCCTATAGACCGATGTTTAAATATGCATGACAATTGCTTGAATAGTTATGTGTATTTTTACTGCAGAAAAAAAATGAAATAATTGCTTTTACAAAGGATAATCTCAGTCAGGCTTCTCAGATTTCTCACTGCAAAAACTAGTTCTATCAGCCATTTATCAAACAAGAAAAAATGAAGTCTACTTACCTTAGTAAGAGCTGGCAAATGGCGATTTTGGATACTGGAACGGCGGTTTCCGGTGTTCTATTTCAGATATCGTAAGGTTTAACAATCTGTTACTGTCACTAAACATTATTCCATCGCCTTGGTTAAGAAGACTGCGAGGGCTGTAGCTATTCTGGCTCCAAAATGGCATGCCATGACATGATGTGGCTCTAAAATCGCATGCCCTCTCATGATGCCATGAGACACATTCTCGAACCCACATCTGGCTGATGTGGAGGCATGTTGTTGTTTTGCGGTTGACGGAAAGTATTTGCACGCATTTAGCATTTGCCAGCCGCTCTCACGGTTACGGGTACGGCTACAATTTGATATGCCCGCCTAAACATGTGTCCAAAAATTTGAAATGCCTTGACTCAATGATCATTTTGCCAAAATAGTTGCATCCAACGAGAGAGAGCCGAAAGGTCGAGAGAAATAATCTGGAGGTGGAAGTTTTGGTTGAATCACATAGTGAAGAGAGTTGTGGTTGCTGCGAGAAGAGCTTGTTGTTCAATCTCAGTGTTGCTCCTTCAATCTCAATGTTGCTGCTTCTTTATTCCGTTTTTGTTTTTGTCATTGAATTTTTAAATTTTGGTGCTCAATTTTTCAAACGGTTTGAAAGTTACAATCTAGCTATGCATCGCATTATATTCAATCATATTTTATGAGTAGTGAATTCATTCATTCATATAATGTTTAAGTTTTTTAATCATGGAATTCAAATTTTGGTGCCCAACTGTTCACGTGGATTTTATGTTTTAGTTTAGTTGTAAGGAGATTTTCCATCTTTGAAAGACCCAGTGCCCTACGTTATCTCATCCAAAATCATATTTCCCTCTAGCTTATTTACTTCATTTTTGGAAATATTCGTTGCAATCACTTATTAGCATTTATTTGTTCTCTTATTTCCCATGGTTCACTTTGTGGGCTCCTATGACAATCTTAGGGCTTTCTGAACAACATTAACAATGTTGCCCTTCTGTTTGAATTAGGTTATGGAGGCAGTAGCAATATTTTTGGGCCATCGAATATAGTGCATTGTGGAAAATTAGCAATGTTTTGCTACTTAATTTTGATTGTGCACAGTTTAAGATTTTGAAGAAAGTTTGCAATATTTAAATTGGATTAAAAAATTTAATCTAAGTTTTAGAGCATAATAGAAAATTAGTAGTGGTCCGTCCTGTTTTTTAAATAATAGTTTTTGGATTGGGGGGAATTTTAAGACAAAATTAACAATGTTTTTGTTCCATTGTTTAAAGTGGGTTACATATTCTACATTGTTACTTTTCAAAAGCATTTTTATATCCTATAATCCTTACTATATCTATAATGGTCACCTCACTCAAAACTCAATATAACCTTATTTTTGAGGGGTCTCAATTGGAAAACTTAGAAACCACACTCTCTTTCATAAGTAAACATCTACATTTATTGATTACAAATAAATCCATCATACATAGTAGCATAACAAAATAGTTTTTAGGATATTAAATATTTGGAGCCCTTAAGACCACCAAATACATATCTTCTCCTACACTCACCCTTTCTTTCTTTCAATACTTTTGTTCCACGATTTAAACTGGATTATAAATTTTAATGTAAATTTTAGAGCATGATGGAAAAATAGTTTAGGGATTTGTGTAATACCAACAATCATGCACGAGTATTCACGGTGAGAAATTTGTGTCCTCTATTTTTTGTTGTGTTTATTTCATTTTAAAACAATTCTATTGATATTTGTTAAATGAGGCTGTAGACACCCAAAAATGGTCAACGCTTGCGAGGTCATACTTTAACATTTGCGCATTGCCTCATTTTAGGTTTTTGCGTCGCATTAACATTTCTCCTATGTCACGCACTTGGTCTTTATCATTTGCGAACATCGAGTCATTCTTCTACATTATTCAATCATCTCGTCCTCAAATTTGGTCTTGTCAACAACATTATCCAGTCATGATTTTGATCGATTTTATCTTATTGCATCAATGAGCATGTTCATTTGTCATCATTTTGGACATCGTCAATCCTAATTAGGGTTTTGTCCCCCTATCAATCTTATCAATCTTATCATCAATCTCATCATTTTGGACATCGTCAATCCTAATTAGGGTTTTGTCCTCTTATTGATCCTGTCAATCTTACGATCAATTTGTCATCGATCGTTGTCCTCTTATCAATCTTGTCGATTTATCATCAATCCTTCAATCTTGTCGTTTTACGATCAATTTGTCATTGATCGTGGTCATGTCTAATCTTGTCATCTTGCAATCTATTTTGTCAATTTTGTCATTTTGCAATCAATTTTGCTATCAATCATTATCTGTCTCAATTGTGTCAATTTGGATCAAATCATGTCAATTGGCGTATTTCTCAATCAAATCATTTATCGCATTGGTCATTTATCAAAATCAAGTCATGACATTAATTATCTTTAATCAAGACCTAATTGTCATTTTCGCATTTCTAATTCGTCTTCTAGGGTTTTATGATTTAGTCATTTAACCTAATTCGCCATTTCTTCCTCTAGGATTACTAAATTACTTGTTAATCCTAAGTCTTCTTATTACAATTAAATCTTTATTTAATTGGCTAATTATTCTTCTTTGTGAATTGATTAATAAATGAAAAATTATTAATTAATTCACTAATTCCTAAATCCTATTTTTCATCAATTTCAATTTCCTAATTTTCAAATTTCTAATTCTTTTTCCCTCCTATTTCATCTCCTAATTCCATGGGAATGGCATGTCAATTTGTCATGAAATTGTCATAATTGATAATCAATCAATTTTGACATAGAATGTGTCATAATTTGTCATCAAATTGTCAATCAATCAAATTGTGCATGGAAAGTGCATAATTTGTCATAATTTGTCATATTGATTTGCAATTTCCATTTGAATTGCATCATGCCAATTTTGTGATTTCTCCAATTTCTCTATAAATTGGATAATTTTTCTTCAATCATCCCCTTCAATTACTTCTTGAAATCCGAATTGCTGTCAAACTATCAAATTTTAGTTCTAGTACTCTTGAGCTTTTTGCTTTCAATTGTGAGAGCACTTGTAGGTGAGATCCACAAAACTATTGAAGAGGAAAGAACAACAATGGAGCCGCATGGAAGGAGTATTCAATCTTGAATCTGGTTTGCATAATGTTTTCTTTTGAATGCTTCATTTTCATACCTTCATTGAATGTGCATTGTGATTAGGTTCATTTCATGAGTATTCCTTTGATTATGTTATCATGTTTTGTATTTTGATTGATTTACTTATGTTTTGATGATTCCTAATTTCTACGCTACATTAAATGGTGAACCCGACGTGAAATACTAACCTTCTAACCATCTTACTGTGTTTTGGAGTGCTTCTAAGCTGATTTGCAGGTCAAAAACTCAAAAACAGGGCCGTGCAGTGCATTCTGGACACTTATGCGCCTGTGTGAAGCATCTTGCGCCTGTGTTGAAGAGTCTTGCGCCTGTGTCAAGACATTCTGCGCTTGTGTCAGACATCTTGCGCCTGTGTCATGACTTTTGCGCCTGTGTAAAGTCCAGAACAGAGGTAAAAAATGCAGTTTTACTTGAAAAATTTTCTATGTTTTAGTAAATTGCAATTTTGAGGGTCTTCAGTGCATTTTTGGACAAATGTTGTGCCCGTAAACATGACGAGACATCATTGATGTTTCCGAAATTTGGTTCTAGATTATTTGAATACCTTTCCAACGCATCAAACGGTTTGTAATTCGGAGCTAGGATGAGAAAGTTATGCCTTCTCAAAGTGGACTGAAATTCTTAATTTTTTTTTGATAATTTTGATAAATCAGATCATCTATGCTTTGGATTTTGGTACTAATTATTTGTGCAGGATCTTGGCATACGCATGACAAAGACTACAAATCAAACTACTAACATGTGTTATGCAGATTCGATAGTCAAAGACAACAAATCAAACTTCTGACATGTGTTTTGCAGGTTGCCTTGGAGAACCAACCAAATTGTGTGTTTGAGATTTTTAATTAGGCACTTAGTGATTTATAAGTAGGTGGGAATGAACATTTGTTTGCTTTGATTGTTAAGTATGACATTGGAGTAGGAGAGTATGCTCTCATCCTTCTTAGGGTGATCAGAAATCCAGATCTTCGATACCATGCTTGTGTTGTTGATTGAGTGTCTCCTTTAGAGGGTCTGCCTTCCCGACCACTTTGCTTTAGCAAGCAAGTGATAATCGTGAGAAGGGGACGACCCAAAGTGAGTACGGCTAGAATTCCTTGGCATTCTAACTCACTATAAAAAAATACCCGATAAGCGAAAGCTTTGAAGGAAGTGTTACGTGGGAATTGCAGTTACTTGGGAAGTGATGACCCTTGAACTCTTTCTCATATCAACATCTAAGTAGGGCCTCTTGGTCTAAATCGTGCTTGCGCGACTACATTTGTTTGGTATCTTGATGGGCTTAATGTCTCAATCATGCTTGCATGACATCAAGGAGTAATGCTTAACAGAAATCCTTACTAAACACCTTGTTTTTAGAGGCCAAAAACCCTTCTAGTTGCTTGAGAAGGAAAAATTCGGATACTTGGAAGAGATACTAAGTTCGCCATGGGGAGATTCCATGGGGACTGATGCTTGGCTGCCCTGAGAAGTGAGTGCCGTGGAGGGGAGCCCGTGGGGTCAAGCATCTATGTATTCTCCTTGAATCCCATAATGAGTCTACCTCTCAAGTACCTAATGTCTTTGCCTACCCTAAGGAATGTGGAAATGAGCATGATTGTCTTGAGTCTAAGTTGTAACACCTTGTATTCTTTGATTGTCAAAAGTTGAATGATATCCTATTTCAAAAAGCAAAACAAATTGATTCCAAACAAGATTAAACACAAGAGACATTCATCCAACAAACGTTCAACAAGATTCAAAGATCATACTCCTAAACCATGGTTATCCAACATTGCTCAAAAACTTGTCTCAACATGCATGTCACTTACATTTAGGTTCATCCTAGGTTGCATTTTGCAAAGTCATTATCAAGTATCAAAGTTAGGAGTCACCTAAGTCATACTTCTTTTGCATATCAATAAAAGTCATCCATTTGCATATGTCCTCTTGCATAAGAGTAATATCATTTCATAATTAAACCTTAGGTTTCATCTTAGGTTGACATTGTCATATCCCAAGTCTCTTCATTAAGCCTAAGTCATTGTCATATCATATTAAGATCATTTGCATATTAATTATCCTTTCGCATATAGTGTCAAACCTAGGTCTTGTCATACTTGAGTAATCCAAATCTTTGATAAACCCTAAGTCATTGTTGGGAAGTCTAGACATTATCAAACTTTTGTCCTTTTGTCATCAATATCATTTCGTCAAACCTAGCTTAGTATCCAAGCATATAGGTGAGACATTGTCAATTTGTCCTTTTGTCAATTAAGTCCTTTTGTCCTTTGAGGTCTAGATGTCATTTCAATATTCTAAGGGTCTCTCTTAGATTTGCATTCAAAAGTTTGTCAAAATCTTCAAAAACACCAAAAACATAGATTGCATCTTCATCTATTTAGTTTGCATTTAGTTGCATATCATACATTATCCTTGAAAAATTCCAAAAATATTGCATTTGCATAGTGACATGTCTATTGAAACAAGGTTCCAAGCACCAATGATGCAACAAAGTTTGACATATCAACCGACAATGCAATCACAATTATATCCAACCCAACAACAAGGCAATATCGGTCAAACTTATCATGATGATTTAAATGTCCAAATACAAAAACTAGAGGAGAAACTAGCTCAAGAAAAGGAGATATTGGAGCAAAAAGTGATAAACAGTGAGAAGATAAGATCTCAAATGTCCAAAATGTTTCGAAAATTTCCAGGTCAAAATTTTGAGCCAATTAATGTAAGATCTCTTCTTGAACGATCAGACATACCAGCTCTCCTCTCCCAAATAGAGATGATGAAACAATTACAAGAAAGGAGACAACATCAATTTCAACATTATGTGCCTCCACAACAAGAACAAGAAGGTGTTTACTATCAATCATATTTTCAACCATCACAACCAATGACACAACCAATTGTTCAACATATGCAACCAACACAACCAATGGTTCAATTTCAACAATATGTCCAACCAACTATACAATGTCAACAAATGGTTCAACCAATGGTGGAATATCAATGTCAACAACCACAATCACCAATTCAAAAACAAAACTTGCAACATGCACCAAGCCGAATTTTGAACATGTCAAACCAAAATGATCAACATCTAGTTCAATATCAAAAAATGACATCAAATCAAAAACAAGTTCAAGTTCAATCAACATATCAATGTCAACAACTGCCACAAAACATTCAAAAACAAAGGTTGCAACACACACCAACCCAAGTTTCAAACATGTCAAACCAATCTGATCAACATCAAGTCCAATATCAAAACATGACATCAAATCAAAAACAAGTTCAAATTCCAAGTCCAATCATGTCAAAACCTAAAAAGAAGGGTGGCCTTATTGCAATGCTCTTAAGGAAACGACTAAGTGAGTCTTTTGAGGAAGATAAAGATAATACACTTATGTCTAGCAATGCCTCATCCCCTCACAAACAAATTGATTCTCTAGTGGCATCTATCCCTACACCTTTAGAAGTTTCACAAGAACCTTCCATATTGTCCTCATCAAACAATACACCCAAGGATGCAATTATCCAAGAGCTATCCATAATTGATTGCCAAGATAATCCAACTCGTGACATATATCCTTGTCATGTTTCAGAAATACAAGACCCAATGCCACCATGCACTTTATTGCCATTACCTATTTTAGAGGACCCCATTCGAAGTCCCTCTTCCTCATGTTCAAGCATTAATTCCTTGCCAGAATCCATCGCAAATGTTCAAAGTGCATCCCCTTCATGCCAAAGCATTAATCCCTTGCCAAAATCCCCCATGCATATTCAAAGTCCAACTCCATGTCAAGAGAATAATTTAGAGCATGAAGAAATGAGTCCTAAAGCAAATCAAGATCAAGATCCTGAAACCTTATCACCCCATCCAATTGTTGACCAAGATCCCATTTCCCCAGACACTCACGATGATTCCCCTATTCTTGTCCATCCTATCCAAAGTCCTATTGACATTCCATTCCCCAAGCAAGATCAAGATATCCTAGTCCATCCAATCCCAAATGATCCCATTCCATTTCATGAACACAGTGCCCTTTCAAATCCCATTGACATTCCACTTTCTAAGAAAGATCAAGATATCCCTTCCATCCTTTCTGACGATCCCATTGAAAGTCCAGAGCAAAGCACCTTTAAAGAGGATTCCAATGATCTTCCTCCTTGTCAAGATCAAATTATTCCTTCAGATCCTCCACAAGATCCACTTGTTCCTCCATCTCCATGTCTTAATCCTCCATATCCACTTCAAGATCAGATTTCTTTTGAGGATCCCATTATTTCTTCCATTCCATCTCTTGAAGAGCCTATCATTGAACCATGTCTACTACACAATCCTAGTCCCCCTCATGATCCTAGTCCCCCTCATGATCCTAATCCCCCTCATGATTCTAACGTGGCAGTGCAAGATGTTCATGAACCCCTGACATTAACAATGGGTTCTTCCACTTTGGTGCAATCCGATCCACTTCAAAATCTCATTATTTCTCTCATATCACATCCACCGCATAATGGACTCGCATCTTCTTCCCAAGGAGAGTATCCTACAAGTCAAGATATTGATAAAGGCAAAGGAGTAGATCTTCACAAGCAAGAACCCTTCCATATCAAAGAGTATACTAATGTTCATGGCTACAGAGCTCACACTCAAGGCGTTGGTATCCCTTCAAAGTCAAAATCCAAATGTCCACCTTCCCCATCATCGCTTCCATCCACTCTAGGTCCCTATATCCCTCCATCTCCTATACAACATCAGCAAAGGCACACATCTTGGAGAACCTTCCATCAATCCCATAGGCCTCCATATCATTCCCATCCACACCGACATTCATTCCCTCTTCCGAGCAACTTGGATGCCAAGTATAAAAGTCATAAGTCTAGCAATCCACATGTATTCAAGGATCAACATGTCCAATCTAATCGACATGTCAAAACAAAGAACAATATGATCTATAAAGAAAAAGCAAAATCCAAAAGGCCACAAAGGCCCACTGAGAAAAATAAAGCAAAGTCAAAATATATATGGGTTCCTAAATCCCTTGTGCAAGCAATGCACTCCAAGGAACCACAAAAGCATGAAAAATCAAAAACCATGTGGGTTCCTAAGCGGCTCCTTGAAGCACAAAAGGAAACATCCAACTTGGCATCCAAAATTGCTATTCCGCCATCCAAACCTTCCAAGTCTATTCCTCCATCACCTTCTTCATCCATTTTGGGCCCTTATGTCCCAAAATCCCAACCTATTCCTCCATCCAAATCTCACAATCTGAGATACACTTTTCCTCCATCAGTCCATCACCCCTCAAGGTGTGTGCCAATGTCGATCTTGCCTCCATTTCCATCCACTCAAGCCCAATTCTTCCAATACCCTATCCATTATCCAATGCATATTTTCCATCCTTCCATCCAATCCTTTGCATAAATCCTTGCCTTAGTGTCATCTCATTTTCCATGTCTTTATCCTACCAACGTCTTTGAGCATACTTTTAAAGGTCATGGTCTATTTTTTTTAAGGCTACTATCCAAACAAAAAGATGCTTGAGTCCTTCTTCCATTCCCTATCATGTGTCCATCTTCTTCTGAAAAAGTCAAAATACAAAAAAAAAAGTGAAAAAGTGAAAGAAAAAAAGAAAAGTGAAAAAAAATAAAGAAAAATAATTCGTCCACTGGTGAAAACCTGGCAAACAGGCGCCTTGGGCAAGTACCGTGATGAAAACCTGGCAAACAGGCATCATGCGTAATTTATGAACTTCTTGCACACCACACTTGGGGGCAGGTTTCCTCCTATCATATCCTTTTGTCCTTAATTGTTCCATTATCCTATCAAACCCATGTCATACTCCTTCATATCCTTTTGTCCTTCATTGTTCCATTATCCTATCGAACCCTTGTCATTACCCTTCATATCCTATTGTCCCTCATGTCCAGTTTCCCTTTCCACTTTTGATCTTGACAAGGCTGACAATCATCATGAGCATCACGCATCTTGTTTGCAGCTTTTAGTCTATCATAGCTTTTGGCCATTTATCCATTTGCTTATTATAACCTTTCATCCATATTCCCTACTTTATTGCAACTTTCTGCCACTATCCCTTATCCTATCCCGACCTTCAGTCCATGTCCTTTATCCATTCTTGGTCTTGCTTATCCTATCCATATCTTATCACTATCCATACACTCTTTTTGTCCCTTGATCTTGATCTGACATAAGGACATGAAATGCAAAACATATTTTTCAAACACCTCTTGACATGTCCCTCATGCCATGTCACTGCTTTACATTGTCATATCCAGTTTCTTGTCCCATCATGCAATAGCCCTTGAAAATTGCATCCATATTGTCTCCATCATAAAAGGCCTTTGTCTTCCCTCTATCCACCATCATTTCAGCAAGCCTATTTATTCACCTGTCATATTTCTTGCCTTGCTAGACATTGGGGGCAAAATTTGAAAAAAATCATAAAAATTAAAAAAAATGTCCTGAAATAAATCCATAAAAAATCAAATAATGTCCTGAAAAAATTCCAAAAAAATCAAATAATGTCCTGAAAAAATTCCAAAAAAATCAAAAAATGTCCTGAAATAAGTCAAAAAAATCGAAAAATGTCCTGAAAAAATCTCTAAAAATCAAATAAAGTCCTGAAAAAATGACCAAAAAAAAATTGTAAAACTCCAAAAAACAAAAACATGCATTTTTGCAATAAAGTATTCCCTTTATGCATCGACAGCTCACTGAGCATTCCTCTAAACGGCTCACAATCAAACGCTGTGCTTTAATGAAATCATGCTTTAACAGATGAACTTTTTCAATCCAAACCAAACATTCAACCTGATCACAATTGTCATCTCAATCGAATATCAGCATCAAAATCATTTGTCCTTGTCACATTATCATGGGTCTTATACAGGGTGTGGTATACTCGAAACCAGACTGTGTCCTGTCTTAGACGGGGTACCACATTTCCTGAAACCAGACAGCATGATCGTCCTATCAGCACGTTCAACTTTTGACAATAAAGATCAAGATGTTTGTTTGATTTGCTTGAATTTGTGATTCTTATCTTCTTATTGATTTATCTTTGGCTTCGATCATGTCCCTATGTTGCTCGATGATGTCACTGAGTGATTTAGAGTGACCGGGATGGCTCATGGTCTCTTTTTTGATTGTGATTGTCGTTTGTCTGTGATGTGTCTGTCTTTTGCAAATCGGGTGGCATTTCAGCTCTGGCCTTCAATGCCATGATGCTACGCATCCATTTTGCTAAATAAAAATAAAGGTTCTCACCTACAAAGTGCATTACTGAAAGCAAATTTTCATCATCTCTAACTATCTTCTATCTTATTTCTTCTTACTAACACTTCTTCCGTCCGGTCGGATAGTCAGTTCGGTCTAGTGCTCCGATATCCACGCACATATACTACATCCTGCATTCATGTGGTTAGTACATTTGCATTCCATCACATATTACATCAAGCATTTTATCCATTTCATTTCATAAATGCATCAAAAATACATAAAAATGCATCCATACATGTTCATAAACCAGTGCATAAGTCATCCATACATGCAAAAAAAAAAACCATAAGTCATAACATATTGCATCCATCATATCGATGCATATCATATCACATATCATAATAATGTCGGAGTACAAAATCGGACTGTCTGTCCTAAGTATGGCCCGCAGGCTGACTACATAATGTCAAACTACATAATGTCCACTGTCTGTCATAAGGAGCACGTGCCTCTGTCACTGGGTGCTCCCTCTGTCCTCCTCATCCCTGCCATGTCTCGCAGATGATGTACCTGGTCCTGGTCCTGGCTGCGGTGGTCTCATCGGTCCACTCCCTCCTATGCTGCTCAATGACCTCCGAGAGCGTGACCTGCTCTCTGTCCTCGATCGTGCCCGATATGAAGGTGCTCTCCGCTCTGGTGGAACAGCACCCTCATATAGTGTCCTCCAGTACAGTCTCTCCTCGCCGGTCTCTACTAGCATCTGTGCCATCTCCCGTGCACTGGCATCCCTAATCGATCCAATGAACTCAGTGACTCTCTGTCCCTCTCGCTGTGTCTGAGCTATGGCTGTATCCCGAGCCTCTGTGAGTCTGGCTATCTCCGCTCTGAATTGCTCATGCTGTCTCTCCAATGTTGCAATATAATCCTGCTGGCTCGCTATGGTAGCCCTGTACATGTCTATCTCCTCTGTCCTAGCTGTCTCTGGCTCTATGGGAATATCCTGCAAAGTCTCCTGATCCGCTGCATCTGGTCCCTCATCCTCCTCATCACCTCCATCAACTCCGTCCTCATCTCCATCACCCTCATCCTCATCAGCCTCGTCATCCTCCTCGTCCTCATCATCTCCCTCCTCTCCTGTGAGTGGGAAGTCCTCCTGTCTCCTCGGTACTGGAATATTCGGATCAGTCAAAGGCACTGGTCGTTGCTGTGCGAACCATGTCTCATACTCCTCTGTAGTCCCAGCATCTACCACATCTGACATCCAATCCCACTGTCTCTGCTGTAACTGTGCAAAGTCGGCATATGCTATACGTGGCTGAATCATACTATCCCACTGACTCGTCTCTCGATGAGATCGAGCAAAGCATGCAGTCCTCCAAGGAACATCCTGTGTCTCTCCAAACTGTCGCCGAACTCTCTCTGGAAGGTATAACTCAATCACTCTCTGGCGGTTCACTGGTCGCCCAATCAAGTACCTCTCCTGTCTGCAGTATGGTAACTCCTCATGATCATCTGACCATCCGGGGCAATCTAGATATGGCCTCCATATGAACTCTCTAAGTCTGTCTAGCTCATGTCGCCAGTATAATATGTATCCAAAAGGACCCTGTCTCAGTGCTCCACCATAGCTGTACACATATGGTCGGTGTGGTACAACCTGTCTATCTGTGATCGGCCGACATATGGCAATATGCTCGAATGCCCATACCTGAAGCAATGTAACTCCACAACTCAGCGTCTGCACTCCCTGATACGCTATCTGATGTAGCTGGAAATACAACATAGCAAGTACACATGGTCCCCATGCATACACTGTCCCCTCTGTCACCATCTGCTCTAATACTCTTCCCCAACCAATAGGGAATCCATGTCCTCGTCTGTCACCTGCCAGAAGACATGCTATCACCACTGCTATCACCACACATCGCTGCTCATACTCGGCTGCCATAGTCCCCCACCGAATCTCCCTCTCGACAATATCTAGATCCTCTGCGTCACACTCAAACAGTCTGCATAACGCGTCTCTCCCTGTCACTGGGTCGTACTCTATCATCTCCCCATGTATAGGAATGCGGAGGATGCGCCATACATCCTCTAGAGTCACTGTCGCCTCGCCAGTCGCCAAATGGAATGAGGAAGTCTCCGAATGCCATCGCTCTGCCAATGCGGTAAGCAATCCTGTGTTTGCCCTAATCTCGGGCATATATGTGATGTAATACAATCCCAGTCCAGCTAATGTGTCTCTCTCTGTGCTCCTGAGTCTATGTCGTAGCATGAAACAGTCCGGTCGATTCTCCCGTGCGATCAATGGATATTGTCGACTCTGCATCACAATCGGGGCATCATTTTGTCAGTTGCATGTCTTCATTTTCATGATCAAATCAGGGTGTTTTCATCCACATTACCCTATCCTACCCTTCCCCCCCCCTGTTAGGTCATTTGCATGCAATTTCACCTCAAAACTAGGTTTTTTTTTGACAACTTGCGCCTGTGTTGGAGAAACTTGCGCCTGTGTTAGATGAATTGCGCTTGTGTATTAATACACAAGCGCAGAAATCCTTACACAAGCGCAGGTTTAGACCACACAAGCGCAGGAGTTCATTTTGGTGCCTCCTGTGGGTCCCGCAATGTCCCGTAAGCCATCAAAATTCATGAAATCAAAAACATGGGTTTTTGCGATACATACCGCTGCTCCTGCGTCCTCCGGTCGTCTGAATGTGCGTACACGTTCTCCAAGGTGATCTGCCGTTGGAATGTTCGCCATCTGTCTGCAAGTGTCCTTGTCCAGAGCAACAAATCCTCCTCTTTAGCTAGTGCAAATGAGTCATTTTCACCCTCTTGGTCCCATTTATAGCTCTTTGTCATTGCATAGATGGACGTGCGTCCTCTCCATCTTATGTTGGTCGCGGTCTTGTGCACATTAAATTGATTGTCTATCATGCATCCGATCTCCGATTGTCGGTCCGTTCGATCCTGTCATTTTTATCGATCAATTGGCCTCTTTTCCGCATGTTTCCGGCCAATTCCTCGAGGGGGCATGCATATGTCATTATCATTGTCTGGGGCATTTTCATATGTCATTATTATTGTCTGGGGCATTTGCATATGTCATTATCATTGTCTGGGGCATTTTTATTATTGTTCTTTGAAACAACGCTCAGAATCGCATTGTCTCAAAGAGGGGCAAAATGTAGACACCCAAAAATGGTCAACGCTTGCGAGGTCATACTTTAACATTTGCGCATTGCCTCATTTTAGGTTTTTGCGTCGCATTAACATTTCTCCTATGTCACGCACTTGGTCTTTATCATTTGCGAACATCGAGTCATTCTTCTACATTATTCAATCATCTCGTCCTCAAATTTGGTCTTGTCAACAACATTATCCAGTCATGATTTTGATCGATTTTATCTTATTGCATCAATGAGCATGTTCATTTGTCATCATTTTGGACATCGTCAATCCTAATTAGGGTTTTGTCCCCCTATCAATCTTATCAATCTTATCATCAATCTCATCATTTTGGACATCGTCAATCCTAATTAGGGTTTTGTCCTCTTATCGATCCTGTCAATCTTACGATCAATTTGTCATCGATCGTTGTCCTCTTATCAATCTTGTCGATTTATCATCAATCCTTCAATCTTGTCGTTTTACGACCAATTTGTCATTGATCGTGGTCATGTCTAATCTTGTCATCTTGCAATCTATTTTGTCAATTTTGTCATTTTGCAATCAATTTTGCTATCAATCATTATCTGTCTCAATTGTGTCAATTTGGATCAAATCATGTCAATTGGCGTATTTCTCAATCAAATCATTTATCGCATTGGTCATTTATCAAAATCAAGTCATGACATTAATTATCTTTAATCAAGACCTAATTGTCATTTTCGCATTTCTAATTCGTCTTCTAGGGTTTTATGATTTAGTCATTTAACCTAATTCGCCATTTCTTCCTCTAGGATTACTAAATTACTTGTTAATCCTAAGTCTTCTTATTACAATTAAATCTTTATTTAATTGGCTAATTATTCTTCTTTGTGAATTGATTAATAAATGAAAAATTATTAATTAATTCACTAATTCCTAAATCCTATTTTTCATCAATTTCAATTTCCTAATTTTCAAATTTCTAATTCTTTTTCCCTCCTATTTCATCTCCTAATTCCATGGGAATGGCATGTCAATTTGTCATGAAATTGTCATAATTGATAATCAATCAATTTTGACATAGAATGTGTCATAATTTGTCATCAAATTGTCAATCAATCAAATTGTGCATGGAAAGTGCATAATTTGTCATAATTTGTCATATTGATTTGCAATTTCCATTTGAATTGCATCATGCCAATTTTGTGATTTCTCCAATTTCTCTATAAATTGGATAATTTTTCTTCAATCATCCCCTTCAATTACTTCTTGAAATCCGAATTGCTGTCAAACTATCAAATTTTAGTTCTAGTACTCTTGAGCTTTTTGCTTTCAATTGTGAGAGCACTTGTAGGTGAGATCCACAAAACTATTGAAGAGGAAAGAACAACAATGGAGCCGCATGGAAGGAGTATTCAATCTTGAATCTGGTTTGCATAATGTTTTCTTTTGAATGCTTCATTTTCATACCTTCATTGAATGTGCATTGTGATTAGGTTCATTTCATGAGTATTCCTTTGATTATGTTATCATGTTTTGTATTTTGATTGATTTACTTATGTTTTGATGATTCCTAATTTCTACGCTACAGAGGCCATTGGTTATTTGATCATTATTTAACATTATGGCTACTTATACACAAATATATAGAAGAAATTAAGTACCAAAATGATATATTTAAGACAAAGCCAAAGCAAATGTAAAAATAAATAAAAGTATCAAATTTTATTTTCAGTTGCAATATTTAGTATGTCACTTCATGAAAATCTATTGTGTACTGAAGGAATATAATAAAAAATAGCTATAATTGATCAAATCATAACAAAATTGTTGCTGATGAATATATTTTAATGACAAAATTTTCTTCCATCTCCTCAATTAGATATTTTTAAAGAATTCCATTTTAGATAAATTTTGTAGAGCATGCACTTAAGCTTCACTAAGAATGGTTAAATATAATTTTAATTTTATAAATATTTTATGTTGTAAATTAATTTATGCTTATGTTTAATGGGAAAATGAAAATGAAACCACATGCTCTAATGAGATCATTGTAGGTTATTAAATTCACAAAGATTCGTAAGGTTTATTTCAAAGTAGAAGTCATTCCTAGGTTCTTTAATATCATAGTTTCCACTTAGCAATTGAACCATCTATGAGCAAGCATCACTGGAGAAGTGATAGCTTTAAATGAACAATGCATTCACCTACAAAGATTGAAACACAAATGAAACGAAACCTCAAAAGCAAGAAGTTATTTTTTTCAATTGAGAAAGAGTGGGAGATGGAGAGAGAGAGAGAGAGAGAGAGAGAGAGAGAGAGAGAGAGAGAGAGAGAGAGAGAGAGAGAGAGAGAGAGAGGTAAGGATATTGAGATAAGGGATATAAATACAAAGGGAGATATAATAGATATGGATATGAAGATAGGGATCAAGAGAGAGAGAGAGAGAGAGAGAGAGAGAGAGAGAGAGAGAGAGAGAGAGAGAGAGAGAGAGAGAGAGAGAGAGAGAGAGAGAGAGATGGTTATAGAGAGACAAAGAGATAAGAAGATAGAGGTATAGGAGAGAGCGATGGATGGATGGATAGAGAGGGGGGGCATGTTTAGAGATAGAGGGATGGATGAAGATTGAGATAGAAACAAAGATAGAGGGAGAGAGGAAGAGGGACAAAAATAGATGCAAAGAGGCATTGTGAGAGAAATAGAAAGATAGAGGTGGAGATAAAGAGAGAGGGAGGGAGAGAGTTGGAGAGATAGGTATTGGAGAGAAATAATAGAGGAGAGGAAGAGATGGACCAATGCATAGAGATGAAGAGGGAGAGATAGACAAATATATAAATGGTGAGGTAGACTGAGAGAGAGACACAAAGATATAAGGAGATATAAAGAGTTTTAGAGTGGGCGAGAGAAAGAGATACAATAAGATTGATAGAGGGACATACAAACATAGAGAAGTAGAGATAGAAATATAGGGAAGGAGAGAAAGAGAGACACAATGAGATCTAGATAGAGGAACAAGAACATAGAGAAGTAGAGATAGAAAAATAGAGATGGAGAGAAATAGAGGGAGATGGAGAAATTGAGAGAGAAAGAGGGATAGATAGAGATATATTGGAAGAGAAAGGGAGAGAGAGGTAGAAATCAAGATATACATAAGGGATAGAGAGAGTGAGAGAGTGAGAGATGGGGAAAGATAGAGTGGGAGGATATAAAGAGGGATAGAGAGAAGGGAGATAAACATAGAGGAGGGAGATAAAGAATAGGGGGAGAGGAAATTATAGCCCAATATATAGAGAGGGAGATAGAGGTAGAGAAAGATATGGATGGAAAGAGATAGAAAGGGAGGGGAGCAAGAGGGAGATATAATAGATAGAGGGGGGAAGAGTGATATAGATAGAGGGAGATATAGAGAGATAGAGAGGGATATGGAGAAGAATCTTGAGTAGGAGAGATGGAGTGAATAAGAGAGAGATAGTGAGATAGAGGTAGAGAGATATGGATAGAAAGAGATAGAGAGAGGAGTAAGAGGGAGACAAAGAGAGTAATAGAGAGATAAAGATATAAAGAAAGAGAGATGGGGCGAATAAGAAAGAGGTATAGATAATGAAATATAGATAGAGAGGGATAGGGAGATACAGAAAGAGGGAGCAATAATGAGAGAGAAAGGTGATGAAGACAAGTAACAAAGAGAGGAACAAAGAGATAGAGAGAGGTGGAAAGGAGATTTATAGAGAGATAGAAACAAGGAGTGTGTGTATGAGTGAGAGAGATAGTGAAGTGTTGTAATTTGTAACCTTGCACACTTTACACAACTTTATGTGCCCCTACTTTCATGTGTCCCATCTTAGCTCTCACTTAAGTCCATTTCAAGCCTTTTTACCTCAAAACTAATGTCATCTTTCTGCATGGTAATCTAAACCCTAATATTGAGTTG